>NC_141538.1:18290000-19490000 GCF_021556685.1 Rattus norvegicus | reverse complement strand
GATGTGGAGGTCCTTGGTCCACTTGGATCCAGCTTTGTACAGGGTGATAAGCATGGATCAATCTGCATTCTTCTACATGTTGACCTCCATTTGAACCAGCACCATTTGCTGAAAATGCTATCTTTTTCCATTGGATGGTTTTGGCTCCTTTGTCAAAAATCAAGTGCCCATAGGTGTGTGGGTTCATTTCTGGGTCTTCAATTCTGTTCCATTGGTCTATCTGTCTGTCTCGGTACCAATACCATGCAGTTTTTTTTATCACTATTGCTCTGTAATACTGCTTGAGTTCAGGGATAGTGAACCCTGAAGTCCTTTTATTGTTGAGGATAGTTTTAGCTATCCTGGGTTTTTTGTTATTCCAGATGAATTTGCAAATTGTTCTGTCTAACTCTTTGAAGAATTGGATTGGTATTTTGATGGGGATTGCATTGAATCTGTAGATTGCTTTTGGTAGAATGGCCATTTTTACTATATTAATCCTGCCAATCCATGAGCATGGGAGATCTTTCCATCTTCTGAGGTCTTCTTCAATTTCTTTCTTCAGAGTCTTGAAGTTCTTATTGTACAGATCTTTTACTTGCTTGGTTAAAGTCACACCGAGGTACTTTATATTATTTGGATCTATAATGAAGGGTGTCGTTTCCCTAATTTCTTTCTCGGCTTGTTTCTCTTTTGTGTAGAGGAAGGCTACTGATTTATTTGAATTAATTTTATATCCAGCCACTTTGCTGAAGTTGTTTATCAGCTTTCGTAGTTCTCTGGTGGAACTTTTGGGATCACTTAAATATACTATCATGTCATCTGCAAATAGTGATATTTTGACTTCTTCTTTTCCGATCTGAATCCCCTTGACCTCTTTTGTTCTCTGATTGCTCTGGCTAGAAGTTCAAGAACTATATTGAATAAGTAGGGAGAGAGTGGGCAGCCTTGTCTAGTCCCTGGTTTTAGTGGGATTGCTTCAAGTTTCTATCCATTTAGTTTAATGTTAGCAACTGGTTTGCTGTATATGGCTTTTACTATGTTTAGGCATGGGCCTTGAATTCCTATTCTTTCCAGGACTTTTATCATGAAGGGGTGTTGAATTTTGTCAAATGCTTTCTCAGCATCTAATGAAATGATCATGTGGTTTTGTTCTTTCAGTTTGTTTATATAATGGATCACGTTGATGGTTTTCCGTATATTAAACCATCCCTGCATGCCTGGGATGAAGCCTACTTGATCCTGGTGGATGATTGTTTTGATGTGTGTGCCAGAATTTTATTGAGAGTATGTTTGCATCGATATTCATAAGGGAAATTGGTCTGAAGTTCTCTTATCTTTGTTGGGTCTTTGTGTGGTTTAGGTATAAGAGTAATTGTGGCTTCATAGAAGGAATTCAGTAGTCCTCCATCTGTTTCAATTTTGTGGAATAGTCTGGATAATATTGGTATGAGGTCTTCTATGAAGGTCTGATAGAATTCTGTACTAAACCCGTCTGGACCTGGGCTCTTTTTGGTTGGGAGACCTTTAATGACTGCTTCTATTTCCTTAGTAGTTATGGGGTTGTTTAACTGGTTTATCTGTTCCTGATTTAACTTCGGTACCTGGTATCTGTCTAGGAAATTGTCCATTTCCTGCAGATTTTCAAGTTTTGTTGAATATAGGCTTTTATAGTAAGATCTGATGATTTTCTGAATTTCCTCTGAATCTGTAGTTATGTCTCCCTTTTCCTTTCTGATTTTGTTAGTTTGGACACACTCTCTGTGTCCTCTCGTTAGTCTGGCTAAGGGTTTATCGATCCTGTTGATTTTCTCAAAGAACCAACTTTTGGTTCTGTTGATTCTTTCTATGGTCCTTTTTGTTTCTACTTGGTTGATTTCAGCTCTGAGTTTGATTATTTCCTGCCTTCTACTCCTCCTGGGTGTTTTTGCTTCTTTTTGTTCTAGAGCTTTTAGGTGTGCTGTCAAGCTGCTGATATATGCTCTTTCCTGTTTCTTTCTGCAGGCACTCAGAGCTATGAGTTTTCCTCTTAGCACAGCTTTCATTGTGTCCCATAAGTTTGGGTATGTTGTACCTTCATTTTCATTAAATTCTAAAAAGTTTTTAATTTCTTTCTTTATATCTTCCTTTACCAGGTTATCCTTGAGTAGTGCATTGTTCAACTTCCACATATATGTGGGCGTTCTTCCCTTATTGTTATTGAAGACCACCTTTAGGCCGTGGTGGTCTGATAGCATGCATGGGATTATTTCTATCTTTCTGTACCTGTTGAGGCCCGTTTTTTGACCAATTATATGGTCAATTTTGGAGAAAGTATCATGAGGAGCTGAGAAGAAGGTATATCCTTTTGCTTTAGGATAGAATGTTCTATAAATATCTGTTAAGTTCATTTGGCTCATGACTTCTGTTAGTCTGTCTACGTCTCTGTTTAATATCTGATTCCATGATCTGTCCATTGATGAGAGTGGGGTGTTGAAATCTCCTACTGGTATTGTGTGAGGTATAATGTGTGCTTTGAGCTTTAGTAAGGTTTATTTTACATATGTAGGTGCCCTTGTATTTGGGGCATAGATATTTAGGATTGAGAGTTCATCTTGGTGGATTTTTCCTTTGATGAATATGAAGTGTCCTTCCTTATCTTTTTTGATGAATTTTAGTTGAAAATTGATTTTATTTGGTATTAGAATGGCTACTCCAGCTTGCTTCTTTTGACCATTTGCTTGGAAAGTTGTTTTCCAGCCTTTCACTCTGAGGTAGTGTCTGTCTTTGTCTCTGAGGTGTGTTTCCTGTAGGCAGCAGAATGCAGGGTCCTCGTTGCGTATCCAGTTTGTTAATCTATGTCTTTTTATTGGGGAGTTGAGGCCATTGATGTTGAGAGATATTAAGGAATAGTGATTATTGCTTCCTATTATATTCATATTTGGATGTGAGGTTATGTTTGTGTGTTTTTCTTCTCTTTTTTTTGTTGCCAAGACGATTAGTTTCTTGCTTCTTCTAGGGTATAGCTTGCCTCCTTATGTTGGGCTTTACCATTTATTATCCTTTGTAGTGCTGGATTTGTAGAAAGATATTGTGTAAATTTGGTTTTGTCATGGAATATCTTGGCTTCTCCATCTATGTTAATTGAGAGTTTTGCAGGATACAGTAACCTGGGCTGGCATTTGTGTTCTCTTAGGGTCTGTATGACATCTGTCCAGGATCTTCTGGCTTTCATAGTGTGTTGTGAGAAGTCTGGTTTGATTCTGATAGGTCTGCCTTTATTTGTTAGTTGACCTTTTTCCCTTACTGCTTTTAATATTCTTTCTTTATTTTGTGCATTTGGTGTTTTGACTATTATGTGACGGGAGGTGTTTCTTTTCTGGTCCAATCTATTTGGAGTTCTGTAGGCTTCTTTTATGCTTATGGGTATCTCTTTCTGTAGGTTAGGGAAGTTTTCTTCTATGATTTTGTTGAAGATATTTACTGGTCCTTTGAGCTGGGAGTCTTCACTCTCTTCTATACCTATTATCCTTAGGTTTGATCTTCTCATTGTGTCCTGGATTTCCTGTATGTTTTGGTCTAAGAGCTTTTTGTGTTTTACATTTTCTTTGATGGTTGTGTGAATATTTTCTCTGGTATCTTCTGTCCCTGAGATTCTCTCTTCTGTCTCTTGTGCTTTTTTTATTGTTTCTATTGGATACATTTTTAAATCCTGGATTGTTCAATTTCTTCACCTGTTTGGTTTTACTTCCCTATAATTCTTTAAGGGATTTTTGTGTTTCCTCTTTAAGGGCTCCTCCCCCCCTTTTAAATCTGTGTTGTCCTGTATTTCTTTAAGGGAGTTATTTATACCCTTCTTAAAGTCTTCTATCATCGTTATGAGATGTGATTTTAAATACAAATCTTGACTTTTCTGGTGTGTTTGGATATCTAGTCTTTGCTTTGGTGGTAGAACGGGACTCTGATGATGCCAAGTAGTCTTGGTTTCTACTGTTTAGTTTTCTTTGCTTGTCTCTCACCATCAATTTGTCTCTGGTTTTAGCTTGTCTTGCTGTCTCTCACAGTGGCTAGACCCTCCTTAACCTCCTGTTTTCTTTTAGCTGCATCTTGGAACAGAGAGCTGCTCCTGGGTTTGTATGTTCTGAAGCCTCCAGGTGGGTTGCTTGGAGCAGAAGAATTGGTCCTACCTCTGCTTTCAGGTGTGTCATAGCTCTAGGCAACTGGCTTTCAGCTCTGGGCTCAGGCAGAAACGGGAAGGGTCTTGTCCCTGACTGCTCAAGGTTCCTGTATCCAGAGGGCACCAAGCAGATTCCTCTTGGGCCAAGAATGTGAGAAGAAATGGTTATCTTCCCTGAGCTCTTAGGACTGTCTGTACTTCTGAGAGTCCAGCTCTCTCCCCCTTGAGATTTTCATACAGAGAGCTGTGGGATCAGTTCAACTCGAGGCTCATGCAGAAACCAGAAGAGTCTTGTGTCAGACTATTCCTGTCTTTGTGCATCTGGAGGCCACCACGCAGGTTGCTTGGAGCAGAAGAGTTGGTTTTACCTCTGCTCTCAGGTGTGTAGGTGCTCCTGGCGACTGGCTTTTAGCTCTCAGCACAGGCAGAAACCCGAAGGGTCCTGCCCCTGACTGCTCCTAGGTTCCCATGCCCAGAGGGCACAGAGGGCACTAGGCAAGTTCTTCTTGGGTCAGGAATGTGGGCAGAAGTAGTTGTCTCCCCTGAGGTCTCAGGATTGTCCACACTTCTGAGACACCAGCTTTTTCCCCCACAGGATTTGGGTTCAGAGAGCTGTAGGATCAGTTCCATTCTGCTTGATATACTTTTTAAGTTTAATTTCTTTTTGTGGTGGCATGCATTGAAACCAAGGCTTCATGCAGCTTGCCAAGTGTCTGCCACTCAGGTAAATGTCCAGCCCCAATACTGGCTCTGTATTAGCCCTGCTCTACCATAGAGAGGGAAAGGGGGGGACAGAGAGAGGGAGAGAGGAGGCTGAATTTGATTTTAAGGCATCTTGGTCTATGCAGAGCATTTCATTATATCCAATACTACATAGTGAGTCTATTTCTCAAAAAGCAAACAGACCATAGTACCTACTCAAAGGAGCCATGTGGAAGCTAACCGAATAAATTATAAAGAACGGGTTATAGCACATAACAAAAGTTAAAAAATGAAAGCTAACTATTAAAGTTTACCGAAGATTCTCAGGGGTCTGATGTGAACAGCCAGTACCATTGATAGTCCACATTATCTACTAAGTCACAATTTCTGCCTGCCTATTTATAAATAACAACTTGAGCATCTGAAATTTACTAGCTATACTTCTTGAGGTAATACCACTAGATAAGTGGAAGAAAAATGACACAAACTTTTCTTCTTATCACTTTCCACAAGTAGATTTCACAGCTATAGAGGTGACCTCACCTGGGACATTATATTTTAAGCATGTGACTACCCTGCCTGTGACCTGAGGCTTGACCTGCTGAGACGTTGACTTGGCTCTCGTCTTTCTGTATTTTAGACTTAGCAATGTCATCTTCATCCAACTGATATTACAATTTTCTCAGCTACTGTCACTGGGGAACTTCAATGGCCAAGTGAATGAGGTTTCTGGTAGAATGGCACTATAATTTGTGATTGCTATGGCAACAGTGGGGATATTTTTTTGGACTGGTTGCTGCTTCCACAAAGAGATAAAATTCCCTTTTCACCGTTTTGGGGGAATATACATTAATAGGAAAGAGTAAGAAAAAAATTAAAGTATGTCTTTATTGCCTCTGCTTATAGTGGGGATCATATTTTAGCCAAATGGTCTGCTTCCTTATTAAATCATGACATCTGCATTCCTTTTCTCATAAAGATTTAGCATAAATCCCTTACTAACTGTGCTAAGAATATATCAACTGTGTCAGAGCTTTAATGCTAGGATGAGCTTTTCATTTTCTAAGACTATAGAAGAAAAAAATCAACACATTTAAATGTCATCAATAGACTTCATACTGGGAAATCTTGTTTGTTTGATAAACTTGAATCTGCAACAGTGTAACAGCTGTGCTTGTGTCTTGTTATTCTGTTGGCTAGCTTTGCTTATCCTACAATGACTAGCATGGGGATTACCCAGTTGGTGCTTAACACACTGGACGATGCTTATTACTAGCCTTCATCTGTCAGTTCTTGTCAGTATTTTGCTTCTTTGTTGATCCCCTATATTTCCTCCCCATTGGTTATCAACTAGGGAGTCAGCCTCAGAGAAAAGAAGAGAGGAGGATCTATAGTTAAAGCAACAATGCCGAAAGGGAACGAGGCCAGAAGAATACTATGGGATTTTTGTTCTCTTTGGTGCTTGGGTCTTCACCAGATTTCCATTCCTGCAAGGGTCTCTGGGAATTTCCCTTCCAGCATCTGTTTTAACATGACAGGGGGAGGCTGAAACAGAGGAGTTGGTGCGCATGCTCAGGTTTTCTGGGGATGCGATTGAATGGTTCCTGGTCCCATTCTGAGTCTGGAAAGCTGCTTTCCTCTGTCTTTTGGTCTCCTGTTCTGATTTGCTGTCTGGCCAGATTTTTATGGTCCCTTTGGGACCATAAAGTAAATTCTCTCTGGGAAAAGGCAAGGAATATCTTTCAAAGTTTATGAAACCACAGTGTCCTGGTTAATTACTTGACTTGTCTATGCTTAAACACAGGCTCAGTTCTTCTAACCTACGGCCAGTTTTGTGTTTGTGGCCACATGTTACTGCTACCCGGAACATTTATATCCCCAGAAGAGGGATTTATGGTTTTACAAATGTTCTTCACAATTCGTCTTGTAGGAACAAAAGCTGTTTTATCAAGATTATTTCTTCCTGAAAGTATACAGTTTGAAAAAAAATCCTCTCTTTAAAAATGTAGTTTCTTCAGTTTCATCTATTTGGGCAAAAAGTTCACCTTGCTTCTAATGGGAAAGTCTTGAAATCATAGCTGGGGATAACCAATTTTACAGACAAACAACTGAATTGGGAAGTTAACTTCTTCTCAGGGAGAAGCTAAATCGCCTCCCATGGC
Source organism: Rattus norvegicus (assembly GCF_021556685.1). NCBI lineage: Eukaryota > Metazoa > Chordata > Mammalia > Rodentia > Muridae > Rattus > Rattus norvegicus. The sequence continues at coordinate 19,483,001 of NC_141538.1, read as the reverse complement.
TAACTGGGGTCTAAGGTACTACTTGGACTCCACAACCACAAGATAGAAAAAAATTGAGATTATATCCCCTACCTCCAGAATGCCTGAAAAACGTGTAGCCTGAACTAATTCATCATGATCATTTTCAAACGAAATTCCTCATTTACAATATTTTTAAGGCAGAATTCACAGAGATCTGCCTGCCTTCTGTTTCCTAAGTGCTAGAATTAAAGATGTGTGTTAATATGCCTGTCCTAGATGAAATATTGTCCTCTTGGAGGCTTACTGCTGAGTAAACCCATCCTTTCTAGTGCTTTCTGAACTCTGGCTGGCTGGTTTAACTCAGCTATTCTGGTTCAAACTCCTCTCCAAGCTGTCTGTTTCAGTAAGGCATCGCTCAGCTTCTCATTGAATTGTTCTACTTGGGCTTAAACTAACTCTGGCAATTTGTTCTAATCTTCTGGCTCCTTCTTATCTCTGGGTTCAACTGCTTTTGCTGACCTGCACTGAACTGCACAAACCCACTCCATTGTTCTGCACTAATGCACCGACTCCCAGTTGACTGACTCACCCTGTGCTGCTCTTAAATAGCTTCTTTTTCACATGTTGTCCTCATGAGAGTTGGGCATATCCTATCTCTGATTCATTCTGTCAACTCTTTTTCTGATTCATAATTTTGTCTGCCTTTCAATTAGAAATCATGTTCAAACATGGGTGCTTTCTTCTACAAACTAATTTTACCTTAAAGATGTGTGCCAAGGGCATGTCAGGATTAGCCAGAGGGATTAAAAGTGTGTGGTGTGTCTACATTCCAAATGGATCACAAAGACCTAGGTGGTTGGATGTGACCCCTTGCCATAGCAGCTATGTTGTTGGATTAAAATTCCCCTACAGAGGATCTGTATTAAAAGTAATTCTCTTACTAGAAAGACAATGGTTTATATATTACATTGCATACTATTTTTCCCTCTACATCTTTCTCTCTCTCTCTCTTTCTTTCTTTCTTTCTTTCTTTCTTTCTTTCTTTCTTTCTTTCCTACTTCTTTCTTTCTTTCCTTCTTTCTTTCTTTCTTTCTTTCTTTCTTTCTTTCTTTCTTTCTTTCTTCTTTCTTTCTTGGGTTGCATTGGAGGGAACTTATGTGGGGAATCTGAAGTAGAATCTTTCCAAGTCTTCATGTCTTGATGTGAATATATAGGGATTCCAGATGAAGGCAAAGTGTAGAGGAAATGCCTTTCATGGGTAGAAACATGGAGGGAGTTGGTTTTTCTGGATTTGAGTGATTCCTTTTGTCTCATGAGAGGCAGAATAAGAGGCTGTGAGTTATATGCTCTGTTATATGCCAGTCGACCTCAGGTTAGTGTCTAAAGAGGACTTGTGAGTAACTATGTTGTGGGGAGGGGCAATCACCAGACACACATCAGTCACAGCAGTGTTAACACAAGAAGGCACATAACAGGAAAGTGGGCACTCCTGAACTCACTTGGTTAAAGGAGCTCAAGGGTCCCTGTAATGGGCTGATACCTTTCTCCTAGGACTCCTGATGTGAAACCAGGAGAGGATGAAGTGGAGATTTCCATATAGCAGTTTTTTTTGAAAAATGCTCAAAACAGACTACTTACTGTCATTGGAAACAAGCTTGTGTAGAATTTCTTGCAAACTTTAGATCACAGAATAAGTCTCATACCCATTAGGTTGAAGATCACACAAGCAAGAATATTTAAGCAGCAAAAATTGGTCTAAATCATTTTGTTCCCATTAAAGAAAGGCTTTTATTAAGGGTAAGGAAATAAATGCAGTAAGGCACACAGAAAAGAAAAAAGCCACACAGCAAAGCAGAGGGAGATTAGGAAACTAAAGCTCAGGCACTTCTTAAGGCCCGCTTTTCCAAAGTCCTAATGTTCTGGATCTTGGCCATCTGTTAAGTTTCATTATGGTCTCTTACATCGGCCCTGCTCTGAGGCACCCTAACTACTATCCTTTCTGCAAGGCCTCTTTGCCAGCTTGGAGGCAGTTAGACTCTGTATGTATCTCAAACAGTAGTCTCTCTTTTTTTGACACAGAGAAAATTCTTCCTCTCTTAAGTTGCTTCAGGCTCACAATGACAAGAAAAGGGGCTATCAGAAATGTGTGTTCATCCTAGGCAAAGTACTGACAATGGACCAACGGAACAATTCTCAAGTCCAGATTTATGAACCAGCGAGTGAGTGTATTTTGGTTCCTTCCAAGAGCATGACTGACTCAAAATGTCTGTACTACCACAGAGCCCATCACTTTTGGTAAAGACTCAAGTGTCCTATCTTTGGAGCTCCCTGTACACCATGCAGAATGCTCCACCGAAGAGCATCTCTACCTGGCAATTGTCTATTTTTATATTATTTTACCACTATTTTTTGAGACAAGATTTTATGTAGTACAGGCTGGCCTTGGATTTTATATGTAGCCAAGGGTGACATTGAACCAAGAATGACCTTAAACTTCTGACCCTCCTCTTTCCATTTGAATGCTGGATAACATTATATGCACCTCCACACCCTATTTTCTTATAAGTCTGTACCTTGGACTTTGAGTGTCTTATTTCCTTCTTGGGTCTAAGATACGGTCTCTTTTCTCCAGGAGGAAACATTTAACTTCATTCACCACAATAGGAAGTGGTGTTGTACAGTGTGCCATTTATGGTAGTACTCTCTGAAATCACTACCTGCCTTTGATACTTAATTGTATGGTGCAAAGGAGTGACATCCCATTATTCTGTTTCATTCTCTAGCCCAGACTAGGCTGAAAATCACTGCATAGCATGAGGTGACCTTAAACTTGTGGCTACAGCCTCCCGAGTGTGGGTTTACAGGCACAATCAGCCATACTTGGTTTACCATGCATATTTGTTTTTATCACTCACACAGGTAAATGAATATATATTGATATTTGCAAGGTATATTATTATCCTCTACTCCTAGAAAGAAAGAACCTTGGTTTCTCAGTGTGGGGAAAGGTGTTTACAAAGAGCATGATTTCAGAGGTGATCATTGCTACTGCTCTGCTCAAAAGAAATCCTTGCTTTACTACGGCTACTGTTTTGCTAGGTAGACATGATGTGCCTGTCAAATTGCCTTCTAAAAACGATGTTTATGCACACAGATCAGTGCTGCTTTCAGCTCTGGCCAGAGGAACTTGATTTTGCAGGAGGCAGCAGTAGCCACATTATTCACAGCTGATCAAAGTGCTGAGACTAAATGACAGCTGAGTGCTGAGCCTTAAAGGAGACATTTCTATGCCTCCTTCTCCACCCAAGACTCAGAGAACATGTTGGATGAAGGGTAAGAAAGAATATATGAGCTGAGGATGGAGTAGTGTGTAGCAGCACATCATGTTCTGGAGATACTTGGACTTGATCTTTACAGAAGCTGTGATTACCAGCACAAGACCAGGCCTGTAAAGAACCTGTCATGGACGTGGGGCACTCATGATGAGCATTTACAGGGAGTTAATGGTAGCTTTGAGGAGGGCCTCCTTCCTAGATGATGTTTCCAGTTAATGGTTGCTGGGAGAAGGGGAGGTATTTCTTTGCATGTGAATAACCGCTCAACCAACCTCTTATATACAACCTTCTTAAAACTCCCAGGACACACACACACACAGACACACACAGACACACACACACACACAGACACACACACACACACAGAGAGAGAGAGAGAGAGAGAGAGAGAGAGAGAGAGAGAGAGAGAGAGAGAGAAAACCACAAAGACACAAAGACACAAAAGCAGAAGCAAACTAATTGGAAAGACCAGTGGGAGAGTGACAAGGACCATGATCAAAATAAGGAAATGAACAGTGAGGCCATTATTACATATAATTAATACATATTTAACATATGTTTAAGAAAGAACTTTAAAACTATTGTTTTCTGGAGCCATTACTGTCATTTACTCCAATGACCTTTGGTGTCTTGAATTCAGTCTTATTTAGAACCTGGGAAATGCTACAGCCAGACGAACTGGACTACTCTCAAGACACAGAATGATTTTCCTCTGATAAAATCTCATCCCAAAGACATCATCGAGAGACAGGTGTGATATTATTCAAATGGTTCTCCCTCCTTTTTTTTCCTTAAACTAAAATGATTTAAATAACATTTCTTTAATTTTATTTAATTACCAGAGGCTTGCTGGATTTTATTGTTTGTTTGAAGCAATATCTAAAGGAGAGAAATAGTTAAAATTAAGATTTTATTTTAAACTCCTTAAATTTAGTAATAATCCAAGTAAATTATGTTCATTATTTTTCCCATCTTAAAAAATATAAAGCAATATCTTCCAAGCAGAATTATATCTTCAAGGGACTGATAATAATTGTACAGAATGACTAAGAAAATCTTGAAATATTGAATATTTCAAAGTAAATTATGAAATAAAATAGTTCTAATATTTTACTATTAAAAATTACAGATATATAACCCAGAGTTTTGTGATACACAAACACACACACACTTTCAGTTTGGTTGAATTTAGGTAAGCTATTCAGACTACAAGCTTTTGAGCTACCGTATATAGTGAATTATTTATTCTCCAAGACTGTGCTCCTTGGAGATGTGAACATACTGTACTTAGGAATATTTTTTTCTCTAATGCCTGGAGCAATCCCCTTGAAATTTATTTGAGGAAAAACTTTCTTTCTCCCAGTATTTCTGAAAGGAAAAAAATTAACCTTAGTGTGCACTAATCTATAAACATTGTTAAGTGAAATCACATGGAGATACCCTCTTCTGCTGTCTAAATAAACATTTAAAATTATTTTAGACTCATTTAAAAAAAAACATTGTTTTCAACTCTCATCCCTTACTGTATTCTATTCTTGGCTTCTTTTGATTGTCTTCTCTTTTTTCTTTTTCAGTTTAGGAAACTGATATGTTGCCTGTGCCCTGGATGGCTCTCCTCCCGACCCTACCTGCCCCTGGGGGTTGGGGGTGAGTTGGCACAGAGTCAACATACTCTGGAAGCGGATGAGAAATGCTGCAGCAAACTTGCCTGCGCACGGCTACAAGCTCCTTTAGTACCCTCCACCCACGCCTCCATTGGTTCCAAGAAAGTATCTATTCTAAATGGCAGTTCCTGATTGGCTGGCATTATTTGCCCAAACGATCCTTGCCCTCTCAGGCAGTCCTCAATTAGGTCCTCCTGCAGGATACTGGTGTCATAGGCAGTCCTCAATTGGGAGATGGTTTTGCAGTTGCACGGCCCCCAGCATTTACATAGAGGCAGCCCTACTGTCCTTGCTACACTAATAGTTCCTGAAATCTGAATAGTTCTTTTTCACTTGAAATCTGAAGTTGGGTGTCACCCTGAGTTGGAGGAAGTCCACTGAGGTCTTGCTCTGGTTATCTGGGCAACTTCTGTTTTTGTGATATGGGAGTTGGTCCAAATTTGTTTCTCTGGGATCAGGCTGGAGCTCTGCTTTTCGATAACTCCTTATTACTCCCAACTTTTCGCTAGCACTGATGTCAGAGATGTGTGGCACTTACTGCTGAGCATGGTAGAGGTCCTGACTCTCAGTGTGCCTCTGTGGACTCTAGCACACAGACTACACTGCTCAGCTGTGGGTTGCCAGCATGGTTTCCTTGACACTGGCTTGGGTAGGCATTTGGAGAGGAAGTTACAGTTCTCAGCTGTAGTTGTCTTTAGTGTCACCCCAAGAATGCTCCCTCACATGGCACGGTCTGTCTTCTCTGGCCTTTGCTGTGCAGGCAGGGTAGCTGGACATGTGATCTGTAGTCTGTGGTATTTTCCTAGACTAAAATAGTAACATATTGCTTCTTTCCTTGAATGTTTCCTTTTTTTTCTGGACAGTCCCTACCCTAGTTTGTGAGAGCAGCTCTTTCTTAGACACATTTTTTGTTAGACTGTGACATTTCTGGGTTATTGACTTCTCTGGTATTTAACCTGGACATGTGAGATGAAAACACAACATGTTCTCTATCATTCCTCAAGTCTCAAAGCGTCTTTCCCTGCTGCCTTCTTCCAGGTTTCAGCCCGGGTGAGTAGTGTGCTGGCATTTTAGCTCGGTTAGTGGGAGGAATAAGGACAAGTATGGCTTTTGCTTTCTTGGGAGCAGCATTAATCATCTCTGATTTATAATTATCACATATGTATGTTCCCAATGTCAAACTCAGAGCAAATGTTGTCATTATGCACGTAAGAAGTAAATGCAAAATACCTAGAATGAAAAAGGGTATTCATATCTGATTATCTTCTGTTATGTGGTTCTTGGAAGAGGGTGACTCTGCAGAATGTGGCAGTGGTGGCATGAGCTTGTCACAACAGGAGGGCCTGTTCTTGCAGCAGGCAGAGTGGATGAGATGGCTGGTGATGTGCTCTGAAGCTTAACTGTAATACGGGGCCGCCATGTTATCTCCTGTATTGCTTGACACAGCCAAATGGCAAACTTCTATCATTCATGTTTAACAGTGGAAGACAAAAATACATATTAGTTAGATTCTTCCACCAAAAGGAAGAACTTGGGAAGGGCCAGAATGTATGCTGTTACTAAAACCTGATATCATCAGCATTGTGCTGACACCATTTCCTGGCTTTGTTTTGCGGTTTCTTCTTGCTGGAGAGGAGTAAGAGAAAATGAGGTGAAGACAGAATTGATGGTGGGAACCAAAGCCCTGCTGTGGCTCAGACCTTCTCTTCCTGTTTACACTTAGCTCTGTTGTTTTTTTCAGACTTGGTTTTATTACTTATAAGTTGGACAAATACTCATTATATATACACATATATGATATCTATACTATCTGTCTATCTATCTATCTGTCTATCTATCTATCTATCATCATTTATCATTTTTATATATATCTCTCTATATGTATATGTATCTCCCAAGTTTGTTTTCAGAATTTCCATATTGTCATATGTCTTTATTTTGCAAATTTTCATCCACCAGGTACTCAGTCAGGTAGTATTGAACACTTAGTGCTTGCTAACTACAGTATTATAAATATAGTGATGAAGCAAGGCAGAGTCCCATCTAGAGCCCTTTGGTAAGCATGTGCTCTAGTTATGACACAAGTCATAACTTCAAATCCTGGTTCTCCAACTTTTGTATTTGAACTTAGCAAGTTCCATAACCTCTCTAGCCCTGCTTTTAATTTTCTACCTATAAAATACAGACTATGGTTAATCCTATACATAATATTGTATATGTCAAGTGAAATCATGAATATGGAATCTAGCCAAAGTAACTCCACAGAGAACAACATATGGCATACAAACTACCAGGACATGAAATATGGAAATATGAATATGTGTGAAAATTTCTGCCACAATATTATGGTGATAAATTAAAAATAAAATCAGTACCAGTGTTGTTGCCAAGTTAAAATTCATAATAATTATAAGTGTACTAGAGGTTCATAATTAAATAGCTCAGGAGACATTAAGCCTCATAAAACTTACCCTGAATGATTAAGTTTCCAACCTATTTGAAATTTAGTTTGGTGTTGGTGATTCTGTAATAGTGTGACTTCATGGAACAGATTCATAGCTCATTAAATTTAACATAGTTCGTAATGTCCTCCAAAGAAGCAGGCCCTGTACCGTTCTTAATTAAGTTCATTACTTGATATATAGATGAGAGGAAAAACATAACTCTTACCACATAATTAACAGTTCTTCATTAAATGTACCATGATTTCTTGAAACTAATTCAGGAACATAAGGGAAATAAAAAATGGGACATTTCCTGTTCTAGTTCTTAGTGTTATGAAAAAACAGTCAATATATCTAGAAAACTTCTTAGTCATCCAAAGATAGTTAACTCTTCCAGGAACAATACTATGCAACAAGTTCCCAAAATTCCAGAGACCAGGAGACTCCTTGTGATTTATGTCATGAGGCTTAGAAATTAGGTACTAAAATAATATTCATGCATTACAGAAATAGAACAACCCAGAAGCTTGTCCCTAAAGGCAAGTCTCATTAACTATACATAATAAATATGAATATATTATAAATATTATATAATGTCATAAATATATAAATCTATATGTCTCCTGAGAGGCTCTGCCAAAGCCTGACAAATACAGAGGTAGATGCTCATAGCAAACCATTGAATTGAGAACAGGTTCCCCAGTGGAGGAGTTAGAGAAAGGACTGAAGGAGCTGAAGGGATTTTCAACCCCATAGGAATAACAACAATATTAACTAACCAGAACACCCAGAGCTCCTAGGGCCTAAACCAGAAAGAAAAGAGTACACATGGAGTAACCGATGTCTCCAGCAGCATATGTAGCAGAGGATGACCTTGTCAGGCATCAACCAGAGGAGGAACCCTGGTCCTGTGAAGGCTTGATGCCCCCGTGCAGGGTGGGAGTGGGTGGGTGGGTAGGTTAGTGCAGAAGCACCTTCATAGAAGTGGGGGAGGGAGGATAGGATGGGGACTTCCAGAGGGGAAGCTGGGAAAGGGAGTAACATTTGAAACATAAATAAATAAAATATCCAATTAAAAAAAAAAGAGAGAAGCTAAACTGTTTTTAAAACAATATTTTGCCCAATGATAACTTGCAAATGACAAATTGCCATTCTCTTGGTGCTGAATAAAACTCCATTGTGTGGTGTGGTAATATATGTATGTATGTACAAATATACATATATTATACAATATAGAAATATTACATAAATATAATATAAAACAGAAATATATTATATAATAAATATATAACAATAAATATAAATATTGTATGTATGCAAACATACACTTCTAAATATAACCAGTTGTACATGTATAATGCCGATCATATGTTTTCAATCCTAACCATTTGATATTGGGCAACCAATTGATCTGCCCAGAGGGAAGAGATTTTATTTTGGCTTACAATTTCAGAGGAGTCATTCTATAGTCACTTGGCCTCAACATCATGGTGACAGATGAATGTGGTAGAGAAGAGCTATTTGCTTCATAGCAGATCAAGAGGCAGAGTATGTGACAGGAAGTGACTAAGAACAATACAACCAACCAAGAAAACCAACCTTCAGCAATCTACTTCCACCATCAAAGCCCCCTCTCCTAAAGCTTGGATAACTTTTCAATAAAATACCATTTTCTGGGGACCAGCATTCAAAGCGTGAACCTGTCAGAGTACTCCATATTGACAACACCTGTTTGTGAAAATCTTCAATCTTCAAACTCATAAGTGACATTGAACACCTTCCTGTCATTAAGAAACGTGAGGATAATATTAATCTACATATTTTTCACCTACTTAAATTTTTTTTAGTTCTTTGAATATTGAAAACTGGCTTCAGAAAGAACGAGGCACATTCCCTGTTCTGTCCTGCAGGACAGTCAACGAGAGTCCAGAGGATACCTGGAAGAGAATGGGGGACAAGAGACATGAAGAAGGACGCCAAGACAAGAGTCTGATCAAGGCAATGAATTTTATTTTTTCCCAAGGCTGAATTTCTACCATAGCAGGGGTAACAGAGGGAGGGGGAAGTGAGAAACATCTACACAAGCTAAGGACACTGGCTGCTGTGGTCAGCTGACATCAACAGGATGTTGGTATCTCAGAAAGGTCACAAGTTTGTCATATCATTAGTCAACAGGATGTTGGTTTCTCAGAAAGGTCACAAGTTTGTCATATCATTAGGCATACCGATCACCAGATTTGTATTAGCCTTCTGCAGCTGGCTGGAGATTTTCCATGAACCCAGTCATATTTAACTCTAACTATAATATTAACACCAATAATGGAGGGTTTTAAGGGCATTGCTCCCAACAATTCCCAATAACATACAGTAGATAAAAAGCTAACACTGATTATGCTCATAATAGTGTGTCTGCCATGCATAAACTGTCACTAGAGCACAAGGCATCCCTTGCACGTTGGTATTGTAGCATGCGGGGTTCAACTTTCAAGCACTACGAAAACTAGTCAGCAACAAGAAAGGTTCCTGGTTGGTTTGAGATTGAGTTTTCTATGTCCTACATCCAAAGTGGTATCTTCAGTATTAGGATCTTACCATGTGGTTATGGTATGTGATCAAGGTAAATAGCAACAGCCTGTGTTGTTTTGGAGACTTCTGAGGGCTTCCCTGACAGATAATTTGTAGGGAGTCATCCCATGTCTTATGCTGAGATTTTAATAACCCAAGTCTTCTAGGAGTGGTGATGTCCATTTAAACTGTTTCAAATAGTTATATTTTGAAATTAGTTTACTAACTAGTTGGTTTTCATAAATTCTTAATTTTGGTCAACCCATCCTCTACTTTCAAGTCTCTGCACTTCCATTCCCGTTACCCTTTTATTCCCCAGTATTCCTCCTCCTTCTTTCCTATCATATGCATTCTATCATCTTCCAGTTGAATTTTTAATTGGGTAGTGAGATAGTAGGCTTCCGTATATTTTGAAAAAAAAACAAAACAAAACACCACACCTGTAAGTCCTTTGGGTTAGCCATCATTCCCACCTCTGATTTCTTTCACACTCTTGTGTCACTCTTGTGATTAAAGTTCATATTTTAATAATACATTTTAATTAAAACATAATCACATCACTAAGGCAGGATGTCGGTCAGGTTTCTAGTACGAAGCATGATGTACCCTCTGTTGAGAGAGTGTTAAGACCAATTTGACACTCACCAACAGGTGACTGCCTGTTGCTGTAGAAATATAAAAAAATGCTGTCTTTTATCCTGCAGTAGGTCTGGCACCATAGTGCCTCAAGATGTCTGGGAGATACCTTCATCTCAGTCAGTAAAGCATCTCGCCTGCTTTGCTCTATCCCATATCATACTGCCGATGGCTACTCTCTGAGTCTGGCAACAATCTCTCTACCTATCTAGTTCCCAAGACAGATTGCTACCATGACAGACATACACATGTCTCTAGCTACCATATACTCTCTTGAATTCAATTAAATCACCACACAAAAGAACATGCAACACAATAACCTCTGATCTAATTGATAAGATATAATTGCCCACTTAAACATACAAAGCCTTGTACACATTTATCCGTTAAGAGTATTCATAACAACCTGTAAATGTACAGAGAGGAATCTTAACATCTGCCTCCATGTTCCTTCAGCTGCTTCCCCCTCCTCGCTCCAGTCTCCTCCCATCTCTAAAACTTTTCTCCTGCCCATCCTTCCTTCTTGTCCAATGACAGGCCTCATTTATCTTGTACCTGCCTTCACCTGTATAATGTCATCATCCTACAAGTGCCACTATTGCAGCTTTTTGGATATCTTGCTCTGCTGGTCGTTGTGGTTCATAGATGTCACAACTGGATGGGAATTGTAATTTGTTACCCTTCCTTAGCAACTTGCATATTGTATCTTGATACTATATAGAAACCAGACTGTTGGAAGGAGGACAATTAATACTAAGATTGTCTGATAAAAACCTTAAGGAATCATATTATTTTGTACTTACCTAAAATTAAAATCAATGAATTTAAGTGTATGTATATATACATATAATGTAGCTTAAACGAAGTTTTGCTACATGGCAGACAACCCTTCTCTTAAAAACCAGATTAATAAAAGCCCCAGTACCAGGCATGAGAAATCTCCTTTTGTATGGTTTGTCAGGGTATTTGAAATGACTCCCCAAACAATATAGGCTATGCTGTCACCCTTTGTTGGCTCTCAGAGGTTGAAGATAAGTCTGTAGTGCTGAAGACGCAGAACATTTATGACATATCACTCAGATTATTGAATCTGGATCTAACATGTAGTCAACTCTTAGTATTTTGTCCAGACCCTACTCAATAATAAAATAATTGAATGGGATCCCAAACATTCTTAATGACATGACTGAATATTTTAAAAGAAAGGTAATGTGCTTCTTCTTGTTTTTCAAGACAAGGTTTCTCTGTCCTGGAACTCTTTTCCTAGACAGGTTGGCCTTGAACTCAGAGATCTGTCTGCTTCCAAATTACAGGGAGTCAGAAATTTAAAAACAAAAGAAAGAAAAAAAGAAAGAAATATGCCTGCATGATATCTCAGTCTCAAGGCAATAGCCTTACAAACATGAGGTCTTTGATTCCCAGAACCCACACAGAAAATACTGTCACAGCAGCATAAGTTTATAATCCAAGTTATGGCAGTATGAGTGTCAGAGAAAGGGGTGTCTTGCAAGCTCAGAGGGCAGCTAGTTTAGCTTATGTAGCAAAATTCCAGATGAATGTGAAACCCTGTCTCAAAGAAAAAAGTTCGAAGTTCTTGAAGACTGATACCTGAAGGCATTCTTTGATCTCCAGAATTCCCTAGGTATGTGAGCAACCACATAAGTGAGGGGGGGCACATACAGACACATGCAAGAACCAAGACCAAAACAAAAATAAAAGTTCTTGGAGGAGCCAGTTTAAGGTTACCAGAAGGAGACTCCCTGGGAGATTGAGACCAGAGCAAAAACAAAGAGCATCAGAGAAATACATTATATTTCAGGCAGATGACGATCACATGATACATAAAAGTCACATAATAGGGAGACAGTTATTCTATTAAAGAGTGGAAGATAATATTTGTGCAAAAGAGAAGGCAAAGAGAAAGGTGGGTAAGAAGCCTCGAAGACAAGATTTTTCTGTGTGTTACAAGCCAAATAAGCATATTGAATTCTATTTTGAGTGGGCAGGGAATTTCTGGAGACTTTTAACTGTCCCATTGAGGTCTAATTGCATACAATAAACTGCTCATATTTAAAGAGTACAGTTTGATATGATGTGACATGTGAACACAAACTATACAACCCTCACCCAGAGCAGTAAACATTTCTCCCTTCATAATGCCTACTCCACTCCACACCATTCTTTCTCCTCCTCCTGGACAGTTTCTGTTCACAGGTAACCACTCACTCACTTTTAGTAATTTTATTTATGATATCTAGATTTTTTTAATCAATTGGGACCACACAAAATATTCTCTTTTTGTATGTGGCTTTTTCTTCTGGGGAAAAAAATACTTTGTAATTCATCCACATTGTGCATATGTGAGTAGTTGATTCTCTCTCTCTCTCTCTCTCTCTCTCTCTCTCTCTTCTCTCTCTCTCTCTCTCTCTCTCTCTCTCTCTCTCTGTCACTCTCACTATGAGTGTTAGTCAGTAGCGGTGAAGCTTCTAGTAGGCAATACTCTGTGCTGTTTGGGGAGGTCTAGGACACCTTTGGCTGACAATTCAACAAAATGTAAACCATCCTTGACATTGGAGGTTTTATGTGGTGAGATACAGATCTAGTTGGGGCAAGTATTCGCTTACCTACTATATGGTCACTCCATTTAAGTTCATTTCAGATATGTGTATATTTTAGAACTTCTCTGGTATTAGGTTTCCATTTAGCTTCTCAAAAGGCCTTTGGAGTTAGGTGTCCTTCACCTATTTCCTCCTTTACCTGACCTTTCTACCTCCTCTTCATCTAAAACTTATATTCTATTTTCCTCTTTATCTTTACATAGCATTATAATCTATTTCCTCTTCCTGGGAAGATCCCTTCCTCCTCAGGCTCCTTACATGGTATCTAACTTCTATAGCTATTTGGAACGAAGAACACATCAAAAGTTTAAAAGTTAACATTGACATATAAAAGAAACACCAAAATATTTGTCTTTTGGTGTCAGGGTCATCTCACTCAGGACCCTGTTTCTATCTTGATCTACTTTTCTTTAATTGTCATAATTTCCTTTTTTCTTAATAGCTGAATTATATTCCTTTGTGTAACTGTGCCACACTTGCATGATTTGTCCATCAGTTGATGGATTTCTTGGCTGCTTCTAGTTTCTGACTATTATGAATAGACTGACAATGAATATAGATAATCAGGAATAACTATAGTAATATTTAGAGTCCTTTGGGAGTATGTCCAAGAGTGATATAGCTGGATCTTGTGGTAGACCTCGTTCAGCTTCTTAGGAATATCCACACTGATTTCCATAGTGACTGTACTAGTTTACTTGCTTCACCAGTGAAGAAGTGTTCCCCATTCCATGCATAATCTGTACCTTTGTCATTTGCTTTATTGACCTTGGCCATTCAGACTAGAGTAAGATGAAATTTCAAAGTAGTTTTAATTTCTTTTTCTTGATGAATAAGGGTGTTGGACATTTCTTTAAGTGTTTCTCATATATGAGATTATACTCATAATATGAGATTAATCTCATAATATGAGATTATACTATTATATCATTAACTATTATATCATTTGGGAACTCTATTTAGTTCTATACTCCATTTTAAAAAGTTGTTATTTGTTTTCCCAATGTTCAGTTTTATTTATTTTTATAGATACCTTCTATTTCAGTGATTCTCAACCTTCCTACTGCTGCTACCCTTTAATACAACTTCTCATGATCTCTAACCATAAAATTATTTTCACTGGTACTTCATAACTGTAATTTTGCTACTGTTATGAATCATAATTTAAATATCTGTGTTTTGTGATGGACTTAGGCAGTCTCTGTGAAAGGGTTGGTTAACCCCCAAAGGGGTTGTGATGTTCAGGTTGAGAACCACTGCTGTATCAGCTGTGTAATTGGTAAAGATTTTTTACCCCCATTCTGTAGGCTACTGCTTTGCTCGAATGACGATGTCTTTTTATTATTTAGAAGCTTGTTTAGCTTCATGAGATTCCATTTATTAATTGTTGGTTTTAATGCCTGAACCATCAGTGTCTTGTTAAGAAAGTTTTTCCTGTGCCAATGAGTTTAAGCCTATTCCCTACTCTCTCTTCTGTCATATTCATGGTATCTCATCTTATTTTGAGGTCCTTCATCCATTTAGAGTTGAGTTTTGTGCAGAGTGATATGTATGTTTCTATTTCAATTATTTTACATGCAGTTATCTAGTTTGGTCAGCACCATTTGTCGGAGATGCTTCTTTTTCTCCACTGTGTATATTTGGCTTCTTTGTAAAAAACCGAGTGCCTGTACACATGTGGAGTTATGTCTGGATCTTCAATTAGATTTCATTGATCAGCATATGTGTTTTTATGCTGATACCTGGTGTTTTTATTACGATAGCTCTGTAGTACAATTTAAGGTTGGGGATGTTGATACCTTCAACAGTTCTTATATTGTTCTTGTATATCCTGTTGTATGTGTGTGTATTTCCATATGAAGTTGAAAATTGTCTTTTACATTTCTGTGAAGAATTATGATAGTAATTAATAATTTTGATAGTAATTGCATTGAATTTGTAGATTGATTTTTGGTAGAAAGGCCATTTTCACCATATTAATTAATCCTACAAACTGTTGCTTTTTTGGGATTAATTAATATGGTGAAAATGGCCACCCTACCAAACTGATCCAAGGTTTTCATTAAGGTCCTGAAGAATGAAGAACATAGTTTCTTGTTTTAAGCCAGAATCACACTTGGCCTTGTCTAGTGCCTTGGGGGTACCTGTGACTTTTGCTCACCCTAAGAGGCAATTGTTATTTATCCCAAGGCTACTGTATGCTCAGCCTGTTAGGTAATTCTAAAAATCAGAATCTCCTCTGTGCATTATTGCTTAATTAGCTTCCTGCTGACTTCTCTCCATTGTATGGCTTTCTGCTGACTCTGTTCCATTTCTCACTATGTATTATACATAAAATGCTGTGCTTCATTAAAAAACAAAACAAAACAAAACAAAAAACCAAACAAACCCAAACCAAAACAGACCAACTAAACAAAAACAAAAACAAAACAAAACAAAACAAAAACTACTTGGCATAAGATAGAGCTTGTACAAGACCCCTGACACCAACTTTTTTATCCTTTATTTTTGATCCTCTGGTCCTTCCTCTCAGGAATCTTTCACTGTTAAATGACCTCCTAAGCCAGGTCAATGAGAATGGGTAATTGTTCCTTCTTCTGGTATCTTCTTCAGTTTCTTTCTTCAGTATCATAAAATTTTTTTTATTTTATGCCATTTACTTGCTTTATTAGAATTATCTCATGAAAATTTTTTGAGGCTACCATGAAAAATACTGTCTTTAAATTCTTTCTTAGTATGTGTGATGCATATTTTTCAATGTCAACTTGACTATACCTAAAATTAACTAAAACTCAAGTGTCTGGGTATACCTGTTATGGATTTTTACCTTAATTAAATAATGTGAAATAGGAAGACCAACTTTTTATCTAATTCTAAGGTAGGAAGCTAGACCTTTACACTGGATCTTTTGAAGTAGGTAGATCAACGTTTAATCTGCCTGCACATTCTGCTGGCAGCCTATATAAAGGACATGGAAGAAGGAAGCTCTCTCTTTGCTTGTTCTTCCCCTCACTAGCAACTCCATTTCTTCACTGGCATTAGAGCCTACCTCTTTGGGATTCTGTCATATGATGAAGACCAGTTCAAACATTTAGCCTCATTGACCGAAAAACTTCTGGATTCTTGGACCTTTCATTGGTAGACAGCCATTTTGGAGTAGTTGAAACACAACCTGTAAGCCCTCTAATAAATCCCCTTTATATATCTATATCATCTATATCTCTATTTTTTATATATATACATATATACATATATACTTTATATGTATGTATATACAGGTATTACATATGTATGCATATATATGTATTATATATATATATGTATTCATTTATATATTCTGTTTTTCTACAGCAGGTGGGAAGAGTGATCAGGTGTGGGGAGAACTGAGTGAGGAGCTGTAGAGGGCTGGGAGAAAAAACAGAAAATTGTGAGGGAACATATCTGGGACAAACTGGAGACCTGAGATGGTCAGGGCATCCTGGGAGTCTATGGGGGTGACTCTAGCTGAGACTCCTAGCAACTGGGGATATGGAGACTGAAGTGGCCACTTATTGTATACAGGCATGACTTCCTATGGAGGTAGGGGATCACTAACCCGCCCACAAAATGTCCAAACCAAAATTTGTCCTGCCTACAAGATGTGCAGGGATAAAGATGGGGTAGAGATTTTAGAAATGGTTAACCAATGACTGGCCCGACTTGAGACGCATCCCATGGGAGAGAACCAACCCCTGACATGATTAGTGATAGTCAGCTATGCTTGCAGACAGGACATAGCATAAGTGTCTTCTGGGAGGGAAGCAGCTAATGGAAACAGATGCAGAGACCAACATTAGGCAGAGCTCAGATAGTCTTTTGGAAGAGTGAGGGAAAGGATTGCCAGAGCCAGAGGGGTCAAAGAAATCACAAGAAGACCTACAGAGAGTTAACTAATCTGGGCCCATGGGGGTTCACAGAGACTGAACCATCAAAGAGCATTCATGGATTGGACCATACCCTCTACATATTTGTAGCAGATGTATAGCTTGGTTTTCATGTGGATCCCCTAACAATTGGAGAGGGATCTGTCTCTGACTCTGTTGCTTTCCATTGGATTCCCTTTCTCTAAATGAACTGTCTTGTTCTCAGTGAGAGAGAATGTGCTTAGTCCTGCTGGGACTTCATGTACCAGGGCAAGTCAGCACCCATGGGGGATTTTCCCTTCTCTAATGAGAAGAGGAGGGATTCATGGGGAGCTATGAGGGTGGGATTTGGAGGAGAGGAAGGAGAGGGGCTGGGATCCAGGTGTAAAGTGAATAATTAAGTAAATTAATGAGAAAAGGCTACTGAGTTCTGTGTATTAATATTGTATTTACTTACAGTTGTTGAAGGTTGCTGATGGGTCTTTTCTGTATAAACCTATATTGTCTACAAATGAAGTGACTTTGACCTTTTTTTCTATTTGAATTCCCTTGATCTCCTTCAGTTTTCTTATTGATCCAGCTGAGACTTCAAGTATTATATTGAATAGGTGTGGAGAAGATGAACGTTCTTGTCTTCTTCCTGATTTTAATAAAAATGCTTTGAGTTTCTTTTTATTTATGATGATATTGGCTGTAGGACTGCTATAAATTGCCTTTATTAGTTGGGTTATATCCCTTGTTTCCCTATTCTCTCTAGGATTTTTTTCATAAAAGGATGTTGGATTTTGATAAAGCCTTTTCTGCAACTAATGAGATAATCATGTGTATCTTTCAGTCTATGTGGTAGATTATGTTTATTGATTTATGTATTTTGAACCATCTTTTTTGGTGTACTTTGGATTTGGTTTGGAAGCATTTCCTTGAGAACTTTTGCATCTATATTCACAAGGTATATTGATCTATGATTTTATTTTGTTGTTTTTTTTTCATATAATTTTTGGTACCTGTGTAATAGTGGTTTTCTAAGAAGAATTAGAAAATGCTCCTGGAGTTTCTGTTTTGGTGAAGTATAATTTGAAGAGCATTGGCACTAGTTCTTTTTTGAAGTGCTAGTAGAATTTTGAGCTGAAGTAATCTGGCCCTAGGTTTTTTTGCTATTTGTTTGGTTTTTGTTAGGTAGGTTTTTAGTTGCTGATTCTATTTCACTATAGGTTATGGGTCTGTTTAAATTGTTTAGTCCATCTATATTTAACTTAGGTAGGTAGGATATTAAGAAATTTCTTTTAGGTTTCCTAGTTTAGTGGAATACAGATACTTAAAACACATCTGTAAGATTTGTTGAATTAATTTAACATCTGTCTTAATGTATTTCCTGTATCACTAATTTAATTAATGTGTATCTTTTCCTTCTATATTTTGGTTAATGTAGCTAAAGTTTTGTCAGTTTTGTTATTTATTCCAAGAATAACTATTTCACTAATTTTGTATTTCTTTTTCTTTCTGTTTTATTGGTTTCTTCCTTTTTTTATACTTCTATGTTTCCCAAATACTTTTTGGAGCATTATTAATTTTTGTTCTTCAAGTATGTTCTTAAGTTATTAATATGAGATTTCTCTACCTTTTCAATGTATACTCAAGTGCTACTAATTGTCTATTAGAACTCCTTCCATTGTATTGCATACATTTGGGTATGTTGTTTTTTCATTTTCATTCAACTCTAAGCTTTTTTATCTGAATTTCTGCCTGGTCTATTGAGTTTTTGACTATCCATGACTTTTACCTTTTCACTAATTTTGTTGTGTGTTTTTGATACCCAGTACATGATAGTCAGATAGGATGCAGGGCATTACTTTAATGTTATTAAATCTGTTGAGACTTCCTTTGTGTCCTAATGTATGATCAGTTTTGGAGAATGTTCCATCAGCTGCTGAGTGTTTGCTGGTGAATAAACTTATATTATTTGTTGACTGAATATTAATGCTGATAGGGAGAATAGTGAATTGACAGATATTGAGGAACAAACAGAACAAAGAAACTTTTAGCCTGGTATGTATCTCAGTAGAGTGGAAAGATGCTTACCTACCACCTACTAGCCCTACTAGGGTAAATCTATAGCATCTCAAAACAAACAAATGTATTCACGTGTATGGACACATGCAGATAGGCAAGCAAGCAAACATATAAAGAAATAAACCTTCAAGTCTTGTATTTGGAATAAGAATGATGTAAAAGAGAGAGAGAGAGAGAGAGAGAGAGAGAGAGAGAGAGAGAGAGAAGTGACTTCTGGGTTTCTGGTTGAATTGACTTTGAGTGTTTGGTAGCTCAGTTTTTTTTTTTTCTTCAGGGAGGGGAACTAATGACTCTGAAGAAATGACTAGTCATTTAATTAGAACATATGTGTAAAAACAGCAGCAATGTATCTTAGTTCTGATATAACCAAAATTTGGGCACATTCACACACTTTTAAGTTAAACTTTTGTGAACTTTAGTGACATCTATGCTTGGAAAGATAAATGAATAATAGAATACCTTTTCCAAATAATTATATTCTGAATCAGTTAAAAATAGCGATGTAATGATTGAAAATAATTTTTAGTCTCTGTAGTGTAAAGTTCTCACTGAAATGACCTTTACAAGTAAATTTTAGTCATTTCTTTAAGCTGTGCAGTTTGTGACAGGTAATTGCAAATTGTTCTCTCTGGAAGGAGTGAGATAGGATCTTGTGGGCTTATTATTTTATTTTTACTTTTTTTCTTTGTGAAATTGTTTAAATTGAATATATATGTGTATATATTTACATTTCAAATGTAAATTAATTTTTTAAAAATTGAATATATATATTTACATTTCAAATGTTAGTTCTTTTCCTGTTTTCCCAGCCATAGGCCCCTATCCCATCCACTTCCCCTTCTTCTATGAGGGCGTTCCCCCTGCCCAACCATCCCTTCTCCCCCACAACATTCCCTTGCATTGGGGGGGGGGGTCCAGCCTTGGAAGAATCAAGGGCTTCTCCTCCCATTGGTATCCAACAAGGCCATGCTCTGCTACATATGTAGCTAGAGCCATGGGTCTGCCCATGTGTAGTCTTTGGGTAGTAGTTTAGTCCCTGGGAGCTCTGGTGGCTTGGTATTGTTCTTCTTATGGGGTTGCAAGTGCCTTCAGCTCCTTTAATCCTTTCTCTAATTCCTCCAGTAGGGACTCTGTTCTCAGTTCAGTGGTTTGCTGCTAGCATTCACCTCTGTATTTGACATGCTCTGGCTGAGCCTGTCAGGAAACAGCTCTATTGGGCTCTTGTCAGCTTATACTTCTTGGCTTCATCAATAT
Source organism: Rattus norvegicus (assembly GCF_021556685.1). Classification (NCBI taxonomy): domain Eukaryota; kingdom Metazoa; phylum Chordata; class Mammalia; order Rodentia; family Muridae; genus Rattus; species Rattus norvegicus. Next base: position 19,462,552 of record NC_141538.1, on the reverse strand, counting down.
TGTCTAGTTTTGGTGGCTGTATGTATATGGGCTGGATCGTCAGGTGGGGCAGGCTCTGAATGGCCATTCCTTCAGTCTCTGCTCCAAACTTTGTCTCCATATCCAATCCTATGAATATTTTTGTTCCCCCTTTTAAGGAAGACTGAGGTATCCATGCTTTGGTTGTCCTTTTTGAGCTTTATGTGGTCTGTGGATTTTATCTTGGATAATTCGAGGTTTTGGACTAATATCCACTTATCAGTGAATGCATACCTTGTGTGTTTTTTTGTGGTTCTGTTACCTCACTCAGGATGATATTTTCTAGTTCCATCCATTTGCCTATGAATTTCATGAAGTCATTGTTTTTGATAAACAGTGGTACTCCATTGTGTAGATGTACCATATTTTCTGTATCCATTCCTCTGTTGAAGGGCATCTGGATTCTTTCCAGTGTCTCGCAATTACAAATAAGGCTGCTATGAACATAGTGGAGCATGGTTCTGTATTGAATGTTGGAACATCTTTTGGATATATGCCCAGGAAAATAATATAGCTGGGTCCTCAGGTAGTAGTACTATGTCCAATTTTCTGAGGACTCTCCGCACTGATTTCTAGAGTGGTTGTACAAGTTTGCAATCCCATCAAAAATGGAGGAGTGTTCCTCTTTTTCCACATCCTCACTAGTATCTGCTATCACCTGAGTTTTTGATCTTAGTCATTCTGACTGATGTGAGGCGGAATCTCAGGGCTGTTTTGATTTGCATTTCCCTGGTGACTAATGATGTTGAACACTTCTTTAGGTACTTCTCAGCCCTTCAATATTCCTCAGCTGAGAATTCTTTGTTTAGCTCTGTACCACATTTTTAATAGGGTTGTTTGGCTCTCTGGAGTCTAACTTCTTGATTTCGTTGTAAATTTTGGATATTAGCCCTCTATCATATGTAGAAATGATAAAGACCTTTTCCCAATCTGCTGGTTACCATTTTGTCCTAATGACAGTGTCCTTTGCCTTACAGAAGCTTTGAAGTTTTATGAGGTCCCACTAGTTTATTCTTGATCTTAGAGCATAAGCCATTGGTGTTTTGTTCAGGAAATTTTCTCCAGTGCCCAATGTGTTCAAGGATCTCCTGCACTTTTTCCTTCTATTAGTTTGAGTGTATCTGGTGTAATGTGAAGGTTCTTGATCCACTTGGACTTAAGCTTTGTACAGGGTGATAATAATGGATCGATTTGCATTCTTCTACATGCTGACCTCCAGTTGAACCAGCATCATTTGTTGAAAATGCTATTTCCAAGTGGATGGTTTTAGTTCCCTTGTCAAAGACCAAGTGACCATAGGTGTGTGGGTTCTGGGTCTTCAGTTCTATCCCACTGATCTACCTGCTTGTCTCCTTATCAGTACCATACAGTTTTTATCACTATTGCTCTATAATACTGCTTGAGGTCAGAGATGGTGATTCATCCGGAAGTTCTTTTATGATTGAGCTATCCTGGGTGTTTTGTTATTCGAAATGAATTTGCAAATTGCTTTTTTTAAGTCTATGAAGAATTGAATTGGAATTTGGATAGGGATTGCATTGAATCTGTAGATTGCTTTTGTTAAAATGGTCAGTTTTAATATATTAATCCTGCCAATCCATAAGCATTGGAGGTCTTTTCTTTTCATCTTCTGAGACCTTCAGTTTCTTTCTTCAGAGACTTGAAGTTCTTGTCATACAGATCTTTCACTTGCTTAGTTAGAGTCACAGGGAGGTATTTTATTTTATTTGTGACTATTGTGAAGGGTGTCATTTCCCTAGTTTCTTTCTCAGACTGTTTATTCTTTGAGTAGAGGAAGGCTACTGATTTGTTTGAGTTAATTTTATATCCAGTCTCTTTGCTGAAGTTGTTTATCAGGCTAGTAGTTCTCTGGTGGAACTTTTCGGGTCACTTAAGTATACTATCATATAATCTGGAAATAGTGATATTTTGACTTTTTCCTTTCCAATTTGTATTTTTTTGACCTCTTTTTGTTGTCTTATTGCTCTGGGTAAGATTTCCAGTACTATAATGAATAAGTAGGGAGAGAGTGGGCAGCCTTCTTTAGTCCCTGATTTTAGTGGGATTGATTCAAGTTTCTCTCCATTTTGTTTGATATTGGCTACTGGTTTCCTGTATATTGCTTTTACTATGTTTAGGAATGGGCCTTGTATTCCAGATCTTTCCAGACTTTTAACATGAAGGGGTGTTGAATTTTGTCAAATGCTTTCTCAGCATCTAATGAAAAGATTATGTGAGTTTTTTTCTTTGAGTTTGTGTACACAGTGGGTTACGTTGATGGATTTCCATATATTGAATCGTCCCTGCATCCCTGAGATTAAGCCTATTTGATCATGATGAATGATCATTTTGATGTGTTCTTGGATACAGTTTGCCAGAATTTTATTGAGTATTTTTGCATTGGTATTCATATGTTTATGGGCATCTCTTTCTTTAGGTTAGGGAAGGTTTCTTCTGTAGTTTTGTTGAAGATATTTACTAGCCCTTTAAGTTGGGAGTCCTCTATCTTCTATACATATTATCCTTATGTTTGATTTACTCATTGTGTTCTGGATTTCCTGCATGTTTTGGGTTAGGAGCTTTTCGTGTTTTGTATTATCTTTGATGGTTGTGTCAATGTTTTCTAAGGTATCATCTGCCTCTGAGAGTCTCTTCTATTTCTTGCATTCTGTTGGTGATACTGAAAAGAAAATTATACAGATTTAAGGTTTAAAAATATAAAATATAAAGAATAAGCTCCAAAAGACACAGACTCCGGGCTAAGCCCTGCCGCTGGGAATAACAGGCCATAAAGATAAAAAAAAAAAAAAGGAATACAGGAACCAGCCCAGGGTATCGGAACTGATTCATGGGCCATCTGACAAGAAGACATCCCCCCAGTTTACTCAGGGCCATACTTTAACCAGATGTCCTCCAGACCCTGATAAGCCCCTGACTTCTAGCAGGTACTCTTCTGCTTTGTTCTCACTGCTATGTTTGAATGAGCCAATTGTGTGTAACCGCGCCAAAACCCCCTAGCTTTCCCTATATAAACCCCTGATTTTTGAGTTTTCAGTGCTTAGAGAGTGGACGTGGAATCTCCCTCTGGTCAGTGCTTAGAGAGTGGACGTGTGCAGCTGCCTCTGTGGTCCGTAAGGATCCTCTGGCTGCGGAAAGGGGGACACCCCGGGCCCTCAGGCTGCAGCCCCTGGAAGACGTTCCATGGGCGGAGAGCAGTCTGGAGAGCCTGGCTGTGGGCAGTCAGACAGACCTGACTGTGGTTTTCTGGAACAAAGGAGACGGAGTGCTCCTTTTACCTAGGCAGGAGTGGATGAGGAATCCCACTCCATCAGAGGTCACGTTCGACTGCCTATTTAAGTCTAGGTGTGGTCAAGTGTGCTTGGATGTGTTAGTGTCTGTTGTCTGTATTCTGTTTCGTGGTATCCCAGAAGCAGCTTAGGTTAAGCTGCAGTTTGGGCCAGGTACTGAAGATACCAGGCATCTGTGGAAATTAGTTATAGGATTCTTTGTCTTGGTCTTGTTTGTCTGGTTTGTTTTCTGTGGTATTGTCAAGTGTCTTTTTGGCTTTTGTTTCATTTTTGAATTTGGACTGACGACTGTGTTTGAATCTTGGAGTGACGACTGTGTTTGAAATCATGAAACTGTTTGCTTTGTTCGTCAAAGAGTTTTACTTGGTCCTCTTGGTGCTTAAGTTAAAAATTAAAAATAATTTGCTTGAGAAAAATTGTTTTCTACTGGGGAGTTTTATCTTTCTCTCTTGAGCCTCCTTCCCAAGGAGAGATGCCCCTCCCTTTACTCCCCTTGACCAGTCTAGCTGTTGTTAACAGTTGTGTATAAAGAACTCCAGGTTAGTGAGTGACCCTGTCTGAAACAGACATTAACAAGAACCTTGAGGAAAAAACCGCTTGTAAATAAAAAAAGTTCCCCAGATTAGGCCTTTGGCTATAAAACAAGTATAGTGAATAAGAAACTTAATTTTATAGACCCCACTCTAGTGGCGGTGTGTTGGTTGATAGCCAAGGTTAATTTTTGAAGCATAGTGTTTTATCTGTGCTTGTGCTTGCAGCCCACACAGTAGGGGGGGGGGAGCGAAACTAGATGCACAGCTGCTACAGCGAGCATGGGGACTTCTCAGTCTCACCCAATTTTTCTGGCTCTTCAAGAGCTGTTTAAAAGAAAAAGGCTTAAGATAAAAAGAAACACCATAGAGAGATTTCTTAGTAAATTGATACACCTTGGTTCGCTATCTCTGGAAATCTCACGGTGGACAGCTGTGATACGCTGGGAAAGATTTAAATTTTGCTTGGGAGCAAGAAACCTTAAAGGGACAGGCTACATTAGAAATGCTACAGGAGGAACGATCTGAAAAGGCTGAGAGTGAGGTGGGGGAAGACTCTAAAGAAAACAAGAACAAGAAAGGAATTTTGCCTTTAGTGGCCTGACCTTCAACATTTGCTCACAGAAGGAGAGTGCTCATTAAGAAAACTTCTTTAAGGAAGCCTGCCTTATCTGCTGGCCTTATTCCAAGAGAGGAGTCAGTCTCCAGCATTAAATTACTTTTCTCGTTGGTCATCATTAACATGGAGAGTGCCTTTGATCCTATCCCCACAGCAGCCAGTTCCTGCCCCTGTGGTCGAAATGCCCCAGGTTGGGGGACAAAAAAAGCCCCTAAAATAGTTTCAAAAAGAATCTACAACAAACTGTGAAGAACTTTGTCTTGCCAGTCAAAATTCAGAATTCAGGCTTTGACTGTGGCCAAGGTCAGGATTAATGTTTTCTTTTCCATGGGCCTTTAGCCCAGTGAGACAGCTTGGTGAAGGACTACTACTGCAGTCCTGGTATTCAGAGACACAGAGAGAGCTATAGTTTTATTAAAGGTTGGTACTACAGTTTTAACAATCTCTTTATTAGATGTAAGAGGCAGGAAGCCCAGTTCAACTTTGACTTCTGCCTCAAAAATGACAACAAAAAAAGTCCTGATAGCCCCAGGTGAACCGGTTACAATTCTTTTGTCAGCTGTTTAGTATCTAGCACCCAGGTTCTAACCATCTCTCCATCCTTTTGTTATTAGTTCTTACTAGAAGCCTAGTGTCCTTCAGAAGCTGGATTTATTGAGAGACAGAGCCACTGAGCTGGCACTGAAGGGAAGTACTCCTTAAGTAAAATCTAAGTCCAGAGAGACAGTCGGTAACAGATCTGCTGCCCCTCTGCTCCCCTTTCTGTTTCATAGACAAAGCTTGTGCTTATTTTTACAATGGCCTTTTTGTCCAAAAAAAGGCCTCCTGGTTTAGCTGTGTGACTAAATGCTATTTATCCTCTTCAGTGGACCTCTATTCTCTAATTCCCTTCTTGTTTTCTCACCATCCCATTTGAGATGCTTGTTAGTAACTGTTACAGGTCTTCTTTACCACCGAGGAAATACAGAATCCTACTAGAGGCCAGAAAGAATGTAGCAGACACGGATGGAAGACCCTCACTCCTGACTGTTGACTTCAATACGCCTGAAGGTAGGGAGTGCCAGGTCTGCCACCAGGCTCCAAGGGTGGGTCTCTGAGGGGCTAAAAAAATGCCCCACCAATCTGGCTAAGATAAGAAAAAGATACAAAGAGAAAATTTACAAAAATTTAAAGGGTTAAGCTAAGTTGCTGAGAGTTAGTATAAGTTACAGAGAAAGTAAGGTTAAACAGAGAGACTAAAAAAGAAAAAAAAAACCAAGAAGCTAAAAAAGAAAAGAGACAAAAAGAAGAGGAAGCTAGAGAGCTAAAGAGAGACAAAGACAAGAGAGGAACATATACTGGCCACAATAGTTAGAGAACCTAAGAAGACAGTACCTGGCAACAAAAGAGAATTCCTGGCTAAAATCAGTGTGCCTAATACAAAGAAAAAAGACACTGGGTCAGGGACTGCCCCAGAAAGAACAAGAGGGGCCACTGAAGAGCCTCTCGGTCCTAGAGTGCTGGCTATATACAAAGATAAAAGAGAAGCCCGCCCAGTTGTTTTGTGGATACAGGGACCCAAAACTCTGTGCTCCTATGCCCCAGTGGACCAGTATCCAAAGACCTTGGGTACAAGGGTCTACTGGCAACAAACAATACTTATGGACTACCCGAAGAACAGTGGACCTTGGCGTGGGCCAGGTAACCCACTAGTTCATGGTCATCCCTGACTGCCCCATCCCTTGCTCATGAGAAATTTGCTCTCCAAAATGGCTTGCGTGGGCTGAAATGGCTGGGTGAGGTCATGTGTATACATATCTACAGACTGTGTATGTGGAGCTTAAGACCTGTCTCAGTACACCAGTACCTGATGCTAGGAGATGTGTGGCTTAGTGCTGTTCTGCCTAGAACACATCACTCCTGCCAACGGGGCACTAAAAATTATCACCCAATCCAGGACTTAAACTGTGATAGAGTGGCTGATGTTTTGCCTTTGAATAGAACATCCCAAAAGATGGGACCACTGGTTAGCTGACATGGACTAGATTCTCCACCAGTTGGGGACAATCTGGTCACCTTGCTGCACAATCCTGACCTGGAGCCTCCACAACATGAGTGTCAAGCACTGGCAGAAGCCCATGGGTAGAAGAAAGACTTCTGCGACTGGCTGATTGACCCCTGCTGAAAGCCAAAGACCTTGTCTACAGACGGGAACAGTTCTCTTCATAAAGGTCAGAGATAAGTGGGTGCTGCTGTGGTGGACAAAACAATGTCATCTGGGATGGCTGAACCACAACCCCCCAGCACATCAGTGCCACAGATATCTTTGCCATCTCTTGGATGCCCTGATGAAGCCAACAACTGTGAGTACTATTCATTGCCCAGGAAAACAGGAGGGAAGAGATTCAGTGACATGGGACAGTAACAAAGCAGATAAAGTGGCTCGGAAAATGGCTATACAGGAGCCTATCCTGGTTACAGGCCTACAAGAGACAGCCACTGAGAACTGGGATTAGACTAAGAGATGGCCCCACTTAGAATGTACAACAGAAGAAAAGGCCCAAATTGCTTAAAAGATAAAGGACAATAACACACTTGAGGAAAAACCATATTCCTCAGAGAACAAACAAAAGACTCAGTTTGCCAAATAAAGAAATGGACTCATTTAAGAGATAAAAAGTTTGTCCAAATAGTTAAGGTGTAGGTAATAGACTTTAAGATTCTAGCCAGAGAGGAAATAAAAAAATATAAGATATGTCAGTAAATAAATGCTTAACAAACAAACAAGACAAAGAGACCTAGAGAGTTTAATAAAAAGTCGAAGTGAACTTCACTGAGATAAAACCAAGAAAATATGGTTACAAGTATCTCCTAGTACATATAGATACCTTTCCAGGAATAGATAAAAGCTTTCCTCACCAAGTCATCAAGCCTCCATAGTCATCAAGAAGATACTGGAAGAAATTCCCCTGGTCTGGAATGCCCAAGGTAATCTGGTCAGACAACAGTCCTACTTTCGTTGCCAAGGTAAGCCAGGGTGTGGCCAAGTATTTAGAGGTCGATTAAAAATTACATTATATTTACAGACCTCAAAGTTCAGGACAGGTAAAATAAATAAATAAAACTCTAAAAGAGACCCTGATCAAATTGACCATGGAGACTGGCACAGACTGGGTGGTACTCCTTCCTTCTTGCTCTCTTCAGAGCAAGAAATACCCCTTCCAGATTCAGCCTTATCCCCTTTGAGATCTTATATGGAGCCTCAGCTCCTCTGACTATACTAGATGATGTTACTAAACCAACATGTCATAGTAATAATGATTTATATGCCAGGCTAAAAGACCTACAGGTGATAAAAAAAAATCTGCTCTCAGCTGGCAACAGCCTATGCCCCAGGGACCCCCGAGACATCTCATCCATTCCAGGTCGGAGACTATAGCTACATACAACGACACGGAGCCCATCGCCTCGCTGGAAAGGACCGTACCTGGTGCTGCTGACCACCCTAACAGCCATCAAGTCTCAGCCCTCACCAGCCGCGTACTAGTTGTTGGGGCTGAGAGCTGGGACCTAGAGGGACACTCAGATCTTCAAAAAGCTCCCTAGACTTACACATCAGATAAGTGGATACATCAGAGACGAGACTGAGAGGTTGCTATAATGCTCACTTGAAGAGTGTACTTTAAAAACAAGAATTTCATGTTTGCCCTGGGTTCCATCAGGAGAAGTATAGAGATAGGCTTAATTTCTATTACAAATGATGTAACATTGCATGTGTTAATACTCCTAACACTTCTTGGGACTGTGTCTCAGGGATCACAACCTGTATACGTTTAGAAGTTCTAAAAGACAGTCATGACCTTGATATATAGATACAGATAATGTCCAGATTAGAATCCTGGTGCTAAGGACTTAATAAGATCTTAAGGCTGAGTCTAGGTGCTACAAGGACATCTATCAGGACTCTGTTTGGGAACCCCTCCAGCCTTCCATAAGCATTTATATAACCAAACAGTAATTAGTTCTAGGACAGCTGCCACTCATTATCTGGTACTAGGACCCAATCGGTGGTGATTATACAATACTGGACTCACCCCTTGTGTGTCCACAAGTGTGTTCAGGCCAACAATAGATTTCTGTGTGTTAATACAATTAATCCCCAGGATTTACTATCATTCTGCTGATGATTTTAAAAGATAAAAGACTATCTACTGCCCTCAAAAAGGGTGTTACTTTTACCCTACTCTCTGCTCTAGCTAGAGTGTTACTGATAATTTACTTGGTCTTAGTTTTTGGCCCACACGTGACAAATAGACTAATTGATTTTGTTAAACATCCAGTGAGTACTGTTCAATTGATGGTTCTGAGACAACAGTACCAGTCAGTTAAAACAACTGGTGAGACCAAATACGAGACTAGATATCAAAATTCTAAGATTAGAATTATTTAGTAGAAGAAGAGGGGAATGAAAAGAAAATTATACAGATTTAAGGTTTAAAAATATAAAATATAAAGAATAAGCTCCAAAAGCCACAGACTCCGGGCTAAGCCCTGCCGCTGGGAATAACAGGCCATAAAGATAAAAAAAAAAGGAATACAGGAACCAGCCCAGGGTATCGGAACTGATTCATGGGCCATCTGACAAGAAGACATCCCCCCAGTTTACTCAGGGCCATACTTTAACCAGATGTCCTCCAGACCCTGATAAGCCCCTGACTTCTAGCAGGTACTCTTCTGCTTTGTTCTCACTGCTATGTTTGAATGAGCCAATTGTGTGTAACCGCGCCAAAACCCCCTAGCTTTCTTTATATAAACCCCTGACTTTTGAGTTTCAGGGTCGACACCTCTGTCTCCTGCGTGGGATATGTGTCGGCCCGGCGATCTTTGTAATAGGTCTCCGTAATAAACCTCGCCTTTGCTTATTACATCCAAAATGGTCTCTCTGTGTCTGGGGTCCACGATTTCCCAAGACTTGAGTAAGGGTCTCTCTGCGTGGGATCTTTCAGACCCAGGCACTCAGATCAAAGAAACTCTCAGTAAGTGACCTTTGTGGCCACCCTAGTGTTGACAACAAAATAGGATGAGAGGAAAGATCATGAACTTAGAAGGACCATTGCAGAAGCTAATCTGCACCAGATCTGAAGGGGGCAAGTTCTCTTTGATCATATACAATAGCCTAAACACAGTTCCTTGACACCTGTTTTCTAGCATTCCCAGGATTCATCATTTCTGGGCAACACATCTGTCTTGGAAAGTGGAAAGCAGCCATCTCTGTCACTAAGACTATATGAGGAAAGCACATGCAGTACATAGAAAAACTGAAGGTCATACGAAAGTTTGCTAATGAAATTATTATAAAATCTTATAAGTTTAAATTGGTTCAGAACAGCCTGTAAATGCTCATTTTGGTAACGTTTATAGATCTTTGTGCAGATATGTTTATGTTTGAGTTTCAGGTAGCTGGAAAGCGACAGATTCTTTAACCTGATCCTAGAAGTTAAGGTGAGAGATAATTTTGGTTCACAATGAAGCATTCATTAACTTAGCCAGATCTTGGCTAAAATGCATTCCTCCCTCAGTTATACGTACACCCCCACCTACTTCCTATTTCTATGGGAGCAGCATTGAGAAGCTAGTGATCTAGCTTCCATGGGAGAGTTTGTCTTGATGGGTCATGACTGCTTATAGGTGTGGAGATCCTCTCTGGTAGGTGACCTTCATACTGCCATTGCTGAATGTAGCACAGTACCTGGACAGAACAGGATCTGGTGACATAGAGCAACCCAATCCCATTAGATTGTAGCAGTTCAGCATTTTTGTGCTAAGTGAGCCCAATCTACTCATCCTTTTTAGGAGGTGAGGTTTCACCTCTATACTTCTTCTCTTGAAGTGCAGTTGTACTGAGACACTTTTTCTTTAAGCCTATCTCATTCTGTTGATCCCTGATATGATTAGAGGTATCTGTGCTCACACAGCCATGGTGGTAGGTTTCACATGCATGTAGCCAGACAGCTCTGTTTTGTAGCTTTGGACCTTCACTGCAGTGTAACTGCTGATTGCTTTGGTGTGATAGAGAGTATTTTGGATATCTGAGGCATAGCACTCACACACAGGTACAGCCTATGGCTTCAGTTTCTGGGTGAAGAGATTTTTACTTGAGGATCAGGGTTGGCCTCCCATCTGTCCTTTCTATAATCTTCCTCAGTGAAGCACTGAGCAACCACATTGGTAGGTAGCTGCCCACATTGACTGGGTGGAGCTTTTACACTGAATATCAGAAACCAGGGATTCCTTCAACCTCTTCTGTATCCACACTATCCTAAGTATTGTCCTAAATTTTCTCTTAGGTAGGGGTGTCCAAAGGAATGTGCCAGTGGGTATGAGTAGGCTCCTTAGATAAGCATCTAGAATCCCAGCTTCAGCATGACTTAATCCTGGATAACACAACATTCACCCAATGGATTCCTAGTTGTCTCAAATGGTTTTGCACTATGGTAGAGAGAAAAAGAACTGTCATTTACCAATCTACAACCAGAACCTGCCTTTGCATGGGATAGGGTGTAAAGATCCAAGACAAGAGGTTCAGAAGCCTTGTTTGTCTCCCAGCATATGGACTCTTGCAGTCACTAGAATGCTGAACTATTTTTATTGAATGAGTACTCTTGTTTAAATGGTCAGTGATTGCCCATGAAGTCTACCCAAATATATTTCATTCTTCCTTCTTGTGTGTCTACTTTGCCTCTTTCATGTTTTTTGAGGATTTTGCAAACAGAATAATGAACAAAGCAATGAACTGCCAAAGAGCGTTTAGGCAGTGATGCGAAACACTAGACAGCCTGTTAACCCTTTGACATTTTATGTACGGTTAGATTTTTCAAAACTTACTTTTTACACACTTTAACCTCTCTTCTAGCATACCATCCACCAGAGGTAATGGAAAGGAAAGTTTTATAGCGTAAAGGAGGATGTGGGCCTGTTTAGAAATGGTTCTTTGGGGCAATTCCAATCTTTGTTGTCAGGATATCAGCAGTTCACTTCATACAAATCAGTAGCAGTAGTAACCTGATCCACTCGTAAAATCATTCACAAACCAGCAGCAGCAGTTTGATGCAAGTCTGTGGAAGCAGCAGGAAGCCACCAGAATACTGCAAGAAGTTCTTTGATGCATTTCTCTCTACAAAGTCACAACAAATGATGATCAGCAAAGAAGGAAAGGTGAACCAATGCCACACAGTTGGCAGCAAAGAGTGGCATCAGCAAAGAGCAGTGTCAGCAAAGCCCAATGAAGACCAGCAAAAAAGGGCAAAGTGACACAGAGATCTGAAGTCCCAGATTGGGGGGGGGAGGGGATACCCAGGATGGCACCCATCTGCTCAGAGGAGAGGAAGTGGGTGATATTGGGGGAAAGATTATGAGGGGGTGACTGGGATAAGGATAGTGAGCAGGATGTAAAGTGAATAAGTAAAAAAAAAATTAAATTAGAAAAAATAGTGGCAGGGTGAACCAATGCCTTAGGAACATTTGCTGTCTGTTGGGTTATACTTATACCCTTTCCAAATATCTTGTGTTCTCTCAAGTGTCTGTTCCAGGAAAAAAAACTCATGCCTTTGTTCCTGGCAGCTTCCAGAAAAGCACCATCTATCTATTCTCAGCAAAACATCTTCCCCCTTGCCTGCTTCAGCAAAACATCCTTTCATAAGACAGTCTCAAACACACACACACACACACACACACACACACACACACACACACACACACACACACACACACTCACAACATGACTGAGTGTCCAAAGAAACTAAAAGTTTCCCTCAACTTTATGAATAAGATATAGTACACAGGAACATTCGGGGGTGTGCATAGGAATATTGCCACAGGTTTTCAGTTCCCCAACTCTTACAATGGAATGAGACAGTGCTAGGGAGGTAGAGGCCAAAGCAGCAGATGTGGCCAGAGAAATGGCCCCAGTCAGAGATCCCAGCTTGGGAGAGCCTGCTTATGGAATGGTTGGCACACAAAAAGGTGGCCAATCATGCTTGTTAATTCCCTCCTTCAGTCTTATTCAGCAACAAATGAAACTGGCATCTGGGAGAAATTGGAAATAACTGAGTAACAGCCTATTTGTTTTTCTCCAATATTCAGCTGCTCACTCTAGTTTGAAACACTATGCCTCTCCTCCAAGGATAGAGAGACCATTAATTCTATCATAAAGATATAATGTTGACTCTAGATTAAAGAGTCAGTACTTAAATTTCAAAATGGATTAAGGAATTTTTTTCCGTGTGGGTTAAATAAACTAAGCTATTCTCTGTATTACTGTACATACTCAGGTCTTCATATTCTCTGACAACCTTCTAGTTCAATGACTTAAAAGATTGTCTTTAAGGGCCAGTAAAAGCATTTTATCATCCTTTGAATCTTAGAAATTCATAATGTTCCAGTACTGTTGTTAGTTCTATTGCCTTTTGTCTATTCACATTGATCCAAGAGACTGACATCTTCTGAAGCTTTTGAGTTCATAAGTTGGGTGATTGTAAGGGAAATTGTTTTCTAACTCTCTGGACTTACAGCTTCACAAACATGCAGACAATGATCCAGATTCTACTAATTCAGAAGAAGAAATAAAGTTGAAAAGTTTATAGTAAAGAATCCTTTGAAATGATTGTCCTAAAAGAAAGCAGTTTTCAGGAGAATATTTGTTCAGAAAAAGTGCATTAAAAAACTTGGTAAAGTCTAATGAAGGAGGTGATGTGGAATAAATGCCAACATAGCAAACAAAACATTCAAGGGAAGTCCTCTAATTCCTCTTGAAGCTGAGAATATCAGATGAGTCCCACCATACTCTCCTGCTGCTTCATGTCACCTATTTGCAAGGCTAGATTTCAAAATTATCTGGTTTTGAGAAGGACTGTTAGTTTGGACTGCTAAGACCTCTATCTTGAGCTGGAGTGAGGAAAGAAACATGACATAAATAGTAGGTACTCTGAGAACTGTCCTGGGCATATGAACAGCTTCATAGTCTGTAAAGTGGCAAAGGTGTCACCTAGGGACTGGCTGAAGTCATAGGCCTTTGCACCTCTCTCTGGGATCTGAACTGCAAAAACATGGCCTTTGTTCTAAAGTCTGGTGGAATATTTACTCCTTGGCCTCACAGAACCTCAGATCACCAGGGCTCTGGATATGACACATCCAGGTCAAGTGAACTTCAGACACTCTGGTATGTTTCAGTCGAGATGTTAATGGCAAGTACGAAAGGTGGAAGACCAAAGGGAAGGAAGGAGCCAAAGCATAATCACAGGGCAATGCTTTCTATTCTATTTTCATTTCAAAGCAGTGAGAACATAATTATACAACTATTAAAGGAAACAAGCTGTTTATAGGACCCCAAAGAAGTGTCTTTAATCAAGAAAATCATGCAAAACCATGAATGACAGTGCTCTCTTCATTTATGACTGTGGGTATATTTTGTTTATTCGAGCAAGAAAAAAGTCATAGCAGATTTCCCAGCTGGCTGAATTGTCACTAGCATCAGGATGATAGATGTGTGTGTGTGTGTGTGTGTGTGTGTGTGTGTGTGTGTGTGTGTGTGTGTGTGTGTAGGGAGAGAGAGAGAGAGAGAGAGAGAGAGAGAGAGAGAGAGAGAGAGAGAGAGAGAGATTAGGCTCTAGAGTGAATATGTTCATCACTAAATGTATGCAGTCAGGCATGCATTACATGTGAGTTTCTGTGAATTAGAGGCCAACCTGGTCAACATAGATTTTTAAGACAGCTAGGGATACATAGAGAGACATTATCTCAAAAATATTTCAGACAGAAATATAAATAAGAAAGAATACCGATTCACTGCTTAAACAATTTGAAAAATTAAGAATGGAAACACCATCATATTTATGGTGTTACCATCTTTCAGTTTGTTTACTTTTTTTTATTCTCCATAGACACCATGTTGTCTGACAAAACATTTCTCAGGGAGACACAAGCCATATGTCTCCTCACCACAGATAGGGAGCCTGTGATAGACCAATGTCCAACTTGGTGAACCAGAGAGTTATATTTGGGTAATTTACAGGAATATGGGTAAGGGGTTATTTAAAGGTGCAGAAATGACTTAAAGATGACTGCATCACTAAAACTCATCAGAACATGGGTGACAGCTCACAAAGCTGAGAACCTGGAACACACCGCACAGCTTACGGGCAGCTCAACAGATTGGAGAACACTCTTTCCTTGTGTCTTTGTTGGTCTAAACTTTATCCAGGCAGCTTGTCTAGTTTTTGCTTCTTCCAGGCAGCTGGTCTTGCTTGAGAGTCTTCTTTGAAGATTGGCTTATCCAAGTCTTCTTTCCTGCCAAGTTTCACATTTTTAAGAATGACCAGCTTTTACTGTCTACTTGGGTAGAGAGGGGCCTAGTGAATTTAATCAGTTTTAGGGACTTCTGGAAGCTTGCTATTTTGGTGCTTAAGGAACTTCCCTTCAGGATACAATGTCTAAACTTCGAGGAAAGTGTTACACAGAGCTAGTTCTATAATTAAAGTACTATTATAAACAAAAATTTTATTCTGCTTGTCTGACTGACCTTATTGTTGGGCATGGAATTTTATGTTTCCATATTCTGTAACGTTATAACTATTGCTGTATTGGTAATTGAACTATGCATTTATTACATATTATATGATATAACATTAGTGGGGTTATATCACAATTTATTTCTTAAATTTTTCCTAATTAAAATATTAGGAATAGGCTTTTATAGACTCCCTTTCATTTTTAGTTTAATTTTGTCATTCATAGTTTTTAGTTTTTTGATGTAGTGTCTCATAGTGCAGATTGGCCTCAAACTTACCAGGTAGATGAGGCTGGGATTGTATTCCAGACCCTGCTTCCACTTTACAAGTACTAGGATTACAGGCATGTACCAACACACTTGGATTTTTGTGTTTCCCCTTTTTATGCCAAAGAGGTTAGCATGTTCTTGTTTATTCTGTCCTATATACTTCTCTCATGCTACTGAGTCCTCCATGCTGACCTTCCAGTCCCAAGTGAGAAGTACATCTATAAGTTCTTTTGGTGAGTCTGATTCAGTTCCTTCCTCACATCCTGTTACAGTTGAGAATTGTATCCACTCATCAGTGCTCTTGATAAATGTGATCCAGGACTCTTACATGCAAGTGTAGTCACCACCCCTCCCTCTTACCCTTCTAGGGACAGGTCTAAGCAGGAACCATATCCTCCACTCTTCTTGCCAAGTCTGACCAAGAGTCCTCTACTTTTAAGGTCTCCCATGCTGCCCCTCCACAACCAGCTAGAATTTGCATCTTTTGCTGAGTCTGACCGGCTCCAGGCCAGGTCCTGCCAGGAGCCACACTTTCAGTCTTTTCCACAGGGCTACCTAGTCTCTTGTCTTGGGCTCACTTTTCTAGACCCAGGGCTAGTTGAGAGGCCCACCACATAAGACACTCTACATCCTTGAGGTCAACATTGAATTAGAATCACTCCAATTAATCTTTGCAATCAATAATCAACACTGGATAGCTAAAGAACTAATTTGCTTAGTCCTCCTACTTGATCTGAAATGAACCGAGTTCTGGCAACAGTAATAATAGAACCAAACCTCTACTCAACATAACTATCTAGAATCTCATAATAGATACAGAATCAATGAAATAATCCATATGATCAGGTCCCGCTACAAAAACAAACAGCATGAAATATGAGGACAACATGTGTTCGCACCACCCAAGACCACCAGGCTTATAGAAATAATCTCCAATGGGAATTTTACCTGATGAAACCAGGACACAGAATTAAAAGAATATTTGTAAGTGCTTGAAAGGTGGGTTAGTGGTTAAGAACACTCCCTACTCTTCCAAAGGTCCTGAGTTCTATTTCTAGCATCCATGCCATGGTTGCAATGTGATCTGATGCCCTATTCTGGCATGCAGGTGTATATGCAGAATATTCATACATACAGTTTTTAAGCTTTTGGTAAGCACAATCAAATAAGCAATTAAAGAGGATACAAGTGAATATGTGGAGGAACTCAAAGAGGAATAAACTAATCGAAGTAAAGGAAAACACAATGAAATTATGAAGAGAATACATGATTTGAAAACTAAATTCAATAAGAGAGATGTTAGAAAAACTCAGTAAAGTCAAACAATTTGATGAATTCAGTCTGCAGGTTTCGAGTTTTAGGGAAGGCTGTGTCCATCCTTGTGTTACCAGAGCTCTTCCTAAGTGATTCCTCTTCCTGTTCAAGCACTGGTCATGCAACCTTAAAAGTCCGGGAGATGCATAACAAATTGTTCATAATTTATAAGTACATAGAGTGGATCCAGTTCCTTGACATTCTCAAATTTACAGAGCAATATCTGCAAAGCATAACTAGCTCCATGCTGTTTATTTAGATAGGCTAGAAGGACCATTGATTTTGCTTCATCATGATGAATGAGCCCCTGAAACTCTGACCACTAAATTGGTGGCTCCAGAAGGGTAATGCCTGCTGCTTGGCTGAGTTACTAAGAAATTGCCCTCCCTTGTGCATTACTTTCTGTGTAAACAAAACTGTAACAAAGATATGAATAAAAGTGTATCAACCATCGAGATTATTTCTCTGCCATGTGACACTCAAAGGCTTGCCAAACAGCTCAGAGCAAATAACTTGTATTGCATTGCGCTATGAAAGTACCTTGAGATCCAGGCTTTCTTTTTCTCAGCAGTTGGATACCATTTTGTGGTTTAAATAATCTTCCTCAGTGGGGTGCTGTTTTTCAGGCCAGTGAAAGTAAGAATGAGATGATAATGGGAGCAGCTTCCTGCAGGGAGATAGGAACTGCATATGCCACAGAACCTGTTATGTGATAGTGCCACAACCATTCCTATGCTCCAAGAAGGCTGGAGATGTGACTTCTTCCTCATCAGTCATGAACCCAGAAATAGAATCAACACGGAGGAGCAGTTAACAGGCTGTTTTAGGCAGTAGCATGCTTCCAGAGCTTGATTTGAAAGAACATTTGAATACTGATATGTACTGTGTAGCAAAGGGAACAGAAATGGTGGTGAGCCTTAATGGTCTCGCTACACGAGCTGGGCTTTCTTTTCCTGCCTCCTAGAAAATTGGACGAAATGGCTGCAGATGACAGTACTAAAAATTGTTCAAGAGTCTTAATAAAGAATTTCGGGCTGAGATCTGGAGGCGTGTGCTTCACAGATGTTCTTTTGTTTGTGACGGAGTAAAACTCTCCCTGCTTACCTATTTAATAGCATGATACCCATTTTCTATGTTTTGAATGTGTTCTGGGAAAGTTTGTATGCAATCTTCATATTCATTAAGACATTCCTTCTGTCCAACAATACGATATCTTCTACTGCATTACACCAAAAGATGGCTCTTAACAGATACCAGTATCTTGATGCCAGATAGCAGTGCCTCCAAGGCCCTCAAATTATAAGGAAAATATTCTTTCCCTTTCGTAGTACTGAGGGATCTCAGGGCCTCAAACATGCTAGAAAAAATTTACCTTAGTCATTTTGGCACAGGATGTTTTGTTTTTAGTACATAGTATTACTTTGTATTCCTGGCTGGTCTGTAACTCATAGAAAACTTCTTTTCTAAACTTCCAAAATGCTGGACTTATGAACTTCAGTTACAAATACTCACCACTTTTAAAGTTATCTAGTCCATGTTATTCTACTACAGCAACAGAACCCATAGTAGGACAGAATCATATGGCTATTACTAGAACTAGATTGTTCCATCTCACTGATAGTTTCTAGAGAACAGAACACAGCTTTGTCCAAAGCAGCTGGTTGATGCATATTTTCAAAGTAGGTAAAGACATAGACAACATTGTTTGTTATAAAATATGAGATGGAGTGGGGAGATGACTCAATAGGTAAAAGGCACTTTCCACCAAGCCTGACGACATGAATTCAACTGCCAGAACACACATGTAGAAAGAGAGAACCTACTCCCACAAGTTGTCATCTGACTTCCACCTGGCTACTTGGCAAGCATGTGCCTCTGCCTCTCCACATAGAATTTGAAAAGTAATGAGCATCTATATACGTCTGGCTACTAAAACATTACGGTCTGGAATAAATTCAGTAAAAATGTAGGAATATGAAGATTATAGTGTCAAGGAAATGGAGAGGAGCAATAGAAGGGGAGCAGTTGGTAGCAACTGATCAGTAAGGCCTACTCCTTACTGACTGCACTTGCATCAGCTTACTCTGGGACAGTGGGCTCTGTGAGTTGAATTCAGGTGAGCTAAAATAAATCTTTCCTCACTTAATTTGTCAGCACTATGTCAGCATCTGGTCACAACAATGACAAAGATAATGTAGCTATAAAGTAGCAAAACATGATAGGCAAATTTGACGGTGAAACAGTTCATCCTGCAGGAAAGAGACCATGTAGTGCATAGAATTAGCTTCTGTCAATGACGTCAATTAGTGATGATTCATATATGTGAATTTTTGCATGTATCCTACAAAGACACAGTAACTTTTTTTCTTATTTTACTAATAAGAATATGGACTTAGAAAGTACCAATGTTTTAGGTAAAAAAAAGATGAAATACTTAAATGAAAGTTTTTCTCAAGGTAGGTGTGCTGTCAAAGTGGCCAAGAGATTTAGAAACATGAGACATACTTTAATTTGAAATATCACCTGTGAATATGAAAGGTGACAGTTATATTGAACTTCTGAGCAATTTGTTTCTTTCTATAAATATTTCTTAGCATTGTCAGGCTTGAGTAGTCTTAAGGTGTTAGGCTGATATTTAGCTAAGTGTTTTTCTGATGTATTAAATTGCTGTTGACTTTGGCAGTGTTTTATTTCCTACAGACTAGTTAGATCACATGTGACATCTGTGATAACAATTACAATGAGAGTTATGTTCATCCTGGAGTGAAGTCCATCACGAGTACAACAGAGGCTGCTAGAAGGTTAAAGTGCAACAGTGAGGTGAACATGAAACATTCGTGGAAACCCAGCCATCAACTAAACAGCAGAGGTAACTGAGTTACTTAATGGATATTTTAATTTTAAAAGGTATGAGATAACTTGATAAAATGACTTGAAATAATGACACACACAGAATTGATTTACCAAGTTACCAGCAAGATCATCTTTACTACTCCTAATGCTGACAATTATGACTACATCAGCAAACAAATTAAAAAAATAAAACAAAGGATTTCTGATAGCAAATAATAGTTTGTAATTGTTAGTTAAATTCCATTTTTAAAATTTCTCTTTTACTTTATTTCTCTGGGTATTTAAAACCATCTCTTCATCTACTTATTTATGCACATCTACATCTATCCACAATCCACACATGTGTCCATGTATCCCTCCATCCCCATCCACATATTCATCCACCTGTCTATCCACTCATCCATCCATCTATCCATCCACCCACCCACCCATTCATGTACCCACCAATCCATTTACCTATCCACATATGCATCCCTCCACCCACCCATGTACCCATACACACACACACACACACACACACACACACACACACACACACATCCAATAATTCATCTGACCTTTAATTCCTGTGATGTCATGAATTAAGCACTGACTACACTTAAGGTTTCATGCAAGATAAGTCAAAATAAGTCACTGTAGGCTTTATAAAAATAAAGTATATGGTATAAACCTTATTATCAAGGTTCTAATCCAGTGCTAAAATAAGTGAATGCATTTTCTCCACTTATAAAAATGTTATTGGATATCTGTATTATAAATGCTACTAAATTATTGGGAAAAGTAATTATTTCTAGAAAGAGACTTATATTTTTTCCCCTGGATGTTGCTAAGTGGGCAACTAAAACTGCATTTTCAATTTTTTTTTTTTACCAAATTCTCCTCCTTATGGTACATCATTAGTATTTGCTCATCATTAGTATTTCCCACTCTTGGTCGATAGTTTTACCTGCCGCACACTGGGTTTCAAAACAAGAAAAAAATGAAGTCGTTCAGTTGTTCTACATTCAAATATCCACTGCACTCAAATTAATCACCATGTGTCCGATGTTTCCCTTCCCAAAGACTTCTGGATTTTTTTTTTATTTTCTTTTTCTTTTTTTTTTGGAGCTGGGGACCGAACCCAGGGCCTTGTGCTTGCTAGGCAAGCGCTCTACCACTGAGCTAAATCCCCAACCCCTCTTTTTTTGATTTTCTATATTGTTTCCAGTCAATTACTAACAGATCATTTGTTGGTTTTCCTGCCTTTCCTTGTGCTCTGGATATCCTTCAAATACACATAGTGTTAATTAGATCCAAATAAAACCTGAAGTGTCTTGACTAGATATCTTTTTTCTTAATGAAAAAGTGTTTGGCCACTTGGAGAAGTAGACTGAAGGCCACAATACCAAGGCTCACTCATGATCAAGGTTGAAATCTGCTCCAAGGGATGCTCACTATGTCAGGACACTTTCTTTTGTTTCTTTTTTTTCCCCTTCAATTTCAGTTTCATTTTTTTTTCAGGATTTAGAATCCTTAGAGGTTGGTGCTGCCTCATGATAGCAAGTTCAGTGTTTTCATCATCAGACTGGACCACTTCCAGGATTGCCTTGTTTTTTTTCACCAAATCGTTTGTCTTGATGTCATCATTGATGTAGTTCAACTCCAGGAATTCATGCATCGACATGGCACCCCAGCCTATGGCATTGGCTTTTTAGGTATGCTATGTGTCTCAGGGGTCAGTATTATAGAGTCCAGGGATGCCATCAAAGTGAAAACTCACAATGAGAGAAGAGATGCCAAATGACATTCACCCATTGCTCTGTGTATAGCACTGTTACACACACACACACACACACACACACACACACACACACACACACACACACTAGTTGGAAGAGGTATAGATAGAGCCAAAAGATAACGCTTTTCACCGTGTTCTGTCCTCTGAACATGTCCTCATTGATTCTCTCTTGCCTCACTTTCTCACTGAAGGCTTAGGCTTTTGGGTCTCTTGAGTTAACTATAGTTTTTCTCATAGATCTTTGGTTTTTAAATTGTCTGTCACCTGTTCTTTAAAAACCATCCAACCATGATATTGGCAGTCTAATTCCTGTATCTACTTCAAGTCATAACTTGAGTCATCTTCTATTGAGAATCTTCTCAGTTGGATCTGGTGCCATCTGCCTATGATCCCAGCATTCTGGAAGGTGAGGCACAAAGACTGTCAAGATGAAGTCAGCCTCAGCTGCTGAGACTGTCTCCTTTCACTCTTTTTTTTTTTGGTTCTTTTTTTTTGGAGCTGGGGACCGAACCCAGGGCCTTGCGCTTCCTAGGCAAGCGCTCTACCACTGAGCTAAATCACCAACCCTAGAGACTGTCTCTACCCACAGAGAACATTTTCTTAAGTAGCTGTGCAATATCAAGGATGTAAACCCCTGTGCTTCCATTTTATACCCTTTAGCCCTTGGACTTTTGTGGCAAAACAGGTAAAAGAAAGAATTTCTCTACAATCCCATCAGTTTGTACCCAATGGAATATTTAAAGATTATAAAAATAAACTCCTAACACCAAGATTCTCTAAATTGTCTCCATCCCTCACCTACCTTCAGGAATCACAAATGAATGGAATAAAACCTAAAGCCATTGACTTAAAAAAACTGATGGAAGAAAGGAGAAAGTTCTCAAAAATGAAGTGTGGGGTCCAATGGTTCTAGTCACAACAGGGACCTGGTATTATGAGGATTCTCACCATGTAATGCTATGGAGGACTGGAGACTTCTGGCACTGAGGCTGAAAGGTATTTTCATAAAGATGAGAGATGGAACCTATCTAGGATGGAGTCTTAGGATAACAATGTTGAAGCTAGACTGTTTCTACCTCCAGTTACCTCACCAACCTTCTCAGATAACTTCTTTTATTTTCAAAACAAAGATGAAAATAGCATTGCATATGGACAGTGTGAAGATGAACACAGGCTGATTTATCTTAAATTATTAAAACTGTGTGAATGCATTGCACCTTTGTAGTCTTTGCTCAAATCACTGGATGAAGGTGAATTAAGTATAATTCTTGTTTCTTTTCTCTCTGGTTGGTTAGGAGCAGATGTACTAAAGAAATTCATCCCCAGGACCTTCTTGGCTTTGGGAAATGATTAAGACTGTGGTTATCCTAGGAACACTGAGCATTGCATTGGTAGCCCCAAACTTTGCCAGACCTATCCTGTACTGTCTTGGTAGAGGGAAGAAACTTAAAGATGAGAATTTCTAGGCTTAAGATTATAATGTTTGGAAGAACCCAAGAGAACCCTCTTGCAGTCTATGTTCATACAGTGCAGTATGTGTATGATGCCCATGCAGATGCCCAGAGTGGCTAAAAGGGAAGAAGTATACCAGCAGAGGAGTGGGGAACTCCTCCTGGAAAGCTCAAGACCTGGGAGCAGTTCCACCTTAGCACTGTACACTCTAGAGAACTATGAGAAGGAGAAAATTAATGAGGTATAGACCTGAAGAAAAGTCAATAAACCTGGAATGAATGTCATAGAAATGAAAAGAACCTAATGTCATTACAATAATGAGATCTAAATTGAGAAGAACATAGAGGATAGGCATGGATAAATGATGGGAAACTGGCTTGAGGTATGACAGTGAAGACAGACATTCCTTAGAGATGATCTCACTTACAAGTAAAGATCACTTTTATAGAAGACGGTCTTCTATATTCCAAATCAAGTAGTGTACTGGAAGTACATGGTTCATATAAGACAGGAAGAAATCATAGAAACATAAAGCTAAGTCAAAGTTTTCTAGATGAAGAACCATGTGTGTGAGGTTGACAGAGTACACCAAGCTTAAATTAAGACAGAAAAAAACAAAGATTTCTGACACAGAAGCCCGTGTGAGAATTTCTTCACTCCGCTGAGAACATGCGCCTTCTTCAAGCATTGAAAAAGATACAGCAGAGCCCAAAAGGGATGATGACCCCTTCTCAGCTATGTTCAAGGCCAGAATACAAAAGAAGAGTTTCCATGGTTTTTTCCTGGCAATAAAATTGTGACCAAATTTATAGTCATCAAAATTGTCATTCCGTCTTGACACTTAGGGTCAAAATAATTAATGTGGGGAACCATAAGCAGAATGGCACTATTCATTTGAGTTTAAACTTGGCAGAAAGCTGGTCTCATTTGTACCTTCATTTCAGAGATATGTAGCAGAAACACTGATTTTCTGTGCCTTGGACACTTACTGCTCCTTCCCACCTGGACCTTGCTCTCTTCTCATGACTTCTCAGGGAAACTGACACTCCCATCTGAAGCTCTGCCTTTATCATCTGTTGCAGTACCCTGTTCACTTCAGGGAAGGTCAGGAGCCTTCCTTCTGTGTGATGCTTAAAGGAATGCCATGCAGATTTTAGCTGCTCCATGACTCTCAGTTAAAAAAAAACAGGGAAGGGAGCAAATGAGAGAGGAAAGTACAGAAAAATATGGGAGAGAATGGGACCCATAGGTAGGTGGTGATAGAATGGATTCTATCAAACTTGGCCACTAGTTTTTGAGTAGAAAAAAAAAGAGGTAGACTGGTAAAGTCAAATCCAAATTCCCCAAAAGACACCGAATTGAGATTTGCTCTGAACTCAGGCTATGAATTTAATGACATTTTCTGACTATTTTAGATTAAGATAAGCTACAAGGCCTTCTCCATAGATCTTTACTATTTAAGTACTCACTCCTCTAGGGATTTATAATATCAACTCTTCTGAGAGGCAGCAGCAGGCTACCAGGGCCAGCTTGCTTTCCAAATGCCCTGGGGGCTGATTAAATCAATCTCAGGCTAAACTATGACTTTAGGAATCCAATACTTGTACTATACATTTTTTGCATAAAGGTTTCATTGCTAGTTAATATGTTTTAAAAATATATCTCTTCTATTATCCAGTTATTTCCTTAGAAAATTTCAATTTCCATTATGCCCTAGAAAGTGGCTGTAAACATTGACTTAGTGAGTAGAGAAGCATTGTTCCAAGGAAAATACAACTCAAGGTTCTGGTAAGCCTCTGGTCCAGAAGCATCAACTTATTGCACATAATCTTGCTTTTGATGTGTCCTTAACTTAAAGACATTGCATTTGATGTAGATTGCTGGTTCACTACCATGTACACATGACTGCACACATTGAATAAATATAGTAATTGCCAGTTGGGAATAGAAATACATTTTGGAAATCAGATGAGTCAACAACTCTTGAAGATGAAAAATGAAGAGTTTTAGTTCTGTATAATGTGAGTCTGAACTGATATGTGAATTTCAGTGAAGATGCATAATAGAGCTCAGAGATGTGACTTGCCAATCATGACTTAGATCCCACAAAAGTTCTTAAACATCTTTAGGTCATGAAGAACATACATTTGATTTACTATTTAAAAAATGTTTCTTTTGACCTTTTCATCTTTTCTACCATTCTGGGGGCTTATCAAAACAAAAAATTTTTGTAATAATGTAATTGTTTTATGGGTTGTAGCTTTTAAAAACATTGCTCACGGTCACGAGTTGTTTGGTTCTTGTGTATAAAATTTTACAAAGGAGGGGCTTCTAGCCTAGAAAAATGGATACAAGATAAAAGGAGAGATCTGAGTTGAGAGTATAACATGAGGCCAAGATTAGAAACTTGGTTTTAGAGCTCCCTGCACCCAAACCCTCTGTGGGAGAGAGCTACACTCTCAGAAATGCAGAAAATCCTGAGAGCTCAGAGGAATGTCCACATTCCTGACTCAAGAGGAACCTGCCTAGTGCCCTCTGGATACAGGAATATAGGAGCAGTCAGTGGCAGAAACCTTCCAGTTTCTGCCTGTGCTGAGAACCAAAAGCCAGTCACCAGAAGCAACTACACACCTGAGACAAGAGGTAAGACCAACCTTTTTGCTCCAAGTGGCTTGCCTGGTGGCCTTAGGATAGAAAAAACTAAGAGCAACTCTCTGTTCCCATATTCAGCTGAAAGAAAATAAAAGGAGTGCTGACACAGAGGCTTAGAGGAGGGTCAAGCCACTGTCAGAGACAGCAAAATAAACTAATACCAGAGACAACCTAATGGCTAGAGGCAAACATAGGAACCTAAGCAACAGAAACCAAGACTACTTGGCATCATCAGAGCCCAGTTCTCCCACAAAAGTAAATACCAGATATCTGAACACACTGGAAAAGAAAGATTTGGATCTAAAATCACATCTCATGATAATCATAGAGGACTATAAGAAGGACATAAATAATTCCTTTAAAGAAATAGAGGACAACACAGGTAAACCAGTAGAAGCCCTTAAAGAGGAAATAAAAAAATCGCTTAAGGAATTAAAGGAAAACACAACCAAACAGATGAAGGAATTGAATAAAATCATCCAGGATTTAAAAATGGAAATAGAAACAATGAAGAAAGCACAAATGGAGCCAACCCTGGAGATAGAAAACCTGGGAAAAGATCAGGAGTGATAGATGCAAGCATCACCAACAGAATGCAAGAGATAGAAGAGAGAATTTCAGGGGCAAAAGATACATAGAAAACATTGACACAACCATCAATGATAATGTAAAACACAAAAAGTTCCTAACCCAAAACATTCAGGAAATCCAGGACACAATGAGAAGATCAAACCTAAGGATAATAGATATAAAAGAGAGGGAAGACTATCAACATAAAGGGCCAATAAATATCTTCAACAAAATCATAGACAAAAACTTCCTTAACCTGAAGAAAGAGATACCCATAAATATACAAGAAGTCTACAGAACTCCAAATAGATTGGACCAGAAAAGAAACTCCTCCTGTCACATAATAGTCAAAACACTAAATGCACAAAACAAAGAAAGAATAGTAAAAGCAGTAAGGGAAAAATGTCAAGTAACATATAAAGGCAGACCTATCAGAATTATACCAGACTTCTCACCAGAGACTATAAAAGCCAGAAGATCCTGGACAGATGTCGTACATACCCTAAGAGAACACAAATGCCAGCCCAGGTTACTATATCCAGCAAAACTCTCAATTAATATAGATGGAGAAACCAAGATATTCCAGACAAAACCAAATTTACACAATATCTTTCTACAAATCCATCCCTACAAAGGATAATAGATGGACACTCCAACACAAAGAGGGGAACTACACCTTAGAAAAAGCAAGAAAGTAATCTCCTTGCAAGTAAACCAAAAGAAGAGACACACAAACATAATTCCACCTCTAAATGCAAAAATATCAGGAAGCAATAATAACTATTCATTAATATCTTTCAACATCAATGGGTTCAATTCCCCAATAAAAAGACATAGATTAACCGGCTGGAAATGTAAAGAGGACCCAGCATTTTGCTGCATACAGGAAACACACTTCAAAGACAAAAACAGAAACTACCTCAAAGTAACATACTGGAAAACAAATTTCAAAGCAAATGGTCTGAAGAAAGAAGCTGGAGTAGCCATTCTAATATTGAATAAAATCGACTTTCAACCAAAAGCCACCAAAAACATAAGGATGGGCACTTCATATTCATCAAAGGAAAAATCCACCAAGATGAACTCTTTTTTTAAAAATCTTTATTAACTTGAGTATTTATTAATTACATTTTGATTGTTATTCCCTTTCCCGGTTTCTGGGCCAACATCCCCATCCCCCTCCTCCCTCCCCTTCTATATTGGTGTTCCCCTCCCCATCCTTCCCCCATTACCGCCCTCCCCCAACAATCACGTTCACTGGGGGTTCAATCTTGGCAGGACCAAGGGCTTCCCCTTCCACTGGTGCTCTTACTAGGCTATTCATTGCTACCTATGAGGTTAGAGCCCAGGGTAGGTCCATGTATATTCTTTGAGTAGTGGCTTAGTCCCTGGAAGCTCTGGTTGGTTGGCATTGTTGTTCATACGGGGTCTCGAGCCCCTTCAAGCTCTTCCAGTCCTTTCTCTGATTCCTTCAACGGGGGTCCCGTTCTAAGTTCAGTGGTTTGCTGCTGGCATTCGCCTATGTATTTGCTGTATTCTGGGTGTGTCACTCAAGAGAGATCTACATCCAGTTCCTGTTGGCCTGCACTTCTTTGCTTCATCCATCTTGTCTAATTGGGTGGCTGTATATGTATGGGCCACATGTGGGGCAGGCTCTGAATGGGTGTTCCTTCTGCCTCTGTTTTAAACTTTGCCTCCCTATTCCCTGCCAAGGATATTCATGTTCTCCTTTTAAAGAAGGAGTGAAGCATTCACATTTTGGTCATCCCTCTTGAGTTTCATGTGTTCTGTGCATCTAGGGCTATTCAAGCATTTGGGCTAATAGCCACTTATCAATGAGTGTATACCATGTGTGTTTTTCTGTGATTGGGTTCCCTCACTCAGGATGATATTTTCCAGTTCCATCCATTTGCCTATGAATTTCATAGTCATTGTTTTTGATAGCTGAGTAATATTCCATTGTGTAGATGTACCACATTTTCTGTATCCATTCTTCTGTTGAAGGGCATCTGGGTTCTTTCCAGATTTTGGCTATTATAAATAAGGCTGCTATGAACATAGTGGAGCATGTGTCTTTTTTATATGTTGGGGCATCTGTTGGGTATATGCCCAAGAGAGGTATAGCTGGGTCCTCATGCAGTTCAATGTCCAATTTTCTGAGGAACCTCCAGACTGATTTCCAGAATGCTTGTACCAGTCTGCAGTCCCACCAACAATGGAGGAGTGTTCTTCTTTCTCCACATTCTCGCCAGCATCTCCTGTCACTTGAGTTTTTGATCTTAGCCATTCTCACTGGTGTGAGGTGAAATCTCAGGGTTGTTTTGATTTGCATTTCCCTTATGACTAATGATGTTGAACATGTCTCAGCCATTTGGCATTCCTTAGCTGTGAATTCTATATTTAGCTCTGAACCCCATTTTTTAATATGGTCATTTGTCTCCCTGTGGTCTAACTTCTTGAGTTTTTGTATATTTTGAATATAAGCCCTCTATATGTTGTGGGATTGATAAAAATCTTTTCCCAATCTGTTGGTTGTTGTTTTGTCCTAACCACAGTGTCCTTTGCCTTACAGAAGCTTTGCAGTTTTATGAGATCCCATTTGTTGATTCTTGATCTTAGAGCATAAGCCATTGGTGTTTTGTTCAGGAAATTTTTTCCAGTACCCATGTGTTCGAGATGCTTCCCCACTTTTTCTTCTATTAGTTTGAGTGTATCTGGTTTGATGTGGATGTCCTTGATCCACTTGGATTAAGCTTTGTACAGGGTGATAAGCATGGATCGATCTGCATTCTTCTACATGTTGAACTCCAGTTGAACCAGCACCATTTGCTGAAAATGCTATCTTTTTTCATTGGATGGTTTTGGCTCCTTTGTCAAAAATCAAGCGACCAGAGGTGTGTGGGTTCATTTCTGGGTCTTCAATTCTATTCCACTGCTCTATCTGTCTGTCTCTGTACCAGTACTATGCAGCTTTTATCACTATTGCTCTGTAATACTGCTTGAGTTCAGGGATAGTGATTCCCCCAGAATTCTTTTTATTGTTGAGGATATTTTAACTGTCCTGGGTTTTTTGTTATTTCAGATGAATTTGCAAATTTTTCTGTCTAACTCTTTGAAGAATTGGATTGGTATTTGATGGGGATTGCATTGAAACTGTAGATCTCATTTGGTAAAATGGCCATTTTTATTATATTAATCCTGCCAATCCATGAGCATGGGAGATCTTTCCATCTTTTGAGGTCTTTTTCAATTTCTCTCTTCAGAGGCTTGAAGTTCTTATTGTAGAGATATTTTACTTGCTTGGTTAAAGTCACACCGAGGTACTTTATATTATTTGGAACTATTATGAAGGGTGTCGTTTCCTTAATTTCTTTCTCGGCTTGTTTCTCTTTTGTGTAGAGGAAGGCTACTGATTTATTTGAGTTAATTTTATACCCAGCCACTTTGCTGAAGTTGTTTATTAGTTTTAGTAGTTCTCTGGTGGAACTTTTGGGATCACTTAAATATACTATCATATCATCTGCAAACAGTGATATTTTGACTTCTTCTTTTCCAGTCTGTATCCCCTTGATCTCCTTTTGCTGTCTGATTGCTCTGGCTAGAACTTCAAGAACTATATTGAATAAGTAGGGAGAGAGTGGGCAGCCTTGTCTAGTCCCTGATTTTAGTGGGATTGCTTCAAGTTTCTCTCCATTTAGTTTAATGTTACTGACTGGTTTGTTTTATATGGCTTTTACTATGTTTAGGTATGGGCCTTGAATTCCTATTCTTTCCAGGACTTTTATCATGAAGGGGTGTTGAATTTTGTCAAATGCTTTCTCAGAATCTAATGAAATGATCATGTGGTTTTGTTCTCTCAGTTTGTTTATATAATGGATCACGTTGATGGTTTTCCGTATATTAAATCATCCCTGCATGCCTGGGATGAAGCCTACTTGATCATGGTGGATGATTGTTTTGATGTGTTCTTGGATTCGGTTTACCAGAATTTTATTGAGTATTTTTGTGTCAATATTCATAAGGGAAATTGGTCTGAAATTCTCTTTCTTTGTTGAGTCTTTGTGTGGTTTAGGTATAAGAGTAATTGTGGCTTCATAGAAGAAATTCGGTAGTGCTCCATCTGTTTCAATTTTGTGGAATAGTTTGGATAGTATTGGTATGAGGTCTTCTATGAAGGTCTGATAGAATTCTGCACTAAACCTGTCTGGACCTGGGCTCTTTTTGGTTGGGAGACCTTTAATGACTGCTTCTATTTCCTTAGGAGTTATGGGGTTGTTTAAATGGTTTATCTGTTCCTGATTTAACTCTGGTACCTGCTATCTGTCTAGGAAATTGTCCATTTCCTCCAGATTTTCAAATTTTGTTGAATATTGGCTTTTGTAGTAGGATCTGATGATTTTTTGAATTTCCTCTGAATCTGTAGTTATGTCTCCCTTTTCATTTCTGATTTCGTTAATTTGGACACACTCTCTGTGTCCTCTTGTTAGTCTGGCTAAGGGTTTATCTGTCTTGTTCATTTTCTCAAAGAACCAACTTTTGGTTCTGTTGATTCTTTCTATGGTCCTTTTTGTTTCTACTTGGTTGATTTCAGCTCTGAGTTTGATTATTTCCTGCCTTCTACTCCTCCTGGGTGTATTTGCTTCTTTTTGTTCTAGAGCTTGTAGGTGTGCTGTCAAGCTACTGATATATGCTCTCTCCTGTTTCTTTCTGCAGGCACTCAGAGCTATGAGTTTTCCTCTTAGCACAGCTTTCATCATGTCCCACAAGTTTTGGTATATTGTACCTTTATTTTCATTAAATTCTAAGAAGTCTTTAATTTCTTTCTTTATTTCTTCCTTGACCAGGTTATCATTGAGTAGAGCATTGTTCAACTTCCACATATATGTGGGCGTTCTTCCCTTATTGTTATTGAAGACCAGCTTTAGCCTGTGGTGGTCTGATTGGACGCATGGAATTATTTCTATCTTTCTGTATCTTTTGAGTCCTGTTTTATGACCGGGGTCCTAAATGGCATTAGGTGTTTTCCTCTGGAGTCAGAAATGTGGGCAGAGTGTAGTCTCTTCTGGCTTCCTATGCGTGTCTGCCCCTCTGAAGGTTTAGCTCTCCCTCCCATAGGATTTGGGTGCAGAGAAGTATTGATCCAGTCCCTTTAGGTCCGGGCATTGTCTGGAGAGTGGGAGACCTGCAGCTCCAGTGCCCCTATCTTCTGGTTCCCAGAGGCTATATAGAGTTTCCTCTTGGGCCAGGGATGTGGGCAGGGGTGAGCAGTATTGGTGGTCTCTCCCTCTCTGCAGTCTCAGTAGTGCCCACCTGTCCCGGTGGTGGGTGAGTTCTCTCTCCCAAGGGATTTGGGAGCAGTGAGCTGTGGGCTGGGACAAGCTAGGTTCCAAGGTGAACTCTTAATCGTAAATATCTGTGCTCCAAATGCAAGGACACCTACAGTCATAATAGAAACCTTACTAAAGCTCAAATCACACATTGTACCTCGCACAATAATATCAGGAGATTTCAACACCCCACTCTCAGCAATGGACAGATCATGGAAACAGAAGTTAAATAGAGACATAGAGAAACTAACAGAAGCTATGAAACAAATGGACTTAAGAGATATTTATAGAACATTCCACCCTAAAACAAAAGAATATAGCTTCTTCTCAGCATCTCATGGTACCTTCTCCAAAACTGATCATATAATCATTCACAAAACAGGCCTCAAGAGACACAGCATGATAGACATAATCCCATGCATCCTATCAGATCACCACAGACTAAGACTGGTCTTCAATAACAACAATAACAGCACAATGCCCACATATGTGTGGAAGTTGACTAATGGTCTACTCAATTATAACTTGGTCCAGGAAGAAGTAAAGAAAGAAATTAAAGACTTCTTAGAATTTAATGAAAATGAAGGTACAACACACCCAAATTTATGGGATATAACGAGAGCAGTGCTAAGAGGAAAACTCATATCTCTGAGTGCCTCCAAAAAATACCTTGGGAGTGCATGCATTCACCTAAAAGCTCTAGAACGAAAAGGAGCAAATAACACCAAAGAGGAGTAAATGCAAGAAATAATCAAATTCAGAGCTGAAATCAGCCAAGTAGAAACAAAAAGGACCACACAAAGAATTAACAAAAACCAGGAGCTGGTTCTTTGAGAAAATCAACAAGAAAGATAAACCCTTAGCCAGACTAACCAGAAGGCACAGAGTGTGTATATCCAAATTAACAAAATCAGAAATGGAAAGGGAGTCATAACAACAGAATCTGAGGAAATTAAAAAACCACCAGATCCTCCTACAAAACCTATATTCAACAAAACTGGAAAATCTGGATGAAATCGACAATTTTGTAGACAGATACCAGGTATGAAAGTTAAATCAGGAACAGAAAACTATCTAAACAACTCTATTCTCATAAAGAAATAGAAGCAGTTATTAAAATTCTCCCAACAAAAAGAGCCCAGAACCAGATGGGTTTAATTCAGAATCCTATTAGACATTCCTAGAAGACCTCATAACAATACTGTTTGTGTATTCCACAAAATAGAAACAGAGAAGCACTACTAAATTCTTTCTATGAAGCTACAACTATGCTTATACCTAAGGACCCAACAAGAAAGAGTACTTCAGTACAATTTCACTTATACATACCAATGCAAAAATAACTGAATAAAAATCTCCCAAACAGAATCCAAGAGCACATCAAATGATCATCCACTCTGATCAAGTAGGCTTCATCCCACAGATGCAGGATTTGTTCAATATATAGAAATCTATCAATAAAATACATTATTAAACAAATGCAAAGAAAAATCCACACATTTATCTTATTAGATACTGAGAAAGAATTTGACAAAATTCAACACCCCTTCACGATTAAAATCTTTGAAAGGTCAGGAATTTAAGGCCCATACCTAAACATAGTAAAAGCAATATATAGGAAACAAGTAGCCAGCATCAAACTAAATGGAGAGAAAGGTGAAACAATCCCACTAAAATCAGGGAATAGACAAGGCTGCCCATTTTTTTCTCTACCTATTCAATATAGTACTCCAAGTCCTAGTCAGAGCAATCAGAAAACAAAAGGAGTTCAAGGGGATACAAATTGGAAAGGAGGAAGTCAAAATACCACTATTTGCAGATGATAAGATAGTATATTTAAGTGATCACAAAATTTCCACCAGAGAACTACTATGCCTAGTAAACAACTTCTGCCAAGTGGCTGTGTGTAAAATTAACACAGCAAATCAGTAGCCTTCCTCTATTCAAAGGATAAACAGGCTAAGAAAGAAATTAGGGAAATGACACCCTTCATAATAGTCCCAAATAATATAAAATACCTTGGTGTGACTTTAACCAAGCAAGTGAAATATCTGTATGATAAGAACTTCAAGCCTCTGAAGAAAGAAATTGAAGAAGATCTCAGAAGATGGAAAGATCTCCCATGCTCATTAATTGGCAGGATTAATATAGTAAAACTGGTCATTTTACCAAAAGCGATCTACAGATTCAATGCAATCCCCATCAAAATACCAATCCAGTTCTTCATAGTTTTAGACAGAACAATTTTCAAATTCATCTGGAATAACAAAAAACCCAGGATAGCTGAAACTATCCTCAACAATAAAAGGACTTCTGGGGGAATCACCATTCCTGACCTAAAACTGTATTACAGACTAGTAGTGATAAAAAGTGTATGTTATTGATATAGAGACAGGCAGGTATATCAGTGGAATAGAATTGAAGACTCAGAAATGAATGTACACACCTATGGTCACTTGATTTCTGAAAAAAGAGCTAAAACCATCCAGGTGAAAAAAGTTAGCATTTTCAACAAATGGTGCTGGTTCAACTAGAGGTCATATTTTGGAAGAATGCAAATTGACCCATTTTTATCATCCTGTTTAAAGCTTAAGTCCAAATAGATCAAGGACCTCTACACAAAATGCGATACACTCTAATAGAAGAAAAAGTGGGGAAAAGGCTCAAACACTTGGGTACTGGGGGAAAATTTCCTGATCAAAACAGCAATAGCTTATGCTCTAAGATCAGGAATTGACAAATAGGACCTCATAAAATTGCAAATCTTCTTTTATAAGGCAAAGGACACTGTCATTAGGACAAAATGGCAACTAACAGATCGGGAAAAGATCTTTACCAATCCTACATCCAATAGAAGGCTAATATTCAATATATACAAAGAACTCAAGATGTTAGACTCCAGAGAGCCAAATAATCCTATTAAAAATGTGTCCAGAACCTAAACAATGAATTCTCAGCTTAGGAATATCGAATGTCTGAGAAGTACCTAAGGAAATGATCAACATCATTATTCATCAGGGAAATTCAAATCAAAAGACCCCTGACATTCCACCTCACACCAATCAGAATGGCTAAGGTAAAAAACTCAGGTGACAGCAGATGCTGGCAAGGATGTGGAGAAAGAGGAACACTCCTCCACTGTTGGTGGGATTGCAGACTGGTACAACCATTCTGGAAATCAGTCTGGAGCATCCTCAGAAAATTGGACATTTCACTACCTGAGGACCCAGCTATACCAGTCCTGGGCGTATACCCAAATGATGCTCTAATATACAACAAGAGCACATGTTCCACTATGTTCATTGCAGCATTATTTATAGCAGCTGGAATCTGGAAAGAATCCAGATGTACATGTACACATTGGAGTATTACTCTGCTATCAAAAACAATGACTTCATGAAATTCATAGGCAAGTGGATGGAACTAGGAAATATCATCTTGAGTGAGATAAACTAATCGCAAAAATACATACATAGTATGTACTCACTGATAAGTGGATATTAGCCCAAAGGTTCAAATTATTCAAGATACAATCCGCAGATCACATAAAGTTCAAGACTGACGACCAACTTGTGAATACTCCAGTCCTTCTTAAAAGTGGGAACAAAAATTTTCATACAAGGTGATATATAGACATTTTGAGCTGTCCCACCTGGGTATAGAGCCCATATATATATACAGGTACCAAAACTGGATAATATTTATGAAGCCAAGAAGTGCATGAGTCTGATATAGCTGTCTCCTGAGATGCTCAGCCAGAGCATGTCAAATACAGAGGTGAATGCTAGCAGCAAACCATTGAACTGAGAACAGGATCCCCATTAGAGGAATTAGAGAAAGGATTGAAGGAGCTCAAGGGAATTGCAACACCTTAATAACCGCAATACCAACCAACCAGAGTTCCCATGGACTAAACCACTACCCAAATACCACACATGGACAGACCCATGACTTCAGCTGCACATGTAGCAGAGGATGGTCTTGTTGGGCACCAATGGAGGAGAAGCCCTTGGTCCTGCCAGGGCTGGACTCCCTAGTGCAGGGAAATGTCAGGAGAGGCAGAAAATGGGGGTGGTTGGTGAGGGAGAAGACCCTTATAGAATAAAGGGAGGGGGATGTGATAGGGTGCTTATGGCTGGGAAATCAAGAAAGGGAATAACATTTGAAATGTAAATAAAAATTATCCATTAAAAAAAAGAAGGAAGGAGGTTTTATTTTGGCAGTCATCTCAGGTGTCTTAACAAGCAAACAAGCATGGATTATGTGGTTTAGGCACTACCAGATAAGTAGAAGGTGGGGCAGGTGGTGGTAGGAGGCAGAGAGGATCTGAAGATCAATAAACAAAAAAAATGAGTTATGGTGAGGCTTACCAGCTTTTGGTCAATTAGCCTTCATCCACTGGGTGGGCTAGGAACATTCTCTGGAGACTGATATCCCAATTTTCAAATCAACTCTATATGTTAATAGTTGTCATTCAACTTCTTTTACATTAAATATTTTATCCAGGAAATTGGGTGATGATAATAGTAATAGTATACCACTGGGTCATTGCAATACTTAAATTAATTACATATATGTAATGTTTTGTTAATGTAGACTATTCTTGTGTGGAAATCTGTAGGCACTCAGTAGTGCCAACTTAGATGATGTCCCATATATGCTA
Source organism: Rattus norvegicus (assembly GCF_021556685.1). Classification (NCBI taxonomy): domain Eukaryota; kingdom Metazoa; phylum Chordata; class Mammalia; order Rodentia; family Muridae; genus Rattus; species Rattus norvegicus. Next base: position 19,426,653 of record NC_141538.1, on the reverse strand, counting down.
CCAGTGTCAGCACTAGAGGCAGGTCTATGTGAACTCTATATGCCCCAAATGATGCTACCAGAAGTCTTACATGTTGGATATGGAAAGATACACTTTAATGTTTGACTTTCTGGGTTTTATTCTTGCTTTAATCCTGTCTTCCTTGCTATCCTCTTGTCTCTCTTTTCTACCTGTCTTGGATACTTTTCCATTTATGTAAACGACACCATGTTTTAACTGGTGCTAATATTGGTGTGATGGAATATTATGACCAAAACCAACTTGAGTAGGAAGGGTTAATTTCACTCATTGTTCCATATAACAACAGTTCATCTATAAAACGTGAGTATAGAAACCTTGGAGGAGGAGCTAATCCATGGAAGAGTGCTGCTTGATGGCTTACTCATCATGACTTACTCAGTCATTCTTTCTTTTGGAACCCAGGACCAATAGCTAGCTGCTCTTTGAATCAGTTAAGGAAAGGCTTGACAACTGAATCTTGTGGAAGCATTTTCTCAATTGAGGTTACTTCTTTCCAGATGACTCTAGCATGTATTAAGTTGATATAAAACTCTCTAGCACAGGACCCTTATAAAACAAAGCATTTGATTATGGTTTCAAGGTTTCATAGGGTTAGTGTTCATGACCATCATAGTAGGGAGCATGGCAGCAGTCAGGTAGGCATTGTCCTGGAGCTTAGAGATTATATCTGACTCAGTATATGGGGGAACAGAGAGAGAGAGAGAGAGAGAGAGAGAGAGAGAGAGAGAAGAGGAGGAGGAGGAGGAGGAAGGAGGAGGAGGAGGAGGAGGAGGAAGAAGAAGAAGAAGAAGAAGAAGAAGAAGAAGAAGAAGAAGAAGAAGAAGAAGAAGAAGAAGAAGAAGGTGGCAGAGGCGAAGATGAAGATGGAGGAGGAAGAGGGGGAGGAGGAGGAGGAAGGAGGGAGGGGAGACCCTGAAACTAGAAATGGCATGGACTTTTTAAACCTCAAAACCCACTCCCATAGACACACCTACTTTAGGAATGTCACATTCGGAATCTTTTAAAAACATTTTAACCAACTGGAAATCAAGTATTCAAACATATGAAGAGCAGGGGTCATTCTTATTCAAGTCACCACATTCCACTTCTTGGCCAGAATCCCTTTACTCTTGTGTCCTTTAAGGCTGTAAAGCCAGAACCATATGGTCAATGTTGCCAAGTTCTCCTGCTTGCTGAAGATGGAATGAGGGCCCCTCCTTGAATTACATTTTCATAAGCTTTCTGTTGTTGCTGCTAGGAACAGAAAATTTCTTAGACCTTTCTTTACACAAATTGCAGGGTTAGCTGAAAGGTCTTTTCCCTTAGGAAACTACTCCATTTATTCTATTTCCCATCAGGCCTTTCCTGATCTTCTTTAGCACAATTATGGATCCAGTATTAAATTTTCTGGTACTTGTTTTTTTTTCTCCTCAAACTGTAAATTTTATCTTTCTTTTTGTCCCGCTTGCTCCTTTCCATTGTAGATCTCCATCAGAATGATCACTAATAACTACAGGATAGAGTCATTGTTTTAAACTCTCCTCTGTCAAAAAATTAATTCCAAATTTTTAAATCTATCCTGAGGCAGACTATTAAGATAAGGGCAAAAAACAGTCTTGTTTTTTGACGAATATCATAAGAATGATCTTTGGACCGGACTCTAATATTGTTCTTTTCTGAAACCTCTTGAGCTGGACCTTCATAGTTCACATTGTTCTTAGCATGTGATGGTTTCTATATGCTCAGCTCAGGGAGTGGCACTATTAGATGTGGACCTGTTGGAGTAGGTGTGGCCTTGGAGTAAGTATGTCACTATGGCTGTGGACTTTAAGACCCTCATCCTAGCTCACTGGAAGCCAGTATTTGGCTAGCAGCCTTCAGATGAAGATGTAGAACTCTCAGCTCTGCCTGTACCATGCCTTGGATGCTGCCTTGATGCTAATAGACTGAACCTCTGAACCTTTAAGCCATCCCCAATTAAATGTTGTCCTTTATAAGATTTGCATTGGTCATGGTGTCTGTTCACAGTAGTTAAAAACATAACTAAGACACAGAACTACTCTCTATCATGCTCCTACTAGAATGGGCCATTAAGCACTGCTTCCAGCACTCAACTACTTTCCTAGTTAAAGATCCTAAAGTTTTCCACACTCCTCTAAAACAGCATAGTCATGCCTGCCATGGTAATAGTCCATGTCTGGTACCAACTTGCATCTGATTCAGAAACATAAGGCATAAAGAAAGCCAACTGGGAATAACATGGGAATTTTAAACCTCAAAGCTCACTTCATCTCCTCCAACAAGACCATGTCTGTTAATTCTTCCCAAATAATTCCATTAACTGGGCATCAAATATTCAAACATATAGGCCTATGAAGGCCAGTCATATTCAAACCACCACAATTCCATTGTGCATGGGAAATGTTTAGCTTGTCAGCTTTATTTTGGTTCACAGGAAGAATTTGTCTTGAGTCTCAGAATATACTGTGGATAATATACTTAGACTCTTTTTTTTTCTTTTCTATTTTTCGGAGCTGGGGACTGAACCCAGGGCCTTGCGCTTGCTAGGCAAGTGCTCTACCACTGAGCTAAATCCCCAACCCCGATAATATACTTAGAATATCAAGGTTATGAATGTTAAGATGACAGGCCCTTTTAAGGTTGTGCTAGATACATTTTACATTGTGGGAGGACCATAAACCCATGAATGTCAGTGTTGGAATATTATAGTTTGTATATGAAATACCCTCAGTAGACTCATGTAAATAAACACTTTTTTTTTCGAGAGCTGAGGACCAAACCCAGGACCTTGTGCCTGCTAGGCAAGAGCTCTACCACTGAGCTAAATCCCCAATGTGAATAAACACTTTGACCCCCAGCTCTCAACTCCATTTTGGGAGGTAGAGTCTTACAGGAGGAAGTGGTTTGCTGGGAGGTGGGCCTTGCACAATATAGCCAATGGTTTCAGGCACATAAATGTAATTCCAGTGCTTGGAAGGTGGCAGCTGCAGAATTAACAGCTCAAGGTCTTTCCCTGTTATGTTGTTAGTTTGAGACCAGACTGGGATACATAAGGCCCCATTAAATAAAAATAATCCAAAAAGGAAAGTGGAAGATAAAAAGGGTAAGGCAAACATGAAGGAATGGGGTGAAGGGAAATAACTGGAGGCCTCATTGACTGGAGAATATGGAGGTACACTGATCAATATCTACAGGTACACAAAATAGATTTCACTATATTTTTTCTGTGAGAACCCACCACTTATTGGTTAAATTTACAAGAAAAAAGTCAAAAGAATATAAATAAATAAGACCCTGGGAGTATAGGCATGTAAGCCTTTCCTAAGGAGTAGTTTGTTGTATGATCAAAATTCTAGTTCTATTAAAGTAACAGACAAATTACTGGGAAAATGCTAAACATCCTGATATACAAGGTATTCACTAGGTTCATAAAGACAAACAGGATATATTTTAATGCACCTCAGAGAAGAACAACTAAGCACTCTAAAACTTATTGATATGACCAAATACTATAGCTAGTAGAGGTAATAATCATCTTTACTGTACAGGGTAAGCATTCTGTATTCAACAGGTGGTGTTCATGCCACACAATGGGTGAATGCCAAGCAGTGCACAGCTTGTGTCTGCTGAGCCTTGCAGGTTACTCTCACTTTACAGTTTTCCACATTACTCAAAGCTGTGTCAAGACTATAGGTTGTTTTGTTTCAAAGAGAAACATTTCCCCCTCAGCTTCCAAACAAAGTGCTCTTTTCCTGGTTCATGAACCTAGTCTTCAAGGAAGTGGATGAGATGTGGTAAGAGTGACATTCTGTAGCTATGGAAGCGTTGGCTTGAGGGTCCCATTTTCAAGTTCTCCATCCTAGACTTGATTGTAAATGAGGGATGGAGATGCACGGCTAGATACCATTTATCTCTGGATTTGTTGGTAAGTCTAGAAACAAGCCTCTTGGAGGGCAGTGTGAAATGGATTGGTGGTGAATCCTTGCTTAAGGTTGTACCTGAATAGCTGAGTGGAAAGATTTCTTTCCTGATAAAAGGATCTGTGAAGCTTGAGTTTTCCCTAGCTACTTGCTAACCAGCACTGAAGAGAGTAGAGACATCTTGACCTTACAGTGGGATTCAGAGGGGCTGCACTCCATTACTTATTTTAACTGTGCCAATGGGAATCACTTGCTTTCTTACTTTTAATCCCAAGGGAGCGTTTTTCCATGTTCTTTTCCTGATAGCCAACCCTGGGCCGCCATCCTTCACTAAGTTTATTTTAGGAACAATATACTAACTTAAACGTTTCTGTTTGTGAAGTTTAGACTTTTAAACATCCTCCTTTTGTAGTGTAAAAATCTTAAACTATAATTGAAAAATGATAGGAAAAAAGATACGTATTTAAAATGAAAATTAACTGTTTCATGTTTTTCATTTATTCATTTTTTTCTCATCCTTTGACTCCATGGAGGAAACCACGCTGAACTGCTATTTTGTGTCTACACACACACACACACACACACACACGCACACACACACACACACACACACACACACACACACACACAGTGTGGGACATGTTTTAAAAAAATCTTAGTATTACATTATGGATAGTCATGGCTGTATTGTGTAGAATAATTGTTTAAGTACCATTTGTTTAACTATTATTAATGATAACATAACGGTGGTTATTATTTTTGTTTTGTTCTAAATAACACAATATACATTAAATATATTAATGGCTATTGTGATTCTTGTAAGACTAAAACCATGTACAGACAATTTTGGCACCAAAGATATGGGCAACTTAGTTGGTAAAAGAACTTCCTTCTTTTTTTTTTTATTTTTTTTTATTTTTTTTTTATTTTTTTTTTATTATCTTGAGTATTTCTTATATACATTTCAAGTGTTATTCCCTTTCCCGGTTTCCGGACAGACATCACCCTCCCCCCTCCCCTTCCTTGTGGGTGTTCCCCTCCCAAACCTCCCCCCATTGCCACCCTCCCCGCATAGTCTAGTTCACTGGGGGTTCAGTCTTAGCAGGACCCAGGGCTTCCCCTTCCACTGGTGCTCTTACTAGGATATTCATTGCTACCTATGGGGACAGAGATCAGGGTCAGTCCATGTATAGTCTTTAGGTAGTGGCTTAGTCCCTGGAAGCTCTGGTTGCTTGACATTGTTGTACTTTTGGGGTCTCGAGCACCTTCAAGCTCTTCCAGTTCTTTCTCTGATTCCTTCAACGGGGGACCTATTCTCAGTTCAGTGGTTTGCTGCTGGCATTCGCCTCTGTATTTGCTGTATTCTGGCTGTGTCTCTCAGGAGCGATCTACATCCGGCTCCTGTCGGTCCGCACTTCTTTGCTTCATCCATCTTGTCTAATTGGGTGGCTGTATATGTATGGGCCACCTGTGGGGCAGGCTCTGAATGGGTGTTCCTTCAGTCTCTGTTTTAATCTTTGCCTCTCCCTTCCCTGCCAAGGGTATTCTTTTTCCTCATTTAAAGAAGGAGTGAAGCATTCACATTTTGATCATCCGTCTTGAGTTTCGTTTGTTCTAGGGATCTAGGGTAATTCAAGCATTTGGGCTAATAGCCACTTATCAATGAGTGCATACCATGTATGTCTTTCTGTGAGTGGGTTAGCTCACTCAGGATGATATTTTCCAGTTCCAACCATTTGCCTACGAATTTCATAAACTCGTTGTTTTTGATAGCTGAGTAATATTCCATTGTGTAGATGTACCACATTTTCTGTATCCATTCCTCTGTTGAAGGGCATCTGGGTTCTTTCCAGTTTCTGGCTATTATAAATAAGGCTGCGATGAACATAGTGGAGCACGTGTCTCTTTTATATGTTGAGGCATCTTTTGGGTATATGCCCAAGAGAGGTGTGGCTGGATCCTCAAGCAGTTCAATGTCCAATTTTCTGAGGAACCTCCAGACTGATTTCCAGAATGGTTTTACCAGTCTGCAATCCCACCAACAATGGAGGAGTGTTCCTCTTTCTCCACATCCTCGCCAGCATCTGCTGTCACCTGAGTTTTTGATCTTAGCCATTCTCACTGGTGTGAGGTGAAATCTCAGGGTTGTTTTGATTTGCATTTCCCTTATGACTAAAGATGTTGAACATTTCTTTAGGTGTTTCTCAGCCATTCGGCATTCCTCAGCTGTGAATTCTTTGTTTAGCTCTGAACCCCATTTTTTAATAGGGTTATTTGTTTCCCTGCGGTCTAACTTCTTGAGTTCTTTGTATATTTTGGATATAAGGCCTCTATCTGTTATAGGATTGGTAAAGATCTTTTCCCAATCTGTTGGTTGTCGTTTTGTCCTAACCACAGTGTCCTTTGCCTAACAGAAGCTTTGCAGTTTTATGAGATCCCATTTGTCGATTCTTGATCTTAGAGCATAAGCCATTGGTGTTTTGTTCAGGAAATTTTTTCCAGTGCCCATGTGTTCCAGATGCTTCCCTAGTTTTTCTTCTATTAGTTTGAGTGTGTCTGGTTTGATGTGGAGGTCCTTGATCCACTTGGACTTAAGCTTTGTACAGGGTGATAAGCATGGATCGATCTGCATTCTTCTACATGTTGCCCTCCAGTTGAACCAGCACCATTTGCTGAAAATGCTATCTTTTTCCATTGGATGGTTTTGGCTCCTTTGTCAAAAATCAAGTGACCATAGGTGTGTGGGTTCATTTCTGGGTCTTCAATTCTATTCCATTGGTCTATCTGTCTGTCTCTGTACCAATACCATGCAGTTTTTATCACTATTGCTCTGTAATACTGCTTGAGTTCAGGGATAGTGATTCCCCCTGAAGTCCTCTTATTGTTGAGGATAGCTTTAGCTATCCTGGGTTTTTTGTTATTCCAGATGAATTTGCAAATTGTTCTGTCTAACTCTTTGAAGAATTGGATTGGTATTTTGATGGGGATTGCATTGAATCTGTAGATTGCTTTTGGTAAAATGGCCATTTTTACTATATTAATCCTGCCAATCCATGAGCATGGGAGATCTTTCCATCTTCTGAGGTCTTCTTCAACTTCTTTCCTCAGTGTCTTGAAGTTCTTATTGTACAGATCTTTTACTTGCTTGGTTAAAGTCACACCGAGGTACTTTATATTATTTGGGTCTATTATGAAGGGTGTCGTTTCCCTAATTTCTTTCTCGGCTTGTTTCTCTTTTGTATAGAGGAAGGCAACTGATTTATTTGAGTTAATTTTATACCCAGCCACTTTGCTGAAGTTGTTTATCAGCTTTAGTAGTTCTCTGGTGGGACTTTTGGGATCACTTAAATATACTATCATGTCGTCTGCAAATAGTGATATTTTGACCTCTTCTTTTCCGATCTGTATCCCCTTGATCTCCTTTTGTTGTCTGATTGCTCTGGCTAGAACTTCAAGAACTATATTGAATAAGTAGGGAGAGAGTGGGCAGCCTTGTCTAGTCCCTGATTTTAGTGGGATTGCTTCAAGTTTCTCTCCATTTAGTTTAATGTTAGCAACTGGTTTGCTGTATATGGCTTTTACTATGTTTAGGTATGGGCCTTGAATACCTATTCTTTCCAGGACTTTTATCATGAAGGGGTGTTGAATTTTGTCAAATGCTTTCTCAGCATCTAATGAAATGATCATGTGGTTCTGTTCTTTCAGTTTGTTTATATGATGGATCACGTTGATGGTTTTCCTTATATTAAACCATCCCTGCATGCCTGGGATGAAGCCTACTTGATCATGGTGGATGATTGTTTTGATGTGCTCTTGAATTCGGTTTGCCAGAATTTTATTGAGTATTTTTGCGTCGATATTCATAAGGGAAATTGGTCTGAAGTTCTCTTTCTTTGTTGGGTCTTTTTGTGGTTTAGGTATAAGAGTAATTGTGGCCTCCTAGAAGGAATTCGGTAGGGCTCCATCTGTTTCAATATTGTGGAATAGTTTGGATAATATTGGTATAAGGTCTTCCATGAAGGTTTGATAGAATTCTGCACTAAACCCGTCTGGACCTGGGCTCTTTTTGTTTGGGAGACCTTTAATGACTGCTTCTATTTCCTTAGGAGTTATGGGGTTGTTTAACTGGTTTATCTGTTCCTGATTTAACTTCGATACCTGGTATCTGTCTAGGAAATTGTCCATTTCCTGAAGATTTTCAAGTTTTGTTGAATATAGGTTTTTATAGTAAGATCTGATGATTTTTTGAATTTCCTCTGAATCTGTAGTTATGTCTCCCTTTTCATTTCTGATTTTGTTAATTTGGACGCACTCTCTGTGTCCTCTCGTTAGTCTGGCTAAGGGTTTATCTATCTTGTTGATTTTCTCAAAGAACCAACTTTTGGTTCTGTTGATTCTTTCTATGGTCCTTTTTGTTTCTACTTGGTTGATTTCAGCTCTGAGTTTGATTATTTCCTGCCTTCTACTCCTCCTGGGTGTATTTGCTTCTTTTTGTTCTAGAGCTTTTAGGTGTGCTGTCAAGCTGCTGACATATGCTCTTTCCTGTTTCTTTCTGCAGGCACTCAGCGCTATGAGTTTTCCTCTTAGCACAGCTTTCATTGTGTCCCATAAGTTTGGGTATGTTGTACCTTCATTTTCATTAAATTCTAAAAAGTTTTTAATTTCTTTCTTTATTTCTTCCTTGACCAGGTTATCATTGAGTAGAGCATTGTTCAATTTCCACGTATATGTGGGCATTCTTCCCTTATTGTTATTGAAGACCAGTTTTAGGCCGTGGTGGTCCGATAGCACGCATGGGATTATTTCTATCTTTTTGTACCTGTTGAGGCCCGTTTTCTGACCAATTATATGGTCAATTTTGGAGAAAGTACCATGAGGAGCTGAGGAGAAGGTATATCCTTTTGCTTTAGGATAGAATGTTCTATAAATATCCGTTAAGTCCATTTGGCTCATGACTTCTCTTAGTCTGTCTACATCTCTGTTTAATTTCTGTTTCCATGATCTGTCCATTGATGAGAGTGGGGTGTTGAAATCTCCCACTATTATTGTGTGAGGTGCAATGTGTGTTTTGAGCTTTAGTAAGGTTTCTTTTACATATGTAGGTGCCCTTTTATTTGGGGCATAGATATTTAGGATTGAGAGTTCATCTTGGTGCATTTTTCCTTTGATGAATATGAAGTGTCCTTCCTTATCTTTTTTGATGACTTTTAGTTGAAAATTGATTTTATTTGATATTAGAATGGCTACTCCAGCTTGCTTCTTCTGACCATTTGCTTGGAAAATTGTTTTCCAGCCTTTCACTCTGAGGTAATGTCTGTCTTTGTCTCTGAGGTGTGTTTCCTGTAGGCAGCAGAATGCAGGGTCCTCGTTGCATATCCAGTTTGTTAATCTATGTCTTTTTATTGGGGAGTTGAGGCCATTGATATTGAGAGATATTAAGGAATAGTGATTATTGCTTCCCGTTATATTCATATTTGGAAGTGAGGTTATGTTTGTGTGCTTTCATTCTCTTTGTTTTGTTGCCAAGATGATTAGTTTCTTGCTTCTAGGGTATAGCTTGCCTCCTTATGTTGGGCTTTACCCTTTATTATCCTTTGTAGTGCTGGACTTGTAGAAAGATATTGTGTAAATTTGGTTTTGTCATGGAATATCTTGGTTTCTCCATCTATGTTAATTGAGAGTTTTGCAGGATACAGTAACCTGGGCTGGCATTTGTGTTCTCTTAGGGTCTGTATGACATCTGTCCAGGATCTTCTGGCCTTCATAGTTTCTGGCGAAAAGTCTGGTGTGATTCTGATAGGTCTGCCTTTATATGTTACTTGACCTTTTTCCCTTACTGCTTTTAAAATTCTTTCTTTATTTTGTGCGTTTGGTGTTTTGACAATTATGTGACGGGAGGTGTTTCTTTTCTGGTCCAATCTATTTGGAGTTCTGTAGGCTTCTTGTATGCCTATGGGTATCTCTTTTTTTAGGTTAGGGAAGTTTTCTTCTATGATTTTGTTGAAGATATTTACTGGTCCTTTGAGCTGGGAGTCTTCACTCTCTTCTATACCTATTATCCTTAGGTTTGATCTTCTCATTGAGTCCTGGATAAGAACTTCCTTCTTAAATGATCACATTCTCTCTTCTTTAATATTGGTGGCTGTGACAAATATGAATACCAGGTTCAAATTCCCATTACATTTAGGTTTGGACTGAACTGCGAAATGTTCAGTTCCTTGGAGAAAGCTCCTTGAGCACAGAGAAGACCTCTGAGACACAAACAAGTTCTAGTAAGGAAAAAAAGTAACCAGGCAGTGTTGAGTAACTTCTCAAGATGCATACAGACTCAGTGTGCTGCTAAAATCAGAAATGAAAAGAGCAGGGTGCTTTTTCCGGAACTCTGAGATACTTTCCATTTCCAGTATGTATTCTAGACTACCACATGAGAATTTCATTATAAACTGTTTAATAGATAATATTTTGTTTTTCATTGGTAATCTTTCAAGGTGTATTATTCCATTTCCCATTGGATCAACAAAATGTGTAGGCTGGGTTCATAGAAAGAAAAGTTATGCTTAGCTTGGTTTTAGATTTTCTAATCTGTTCAACATGCGAGATGGACTAAGCAGGGATGTTAGGGATATACCCAGGGAGAGTGAATTTTTTCTCCTCACATTTCAACACCCCAGCATATATTCTCACCTCACTTCAAAGGTGAGAAGGAGACATACCTAGTTGTGTGCCCAGGAAGGAAAGGAAGGTTGAAGAAACAACAGATAATACTTTCTACAGGAGTGCTAGTTCAGGTACCTGAATTAAGTAAGTATTTGCTACTTAAACTAGCCTTCAGGTTAGATAGGTCTTCTGGGACATAGAACATGGATTACATATCATTGATACCACCACTGACTTTATAGGTGACTTAGAAAGATGCCCTCAATAATAAAATACCATAGTAAACCCAGGCATTGTGTGGGTTTATAAATTTATAAATTCTCATTATTTATAATGGGAAAGTGAGTTTTATAAGTATTTTAGGAGTTGACAGGGGGTTTCTAGAAATAGGAGAGGCTGACATCATGACTTGGATATGTCTCAGAATCCATGTGACATTAGGGAATGTTTCTCCAAACTTTCTACCTTCTGATATGGTCTATCCAGCCTTTAATCCAGATATCGAGGCATAGTCATGCTTATAATGAAAAGGAATTAAAGAAAAACTTAGGTTTAGGTGGTGGTACATGTTTTTAATCCTTGCTCTCTCCTGAGCCATGCAGATATCTGAGTTCCAGGTCAGTCAATATTTGGTGGCAACATGGATGTGGATATCAACATAGAACTGACTTTAGTGAGACCACAAACCCAGACATGGCTCTCTGTGACAACATGGACCCAGTAACCTGACTTTTCTATTATTTTGCTTTGAATAAAATTTCCCTAATGCTTTTGCAAATTTGTCTTAGACATTATTTCAAATCTTTGGAGAAGAGGCCACAAATCTGCAAACATCCTGACATGATCCTGACCACTGGTATCATACTTATTTGGAGCTTACCCAAAATATTGAGTTGGAAAGTATTCTATTTTCTGCCACTGTAATGAAATACCTAATAAAATCAAATTAAAAGAGAAAGGATTTATTTTGGTTCATAGTATTATGTTACTTAGTCTACCATAACAGAGAAAGCATGATGACAGAAGTAGCTTACATCGTGTCAAAGGAAGAATCAGATTTTTGGAGACGTTCTGGGGGTTGACCAGAAAGCAGAGAGCTCAGGCCAGAGCTGTAGGTGTATATTGCTTTTAAGGTCTGTTGGTAGCATAAAGGTCCTTGTGCTCACATATAGCATTAGGGAATCCAGGAATGTTAAATACGCAGGGTTGTCTTTTCAAAGGAAAATATGTATTACCTGTTTTCTACTTAGAAGTCTGAAATGGGGGGTGGCTAATCACCTAGGTGATACTTGCACTATCAAAGAGATATACCATACTACACTCTCATAATCAGGACTGGAGATGACCAATAGTCTAAGTGACCTTTGTAATAGCCATATGGCAAGGGGCTCCTGTTACCCCAAGCTTCCACAATCAGGATTGAAGATACCTAATGATCTAGGTGACCTTTGAGTTATCTATATAACTATGGACCCCCTCAAGTTCCTACAGCCAGGAGCAGAGGTAGCTAGTAACCCACATAACCTTTATGGTATTTGTATGTTTGAGATCATACTAGATCCTCCCCAGGACCTTAAGATAACAATGCATCCTAAAACATCTCTAGAACGAACTTCATGAAGAAAGTGACATGTACTTTGAGAAGAGATTTTATGTAATTATGCCTCTTTGTGTACAGGGGATGGAGTTACATCAGAAAGCTATTTTTTTCTGAATTGTGACATCTTTATATATGCCAAAAATAAATGGTCTGGTGACAGATTCTAAAAATTTGTACCAACACTGGCTACTGAGTTGTGTTGAATTGGATTACCTTCTTGCCTCATAGGGATCATAACTCTGTCAGCCTTGGTGTTTGAAGAGACCCACACAAAGTTCCACTCAGCTAACCTACTTCTGTTTGCTGAGGCATATCTGAAATGTGCCCACAACTTTGCAAAACTATAGCTTAAGAGTGGGAGGGAACATATAAATTCAAATGACCAAAGAAGGGTATTGATTCTCTCCATAATGTTGGTAGGATGAACAATGCTTCTTCATGAGACTCTGGGACTGGTTATGCTGTGTTTCTTAGTTACAATATATTGGAGTTTTGTTGAGGTTTGGTCTCTTGCTGTGCTAAGTCCTCATTGTCCCCAGAGACCACATGAAGACCCAGGCGATGCTATGTGGCCATGTTCCTCAGTTATCCCTCGTTGATAAATAAAGTTGGGCAGAAGAGACATAGGTGGGGTTTATATTTCCTGAGTTTTGGGGTGGAGGAGAACCATTCAGAGGGAGAGGAAGATAGTGAGAGGAGAAATACGTCATGGGTTAGGAATCAAGAATCATGGCCATTAGGGCTGTGAAGAGCAGCCCTGATGAAACTTAGTAAATAATAACTCAGGGTTATCAATAGGAAATAGATGTTAATAACATACAGGGTAGATATCTGCCCAGAATGAATTAATGATAATAAAGGCTTTTTATGAATATAAAGGTCATGTGTGTCTTTTTTTTTTTCTTTATACAGCTCTCTGGCAGAGCGCTGCAAACTCTGTCTCATGGGTGCTTCTGGGTCCTTCCGGCTCTGTGCCCATCTGTTAGCATTCAGACTCTGCCCTCCCCTAGCCCTGCCTGCTCCTTCCCAGAAAACTACTTTTTAAAGAATCTTTCGCAACTGGCTTCCCTATAACTTGGGCCAGTGGGCATTATTAACAGAAGGTGAGAAAAGCGAGAAAGAATACTCCCATTTCTTTTTCTCTGCCTCTAGTAGATTCTCCAGCGGTGGCTGTACTTTTTTTTCCTTTGTCTCCCTTCCCTGTTGGGCAGCATTTCTTTCTGTAGGCTCCACTGGGTACCAGCCAGCCTGGTTTGGGCTCCTTCATTGGTCATTCATTCCTGAGAATGCAACAGCTTCCTGCAGTTTCTAACTTCTGGGTGGTTTAGCTTCTCAGTTTCTCTATTACCTGGCGAGACAATTACCGTACCACCTGCCCTTTGTTAGAAATACCTATAGTGGAGCTGGGGAGATGGCTCAGTGGTTAAAAGCACCGACTGCTCTTCCTTCCAGACATCCTGAGTTCAATTCCCAGCAATTATATGGTGGCTCACAACCATCTGTAATGGGATCTGATGCCCTCTTCTCGTGTGTCTGAAGACAGTGACAGTGTACTCCATGTGTGTCTTTTATCTGGGAACTGAATAGTCAAAATGGAGTAGAAGCCCCTGATTGAGATTAAATATTTTCTACAACATATTGTCACCCACAGTCTGGCAAAAACATACTTAAAAAATTTCAGATTCTTGAATAAAAAATAGATGCTGTCCCTTTAAGACTAGAAAGACAGGGAAAGATGGTTTCTTAACCATGTCAGTTTTTTTCCCAAACCATGCAGAAGCTGTGAGGTTTAGAACAAGGGTTGAAATACATGCTGATTTGGTGCACATGATTCTAGGGTTCATAGCATGAGCTAAGACACAGCTGTGTCTTTCCCCCAACTAAATGGCAAATCAGGTGACAGAGCCCTTAAGCTATACCATGGGCTCGGATGCCATCCAACCTAAATACTTCCTGGATGCTGCTGCTAGAGCTCAGCTCTAAGCTGAGGACGGAAGTCAGCTTGATCTTGCAGTAGTGGCATAGAATCTCAGCTAGATAATAGCAAACATGGGAGACAAGACAGGAAGATCTCTAAATTTTGATACATATCAATCTTTTATTTACGTAAGATAAAGGGGAATATGAGTATATTTATAAGGCATGTTTACAATTTCTATGTTATAATTTCAAATTGAAGAACAGTGCTTTTCTCTTGCTCTAGGAAAGGTATATTCTACTGATAAATGTGAAGACTCATAATTGGGATGGGGCAGAATTCTTTCAATTTTATCCAATAGAAAAAGAAAAGCTATGATCATGAGAGCTAACATGGTATAGAGTTTCATGCTACACTGAGCAGTCAGCCTGTGTCTTTGGAATGTGGGTTTCCAGAGGAGAACCATGGGAGCTCGAGAGCTAACATAAACATATGTGTCACACTGATATGAGCAACCAGTCTCTATAAACATGGGCTTTCTCAAGAGAAATGGCTATTGCTTAGTCTGGTGCATGGCATACAGCCCATGCTATTTTGGGAGAGAGGCTCTGTATTTGTGTTAGGAAAGAAGAAAAGGCATTTGATATTTTTCCCAAGTAATAAGGATCAGAATTGTTAGAGAAGACCCCCTAAAGGTCTTTCTGCACACAGGAAAAAAACCAAAAAGACCAATTGCACTGATAATGTATATTGCTAATCTATCTATTGAAACAGCTCTGAAACTGATTGGGACATATTAGCGTCTCTAGCCAGAAGTTCAGCTATGCACAGCCAATGGATCTTATTGGCTACAGAGTCCTCAAGATTCATCATTCTATCCTTTTATATGGCATAATGGAGATTTATATTATAGTTTATACAGTTAAATATTTATATTACAGTTTGATTACATGGTAAAATCCATTTAAAATGAAGACTTGTCTTTCATCTGCTCAAACAAGGAGCAAAAATTCATCTTTAACTGACTGTGCACATTGCACATTCCAGATGGCATGTTAATATAGAAACATATATTACCTCTAAAAGCTTTATATTCACAGACTCACCTACAGGACGGCCCTGACAGGATTTACATTCTGACATACTGAGAATCTGGAACCTGCTGCTCTAGCTCCTTGCTTCATCCTACCTCAGCTGCATTGAAGTTGTTTTCTCTGAAGACCTGCTTTCAGGACATTTCAGAACAGCTAGCTTGCTCATCCAGCCATTCAGACTGTTACAGTTAGGATGTTGGATAAGCCATAAACTTTCTCAGCACATAGAGAATGGACAACAAATGATGCTAGTTACTTTTCTTTCGAGAAAACCATTTTTTTCTATTTTCTTTTGGGCCCCGACAAAAGAATTCTTTGCCCTCATTCAGCAGGAAACAATTATAAGGCCATCTTCCCAGTCCCTTAAGTTTGGGTGTATGGCGTTGGTTGTTTTATGAGTTTGGTCATTTTAGGGGATGGTTTACAAATAATTATGTTCTTGGACAGGGAGGAAACAAAATAGGAAACAGACTCAGGGATTTCTATCTTTTCTTTCCTCTTCTCTATCCTTTCTTTTTAGGTAAGGGAAAAGAGGTTGAGAAGAAAAGGGCAGGATATAGAAATATAAGAGATTAAAGAAATAGCGACAATTATTTAATCTACTATTAAACTAAAGCATTTTATATATATGTATATATATATAATCTTACATTGGTAGAAATCTTTATATTTTGATGCAGAATTGAAATTATATCTTCTTACATTGCTATGAAATTTTGTATGTTTATATAAAATTTAAGATTAATTATATTTTTATTATATATATGTATATATTTCAACTCTTAGATAGACATCGTGACTATGCAACTCATTTAAGTATACAAGATTTAGGTCTAGCCCTTTTAATAGCTGTTATTAAAAACTGTTTAGAATAATTAAATATTGTATGTTTGTCAATAAAATTCATAGTCAAGTTAGAATTGTAGCTGTAAAATTACAAAAAAAAAAGGCTGTTTTTTTGCCCCTACTAGGTCCAGCACTGCAGTGCTCCAAGATATCTGTATAGATATCTTCATCTCAATCAGCAAAGCGCCTCACCCACTCTGCTCCATCCCATATCACACTGCCAGAAACATATATCCCAATTCCGTGGTGGTTTAGTGTCTCTAGCCACCACATACTCTCTTAAACTTAAATTGCTACATGAATGGGCTGTCTTTTATCCCCACTAGGTCTGGCACCACAGTACCCCAAGATATCTGGTAGATATCTTTTCAGAAACACACATCCCAACTCTGTAGTGGCCCAGTGTCTCTAGCTGCCACATACTCTCTTAAACTTAAATCACTATATGAAAGACCACACAACACAATAACCTCTGATCTAATTGATAAGATATAATTGCCCACCTGAACATACAAAGCCCAGTACACATCTATCCCTTAAGAATATTCATAGCAACCTGTAAATACACAGAGTGGAATCTTAATGTCAGCGTCCATGTTCTCTCTGTGGCTTCCTTTCCATCTCTTCCATTCCAGTGTCCTCCTCTTTCCTCAAACTTTTCTCCTGCCCATCCTTTCTTCTCGTCTAATGACAGGCCTCATTCTATCCTGTACCCTCCCTCACCTGTATGACATCCTACAAGATATTAGTCTGGATTATCATAAATATAAATCCTGGGTTGTGTAGATAATCTGTAATAGAAGACAGGCATTCCTTAGTTGTTTAGATGCTATAAATAAATAAATGGTCTTCAAAAGTGTCAGAGATACTCAAAATATGGTATTTAAAGTTATTTCTTTATTAAAAAGATCTCTTGACCATGAGACAGGTTTGCTTCTGACAGTAACCCTATTTATTCCATTTCAAAGAAGCTCATGGGCATCATTAGCCTCCATATAGAATTACTTCAATCATGGCAGGCTAGTCACTGGGCAAAGAAAATGCCTTAACTTTATATACAGAGAGAACAAAATGAATGCAGGATAGTTGATTTCTAAGCTCTGCCACGACAAGTTAAGCTAGTTCTTCATAATTCCCGCTTCACGTAAGATCTGTCAGATGTTCTGGGCCAGAAGGCTGAAGCTCCAATGTTATAAAAACTGTTGGGAAGGGTCCAGGAAGCCATGTTTTTCTGTCATTTCTTTAATTTTTGGGAGTTATGATCCTGTACTTCCTGCAAACTTAGACAATATCTATTCCTTCTCAGATTTCTGATGGGGTTGATGACTACATAGTTATCGTCTCACAATTAAACTTAAATTGTTTAAGATTTGCAATGTTCTATGTCTAAAAAGAAGATGTTTTTAGAATGGTAATATAGGTTAAGATAATAAAATATATATAAAACTCTAAACTCATTAAGGTAGAATAGATGATAAAATACCTTATTTACATTGCCACATATGAAGACTGGGCCTTTGAATGTAACTCTTAACTGATAATTCTCATAATAATTTCATAATTGTTTATAGGAGTGCTATTTACCATTATAAGAGAAAGAGCCTTTTTATTTAGACTAAAAGGGTCCCCTTATTGAAGTTTGGTCTTTGGCTATACTGGTTGCTCACTGAGACCTCATGCAGACCCAGTTAATGCTATGTGATATTGCCTGCCCCCAAATTATCCATGATTGGTAAATAAAGATGCTAACAGCCAATAGCTTGGCAGAAGAGACATAGGAGGGGTTTAGGTTTCCTGGGATCTGGGTTAGAGGAGAACTATGAGGAAGGTGAAGAAAATGGAGAAAGGAGAAGATCCCATGGGTCTTAGACTTAGAACATTGCAAATCCTAAACATGAGTCAAGAAATCATGCCCATGAGGGCTGGCCAACTAGAGTTAAGAGCAGCTCAGGTTAAACATAGTAAATAATAATTCAGGGTTATTGATAGTAAATTGATTTTAATAGCATAGAGGTTAGATATCTGCCCAGAGTCAATGCTAATAAAGACTTATTATAAATATAAAGGTTATGTTTGTTTTTTATTTGAGAACTGAATAATAGTAGAAACCCCTGATTAAGATGAAATATTTTCTACAACAGACTTTTTTCAACAACTTAATGGAAGAAACATTTATTTTTGTTCTGTTTCAAAAGTTTCAATATATGGTTGTTTGGTTCTCTGTGCTTGACCAAAAAATTGTGGTCATGGGAGTATATGATAGAGGACAGGTGTTCATTTCATGGTAGATTAGAAAACAAAAAGCCAGATAGAAGCTGTCCAGGGACATTTTAAAGCCTGGCACTCAGTGATCAGCTTCCTTCAGCTAGGTTCCACTTAATCTCCACCCCCTGCCTCCCATAGTGCTATAAACTCAGACACAAATCACAGCAACCTGTAAAAACACATTTCAGGATATTTTTTTATGTCAGACATCTCTACTTATTTTTTTACTTTGAAACTACTTTGAGTACTCTTAAATTGGATTAGTTTCACCCAAGTTCTTATCAAATGAAAAACAAACCAAGGGATTTTATTTGAAAGAGTCATTATGAGATGAACTAGTACCCTAGAAAGGATTAAAAGGATTATTGCAACGAGGAGGAAGGCCGCCTATTGCTATGGTGCAGAGATGAACAAATTGCCTTTAGAGACCATTCATTTTTAGGGAGGAGTAAATCCTGAAAGAACGAGGGTGGAGAAATGGGATCAAAGGTGATATAGTTGAAGAATTTATCTGAGGTATTCCTCCTTTGCACTTTAATGCCCAGCAGTGGTTATTTCCTGCCTCTGCCTAAGTATGAGCCAAAATGCAGCAGTAAAGAAAAAGAAGATGAAATTGCAGGAATATGGTTAATAAGAATTTATCATGTTCAACAGTAGGGGTAAGAGGGGCAGGCAGACATTAATGAGCTGGAAATTTGGAGGGGCTAGGTCTGTACCATCGGTACGTAGAAGGTGGGTGTTAGGGTCTCAGGACAGGGGTTTTTAGGCAGGACATTCATTCTGCTTTCTAGGATCCTAGTGATGAAGAAAACCTTCTACATTGTTGTTATTGTACTTCCATGGCTAAACAAAATTTTAATATCTAGTTTAATCTTTTTTTTTGAAACACAGGAAGTGAGATATTTTTTCTTATCATGTTCCTATGGTTCCTTGTTAAATGCAGGGAGAAGCACAATGGCTTCTCTTACTCAATGCGACTCTTCTGAATCTCAGAAGTTAGATACAGGGCATGTTGTTTTAAATGAGAATGGACTCCACAGGCTCATATATTTGAATGCTTAGTCATCAGGCAATGCCACTATTTAATAAGGGTGTTTGAAAAGGATATTTGAGAACGATGCATACTGTTTAGGAGGGTTAGGCCTTGTTGGAATAGGTTTGGTCTTGGAGGAAATATGTCACGGGCAGTGAATTTGAGGTCTCAAAAAACCCAAGCCAGACTCAGTTCTCTTCCCCTCTGCAACGAGGATCAGAATGTAACTCTAAAACTACTTCACTAGTATCAGGTTTGCCTTGCCCGATGTTATGCTTCCTGCCTTGATGAGAATGAAATAAATCTTGAAACTGTAAGCAGGCCTCCAACTAATGTTGCGGTCTTGAAAATCTCTATCTAAAACAAAACAAAACAAAACAGAAAGAGTTGCAGTGGTTTAAGACGCTGGGCTATGTGAGAAGATTAGGTATCAGAGCAATCTGTAAAACAAGAAAGATGTAAAGTATGGAGTAGAAACTTGCACTATTTAAAATGCTAACTCTTCTTCCAGATCTGTTTACTTATCTTCTTCATTTGTTATCTGCCGTCTGTATAAGACTACAAATTGTGTGAGAGAAGAGTTTTGTTTCCTGTTTTTCTACCAATGTAGAATAATATGTATATGCTTCTTCAGGACATATTAAACCATCTAGCAATTATCCATAAACTGCAGGGTTTCAGGCATCCCAGTCCAGTGCTCCAAGAAATATATTAAACCATCTACCAAATATCCATGGTATGCTGCAGAGTTCCAGGCATCATTTCCAGAACTAAGATAGAGTTGGGAAGAACTGCCAACACCAATACCTGGCCAGGACTGGTAACCAATGAGCTATAATGAAGAAGAGTGACTCAAACAAGGTGCAAAATGTTGCAGAGTGAGATGGTGTCTCATTCTAGATGGCAGACAGGGTAGACTTCTCTGGGGGACCCTTTAAAGTGATGAGAAAGCCGCCAAGTAAACTGGCAACCAAAGCAGAACAGCTCAGGAGAGTTACATTTCCCAAGCAATTTACATTCACAGAGGCTTTGTCTATTTCTAAGTGCTTTGCTGGCAGAGATTCTCAGAGGGCTAGATGCTGTTATCACGGTCTCTGGCTTATTAGAAAGGGCTCTAAAGTTTGCCTTTCATCTAGAAAATCATTTTTGCTGTTTGTTTGAATAGAGAATGGAAAGGCTAGCCTTGGGAATTTCTGTTTTAATTTGCATTTAAATCCACATTTCTTGTGAATAACAGTGAATAAGACTGAAATGAAAAGGGTAGACTTCTGTCTCCCATTTCTTCTAAATATGGTCAGAAAAAAATATTATACATAGTCTGCATTACTGTCACAGGGTCAGTATTCAAAGTTAATGTAGATTAACAATTCCAACTCCTTAAATTTTAAAATATATTCTGCCTTTAGAGAGAAAAGCAAAATTGAGTTTAATGAAAACGTCAGGAAGTAGTTTAATGAGTTGACATATAAATGAGATGGTCGCTAAAATCACTCCAAAGAAACTTTGGGATACAATCTTTATCACTCAAAGATCGTTTTAATTAGTGTTGAAGTAGAACAGAATTATATCTTTGTGAAGCGTCATCTCAGTTTTCACCTGCATGCTTACCAGACATAAACACAAACATTTTAGCAATAGAAACATTCAGTATTAGTACGGAGGCTGGAGAGATTCCTCAGGGATTAACAGCATTTGCTGCTCTTCCAGATGATCTGAGTTCAATTCTTAGCACCCATATGGTGCCCACTACCACGTCCACATTCAGTTTTAGGGGAACTGATACCCTTTTCTGCTTCTGTGGACACCAGGGGTGCATGAGATGCACAGATAATGCATGCAGGAGCACCCTCCCCGCCCCGTCCCATGAAACCCAATTCCTGCAGCACCCTAAGATAGCTACCAAAACATCTCTCACAGTCGATTCCAAATATTTTGCAGTGAGGAATACGAACTCCATAAGAATAATCTCTTTGTGCTAGTCATTGGATACTACACTGGGGATCTATGACATGCCTGACAATCTGTAACGGCTACGGACACATGTGTCTGCCTTGCCACAGGAAGGTTCCAGTTCCAACTCAGCAAGTAGTGTGCAACTTAAGTGCCATATATAAAATAAAAAATAACTCATTGTTAATATGTGCTTGCATACTTTACAAAATAATATAGAGACATTTTACTACTTATTTTAGATGTTCTAACTTGATATAATATGCGTTTTTTTTAAGGTATAGCTCAGTTCTTGACTTTTTCGTTCAGTTTTGTAGTTTTCTCAATCTAGAAATTTGAAATTTGTCTTTTTTTTTAGGTTTTCTAAGGTAATGGAGTACAGGAATTCCTTTATAATATTCTGATTTCTGTGCTGACTCTTGTAATGTTTCCCTATTCATCTCTGATTCTGTCAGTTTGTGTCCTCTTCTTTCTTTCTTTTGGTTACTTAGATTAAGGGTCTGTCACCTTACCTTCTTAAAGAACCAGCTCTTATATTCATTGTTCTATGTATTGTTTTCCTTGTTTCTGTTTAATTAATTTCTGTTATGATTTTAATTAATATTTATTATTTATTAGATTTAGGTTTGGTTTATTCTTATTTTTCTAGATCCTTGAGTTGCATGATTATTTGTGATCTTCTGGCTTAATTAATTTATTTATTTACATCCCAAATCCTGTCTCTCTCCTGGTCCCTCCCTCACGTCCCTTCCCTTCTTCTCTGAGAGTGGGCCTCCCCTGAGTATTCCCCCCACCCTGGTACATCAAGTCTCTGTAGTTTTAGGCACATACATCCTCTTCTATTACAGCCAGACAAAACAGCCATGGGAACTGAGCTACACATGTGCTACATCTGTGCTGGGTGCCTCAGTCCAGCTTGTGCATGCTTCTTGGTTAGTGTGGCTCAGTCTCTGAGAGCTCCCAGTCTTTACTTGAGTCTGTTGTTCTTCCTGGGGAGTTCCTATCCCTTTTAGGGCCTACAATCCTTCCCTTAATCCTTCCAGAAGAGTATCAGACCTTGTCCAATGTTAGGCTGTGGGTCCCCACATCTGTTTCAGTCAGGTGCTAGGTAGAGCCTCTTAGAGGACAGTAATGCCAGGCTCTTGTCTGCAAGCATAACCGAGTATTATTATGAATAGTGTCAGGGACTTGTGCTTGCTCACTGGTTGGATCTCAAGTTGAGGCCAGTTATTGGACGGTCATTCTTTCAGCCTCTGATCTATCTTTTTCTTTGCATTTCTTTTAGACAGAACAATTTTGGGGTCAAAAATCTTGTGGGTAGGTTGGTGTCCTTATCCCTTCACTGGAGGTTCTGCCTCTTTAGGTTCCATGTCACCACTGTTAAGCATCTTGGTTCAGGTCACCCCCATTGACTCCTAGGAGGCTCCCCCATCCCAAGTCTCTGGGACTTCTTAGACATTTCCCCCAAACCCAAACCTGCAGCTGAAAAATTTTAATTATTCTCCTGGCCCTCTAGCCCTCTCTCCTGTCTCTCCACATACCTGATCCTCATTACCACATTCCCCTTGCCCCTTCCCTCACATCCAGTACCCACCTGCCTCCTATGACTATTTTATTCCCCCTAAGTTAGATTCAAGCATCCTTGCTTGTGCTTTCCTTATTGTTTATCCTCTTTCTGTCTCTGGGGGGTATATCATGGGTATCCTGCAGTTTCTGGTTACTCTTCATTTATTAGTGAGTACTTTTGGGTCTGGGTTACCTGACTTAAAATGATATTTGCTAGTTTCATCCATTTGCCTGAAAAATTCATGGTATCTTCTTTTAATGGCTGAATAGTATTCTATTGTGTAAATGAACTGGATTTTCTGTATCCATACTTCAGTTGAGGGACATCTGGGCTGCTTCCAATTTCTGGCTATTACAGGTAAAGCTGTTATGAACATAATGGAGCAAGTATCAATGTTGTATGATGGAGCATCTTTTGGGTATATTTTGTCAGGTAGAACTATTTCCAATTTTCTGAGAAACTACCGATTAATTTCCAGAGTGTTATACAAATTTGCAATCTGACCAGCAATGGAAGAATGGTCCCCATTTCCCACATCCTCACCAGCATGTACTGGAGTTTTTAATCTTAGCCATTCTGATGGGTACAAGGTGGAACCTCAGGGTAGATTTGATTTGCATTTCCCTGATGAATAAGGGTGTTGGACATTGCTTAAAGTGCTTTTCAGTAGTTCCGAATTCCCTGTTAAGATTTCTCTATCTCTATACCTCATTTTTAAATGGGTTATTTGGTCTGTTGGTGTCTAACTTCTTGAGTTCTTTATATATTTTGGATATTAGCCTTCTATTGGATGTAGGATTAGTGCAGGTCTTTTCTCAATCTCTAGTTTGCTGTTTGCCTTATTGGCAGTGTCCTTTGCTTTACAGAAGTTTATCATGTTCATGAGGTTCCATTTATCAATTGTGGATCTTAGAGTCTGGGTCATTGCTGTTCTGATCAGGAAATTATATCCTGCATCAATGAGTTCAAGGTTATTTCCCATTTTTTCTTCTATTAGGTTTAGTGTATCTGATTTTATATTGAAGTCCTTGATCCATTTGGACTTGAATTTTGTGAAGGTTGATAAACATGGATCTATTTTCATTCTTCTATATATAGGCATTCAGTTAGACCAGCACCATTTTTTGGAGATGCTTTCTGTTTTTCATTGTATGCTTTTGGCTTCTTTATCAAAAATCAAGTGTTTATAGGTCTGTGGGTTTATTTCAAGGTCTTTGATTAAATTCATTGATCAACACATCTGTTTCTGTATCAATACCATTATTTTTCATCAGTATTGCTCTGTCGTACAGCTTGAGGTCAGGGATAGTGATTTTTCCTGAAGCTCTTTTATTGTTCAGAATTGTTTTGGCTATCTTGGTTTTTGATTTTGTTTTGTTTTGTTTTACTGTATGAAGTTGAGAATTATTTTTTCGAGGTCTATTAAAATTGTGTTCCAATTTTGATGAGAATTGTATTGAATCTTCTGATATTTTCTTCAATTCAGGGACTTGAAGTTCTTGCTATACAAATTTTTACTGGCTTGGTTAGAGTTACACTAAAATACTTTATATTATTTGTGCCTATTGTAAAGGATTTTTTTTTCTAATTTCTTTCTCAGCCCATTTATCATTTATATAAAAGAGGGCTAATGATTTCTTTGAGTTAACTTTTGATCTATTCACTTTCCTAAAGGTTTATCAGATGTAGGAGTTCTCTGGTAGAATTTTGAAATCACTTATATATACTATCATATCATCATCAAATAGTGATAGCTTGACTTCTTCCTTTCCACTTTGTATCCCCTTAATCTCTTTTTGTTGTCTTATTGCTCTAGCTTGAACTTCAAGAACTGTATTATACAAACAGGGAAAGAGTGGATAGCTTGTCTTATCCCTGATTTTAGTGGAATTGCTTCAAAGTTTCTTTCTATTTAATTTGATGTTAGCTATTGGCTTGATATATATTGCTTTAATTATGTTTAGTTACATATTTTGATCCCTGATCTCTCTAAGATTTTTACCGTGAAAGGGTCTGATTTTTCACATTAGAACATAGATTTTTCACTTTAGATCGTGTGATTTTCTTTTTCAGTTAATTTGGTGGATTACTTTGATAAAGTATATATATTGAACCATCCTCACATCCCTAGGATAATTTATCATCATCTTGATCATGGTAAATGATGGTTTGAATGTACTCTTGGACTTGGTTTGGCAGAATTCTTCTGAATGTCTTTGTGTGGATGTTCATGAGGGAAATTGTTCTGAAATTCTCTTTCTTTGTTGAGTCTTTGTGTGGTGTAGGTATAAGAGTAATTGTGGCTTCATTGAATTAACTAGGTCGTCTCCTACTCCTTCATATTGTCTAGCTGTGGAATCTTCTCTGAGAAAGTGTCTCCGAGGAAGGTTGAGTGAGCTAGTTATCTGCATCCCAGCTCAATGTGCACAGTAGGAGTCCTTGGTGGATCAGTGGATGATACAAAAGAATGGAAGGAATGCTGAAAAGGTAATGGGTCTACATCAAGAAACTGAGTCCCCATGGAAGCAAGATAAGAGTGAGAAATGGGTTTTCCAAACAGACTGTGGGAGGACTAAGAATAAATCTTAAGACACTGGAATAGAAGAGCTACGGGGACCCTGAGTCTGTAACAAGAGGTAGAGTCAATCCAATACTTATAGAGTTATTAAAAACATACAAATTAAACAAATGAGGACTTCTAAACTCTATAAAGGCACTTTACTCTAATACACAAACCAGATAAAGACAACAGAAAAAGGAGAGAAAAGCACAGGTTTGCCAAAGAACAAAGCAAAATGACTTATTAAAATCCTCATAAGCTGAATACATGTACATATAAAAGAGGTCAATATATCATGATCCAGTTAACTTTATCGACATGTTCAAGTTAATAAATCATATTAATGGACTTGAAGATAAAAACACATAATCTCTCAATAAATGCAGAAAACACTTTAAAAAAACCCAGCATGACTTCATGGAAAATGTACTGGACAGAAGGACTGGAATTAATGAGTATGCCTCAATGTAATAACAGCTCTATATGACAAACTTAGCATTAAACTAAATAGCGAAAACTTGAAGCAATCCTATTAAAATCAGGAATGAGATAGTGCTGCTTACTGTCCTCACTCATTCAATATCATGCCCAAAGAATTAGCTGAAGGAGTAAGACAGGAGAAGAAATAGAAGGGATACAAATAGAGAAAGAAGAATACAAATGATCCTTATTTATAGATGATACTGTATTCAAGAGATTCCAAAAATTCCACGAGAAAACTTCTAGAAATGGTAAACAATGTCAGCAAAGTGGCAGGATATAAAAACAACTTAAAAATCAGTAATCTTTTTAAACACCAGCAACAAGCACACTGAGAAAGAGATCGTGGACACACATTCATTCACAATAGCCTCAAAGACAATAAAATATTTTATTATAAACTTAACTAACTCGTGGTTGAGAATGAGAAACACTGAAGGATTCTATGACAGCCTCCAACTCTCATAAAGAAAAAAAAAATCCAGTCTCCAGACAAAGCCATTGAAGAGAGTCCTTAAAAACCATGACATACGCCCATAGTCACAGTTTAGTTCTTCACAGTTGATGGCTTCTGATAGTGGGTGTGGAAGGACTCAATCACCTTTAAGGGGTTAAGCACTGGGACCTTGTCCATGCCCCAATGTGTATATGAGCAACACAAATTGGATTTCGTGTATTTTTGAAATCTTTTTTGGGGGAGTGGGGAGCACAAGGGTGGGAGGGCAGACTTGGGAAGAATGGGATGTGAATGTGATCAGGGTATATTGTGTGAAATTCTTAAATGATCAATTAAAATATTATGTTGGGAATTATAAAAGCATGATGTAACTGATGATGGCAGAATGCTGACCACATTTTCTTAGGATTCAAAATAAATACATTCTCTTTCCTGCAAATAAATAAGCAATCACAACTAAAGAGGTGAAAGACCTCTACAATAAAGAATTTAAATCTCTGAAGAAAGATTAAGCAAGATACTAAAAAATGGGAAGAACTGCTACACTTTTGTATTGGTAGCATTAATATTGTGAAATGACTATCCTAACAAAAACAGTTTACAGATTCAATGGAATCCCACACAACTACCCCTACAACACTTTTCAAAAAAAAAAAAGAAAGAAAGAAAAAATCTCCAAATTAATATGGAACTACGATAGACCCAAGATAGCCAATGCAATCCTGAACAAAAAGAACAATGCTGGAGAGATTACTACACCAGCTAATAAACTATATCAGAGAGATACAGGTCCAGTTGAGACCTATAGATCAATGAAATATAGTAGAAGACCCAAATATAAGTCCCAGTATCATCTAATATTTGACAAACAGGCCAAAACCAGATACTTAAGAAAAGACTGCTATTTACTGCTCTAATTGACAGCATAAATCTGGTAGGGTTGTGTTGTGGATTGCCCTAGTGCTGTTTGTTTTTTATGTTAATTATGCCTCCTCATGAGGAGCTGTACCAGAGAGTGAGTCATGGACTCAGGTGATTTCATGTGAACCTTCTCCCCATTTTAACTGGTTAATAATGATGGCAGAAGCTAATCATTGGGAGAAGGAACAGGTGGGATTTCTGGTTCCCAGAAGGAAGAAGAGGAGAGAGAGGGGGAGGGATTCAGACCAGGCTGTGGAGCAGGGAGGAAGCAAGACATGTATTTCTTGGGGACCTAAAGCTTGTAGCCTCTACAGGTGGAGGAGGCTAAGGAGGATGAGGTAGGATATTCTTTACCCAGCAGTTGTGTTATCTGGCTGGTTTTAAAATATTAAGACTGGTGTTTTTCCTCCACAATGACTCAGATGGGCAGGAGAAAGGGCACAGACTCTGGGCAGTCATTAGAGATTTGGCGAAGCTAGCCATGGGAGCTGGGTGAGACCACCATTGCTGGCACCAGGCAAGGAAAAAGTGTGCCATTTTAAATTGCATGTAACAGAGTGGGCTCTAAATATGAAGCAGACTAAGAGCTCACGCAATAGTCAACTTTATTCAGAGCATTAAGCAATTCATACCCAGTGTTAAGTCATCTGAGTAAGGCATTTGACACAATCAAGTGGCAAAAATGTGTTTTTCCACAGAAGCACATAAATAACAACAGGTGAAGTAACTCACTTCTGTCTGGTACACGTGGAAGGGCACAAACACATAGTCCAAGAACAATTTCCTGTTTGAAGTAACTGATGTCACAAAACTCTTTTTTTCCCTCCATCTTTATTAATGGGTATTTCTTATTTACATTTCAATTGTTATTCCCTTCCCGGTTTCCAGGCAAACATCCCTCTAACCCCCCCACTCCCCTTCTATATGGGTGTTCCGCTCTCCATCCTCCCCACATTACCACGCTCCCCCGAACAATCACTTTCACTGGGGGTTCAGTCTTGGGAGGACCAAGGGTTTCCCCTTCCATTGGTGCTCTTACTAGGCTATTCATTGCTACCTATGCAGTTGGAGTCCAGGGTCAGTCCATGTATAGTCTTTACGTAGTGGCTTAGCCCCTGGAAGCTCTGGTTGGTTGGCTTGTTCATAGGGGGTCTCAAGACCCTTTGAGCTTTTTCAGTCCTTCCTCTGAATCCTTCAACGGGTGTCCCGTTCTCACTTCAGTGGTTTGCTGCTGGCATTCGCCTATGTATTTGCCATATTCTGGCTGTGTCTCTCAGGAGAGATCTACATCTGGTTCCTGTCAGCCTGCACTTCTTTGCTTCATCCATCTTATCTAGTTTGGTGGCTGTATATGTATGGGTCACATGTGGGGAAGGCTCTGAATGGGCATTCCTTCATCCTCTGTTCTAAACTTTGCCTCCCTATTCCCTCCCAAGGGTATTCTTGTTTCCCTTTTAAAGAACGAGTAAAGCATTTGCATTTTGGTCATCTTTCTTGAGTTTCATGTGTTCTGTGCATCCAGGGTAATTTGAGCATTTATGCTAATATCCACTTATCAATGAGTGCATACCATGTGTGTTTTTCTGTGATTGGGTTACCTCACTCAGGATGATATTTTCCAGTTCCATCCATTTGCCTATGAATTTCATAAAGTCACTGTTTTGATAGCTGAGTAGTATTCCATTGTGTAGATGTACCACATTTTCTGTATCCATTCCTCTGTTGAAGGGCATCTGGGTTCTTTCCAACTTCTGGCTATTATAAACAAGGCTGCTATGAACATAGTGGAGCATGTGTCTTTGTTATATGTTGGGGTATCTTTTGGGTATATGCCCAAGAGAGGTATAGCTGGGTCCTCAGGTAGTTCAATGTCCGATTTTCTGAGGAATCTCCAGACTGATTTCCAGAATGGTTGTACCAGTCTGCAATCCCACCAACAATGGAGGAGTGTTCCTCTTTCTCCACATCCTCGCCAGCATCTGCTGTCACCTGAGTTTTTGATCTTAGTCATTCTCACTGGTGTGAGGTGAAATCTCAGGGTTGTTTTGATTTGCATTTCCCTTATGACTAAAGATGTTGAACATTTCTTTAGGTGTTTCTCAGCCATTTGGTATTCCTCAGCTGTGAATTCTTTCTTTAGCTCTGAACCCCAATTTTTTCTCCATCTTTATTAAATTGGGTATTTCTTATTTGCATTTCAGTTGTTATTACCTTTCCTGGTTTCCAGGCAAACATCCCCCAACCCCCCCACTCCCCTTCTATATGGGTGTTAACCCCATTTTTCAATAGGGTTATTTGTCTCCCTGTAGTCTAACTTTGTGAGTTCTTTGTATATTTTGGATATGAGGCCTCTATCATTTGTAGGATTGGTAAAGATCTTTTCCCAATCTGTTAGTTGTGGTTTTTTCCTAACAACAGTGTCACAAGACTCTTATCTTGTTTTCTGAGAGTTTTCTTACAAGCTCTGAGAACTCTCCCACCACTTCATTCTTATACTGTGTTCTGACAGAATAAATATTCAACAAGTGGTACTGAAGAAACTGGATGTCCACAGGCAGAAAAATGAAATTCAAGTTATATAGATTATGTAGGCTACTACTGTTGCCCTTAGTAGACTCTAAGAAGTTGAAGGGAAGTCACTATTGATGAAGTCACTGCACATTTTGGACATGGGGTTGGAGTAATTAATCTAGATCTGACATGGAACCCTCCTCACAAACTGCTAAGGAAGAAAAGCAATCAATCATCTTAAGCTATGAACCACATAACGACCAGCATGGAAAATTATCCCTAAGGTGAAATAGTAGTATTTATACCTTGGTAGTGTCCAGTATCTGTCTACTTGAAATTAAGGATACATAGGAAATAATGTACTGTTTCCTAGCCAAGTTGGTTGTGGTATGTTTGGTGATGTCATGTAACCTAGGGGAGAAAACACTACTGCAACTTTTCAAATCACTGTAATATCTAACTTCATATTTAATTCTTATGCTCATATTTACATCAAAGAAGCCATCACCCAGCATCAAAAAAAAACCCTTCCTTTGTAGCTGTCAGAGACTGTTAATTAAAAAGTTAAATTGGTCAAAATGCAGAAAGCAACTGACAATACTGTGCTTTGTCCCTAAGACTCAGAGAACACTGAAGAAGGGGGTAGAAAGACTGTAAGAGTCAAGGACCAGTACATATGCTGTGAAATTGAATCTTCTAGATATGACAGAGAAGTTATACTCATGAAATCTCAATAGCCTGGTTGCCTAAACAATACCTACACATGCCAACATGAATGGGGGATTTTTTTTTCTTTTTTTTTTTTATTAACTTGAGTATTTCTTATATACATTTCGAGTGTTATTCCCTTTCCCGGTTTCCGGGCAAACATCCCCCTCCCCCTCCCCTTCCCTATGGGTGTTCCCCTCCGCCCTCCCCCCATTGCCTCCCTCCCCCCAACAGACTAGTTCACTGGGGATTCAGTCTTAGCAGGACCCAGGGCTTCCCCTTCCACTGGTGCTCTTACTAGGATATTCATTGCTACCTATGAGGTCAGAGTCCAGGGTCAGTCCATGGATAGTCTTTAGGTAGTGGCTTAGTCCCTGGAAGCTCTGGTTGCTTGGCATTGTTGTACATATGGGGTCTCGAGCCCCTTCAAGCTCTTCCAGTTCTTTCTCTGATTCCTTCAACGGGGGTCCTATTCTCAGTTCAGTGGTTTGCTGCTGGCATTCGCCTCTGTATTTGCTGTATTCTGGCTGTGTCTCTCAGGAGCGATCTACATCCGGCTCCTGTCGATCTGCACTTCTTTGCTTCATCCATCTTGTCTAATTGGGTGGCTGTATATGTATGGGCCACATGTGGGGCAGGCTCTGAATGGGTGTTCCTTCAGTCTCTGTTTTAATCTTTGGAATGGGGGAATTCTTAAAGGAGCCATGACTATTTGAAGAGCTAGCTACAAGTAACTAATAGCTTATGAGAAAGGCAAAATCAGTTTATCCCAGAGATGAATCTCCTAGTTGTTTATCCAAAATCAAGTGGTCAGTACTAGAAGAACATGCATATAAACACCACCAAAATTTCATTTATATCCATTCATTTATATATGAACCAATAATAATGAAAGAAAGTCTGAATATAAGGAGTAGGCAGAGCATGAGGGGAGTCCAGCGAAAAGGTGAGGATTATAATTGTATATATGACATTAAAAAAGCCAACAAACCCCAAATCTCAAAGCAATAATGTATAGATTATTCTATGAATGTCAAATCTCAATACCATCATTAAATATTGCTGTTCCCATTTGCTGCTTGGCCCCTGTTGCTTCACCATCTACAGTAGTCCTAGAAACAGACTAATCAGTCAGTCTTATGCCACAAATAGGACTATATTTAATGTACAGGACTGCTAACTATGATACTAAAATCAGAAAGGACTTGAGAGTTTCATGAAACTAATTTAAAATATTAAAAACTGGGTTGCAAGATTGTCTAGTGTGTAGAAGTGCTAGGAGCTATGTCTGAGGACCAGAGTTTGATACTGGGCCTCACAATGTGTAAGGAGAGAACAGTGTTTTTAATGTTATTCCCTGATTTCTATGTATGTGTTCTGGCACATGCCACACCCCATAGTAAATATGCATACACACATGTAAACACTAAGCATATTCATGGCTAAAAAATTAACACAACAAAGAAATGTGTGAGGTTTAAGGGTATAAGCTATTTTCCTTAAGCATGATCTTCTCTCAAATTTTTCCTTCTGTATTTTTTTGTGTGTGTAGTTTATGAATTTGTTGAGTTTGAGTGACACTTGCGGTAGGATTTTAATCCTACTCTAAACATATTTCTATACTCTACTAAAAATTTACTAGAAGATGTACAAGCAGCATGAGGCTCCTGATTCATGGAGTGCTGCTATGGGCTATGATCTTAAATAAACGAAGTAAACACTTTGAGATGAGATGTGTTTGCCTATCTACAGTCTGCCATAGATTCGAACAGATGCTACTATTCTTCAAATGACACTTTCTGGAGGAGACAAGACAAATATTGAAGACGAGCTTTTTTCTTTGTTATAGCAAATTGAAAT
Source organism: Rattus norvegicus (assembly GCF_021556685.1). Classification (NCBI taxonomy): domain Eukaryota; kingdom Metazoa; phylum Chordata; class Mammalia; order Rodentia; family Muridae; genus Rattus; species Rattus norvegicus. The sequence continues at coordinate 19,394,285 of NC_141538.1, read as the reverse complement.
GTAACCCTGACTGAAGTTGAGCTGTTGTCTACCTAGAGCCTTCACGCCCATGGACAAGTGTTCACGGTGATGGATAGTACCCTCCACACTGCTGTGATGTAAACACTAACCCAGCTACAAAGCCTTTGATCTACAATGTGACCTACCAAGAGGATATGATGATGTAATGGTGGCACAAAAGTTGTGGGAGTAAGACCCACTCCATAAGATAGAACCCATGCTTGATACTACTCAGGTAGCCAAAAAACCGAGACTAGATAGATCACCAATCTAGAGAAAACTAAATACTAGTGTTCTGCTAAAGGAATGTAGCAATGACTCCGAATGGCATTCTACTATACTTATAGATAAGTGCCTTGTTCAGTCATCGTCACAGAAACTTCCCTGCATTAGATAGGAATCAATACAGAGCCCCATAGCAAAACAATGTGCAAAGTCACAGTGATGAACTTTGGAACTAGGAGCATCTTAGGACTAGGAATCCAGTCCTATATGGGATGTCTCCATCAAACCTCTCCTTTCAGAGCAAAGGAGGAGGCAGAAAGATTGTAAGAGCCAGTGGGGTTGAAAGATACCAAGAAAACAAAGCCTTTTAGTCACAGCAGAACTGATGCATGTATGAACCCACAGAGACCAGCAGAATGCATAAGGTCTGCACTGATCTAAGCCAGATGGGGTCCCAGCACTGATATGGAGATAGACACAAGCCTTTATCCCTATCATAGAAGCTATCTCCAATTGACAACTGCTTGCAAAGGAAAAATTAGTTTTCTTCAACAGTCTCAGTGAGTATACAAGCCACACCAGGGAGGTTCCATGCTCACCACTAGATAGCCAACACACAAAGATTTCAGTGGTATTTTTGTAAGGTATTTTGTAATGCTAATTCTGGGCTTTTTAATTTTAAACCCTTATAGGCATTTTGCATACATATTAGGGTTTCTGACTTTGTTTTTTATGGGATTTCTTTGTATGGGGCTGTGTATGTCTCTATATTTATATGTTTATATGTTTTTCTACTTTGCTGTTTTTTTCCATTTAACCTGCTAGGAAAATTCTGTGAGCACAGCTTCTCTCAGTTCTTCAACAGACTTTCTTCTTACTGCATGTGATAACCATTCTTTATATTTCAAGCACCAGTCTGATCAAATGGCTGATGTGCAAAAATGCTAGGCTTCCATGTATACTTTGTCCCCATTGTGTGCCCAGACTGTTTCATGATTTCCAGATTCCTGGGAGTTCTACTCTCAGGCCAAATTTTATTATTGTTTTTCCCCAAATCAGTTATAGCTGGTTACAGAGAAAGTGAAGACAGTTTTTAAACATAGTAAGAGGATGGTCTTATCTAGCATCAATAAGAAGGGAGAGCCATGGTCCTGTGAATGCTCTATGCTCCACTGTAGGGGAATGCTAGAGTGGTGAGGAGGGAGTGGGTAAGTGGGAAAGGAGTACCCTCATAGTAGGAGGAGGAGGTTGGGATAGGGGGTTTTGGAGAGGAAACTGGGAAGGGGAATAACATTTGAAATGTAAACAAATGAAATATCCAATTAAAAAATAAACACAGTAAGAGTATATAACAAAAAAAGAGTATATAATAAAAAATAAACATAGTAAGTTGCTATATAGCTCTGGAGAATATATAGCTTGACAGTTTCCTCATCATCTTTTGGGATAGATTAGACTGGAGTCTTGATATCCAAGTTGTTATCTGGTGGTCAGGAATGCCAATCTTACTTGGACCAATGAACGTGTTAAGTCTCACCCAGACTTATTAATAAAAACACAGACATTGCATTTAGACTGACCCGAAGTTTGAGGTCTTCACATGCATACTGCCCTCTCTTTTGAATTTCTCTTAGAGTTTAGCGTTCTCAAATTAACAGCAGCAGCATCTACTGGGTAATGTTGATTTGAACACCCTTCAGTTAGAGAACTGTCATAGGTAGCATAGGCTAGTCCTCTCAGCTCTCACTGACTCACTGAATCAAATTTTTTGTAAGAATTCCAGCTTAGAACCAACTTCTCTGATTATTTACACCTGATTTCTCCTGACAGAGATCTTGTAGGTGGGTAGACATTAATAAGCCATGTTACAGAGCCTCAAGTTTCATAGAAACTATGTTCTAGGTAAGAGAACAGCAAGAGGAACTGACAGTAAAAGGTAGGGGCAGGGCAGCTAAAATAAGTCTGTCCAAGTGACTATGGAATGGAGAAACCAATATGGGTCTGTGAGTGTCAAAGGAGTGGTCTGAAGTTGATGTGTGGCCAGGCCTCTTGAGGATGGCAGTCATCTGTGGATATCTAAATAATTGTTGCCTGCAGGAACAACTGAGATTCTAATATTGCTGACCACTGTAGTTTCCCACTCAGTAGGCCAGTGTGCAGCCCCATGGGGTCACCGAGGGGCTGCTGCTGCTGCTGCTGTTGCTGCTTCGAATACTTATCTAAGGAGAGAATTCTAAAACAGAAGGCACAGTATATGTTATACCTCAAGTCACAGAGAAACAAGAAAGTGGGACAGGCCACATTGTGGATCCCAGTATGGAAAGTTGTGGGATATCAGGAGGGCAGACAGAGCCTAGGAGTCATCAGTGTCTCTCAGACTGTAGAATTCTATTCTCTGAGAGGGGAAAGGTCTATGTGGGTTGAGGTAGGGAAGAACATGGTCTGATTTGCATTTGTCAAAAACTGGTTTGTTTTTCTCTGGGAGCACGGGCTTAGGGACAGAAATAGAAGTGAATGGATCATCAGAAAGTAACAGCATTGCTCACGGTGCTGGCTAATTTTGTGTTAATTTAACACAATCTAGAGATATCTGGAAGGAGGAAACCTCAATGGAGAAAATACCTCTATAAAATCTGGCTGTAAGACATTTACTTAATTAGTGATTCTGAAGGAGGGTCCAGACCATTGTGTGTGGTGCTATCCATGCTCTCGTGGTCCTGGAATCCACAAGAAAGCAGGATGAGCAAGCCAGGTTGCTCCACATGCATCACTTCTCCATGGCTACTGCCTCCAGGTTCCTGTCCTATTTTGAGTTCCTTTCCTGACTTCCTTCAATGATGGACTATGATATGGATATACAAGCCAACTAAACTCTTGGTTCCCCAACTTAACTTTGGTCATGTTTCATGACAGCAATAGAAACCCCAACTAAAGACAACTTCCTTGGGAGATAATGGTGTCAAAGACTGGAGCAACCACAGTGCAGACATGGAAAACAGGGCTAATGGAGATACCTCTCAACATCAGTTGGCTGAGAGGAAGAACAGATGGCACTGAGGTATATATGTGGGATACACGGTGATCATTCTCCTGAACCAGGAATGTGGAGGCAAGAAGCAGGTTGGAGAGGGGGTGAAAACCAAGTGTTCTTTTTCAGCTATGTCATGATTAACAACGAGGATGAGACATACCAGGGGAGATACCAAATTGGCATCCAGGCAGAATGGTCAGAGAGGTAGTCAAGGCTACAGACATAACTCTTGGAGTTACCAATAGAGAGGTGCTCTTTGAAATCTTTGGCCAGCTTGGATGGTGAAGCCTGTGGATGTCCTCCCTCCCTGATGCATGCCAGCATTCCTAGTGCCCTAGGTTCTTCCGAGCCTGCCTGGCTCTGGTTTCCATAAAGCAGGACTGTTATGTCCCCTTGCTCTGAGTTCAGCTGGTACCCTGCTAGAAAAGGAGAAATGCTCAGAATCAACATCATTTCCTATCAGATGCCGTGCTGATTTTAGGCTGAATCATGTCCCCTGTGTTTCCTACTCAACTTCACTTAACTGAACAGAACTGAGTGAACTTACTTAGGTTTTGGACATTTGAGCAGCGTGACCTTTGATAATAGCCACAAGCAAGTATCTTACTGGCGTAAGTTCCTGGATTGACTCACCTGCTGCTCCTTAGTATTCTGGATCCAGCTGATATCCCCTCCTTACCCTGACATCACCTCTTAGCCATAATCTCTTCATCCTATTCCTTGCTTGTTTGCTTGCACTTTGCCAATCTCTCTTTTCTCCCCACCTGGCCACTGATTGGATACATTTCTCAAGTATTTTAAGCCACAAGATTTGCAGTAGGATGGGGGTTTTTTACTAAAAACTACACTCCTCACATAATCTTCAGATGGGCTCTCTTAAAAATTCTCTTTACAGTTTAATCTTGCAAGCCCAATTGGTGGTTTGGAGGTTTTTCAATACAGTTTTCTGTTCTTTCCTCTGATTGTGTTTGCTTCTTTGACCTGAATATGACGTCCCCAGGGTTGATTAAGCTATCCTGGGGCTGTGCTAAGATAGACAAGTACCAAATTTCACTCACTGACTTTCCCTGGCAAGCCCATGAGGAATCTTAGATTTAAAGACTGCACATTTTATTCTGGAATGTTTGTTTGTGGATTTCCATTCCTGAGCTTGCTAAGAGATGTGTTTAAAAGGCTTCCACACTGTGGTTCTTTTTTTAAGCAAAAAAATATTAGGCCAGTTCATCATAATCAGCAACAACAAGTTTTGACTTTAAGTGATCGCACCAAGATGAGCCAAATGAAATGCCAGGGACTTCAACGTGTGCTTCCTGGATGATCCTAATTAAACTTGGTGCTGAACTTGAATACAGTGAGTCCAGTCAGGGATGGATTCTTACGGCCAAGTTGGTTTGGGCTTATTTTTACAAGGTCATCTAGTAATCTGTATTTGCATGGTTTGCTTTCTGCCACTTTCCCACTCTTTTTCTTGTGTGTTTTGTTTTATGTGAATTTTTCCAGTAAGTTTTTTGCACTAGGAATTCTGCTTCCGCTGTTGTTTAGAAGTTGCTGTAATTCCCATGATGTACAGGCATTCCTGATGCTGACTTGAATTTGGTAGGAGGCATTTTCATATTTTGTATGTGCCTCCAATTAAGATTCAGCGGGGATGGTTGGAGAAAATAGTTTCCATATTTTTTGAGGTAAGGATATTAATATTTAAATAGTAAGCATGATGAATACCTTTATTTCTGAAAATTCTTCCATTTTACAGAAATGGAACTTTTTTTTAGATCTTGCCATCTAGTTAATAATATACCTTGAGATCATTTAAAACTATGTCCTCAACCTGCTATCCTACTGTTTAAGTTTAACATGTCTGTAAATGTAATAAACCTTATTATAACTTGGATTTCTTATGTAATCAGGTGCTACATTACCTAAGCTAAATGTGTAGCTTTAACCTTAAGGTATATATTATTCCATGTCCCTGACCAGAGTAATATTTCTGCGTATTTGCTAGTTGTGGTAATCATTTGCTGAAAACAGCAGATTAAGAGAAACCTTAAGTAAGGCAAATATAGCACAATTTTTAGAAGCATCATGTGGTTATAGGTTGATGACATCTGTATGCAATTTGGGTGCTATTCTGGGTCAGTAGAGGTTAGAGAGTAACTTCTTTTGTAAAGCTCAAATTTCTGTAAAGAATTCCTTGCTCTGTTCACATTCCGTGTTTTCTTTGCTATTTAACAACTGTTGTTGGGGATAGAAAGATACAGAACACTGACACTCATTTTAAGCTTAGTTTATCTATATCAGGGTCTAAATATATCACAAGCCAACAGCCAACTGTGCCTGCCTGTGATTCTTTTAAGTGTTCGTTTCCTGAAGCCTGCCAGTCCTTGCATGCTTGCTTTGCCTACCACTGTGATCTTGAAGACACAGCACAGATGCCCTGGAGCTAAACTGTTGTGTCAATCTCCAGAGAAGACAGAAAGTTAGGGTCTCTCTTAGTTCTCTGTTCTTAGTTCTCTTGCTTCTCCATGCTACAGTGTGTCAGGATAGGAGTAGGCAAATGCCTTTATGCTCCCTTACACATAGTTGTAAGCACCAATCCTTACATTCTGGCCAATCCTCTTTCAATGCACATTGCTGTCATGTAGATATCCAGTACAGTGGGATGATGAGTGCATATCGATTTTATTAGCCTAAACAAATGCATGGAGGTTTATTTTCCAGATACAAGTGTAAAAGTTATTAATACTTTCTCTTTAGTAAAAGTCTTCACCAGAACCTGGTGTGCCAGAATAAAAAGATCCTATAATGTTTGTCTTTGACTGACATTAAACCCAAAATAGACTCAGATCCAGAAATTTCTGTTACACATTTCAGAGTCTTTTGTGTTTCCATGGAAAAGCATGCTTGGCTTGGCAAAAATATTGTGTGCTGAGCATATTTTTCAAATGATCCTTAGCTTTGGCAAGTTTCTTGAAAAAGAGCATGAAAGAATCTATTGGCAGTCAAGAGAAGAAGCCTCCTTTCCATTCTCTTCTTGGTGGGCTAGTGTTCACAGTTCTTATCAGAAATTGAATTATATGTCACCACATTTGTTTCTAAAAATCAATTATGAGTAAATATACATGATCAGTTTGATCAGCTATTTTTTAACAAACATTTTATTTTGCTTGTTGGATGTTGGATCTCCATGAGCAATTCTTTAGTTCCTCTTTCTTTCGTCCCTTTGCTTTCTCCTGTCTTATTTTTCTTCTTAAATCTGTAAGAGGTGTCAAACCTCTTGTCTCCTTTACTGCTATAGTTGTCCCACAAAGCTTATGCAGAAGTCTTATTGAGAGTCAATCAAACCTTGAAGGGTCGGAGCCTAATGGGACATCTTTAGATCATTGGATCTGTACTGTTGAAGGGATTTTGAGATTTTGTTCCTTTTCCCTTTGCTTGTTCGCTGTCACTAGCTGAAAAGCCTTTTTCCTGTGCTCACAGTGATGTGCTTTCCCAGGTCCAGATAAACTTGTCATTTGGCTATGAACTAAAGTTCCCAAACTATGAATCCCAGTAAGCCTTCATCTTTTCCAGCTGATTTATTTCAAGTGTTTCGTCAGAGGTGGAAAGCTTACTCTCCTACCCATTCAGTACCAGTCAATATTTCCTTCTCCTCCTCAGCATGTTTTCAGCCTGTGTATGGAAGCTTGACACTCTGTACAACAAATCAGTTCACAATGACCTACCTGAGGTTCGGAATGCCTTTCTCATATTGAGCAATCTTGAGAGTTTCTTTACATGTGAAACACACACACACACACACACACACACAATTATTTTTATGTTCTATGATAAATTATCTTTTTTGCATTCCAAATAGCATCAGAAACTCGAGAAAGGAGGGACCATGTGGTTATTGCTATGGAGTGGTATTTCATGAGTTGGCTAAAGAACAATGATGCAGTACAAGTCTTAGTGGACAAGTACATATGAGGAAAGGCTGCACAAACTAGAAAGAGTCACGGGACATTTAAGATGAAAGCATAACTTCTAGGCAAGTAGCCATGCCCTAGCAGGCCATGACTATGCTTTGAATCAAGTATGGTTCAGGGACAAAAGGCATCTTACACCTCTCATGCTGGTGTAACCCTTTTGAACCCTTTGCTTGATCATATGGGTGTAGTGGAGGCATTACCACAGGACCAGACACATAAAGGATGGAAAACCTCATGGTCGTGGGAAGCAGTAATTTTCAACAGGTCTTGTCTACTCTTTTCCTACAGCACTGCCTGACATTATTTTATTTATCCAGTTTTTATGCTTTTATATTACATATTTTTTCATGTAGTTTTAACATCTAAACTTGAAATATGAGGAGACTAATCTAAAGAGGAGGCAGCTCTGCTCAAGTACATGGTAATGGCTAAAACAGCTCAACCTTTCATGCCTGCCTTAGACCTCCTAGTAGACTGGCAGAGCATTTCCTTTTGTCCTCCCCTACCTGTCCATCAGAGACACTCTGTAGTGTAGTGATTTGATCACAGCTGTAAAAGAGAAGCTACTAGCAAAGAACAGGGCTTGCTTCCTTAGCCTCAGATCAGTAGTGGAGGGTGGTTTTCTCAGAAGGGTTAGTCTGGCCCATTCCTACAGCACTCTTTGGTATTATCTATCCATTGCTATTATTGTTGTATTGCATATTTATCGACCCAGTGCTTGACTAAAGCTGAATTACCATCTATTTCATATAGATATTCTTGTACAATCGGTTAAGGAAATAATGCTGGCTATGATGTACATTATTCTTGCCCTCAGAAGCCAAGGAAATATGGTTTCAGGTTTTGAGGCCATCTTGAGCTACAAGGTAAGGTCTTATCTAAAAACAGCATTGACAGCAATAACCAAAGAGCTATTACTGACCTGTATAAAACTCAACTTCTACCAAGATATATTTAGGTTTTTTGTTCCTGCTGAAATAGACTTACATGGAAATAACAACATGATATATGTTGAGTGTGTGCAAAAGCACTAAAAACACAAAAGCGAAGAATTGGGTTATATTAAATGCTTTTGTATGTAAAAACATGTAGTCTATACAAAAGGTTACATTGTCAAATGATTTATATATGATTGTATAATAAATTAAGAGCTAGATCAAAGAAAAAGTAAAATGTAAACTATTTTACTGCAGTCTGTATAAAAACAGGCTGACTCCTATGTTTTTTAAGTCATCTTCATCATCTGCTCCATGACTTATGTCCAAGTTTATATTGCTTTCTAGGGTTTAGCAGTCTCATATGAGGAGCTCCATAAGTCTATGCTAAAAGTGATGAAGCCTCAGTGCTAATGTTCTTTAGGTCACAATGTAAGAATATAGGGAAGCACGTGAAACTTAGATTTAGTGGGATGGGAGGCTGAAAAAATGAGAAACTACAGAAGCGCTCTAGCTCTTCAGTCTTGCTGTACTATTTTTTTCTCAGAACACAGTTGACATTTCTTTGACTGCAATGAAGAATATCTTTATATAGCTGTCAAAGAGGAGACTTATCACATATGCCATCTGCCCTTCCCAGAACCCACACACTGCACTGTGTAGGTGGGGCCTCTTCAGGCTGGCTTTTCTAAGGTTCACACACATCAGCTTTCACACTATGCCATTTATAAGAGAATTTATATCAGCAGAATTTATGTGTTGTTAAAAAAAACACATTTCTTGGCATTACCTATGTCCTCAGGTCAGGATTTCTATTTGAGTTATATTACAATCTGAAAGTTACCCCAAAGACAAATTAAAGAGGAAGAAGGAGGAGGAGAAGAAAGAAGAGAAGGAAAAGGATAAGGAGGAGTAGAAGAGAAGGAAGAGGAGGAAGATCATGATGAACTTCCCATTTTAATCATCGTGCCCACTTGATTAAAACCAGCAGGTGAGATCCAAAGCATTCTGTTATTCAGGGATGCTGAACTGTTCATGTACCTGAGACAGAAAAATAACTAAAAAGCCCACATAAACCAGTCAAAAATGCCACTATTTTTAGAGACGCACACCTTTTAGTGCTTTGTATGTTAGAAATCAAGATGGAGGCACTTGTTTATTAACAGCATTTTAAAGGTAGAAGCTCCCTGAACAGAAGCAGATAATGTAATGATGAGTTCTCACGCTGCTTTCTTTCACATGCCAAAGCTGTCCATTAATGGTTATATGTCTTCTTTACATCTAGGCACATTCACAATTTGCACAGCATTAAAGCATTTGCAGTTTTTATAAAAGTATAGATCATGCTTCACCGCATTTGTGGTGTCTGAATTGATGCTATAAGTCTCCCTACAGACTCATGCTGAGCAGACATTCTCCACTGGACAAACAAATGATACAATATTCCCAGACCACCTTGGTGTGGCTGCTAGCTTTCTGAATCAATTGCAGACCCCTGGAATAAATATACATTCTTGAGTGTGCATTTGAACCACAAACCAATGCAAAGGCCAGACCCAACACTCTGTTTTACCTTGCCAGACTCTTACACATTGGGCTTATCCCATGTCTTAATCACCAGGCCAGGTGCTAGGTAGCTCCCGCCCTGGACAAACTGCTAATCACTCAAACTCATGAATCGTAAGCTTGGTTTGTACTTGGTACCTTCCCTTTAAAACCACATTGAAGTCTTTTGTATGTGGCTGATTCTTCCTCTCTGCTGTGCTCTGGGAACTGCCCCTGTGGCCCTGTATGGTTCTGCTCTTTCTCAAGGAATTGTGAGTGTAATGAACTTCTTGCTTGATTTCCATCAATCTTTTTCTCAAGCAGTAGAAGAAATTTCTTTAATACATTTTTTTGGGGGCTGGTGAGATAGACGGTTCAGTGGTTAAGAGCACTAGCTACTTTTCTAGAGGAACTAGGTTTGTTTTCTTCAACTTATAACCATGTTCCACAATTTTAGTTCCATGGAATACAAGCCTCTACAAGCACCAGACATGTAGTGACGCCTAGATGCTTATCCTGGTGAAATACCTATACTACTACTATTACTACTACTACTACTACTACTACTACTACTACTACTACTACTACTACTAATTTTGTCAACATGATTGGTTGAGTGTTATTAATGAGAATTTTGATAGGAATTGAAAGTACTCCTAGCTTTTGACTGAGACCTGTGGTGAAAGATTGGAGTATTCCCTTGGGAGAACATGACGATGCTTGTTGGCAAAGAGGGTGATTAAGGAATTGAATTTAACCCAGTTTAGATTTACAGAAGTAAGGAGACTTCTCTACATCTCTGGCTTGCACACGTGTAGCCTCCCTGTTTGTCAGCACACCATAAGAGAAAATTAGTATATTTGTTAGCATTCATGAGTATAGATTTAAATATGCTTATCAGGCAAGTCTGTGGTTTGTATTGAGTTCACCCTTTGCTTTCTGAGATCTGTGGGTTTGGACAACTATATAATGATGAGTATCTGGCTTTATTGAGTTAAACAGAATAGTTTTATTGCAATAAAAATCCTTTTAACTCTACTTCTCCATCTTATAGTTTAGAATTTATACTCTCTGACATTTTCATAAAAAGAATAAAAAAACCTTGAAAATGAATGAAATTCCCAGGAGCATTCTGAAAGTAGGAGAGGGGACAACTGCCTATCTATCACTAAATCTTGAGGAAAATATATAGGCAAGAAAGAGATGAGCCATGCATGAGATGCCTATGTTAGGTTGAGAAACAATGGGAGCAGCATAATTGCTTTATTATCTCATTTAAGACATATTATAAGTGCCTATAATGTGCCCACCATTGTAATGACAGCTAAGTATTTGGGGAGTAATATAAAAGAAACATAATGTTGAAGTTATTTTAAGAATTAACTATGGTAAAGCAAATGCACATGGATTATTACTGGCTTTATGAAGAGAACTTTGGGTAGAAACATAAAGACAGATGTGTAGAAGGGCTGGTGATGCACAGGTCTGAGGATGAGTGCAGACAATCTTGTAAAGTAATTTGATTCTGGGCAAAGAAGGTGGGATCTGAATGATAAATGAGAGTTCTAGGATACAAGGAGAAAGGTATTCTAGAAAAAAAAAGGTGAAGAGAGGAACCTGATGCTTTACTCTCCATAAATACAGTACAAGCAAAACAGAACAGTTTTGGAATTCTACAAATAATCAAACACAGTAAGCCTTAAAGAAGCATTTGAAGAAAACCATTGTAATATTACAACAGCTCTATCCTAGTGAAGGTATAAAAATCCTCCTTCTGGAAAAATTGTTGGATTCAGTGTATCCTGTCTGATGACTTGCTGGTAGTCTTCCTCGAAGGACTAGTACTTCCTTCTAACTCATTCCTAACTCAGTGCTTGAGATACTGCTAATGGGATGCTTGTCAAAACCAGGCTCAGGAAGATGCTCTATTTGTCACTTCCTGATGTTACAAATATTAAACAATAAACTATGCAAAAGGTTTAGGAGAAAAGCCTAGTAAAATATTTGTAAAAATTTAACTTTTTCCTTCACATTTCTAAGAATCCAGAAAGGCATTAACATAATCAAGGACTATGGTATTTATGTTAGCCTTTAATTTATTTTTATAGATTTATTTACTCTTTTTTTTTATGTAAGTACACTGTTGCTGTCTTGAGACACACCAGGAAAGGGCATCAGAATCCATTACAGATGGTTGTGAGCTACTATGTGGTTGCTGGGAATTGAACTCAGGACCTCTGGAAGAGCAGTCAGTGCTCTTAACTGCTGAGCCAATGCTCCCGCACCTATATACCCAATGTGGAGAGACAATTTCCTCTGGGTTTGACACAGCTGATGCACTCTTATAGTCTCAGCAGCAGTGTTTATTGTCTCAGATTGGTCATACCAACATTCTGACATTCTGTCGTGGAGTGTTGAGGGGATCTCACAGACCCATCGATGCCTGAGACTTTAAATGCAGTTAATGGATGATGGAGGGGGTAGAAACATTTTCTTCAGTAGTATAGGCTCCTGCAAATAACCTCACACTTATGTTCCTACATGTGACCCTAATTAAATCGAATAAGTTACAAAACAAAACAATGAAAGAAAAAAAGCATGACAACTGAAGGGGGGATATTTGGGCAGAGGAAAAGGGTTAAGAAAGGGAAAATCAACATTCATAAAGATAAATATAATTTAGGATACATTATATTGTATGAAAATGTCATAAATATACCATACATAATCCATGTTAATAAAAAACAACTTCAAATGTTAAAAGTCTTCCAGGAGGCCAAATACAGTAAAAATGGGTAGACATGTACTTCAGACTTAAGCTGTTTTTTCAATTATATGGTTGATAAGGGTCTAGAGTTTAGAACTGAGCCACAAAAAGTCAAATAACTCAAGTAAAAACTGTCAAAGAAATGAAAAGTTGTGCTGGGCATGTAACGCAGTAGGAAAGTTCAATTACAAGAACCACCAAACCCATGAACATTAAAAATGGGTAAAGGATTTGAAAAGACAATTCTCCAAGTATTATATGTAAGTGAGAAAATCTGCTCATGAAAAATTCTACCTATCTTTAGAACTAGGGGTTGTCAAGAGCAAACATAATGATATGTCACTTCTTGCTAGACAGCTAGAATAAACTCAGATAATTATATGTCTCAGTAGAAACCTGGAGAAATCAGATTTTCTGTACCGTTGACGGCTGGATAAACAGGTGTGGCCACAAAATGATTTGACAGTTCCTTGAGGATTAACTATACAATCACCATGTGATTCAATAATTCTGCTTCCAAGTATATAAAAGGGAATTGAAAACATAATAAAGCCACCTAAAAATTTGCAAAGAACAGCTCATGATCAGAATAACAAAATGTAGAAATAATCTAGATGTTCATTTTCTGTTGAATAGGTAAAGAAATGCATTTTAAAATGAAATACTATTCAACCTTAAAAAGAATATACACATAGTTGAATTTTGAAAGCTTTATTCTAAATGAAGATGACCACCAAGGACCACATGTAGCATGATTTCTTGCATGTGTAATGTTATTAATAGAGAATCACTGAATATATTCCAGTATTTGTGAGGGGAAAGGTTGAGAAATGGAAACAGAATGAGGAATAATATATTTATTCTATTTCTTCTGATGAAAGTATTCTGGTGGTATTTTCAAAAATTCAATGACTACCAAATTTTGTAGTTTAAATGGTGAATTTCATTTGAATTCTATATTTTGATGAACCTGCATAAGTTATATACATTAGTGGGCTTCAATGTACTATTTCAATATATATGTATGTGTTGAACTCCTGGTGTGTTTCACTTCACCTGGAACAAGTCTGCCTCTCCAGAAAAAACACAGGGTCATTTGCTACTTTCTAGGAATGTGTAAGCTTGCAATGTGAGATGTGTAAAATTTGGCTCACCCTAAAGGATGAAAGGCAGAATTGAAGGTGAAATGACAAATGTAAATGGACGAAGAGGACACTGAATGAGGAATATAGTCTTCAACTAGAAATTTAAGAAGTAGTCCATGGAGGCCTGATACAGACAGAAAAGGTAAGTACAAGAGTGCAAAAGAGAAGATGTAAGTACAGCCTAAAGCGTGTGATAGCTGAAATAGTATTTTGAAGCCATTCAGTAAATAATGAAGTTGAGGTGCAGCCTCAGAGGTGAATAGCTGCCGTTTGCAAGAAGACTTTGCAAATGATTAAGGCAAGCACCAATGAATACAAAGAAAGAAGAAGCTGAAAGGATGTCAAGCTTTGGGGTGAAAAGAAAGAATCTGATGTCCTTGTGGGACATCTATGGTAGGAGAGGCCCTTGGTCCTGTGAAGGCTCCATGCCCTAGTGTTGGGGAATGCCAGGAGTGTGTGGGTGGATGAGGGGAGCATCCTCATAGACACATGAGGAAAAGGGTGGAATAGGGGGGTTCTGGAGGAGAAACCAGGAAATTGGAAAACATTTGAAATGTAAATAAATAAAATATACCCCCCCTCCCAAAAAAAGAATTTGATGTCAAGATTTCCTCTTTTTTGTTTGGCTTGCGCTTTATGCAGGTAATAAGGACCTAAAGTTCCTTGGTCCCTGATAATCAGGTGGGTTTAAATGTACTAATTAAAGTGGTCATATCTACATAGCAGGTATTTAAGTACATTTGGTGCAACACTTAACAGAAAACCCAAATTTTAAGAGTGGCCAATGGACCTTAATGGGTATGTCTTCAATGGAAAGAGATGAACAGGTATGTGAAAAGGTGTTTAACATTACTACTCATACAGGAACATGAAAACCCAAACCAGAATGAGGTATTGCTTCACACATATTAGGATGACTATTATCAAAAAAGTAGAGGGTGGCAAATGTTGGTGGAGAAAGAATTCTAGTATGTTTTTCTTATAAATGTAAATTAGGACAGTACCATGATTGTGTTATTTAAAAACCATAGGTTAAGATGATTGCGTCTTTCTACAGTGTCAGAATTTATTAAATAACAAGTTTACAAGTTTTAGCAATTTCAGTGACCACAATTTGTTATAAAACTCACTCACATTGGTAATCTGGGTGAGGTGAGTTCAGGTTCTAGCCTACCAATCCCAATTGCTATGATAATTCTCATGTAATATACCATCAAACTGAGCAGGTGGCCCCAATGGAGGAGTTAGAGAAAGGACTGAAGGAATTGAAGGGGTTTGCAACCCCATAGGAAGAACAATAATATCAAACAACCAGACCACTCAGAGCTCCCAGGGACTAAACCACCAACCAAAGAATACACGTGGAGGGACCCATGGCTCCACCTGCATACGTAGCAGAGGATGGCCTTGTCTGGCATAAAGGGAGGGAAGGTCCTTGGTCCTGTGAAGACTTGATGCCCCAGCATAGGGGAATGCTAATGGTGAGGCGGGAATGGGTGGATGGCTGGGTGGGGGAACACTCTCATGGAGGCAGGGGGAAGGGGATGAGATAGGAGGTTTTCAACGAGGAAACTGGGATGGAGGATAACATTTGGAATGTTAATAATCAAAATAACAAATAAATAATTAAAAATATAACATACACTCTGGAAATCTATATATTTATAGATCAGTTACAGAATGAAGACACATTATGCAGCTGTAGCAGAGTTCAGAAGGATTTGGAAGTAGGATAAGAAAGATATGTATGCATGTATTGACCCTCTAGCCAGCACATATGGATATAGAAACCAGATAAACTCTATGCTTTCCCCCTTACAGTTCCCCTCCATTTGGGATCCCTGAGCCCTGTAGCTGATTGCAAGGGACCGCCACATCTTCCTAGCTTGTGGAGAACATGAGGTCCTTATGTAAACAGAGAAGCATTAGGGAAATATTAAAGAGACTGTCTTGTGTCTTCATCAGAACAGATGTATGCCTGTTACTGTTCAGAAAGTTGGAAAAGGATGTAATGAATAGCTTGATGATATATACTATCTCTAGGACCAGGCCTCGACTGAATCCTCAGACAGTTGTATTAATCTAGACTCTTTTTCCCTAGACCTTTATCTTGATCATGGCATCTCAGTCAGTAGAACCTGTTCTTATTTTTATTTATTTACTTATTCACTTTACATCCTGCTCACTGCTCCCCATCATACCCTCCCACAATCCTTCCCCTGTGCCCTTTTCTTCTCTCCAGAAGTGGAGGGACAACCCCTGGGTATTCCTCCACCCTGGCTCTTTAAGTTTGTGCAAAGCTAGGCACTTCCTCTTCCACCGAGGCCAGGCAAGGCAGACCAGCTAGAAAAACATATCTCAGACAGGCAACAGCTTTTGGGATTCCCCATTTCAGTTGTTTGGAACCCACATGAAGACCAAAGTGTCCATGTGCTACATATGTACTGAGAGACCTAGGTCCAGCCAGTGTATGTTCTTTGGTTGGTGGTCCAGAGTCTAAGAGCCAAAGAGTCCAGGTTAGTTGACTTTGTTGGACTTCCTGTGGAGTTATCCATTTTGGTGGCCTGCAATCCTTCCTCACATTCTTCTACAGAAGCCCACAAGCTCCACCCACTGTTTGGCTATGGGTGTCTGTATCTGTCTAAGTCAGCTGCTGGGGAGAGCCTCTCAGAGGACAACATACTCCTGTGTGCGAGCATAACAGAATATCCTTAATATGTCAGGGACTGGTGCTTGCCCATGGAATGTTTCTCAAGTTGGCCCAGTTATTGGTTGTCCATTTCCCAAGTCTCTTTTCCATGCCCTGTGCTGGAATTTCTTATACACAGGATAAATTTGGGGTTGAAAGTTTTGTGGGTGGTTTGCTGTCTCTGCTGATCCACTGGGATTCCTGCCTTGCTATAGGAGGTGACTGCTTCAGGTTCTATATTTTAATGATGTGAATCAACATTGATTCTTGGGTGCTTTCCTTATCCCAGGTCTCTGTCTCATCCTGGAGATTCCACCCACCTTCTTACCCCCTCTCAGTTTCATGGACATCTAGACATTCTTCCTGTCCTTCCCCACACCTGTTTCTGAACCCCCTTCCCATTCCCTTTCTCTCTTAGTTCCCCCCCCTCCATTTGCCTCTTATGACAATTTTATTGCCCCCTCTAAGTGAGATTCACGTTTTCTCACATGGACCTTCCTTCTTCTTCAGCTTCTTTGGGTCTGTGGAGTACCTGCATTTTATGGCTAATATCCACATACAAATAAATAAACAGCATGCATGTCCTTTTGGGACTAGATTACCTCACTCAGAATGATCCTCAAGTTTTTGCTTGCAAAATTCATGATGTTTTTGTGGTATAGCTGGTTCTTGAGGTAGAAATATTCCATTTTCTGAGAAACCACAAAATTGATTTCCAGAGTACTTGCATAAGCATAACCACCCAGCAGAAGTAAAGAAATGTTCTTCTTGCTCCGCATCCTGAGGACATGCATTATCTCATGAGATTCCGTCTAAGCCATTCTGATGGATGTAAGATTTAACCTGCGAGCATTTCCCTCGTGACTAAGGACTTTGAACATTTCTTTAAGTGCTTCTTAGCCATCTGGGATTTCTTTGTGGAGAATTCTCTGTTTAGCTCTGTATCCCATTTTTAAAATTGGGTTATTGGGATTGTTGGTGTCTAATTTCTTGAGTTCTTTGTAAATTTTGGATATTAGCCCTCTGTTAGATGTGGGGTTGATGAGGATCCTTTCCCATTCTGAAGGCTGCCGACTTGTCCTATTGACAGTGTCCTTTGCTTTACAAATGTTTGCAGTTTCATGAGATCTGATTTATTAGTTACTGATCATAGAGCCTGAGCCATTGGTGTTCAGTTCAGGAAATTGTCTCCTATACCAATGTGTTCAAGGGTGTTTCCTATTTCTCTACTATGAGATTTAGTGTTCCCAGTTTTATATTGAAGTTCTTGATCCACTGGGACTTGAGTTTTGTGCAGGGTGATAAATATGATCTGTTTCCATTCTTCTACATGTAGATATCTAGTTAAACCACCACCATTTGCTAAAGATGCTTACTTTTTTCCATTGCATACTTTTAGTTTATTTATTAAAAATCAAGTGTCCATAGGTCTATAGATTTATTTCCAGGTCTTTGATTAGATTCACTGATCAACATATCTGTTTCTGTACCAATACCATGCAGTTTTTATCACTATTGCTTTGTGCTACAGCTTGAGGTCAGGGATAGTAATTCTTTCTGAAGTACTTTTATTGTACAGGATTGTTTTGGCTATATTGTTTCTATTTCATATGAAGTTGAGAATTGCTCTTTCAAGGTCTATAAAAATTGTGCTGGAATTTTAATAGGGATAATGTTGAATCTGTTGATCACTTTTGGTAAGATGGCCATTTTCACTATGCTCATTGGAGAAACATGTTCATGTTCATATTTCATGTGAGCAATTGAGATCTTTCCATCTTCTTATATCTTCTTCAACTTCTTTCTGCAGGGACCTGATGTTCTTATCATACAGATCTTTCACTTTCTTGGTTAGAGTTACACCAAGATATTTTTTATCATTTCGGCTATTATAAAGAGGACTGTTTCCCTAATTTCTTTCTCATCTAACTTATTATTTGTATAAATGAGTGCTATTAATTTCTTTGAGTTAATTTTGCATCCAGCCTGTTTGCTGAAGCTATTCATCAGCTGTAGAACTTGTCTGGTAGAATTTTTGAGGTTGCTTATGTATACAATCATATCATCTTCAAATAGTGATAGTTTGACTTCTTCACTTCCAATTTGTATTCCCTTGATCTTCTTAATTTTCTTATTGTACCAGTTAGAACTTCAAGTACTATATTGAATATACATGGAGAGTGGATAGCCTTGTCTTGTTTCTGATTTTAGTGGAAATGCTTTAAATTCCTCTCTTTTTAGTTTAATGTTGGCTATTGGCTTTGATTGTGTTTTGGTACGTGCCTTGTATCCCTGATATTTTTAATACCTTTAACTTGAAGGGGTGTAGGATTTTACCAGAACCTTTTTAGCATCTGTCAGATAATCATGTGGTTTTTCTTCCAGTTTGTTTATATGGTGAATTTCATTGATGGATTTTCATATACTGAACCATCCCGGCATCCTTGAGATGTAGCCTACTTGATCATGTTGGATGTTGTTTTTGATATGTTCCTGGATTAATTTTGCAAGTATTTCACTGAGTATTTTGCATTAGTGTTGGTAAAAAAAAATCCATCTGAAGTTCTCATTTTTTGTTGTGTCTTTGTGTGGATAGATAGTGTTTAAATTTGGATTTGTCTTCAAATATCTAGTTTTCTCCCTCTATGGTGATTGAGAGTTTTGCTGGGTATAGTGGTCTGTATTGCTAAGACAAGATAAGCAAGTCCTTTATAATTCATGCTTCACAAAAATGTCTGTCAGTTATTATTGACCATAAAGCTGAAGATGACACTCCAATGTTTAAAAATAGTGTATAGCTATTCAGGCAACCAACTGTCTGTCTTTTCTATAGTTTTTGAAATGCTTACCTGCATTTACTGCATACTTAGGTAATATTAACTCCCTTCTCAAGTCTCTGATGGGGTTAAAGACTGGATAATTATAGCCTCATAATTATGCTTGAGTTATTTAGGATTTAAGAAGATGCTTTAGATCTAGAAATATTTTTTAGGTTGATAATTCAAGTTAGGATAAAATTTGAGTTAGGCACAAAGCTTTGAATATACCAACATAGGATAAATAATAGAAAGTTTTCCTTAATTGTCAAATACTACAGACTGGACACTGTAAATATATATCATACCTTATAGTTTTCATAATTATTATAATTGTATTAAATTCATATTAGAATGAAAAAGAGACTTTTGTTGGACTATAAAGGGGGAATCGTGGAGAGAATAACTGTGTATGATTTGGATGCATCGTCTGTCAATTAAAAAAACCTATGGCCTACAGATATTGGTAGAATAGAAGATGGGCCCTCTGGAAGATAGAGAGAATATAGAGCCAGGCATGGAAGATTTACCTGGAAAGATGTGATAAGAAGGACACAAAGTACCTGAACATAGGTAACCAGCTATGTGGCAGAATGTAGACTATAGTAAATGCATTATATAAGTTATGATCAAGTCAAAGAGCCTAACTGTATGCACGAGGTATATGTAAATTTATTTTGAGTCTGAGTCTTATTTCTGGGAGCATGGAACTGAAAGGAAGAACCAGGGCCAAATTTCTTTTTCTTCTTTTTAATCTTTATTGAATTGGGTATTTCTTATTTTCATTTCAAATGTTATTTCCTTTCCCCGTTTCCAGGCCAACATCCCCCTAACCCTTCCCCACCCCCTTCAATATGGGTATTCCTCTCCCCATCCATCCCCCCATTACTGTCCTTCCCCCAACAATCCCGCTCACTGGAGGTCCAGCCTTGGCAGGACCAAGGGCTTCCACTTCCACTGGTGTCCCTACTAGGCTATTCATCGCTACTTATGAATTTGGAGCCCAGAACCACTCCATGTATGATCTTTGGGTAGTGGCTTAATCCCTGGAAGCTCTGGTTGGTTGGCACTGTTGTTCATATGGGGTCTCGAGCCCCTTCAGCTCTTTCAGTCCTTTCTCTGATACTTCAACGGGGGTCCTGTTCTCAGTTTAATGGTTTGCTGCTGGCATTCGCCTGTGTATTTGCCATATTCTGGCTATGTCTCTCAGGAGAGATCTACACCCGGTTTCTGTCAGCCTGCACTTCTTTGCTTCATCTATCTTATCTAGTTTGGTAGCTGTAAATGTATGGGCCACATGTGGGGCAGGCTCTGAATGGGCGTTCCTTCAGTCTCTGTTCTAAACTTTGCCTCCGTATTCCCTCCTAACCGTATTCTTGTTCCCCTTTTAAAGAAGGAGTGAACATCCGCAGTTTGGTCATCCTTCTTGAATTTCATGTGGTCTGTGCATCTCGGATAATTCGAGCATTTGGGCTAATAGCCCCTTATCAGTGAGCGAATACCGTGAGTATTTTTCTGTGATTGGGTTACCTCACTCAGGATGATATTTTCTAGTTCCATCCATTTGCCTATGACTTTCATGAAGCCACTGTTTTTGATAGCTGAGTACTACTCCATTGTGTAGATGTACCACATTGCTGTATCCATTCCTCTGTTGAAGGGCATCTGGGTTCTTTCCAGTTTCTGGCTATTATAAATAATGCTGCTATGAACATAGTGGAGTATGTGTCTGTGTCTTTGTTGTATGTTGGAGCATGTTTTGGGTATATGCCCAAGAGAGGTATAGCTGGGTCCTCAGGTAGTTCAATGTCCAATTTTCTGAGGAACCTCCAGACTGATTTCCAGAATGTTTGTACCAGTCTGCAATCCCACCAACAATGGAGGAGTGTTCCTCTTTCTCCGCATCCTCGCCAGCATCTGCCGTCGCTGGAGTTTGTGATCTTAGCCATTCTCACTGGTATGAGGTAGAATCTCAGGGTTGCTTTTATTTGCATTTCCCTTATGACTAAAGATGTTGAACATTTCTTTGGGTGCTTCAAAGCCATTCGATATTCCTCAGCTGTGAATTCTTTGTTTAGCTCTGAACTCCATTTTTTAATAGGGTTATTTGTTTCCCTGCAGTCTACATTTGTAAGTTCTTGTATATTTTGGATATAAGCCCTCTATCAGTTGTAGGATTGGTAAAGATCTTTTCCCAATCTGTTATTTGTCATTTTGTGCTAATGACAGTGTCCTTTGTCTTACAGAAGCTTTGCAGCTTTATGAGATTCCATTTGTTGATTCTTGATCCTAGAGCATAAGCCATTGGCGTTTTGTTTAGGAAATTTTCTCTGGTGCACATGTGTTCGAGATTCTTCTCCACTTTTTCTTCTATTAGTTTGAGTGTATCTGGTTTGATGTGGAGGTCCGTGATCCACCTGGACTAAAGCTTTGTACAGGGTGATAAGAATGGATCAATCTGCATTCTCCTACATGCCGACCTCCAGTTGAACCAGCACCATTTGCTGAAAATGTTCTATTTTCCATTGGATGGTTTTGGCTCCTTTGTCAAAAATCAAGTGACCATAGGTGTGTTGGTTCATTTCTGGGTCTTCAATTCTATTGCACTGGTCTATCTGTCTGTCTCTGTACCAATACCATGCAGTTTTTTAATCACTATTGCTCCATAATACTACTTGAATTCAGGGATAGTGATTCCCCCTGAGGTCCTTTTATTGTTGAGGATAGTTTTAGCTATCCTGGGTTTTTTGTTATTCCAGATAAATTTGCAAATTGTTCTGTCTAACTCTATGAATTATTGGATTGGAATATTGATTGGGATTGCATTGAATCTGTAGATCTCTTTTGGTAAAATGGTCATTTTTACTATATTAATCCTGCCAATCCCTAAGCATGGGAGATCTTCCCATCTTCTGAGATCTTCTACAATTTCTTTCTTCAGAGACTTGAAGTTCTTATTGTACAGATCTTTCACTTGCTTGGTTAAAGTTACACTGAGGTATTTTATATAATTTGGCACTATTATGAAGGGTGTCGTTTCCCTAACTTCTTTCTCAGCTTGTTTATCTTTTGTGTAGAGGAAGGCTACTGATTTGCTTGAGTTAATTTTATACCCGGCCACTTTGCTGAAGATGTTTATCAGGTTTAGTAGTTCTGTGGTAGAACTTTTGCGGGTCACTTAAATATATTATCATATCATCTGCAAATAGTGATATTTTGACTTCTTCCTTTCCAATCTGTATCCCTTTGATCTCCTTTTGTTGTCTGATTGTTCTGGCTAGGACTTTGAGAACTATATTGAATAAGTAGGGAGAGAGTGGGCAGCCTTGTCTAATCCCTGATTTTAGTGGAATTGCTTCAAGTTTCTCTCCATTTAGTTTAATGTTAGCTTCTGGTTTGCAGTATATGGTTTTTACTATGTTTAGGTATGGGCCTTGAATTCCTGTTTTTTCCAAGACTTTTATCATGAAGGGATGTTGAATTTTGTCAAATGCTTTCTCAGCATCTAATCAAATCATATGGTTTTTATCTTTCAGTTTGTTTATATAGTGGATTATGTTGATGGTTTTCTGTATATTAAACCATCCCTGCATACCTGGGATGAAGCCTACTTGATCATGATGGATGATTGTTTTGATGTGTTCTTGGATTCAGTTTTCAAGAAATTTGTTTTTGTTTTGTTTTTTCTTTTCTTTTTTTTCGGAGCTGGGGACCGAACCCAGGGCCTTATGCCTCCTAGGCAAGCGCTCTACCACTGAGCCAAATCCCCAACCCCCAGTTTGCAAGAATTTTATTGAGTATTTTTGTGTCAATATTCATAAGGA
The DNA here is from genome assembly GCF_021556685.1 of Rattus norvegicus. NCBI lineage: Eukaryota > Metazoa > Chordata > Mammalia > Rodentia > Muridae > Rattus > Rattus norvegicus. The sequence goes on along the minus strand of NC_141538.1, from coordinate 19,371,337 downwards.
AAATTGGTCTGAAGTTTTCTTTCTTTGTTGAGTCTTTGTGTGCTTTAGGTATAAGAGAAATTGTGGCTTCATAGAAGGAATTCGGTAGTGCTCCATCTGTTTCAATTTTGTGGAATAGTTTGGACAATATTGGTATGAGGTCTTCTATGAAGGTCTGATAGAATTCTTCACTGAACCCATCTGGACACTGGCTCTTTTTGGTTGGGAGACCTTTAATGACTGCTTCTATTTCTTTAGGAGTTATGGGGTAGTTTAAATGGTTTATCTGTTCCTGATTTAACTTTGGCACCTGCTATGTGTCTAGGAAATTGTCCATTGCCTCCAGATTTTCAAGTTTTGTTGAATATAGGCTTTTGTATTAGGATCTGATGATTTTTTGAACTTCCTCTGGCTCTGTTGTTATGTCTCCCTTTTCATTTCTGATTTTATTAATTTGGACACACTCTCTGTGCCCTTTGGTTAGTCTGACTAAGGGTTTATCTATCTTGTTGATTTTCTCAAAGATCCAGCTTTTGGTTATGTTGATTCTTTGTATAATCCTTTTTGTTTCTACTTGGTTGATTTCAACTCTGAGTTTGATTATTTCCTGTCTTCTACTCCTCCTCAGCGTATTTGATTCTTTTTGTTCTAGTGCTTTTAGGTGTGTTCTCAAGCTGATAATATATGCTCTCTCCTGTTTCTTTCTGCAGGCACTCAGAGCTATGAGTTTTCTTCTTAGCACAGCTTTCATCGTGTCCCATAAGTTTGGGTATGTTGTACCTTCATTTTCATTAAATTGTAAGAAGTCTATAATTTCTTTATTTCTTCCTTGACCAGGCTATCATTAAGTAGAGCATTGTTCAACTTCCATGTATATGTGGGCGTTCTTCCCTTATTTTTATTGAAGACTAACCTTAGCCCATGGTGGTCTGATAGGATGCATGGGTTATTTTTATCTTTAGGTATCTGTTGTGGCCTGTTTTGTGACCAATTATATGGTCAATTTTGGAGAAAGTACCATGAGGTGGTGAGAAAAAGGTATATCCTTTTGTTTTAGGATAAAATGTTTTATAAATATCTGTTAAATCTATTTGGTTCATGACTTCTCTTAGTCGGTCTATGTCTCTGGTTAATTTCTGTTTCCATGTTCTGTCCATTGATGAGAGTGGGGTGTTGAAATCTCCAACTATTATTGTATGAGGTGCAATGTGTGCTTTGAGCTTTAGTAATGTTTCTTTTATGTATGTAGGTGCCCTTGTATTTGGAGCATAGATATTTAGGACTGAGAATTCATCTTGGTGGATTTTTCCTTTGATGAATATGAAGTGTCCTTCCTTATCTTTTTAATGGCTTTTAGTTGAAAATCGATTTTATTCGAATGGCTACTCTAGCTTGCTCCTTCAGACCATTTGCTTGGAAAGTTGTTTTCCAGTCTTTTACTTTGAGGTAGTGTCTGTCTTTGTCTCTGAGATGTGTTTCCTGTAAGCAGCAGAAAGCTGGGTCCTCATTGCGTATCCAGGTTGTTAATCTGTGTCCTTTTATTAGGGAATTGAGTCCACTGATGTTGAGAGATATTAAGGAATAGTGATTGTTGCTTCCTGTTATATTCATATTTTGATGTGAAATTATGTTTGTGTGCTTATCTTCTCTTTGTTTTGTTGCAAGACGATTAGTTTCTTGCTTTTTCTAGAGTGTAGCTTGCCTCGTGTTGGGCTTTACCATTTATTATCCTTTGTAGGGCTGCATTTGTAGAAAGATATTGTGTAAATTTGGTTTTGTCATGGAATATCTTGGTTTCTCCATCTATGTTAATTGAGAGTTTTGCAGGATATAGTAACCTGGGCTGGCACTTATGTTCTCTTAGGGTCTATATGACATCTGTCCAGAATCTTCTGGCTGTCATAATCTCTGGCGAAAAGTCTGGTGTGATTCTGGTAGGTCTGCCTTTATATGTTACTTGACCTTTTTCCCTTACTGCTTTTAATATTCTTTCTTTATTTTGTGCATTTGGTGTTTTGACTATTATGTGACGGGAGGGGTTTCTTTTCTGGTCCTATCTATTTGGAGTTCTGTAGGCTTCTTGTATGCTTATGGGCATCTCTTTCTTTAGGTTAGGGAAGTTTTCTTCTATGATTTTGTTGAAGATATTTACTGATCCTTTAAGTTGGGAGCCTTCACTCTCTTCTATACCTATTATCCTTAGGGTTGATATTCTCATTGTGTCCTGGATTTCCTGTATGTTTACGGCTAGTAGATTTTTCTGTTTTACATCATCTTTGACAGTTGTATCGATGTTTTCTGTGGAATCTTCTGCTCCTGATATTCTCTCTTCCATCTCTTGCACTGTGTTGGTGATGTTCGCATCTCTGACTCCTTGTCTCTTCCCTAGGTTTTCTTTCCCAGGGTTGTCTCCCTTTGTGCTTTCTTTATTTTTCTATTTCCATTTTTAAATCCTGGATGGTTTTGTTCATTTTCTTCTCCTGTTTTGTTGTTTTTACCAGTAGTTCTTTAAGGGATTTTTGTGTTTCCTTTTTAAGGGCTTCTAGTTGTTTACTTGTTTTAGCTTGTATTTCCTTAAGGGGTTTTTTATGGCCTTCTTAAATCCTCCATCATCATGTTAAAATGTGATTTTAAATGTAGATTTTGCTTTTCTGTTGTGTTTGGATATTTAGAGTTTGCTTTGGTGGGAGAATTGGGCTCTGATGATGCCATATAGTCTTGGTTTCTGTTGCTTGGAATCCTGCACTTGCTTCTCACCATCAGGTTGTCTCTAGTTTTAGCTTGTCTTGCTGTTTCTGACAGTGGCTTGACTATCCTGTAGGGCTGTGTGTCAGGATTGCTGTAGACCTGTTTTCCTGTTTTCTTTCAGCCAGTTATGGGAACAGAGTGTTCTACCCTCAGGTGTGTAGTTATTTCTGTTGGCTTGCTTTCAGCTGTCACTTTGGGCGGGAACCAGAAGGGCCGCCACTACTTCTCCTAGGTCCCTGTGAGCAGGGGCACAAGGCGTTTTCCTCTTGAGTCAGGAATGTGGGCAGAGGGTAGTCTCCTCTGCTTTCCCTGGAGTGTCTCCAGCTCCTTAGGTCAACACCGCCCCCTCCCCCCCAACCCTGCCACCAAGGGATTTGGTTGCAGGGAGCTGGTTGACCTGTTCAGTTCAGATCCAGGCACAGTCTGGACAGCAGGGCTCCTGCAGCTTGACTGCTCCTATCTTCCTGTGTCCAGAGGCACTATTCAGTTTCCTCTTGGGCCAGGGATGTGGTCAAAGGTGGGCAGAAGTGGCAGTCTGTTCTGCCATCCAGTCTCAGGATTGCCCACACTTCTGTGTGAGCAGCTTTCTCTCTCATGGGGTTTGGGAGCAGGGAGCTGTGGGCCAGGTCACTTGGAGCAGAAAAAAGTTGGTCTTACATCTGGTCTTGGGCCTCAAGTCATTCCTTGGGGTTGCCTTTCAGCTCTCCCTGAGAGCGCCAACCAGAAGGGCCTGCCCCTACTGCTCCTGGGTCCCTGTGTGCAGAGGGCCCAGATGGTGCTAGGCGTTTTCTTCTAGAGTCAGGGATGTGGGCATATAGTAGTCTCCTCTGGTTTCCCAGGAGTGTCTGCTCCTCTCCAGGGCCAAACTTCTACTGATATTTGTTTAGCTTATTTACTTTTGGTAAGAGATATAAAAATCATATTCTATTTACATAATACATTTTTTTGTATCCAAAATACAAGTCTGATATTCCCCCAAATCCTTCATGCCAACTGTGACAGCTGGTTTTATTCACCAATTTGACAGAAAATTACCAGAGAATGGGCCTCTAAGTATGCCTTTGAGGGATTATTTTGACTATGGTAATTGCGGTGGGAAGATCCATCTTAATTTTGGGCAGAACCACTCCCCAGGCAGGGGTTCTTGGGCTCTGTACAAGTGATGACACTATGAAGGGCAAGAGCACTCTTTTGTCTGTTTCTTAACTGGGGATGCAATGTGATCAGGTGATTTGGTTCCCACTGCCGTGACTTCCCCACTGTGGTGAATTATACCCTTGAACTGTAAATTGAAATAAACCTTTTCTCATTAAGGCAAATTTGCTTTGCCAGGTTATTTTATCTCAGAAACAAGAAAATAAAATAAGATATGAGTTATTCCTCAGTGAACAACTGTTGGATTCTTTTTTTTTCAATTTAATTGTAACACTGATAGCACTGGTTAAAAATTCATACAACACATTCCCTATTTAATACATCACTACTATATTACATGAGGTCTCCCATACTTTAGGCATAGCAGCATTTTTTATTAGATATTTTATATATTTAAATTTCAAATGTTATCCTCTTTTCCATTTCCCCTCTCTCCCATTTCCTCTTCCCCTTCTTCTATGAGGATGCTCCCCCTTCCACCTACCCACTCCAACCTCATCACCCTGGCATTCCCCTACACTGGGGGAATTGAGTTTTTACAGGACCAAGGGCTTCTCTTCCTATTGATGCCAGACAATGCCATGCTCTGCTACATACATGACTAGAGCGATGTGTAGTCTTTGGTTAGTAGTTTAGCCCCTGGGAGCTCTGCTGGCTCTGGTTGGCTGATATTGTTGTTCTTCCTATGGTGTTTCCAACCCCTCAGCTCCTTCAGTCCTTTATCTCCTCTACTGGGTTCCCCACACTCAGTCTAATAGTTAGCTCCAAGCATCCTCATCTGTATTTGTTAGGCACTGGCAGAGCCTCTCCAGAGACATTCATATCAGAACCCTGTCAGCAAGCACTTCTTGGCATCAGCAATAGTGGCTGGGTTTGGTGGCAAATGGGATGGATTCCCAGGTGCGGCAGTCTCTGGATGGCCTTTCCTTCAGTTTATGTTCCACTCTTTGACTCCATATTTTCTTTAGATAGAAGCCATTCTGGGTTAAAATTTTGAGAAGAGTGAGTAACTCCATTCCCCAACTGGGGGCCTAGCCTAACCTCTGGATATGGTTAGATTCTCCTTCCCCTTTGTTAGGCATTCCAACTAATCTCATCCTGTTGGTTCCTGGGAGCCTCTTGCTTTACTGACATCTGGGACTTGTTGGTGGGTACCCCCCAGTTCCCCATCCCTGATTGCTGCACACCTCTGTTCAAATTCCTGACCCTCTGTATATCATCTTTGTCTCTTCTCCTACCCGATCTTGCCCCACTTTCTCCCTCCTCCTCCTTTCTTCCTCCCAAGTCTCTCCTACCCTCTACCTTCTATGAGTATTTTGTTCCCCCTTCTAAGGACTGAAGCATCCACATTTTGGTCATCCTTCTTCTTGAGCTTCATGTGGTTTGTGAATTGTATCTTGGGTATTCCAAGCTTTTGGGCAAATAGCCACTTAACAGTGAGTGCATACCATGCATGTTCTTTTGTGACTGGGTTACCTCACTCAGGATGATATTTTCTAGTGCCATTCATTTAGGCATTGCGGCTTTAAATTGGAGTTTCCATTATTCTTTCTTAGGGTTTAATTATCTTGTAAAGACAGAAAAAACAAAAAGCCTGGCTCACTGGGTCTTATAAGCAATATCGCAAATGATATGGTTAAATAGACAGATGGAAAAGATTCACAGGGCAAGGAATCAGGAAGAGACACAAAGTCCATGCCCTGGTTGAGTCCTCACTATCCAGTCATCTCCAATGCATCGGGCACTGCAGAAGTCCACTGAATCTTGCACACAGTCAAAAGTGTATAGACTCCAGCTCATCCCCACTTTCACCTAGGCTCTAACTCTAGTCTAACCAGTATTTCTAGCAACAAGCGCCATGCATCTATCTGGGGTATCCACCACCTGTCATCCCATTTACATAAATACAGATCCAACTCTGTTTGTTAAGAAAGAATAACAGATAATTCTACCTCATTAAGCAAATCCAAGTGCTTTAGAAGCTCTGGGAAATAGGCCAAATACATTTTATATTACACCACACCTTCAAGTTGTCTCAAATACCTCTTCCTGTTCTGCTCATAATATGTCAGGAGTCTGAATGAAGCAATAAAGTAACACAGGTATAAGAAACAGGAAATTAAAGGAGATTTTATCCCTAGCACCAGCCTTTATCATAGTAGAAAAACTGCATCATCTACATGAGTGGAACATTTTATATGTACTCCATTTACCAGCAAATACTTTTTCATTTTTCAAACTTATTTATTTACTTTTTATCCCAATATCACCACTGTTTTTAGTACTCCCTTATATAGATCCTCCCCCTAATTACCTCTTCCCCTTCTCTTCTGAAGAGATAATACCCCCACCCCCCACACATGAAGTCACTGCAGGACCAGTCAAATCCTCTCCCACTTAGGCCAGACATGACAGACTATTAGGGAAACTGGATCCACAGGTTGGCAATAGATTCAGGGAAGACACTGGACTAATTGTTTGGGGAACCTGGATGAAGACCAAGCTGCACATATGTTGTGGAATAGCAGGGGCCTAGTTCCAGCCCATATTTGGTCTTTGGGAGCCCCCAAAGTTGTAGGTCAGTTGACCCTGTTGTTTTGCCTGTGGATTTTCTGTCCTCTTTCAGGTTCTGCAATCCTTCCCCCAACTCTTTCACAAGACTCCCTAGCTCCATCTAATGTTTGACTGTGAGTCTCTGCATCTTTTTCCATTGGCTGCTGGGAGAAGCCTCTCAGAGGACAATTATGCTAGGCTCCTGTGTGCAAGCATAACAGAGTATTGTGAATAGTGTCAGGGATTGGTGCTTGGTCATGAGATGGGTCTCAGTTTGGAGCAGTCATTGGTTGTCTATTCCCCTTTTCTCTGCTTTGTCTTTGTCTCTGCATATCTTGTAGGCAGGACACATTTTGGGTGAAGGGTTTGTGGGTGGGTTGCTGTCTTTATCTCTCCACTGGGAGTCCTGCCTGGCTACAGAAAGTGGTTACTACAGGATGCATATCCCTGATTTCTAGGAGTCTCAGTTAGTTGCCCACTTAGACACCCTGGTCTCTGGCATGTCTTGGAGATGCCCTGCTCCCATGCACTCACCACTGATTTCCATTCTTATTCTCCTGCTCTCCCTATATTTGACATGCCCCCTTCACTGTCCTCCCCCTTCCCTTTCCCACTCAGTCCTCTTTCCATCCACCTCTGATATCTATTTTGTTTCTCCTTCTGAGAGAGATTCAACTATCTGCTTTTGGGCCCTCCTTGTTATTTAGTTTCCTTAGGTCTGTGGATTGTAATATGGTTTTCCTGTACTTTAGGCTAATATCAACTTATAAGTGAGTAGATACAATGGGTGTATTTCTGGGTAGTTATCATACTTCGGATGATATTTTCTAGTTCCATGCATTTGCCTGCAAAATTTATGATGGTCTTGTTTTTAATATCTGAGTAGTATTCTGTTGTATAAATGAAACACATTCTTTTATTCATTCTTTAATTGAGGGACATCTTGGTTATTTTCAGTTTCTGGCTAGTAAGTAAAGCTTCTATAAACATAGTTGAGCAAGTGTCCTTCTGGTATGGTGGGACATCTTTTGCATATATGCCCAGGTCTGGTATGTCTGCATCTTGAGGCAGAACTAGTTCCAAATTTCTGAGAAACCACATGATTTCCAGCATGATTGTACAAGTTTTCATGTCCACCAGTAGTGGAGGACTTTGCTCCATATCCTGGCTAATATGTGCTGTCCCTTGAGTTTTGATATCAGCTATTCTGCTGAATGTAAGGTGGAATTTCAGGGTTGTTTTGTTTTGTGTTATAACACAATTTATTATATTATAATACACACAAAATGAATACATATTTTCAGGTTTATGAAAAGTCCAGATCATTCAGCAAAGGGAAAACAAACTCAGGACATAAGGCCTGGGACAATTCAGGTCAATTCTTATCAGTTGTACTTAACTTTCAAGCAAAATACTAATTAAAATTTATCTTTCAAATTTTATATCAAAACAATGTAAATATAGCTATATACTTAATAATGAGAGTTAAAAACACATCTCTAATTTTTATCTTTCTTACTCTTTCATTACAATAAGATTAAACACAGTCTTTCTTAAACTCGAATCTTTCCAATTTATGCCATTCTTGGTTAAGCAGATGTCACCGCATCCCCCATCCTGCCTTAGTGGATAGGGCTTCTTCCCCTGCACTCTTGGCAGTTTTGCATGGAGCAGAGGTAGGGATGGCATTTTGAATTCCTGCAGCTCTTTGTATTGCTGCCAGTTATTCCTGCTTTTGGTAGATTACCTTCTTCCTCCACTGCTTTCTACGGACACTATGGCTTCATGGAGTGAAGCTTTGGAAAGTAAAGAACTCTCATAATAATAAAAACAAAACATGAAGTTTAGGTGTTTTTAAGACAGAAAGGAATCATCTTTGCCAAGGGTTTCATTTGAGGATAGAATTCTCTGAGTGGCTGACACTTGCCTAAATAAAGATATGTTTCTTCATCCTGGGCCCAGAAAGGAAGGAACTCACTGTTCCCCTAGTGAATAACATCCTTGTTCCAGGCATACTATTCCTTTTCCTGAATATCCTTTAAGCTTTGGTCAAAACATTTCAGAATTTAGTGTGTGTGAGATTAACAACAGGTAGAGTGAGAAAATAGACTGCCTGGAAAATGTGCTCTTTTTGTTCACTCTGAAGGTCTAGGTGTCAAAAGAAGCCAAAGGGATGAACAAATCAGATCTGAAACTCAAGTGCTACATGAGTTTCCTAATTTTTATGTATTTAGGAGTATGTGAAAATATGTACAGTATGTAAATATTTAAAGATATATATATGTGATTTTCGTGAAAGCCTATGTCGTATTCCATTTTGGAAGGGTGAGGCATCAGTCATTTTTTCTGATGGAGGCTGTTATTTCACAGCTTGGCAACCTAAAATAAAATATTTTCTGTAGAAGCATGATGTTCTTGTCTAAATTCTAATCACTGAGATTTGACAAGATGTTATAAAAGTCTGTGAACAGCTATTTAGATGACTATCACTGGTGTTTGGTGTTTAATCCTAAATCTACAGACTGCGGTCTGTGATTATTAGAGGCACACAATGTTTCTAAGGGTTGAAGCTTGATTTTTAAACATTGTAGACTCTAGCTTTATGACTGTTATGATCTATAGCTGTATTCAAGTTTTAATTTCTTGGAATCTTAAAGGTTAAAAAGAGGATAATTTTCTTTCATTTACAGAATTATTATGGTTATGTGTAATTTCAAAAGAAATATTATTTTGCTTTGGACAATCTTTGGTTCCTAATAGAAATTAACTACATACCTGGGAGAAAGACCCCTTTCACTCATTTTTGACAAGTATTTATTTCAAGTATTTTTAAGCTATAATCATATCTATTCCTTGGGATAACTAATAAATCAACCAAGAAAATATGTTATGTTTGGGTTTACATTTATGCACATGCCTATATATGTTACTGATAAGTAAAAAAACAAGCAGTTAGCTAGTGGCTTGTACTCTAGGAAGATACCTAGGAGAAGAGAATGTCATAAAGTACAGAGGAGTCTCTCTGATGAGGTTCAGTCTAATGGAGCTTGGAATGAGCAAACACATAATTATGTATCCTTAGTTAAATAGAGGAAAGAATGGGCCATTCTTCTTCATGGAAAGCTATGCCATCAAGTCATTAGTTGTGACAGCTTACATATAAATCATAGGTTATTGTAAGGATGGTAAGTTTTAACTTCATGATGTTGTTTTGTTTTGTTTGAAAACAAAGCCTCACTAGATACACCATACTGCCCTTTAATAGGCTCTACTGGGGTTTTGAGTGTGTGGCACCACAGTGGGTCTTAAGTATTTGGATTTGGAATAACAGGCTAAAGTAATTGAGTGATGAAGTTTGATTTACCTTTTAAATGGTGAGTTAGTATAGCTAAGACATAGATTGCATAAGGAGAGGATATACGATCCAGGAGATGCAGGAGGAAATTATTGTAAGCTGAAGCTAAAATACAACTTATGCTTAGACTGTGTGATAATCATGTTTGTGGTAATAATTAATTAGATGAGGCTAAATTTCCAAGAAGATAAAGCATAGGATATGCCTCTCCTTTCACTCTGGAAAATTGTAGGATTAGATATATATTTATTGGAATGATTAAGAAATGGGGTGACCAAATTTTGGAGCTGAGCTTGGGGCTTTGTGCCTGTTCAGTAACTATTGTACACAGAGTTGTGTTGCCATTTTTAAACCTTTCATAACAGCATTTATGTAATGTCTAGAACAATTCAAACCAATTTTTAAAATAAACTACTGCCTTTTCTGGTTGGGCCATGTTCTAAATATCTATATGATCTCATAACAGTGGTTGATGTTTGACTATTTCATATGTTATATCGAAGGAACTTTGGAATCTATTTGAGCAGGAAATCAAGTCCAGCAGTATATAAAATATGCTGTGGCAAAGAACTTAACCTATGAATGAAAAGTTGACTGTATGTCCCAATGTTAAATATAAAATAACAATGCAAAATGAAGAAAATAATAGGCAAATAAGTTATATCAAAATTAATATTTGAACATGGAACCATGATTTTAAAGCCAAGGACCATATAAATTTTTAAGATAAAGCTTTATAGTTTTGGTTGTGGACTTAGCCTTTAATAAATAACATCTGAGCTTTCAACAAAGATTCTAAATCTAAAGGTAGGGCCTGGACAGATGTCTTGCAATAAGTAATCCATAATTCTGCTGTATGCAGGAAACACAGTTCAGCAACAAAGACAGACATTACTTCAAAATAAAGAGCTGGAAAGTTTTCTAAGCAAACAGACCCAATGAGCAAGCTGGAGTAGCCATTCTAATATCCAATAACATAGAGTTTTAACCAAACTTTGCCAAAAGAGATGGGGAAGGATACTTCATTGTCATCAAAGGAAGAGCTCACCAAGATGATATCTCAATTCTGAACTTCGATGCTTCAAATGCAAGAGTACCACATCCATAAAAGAAATAATACTAAAGCTTAAATCACACATTGAACCTTACACATTAATAGTTGGAAACTTCAACACTCCAGGCTCACCAATGGACAGGTCATTGAGGAAGAAACTAAACAGAGAAATAATGAAACCAGCCCACGTTATGAATAATATGGCCCTAACAAATCTTCAGACTACCTCATCCAAAGACAAAAGGAAATAATTTCTTCTGAGCACTTCATGAAATCCTCTCCAAACTGAATACATAGTTGGTCACAAAGCAAGTCTCAACAGATACAAGAAAACAGAAATAACTCCTTGTATTTTATCAAACCATCACGGATTGAACCTGGACTGCATCAACATAAACAACAGAAATCCTACAAACTCACGCAAACTGCAAACTAAACAATTCTTCTCTCAATGATCACTGGGTTAAAGAAAATAATTAAAGGCTTTCTAGAACACATGGGCACTGGAAAAAATTTCCTGAACAAAACACCAATGGCTTATGCTCTAAGATCAAGAACCGACAAATGGGATCTCATAAAACTGCAAAGCTTCTGTAAGGCAAAGGACACTGTGGTTAGGATAAAACGGCAAACAGATTGGGAAAAGATCTTCACCAATCCTACAAAAGATAGAGGCCTTATATCCAAAATATACAAAGAACTCAAGAAGTTAGACTGCAGGGAGACAAATAACCCTATTAAAAAATGGGGTTCAGAGCTAAACAAAGAATTCACAGCTGAGGAATGCCGAATGGCTGAGAAACACCTAAAGAAATGTTCAACATCTTTAGTCATAAGGGAAATGCAAATCAAAACAACCCTGAGATTTCACCTCACACCAGTGAGAATGGCTAAGATCAAAAACTCAGGTGACAGCAGATGCTGGCGAGGATGTGGAGAAAGAGGAACACTCCTCCATTGTTGGTGGGGTTGCAGACTGGTACAACCATTCTGGAAATCAGTCTGGGGGTTCCTCAGAAAATTGAACATTGAATTGCCTGAGGATCCAGCTATACCTCTCTTGGGCATATACCCAAAAGATGCCCCAACATATAAAAAAGATACGTGCTCCACTATGTTCATCGCAGCCTTATTTATAATAGCCAGAAGCTGGAAAGAACCCAGATGCCCTTCAACAGAGGAATGGATACAGAAAATGTGGTACATTTACACAATGGAACATTACTCAGCTATCAAAAACAATGACTTTATGAAATTCGTAGGCAAATGGTTGGAACTGGAAAATATCATCCTGAGTGAGCTAACACAATCACAGAAAGACATACATGGTATGCACTCATTGATAAGTGGCTATTAGCCCAAATGCTTGAATTACCCTAGATGCCTAGAACAAATGGAACTCAAGACGGATGATCAAAATGTGAATGCTTCACTCCTTCTTTAAAAGGGGAACAAGAATACCCTTGGCAGGGAATAGAGAGGCAAAGATTAAAACAGAGACTGAAGGAACACCCATTCAGAGCCTGCCCCACATGTGGCCCATACATATACAGCCACCCAATTAGACAAGATGGATGAAGCAAAGAAGTGCAGACCGACAGGAGCCGGATGTAGATGGCTCCTGAGAGACACAGCCAGAATACAGCAAATACAGAGGCGAATGCCAGCAGCAAACCACTGAACTGAGAATAGGACGCCCGTTGAAGGAATCAGAGAAAGGACTGGAAGAGCTTGAAGGGGCTCGAGACCCCATATGTACAACAATGCCAAGCAACCATAGCTTCCAGGGACTAAGCCACTACCTAAAGACTATACATGGATTGACCCTGGACTCTGACCTCATAGGTAGCAATGAATATCCTAGCAAGAGCACCAGTGGAAGGGGAAGCCCTGGGTCCTGCTAAGACTGAACCCCCAGTGAACTAGACTGCTGGGGGGAGGGCGGCAATGGGGGGAGGGTGGGGAGGGTAACACCCCTAAGGAAGGGGAGGGGGGGGATGTTTGCCCGGAAACCGGGAAAGGGAATAACACTCGAAATGTATATAAGAAATACTCAAGTTAATAAAAAAAGAAAGGCTTTCTAGAATTCAATGAAAATGAAGCACAACACACTCAATCTTATGGGATACAGTAACAGTGATAATAAGAGGAAAGTTCACATCAGTAAGTGCCTTCATAAAGAAATTGGAGGATTAGCAGTTTAAAAGTACATTGAAAGCTTTAGAACAAAAGAAGCAAACACACCCAAAGGAGCAGATGACAGGAAATAGTTAAGCTCAGGGCTGAAAACAACAAATTAGAAAAAAAAGAGACCAAGACAAAGAGTCGACAAAACTGAGAGCTAGTTATTTGAGAAAATCAAAATGATAGACTAACCTTTATCTAAACAAATTAAAAGGCAGAGAGGCAGTATCCAAATTAACAAAACCAGAAATGAGAAGGGAGACACAAAACAGAGGAAATTTAAAGAATCATTAGATCTTATTTAAAACACCTGTACTCCACAAAAATGAAAAATCTAAATAAAAGGATGAATTTTTTAGATAGATACAACAGTTTAGATAGTCCTATAACCCCTAAGGAAATAGAAGCAGTCATTGAAAGTCTCCCAAACCCCCTCAAAAAGAGAAAGAAAGAAAGGAAGAAACAAAGAAAGAGAGAAAAAATAAAAGAAGAGGGAGCAAGGCCAGGAGTAGATTGCTTTAGCCTAGAATTCTACCAGACTTTCAAAGAAACAGAAGGAGCATTGTGAAACTCATTCTATGAGGCTATAGTCACCCTGATATCAAAACCACAAAAAGACTCAACAAATAAAGAGAAAATTTCAGATCAATTTCCTTTATGAATATTGATGCAAAAATACTAAATAAAATATTCATAAACTGAATCCAAGAACACATCAAAAGCATCTTCCACCATGGTCCACTATGTTCATAGCAGCCTTATTTATAATAGCCAGAAGCTGGAAAGAACCCAGATGCCCTTCAACAGAGGAATGGATTAAAAAAAAATATGGTGCATCTATACAATGGAGTACTACTCAGCAATCAAAAACAGTGACTTTGTGAAATTCATAAGCAAATGGGATGAACTAAAATATCATCCTGAGTGAGATAACCCAATCACAGACAAACACACATGGTATTCACTCATTAATTAGCCCCAAAACTCGAATTACCCAAGATGCAATCTACAGACCACAGGAAGCTCAAGAAGAAGGATGAGCAAAATGTGGATGCTTCCACTCCTTCTTAAAAGGGGGAACAAAATTGTCCATAGGAGGGGATATGGAGGCAAAGTTTAGAGCAGAGGCTGAAAAAAAGGCCATTCTGAGCCTGCCCCACATGTGGCCCAAATATAATCAGTTAACAAAACTAGATAAGATCGATGAAGCTAGAAATTGCATGCTGAAAGGGACTAATATAGAGCTCTCCTGAGAGACACAACCAGAACATGTCAAATACAGAGGTGAATGCTAGCAGCAAACCACTGAATTGAGAACAGGACCCCCTTTGGGGGAATTAGAGGAAGGATTGAAAAAGCTGAAGGGGCTTGCAACCCCATAAGAATAATGCTAACCAACCAGAGCTTCCAGGGACTAAACCACTACCTGAAGACTATGGACTGACCCAGGGCTCCAACTCTATATGTAGCAGAGAATAGCCTTGTTGGGCACCAGTGTAAGGGGAAGCCCTTGGCACCCCCAATGCAGGGGAATGTCGGGGCGGGGAAGGTAAGGGGGTGATGGGAGGGACACCCTTATGGGGGAAGGGAAGGGGATAGAGGGCTTATGAACAGGAAACTGGGAAAGGGAATATCATTTGAATTGTAAATAAAGAAATATATCCAATAAAAATTTTGTAAGCAAAAATCAAACAAACAAAAAAGATAAAGGAGGACACTTCATACTCGTCAATGGAAAAATTCACCAAGATGAACTCTCAATTCTAAATACGTATGCTCCACATACAAGGGCACCCACATTCATAAAAGAAACCTTACTAAACCTCAGAGAACTCATCGCACCTCACTCAATAATAGTGGATGACTTCAGCACCCCATTCATACCAATAAACAGATCATGGAAATATAAACTGAACAGAGAAACAGTGAAACTAACAGAAAAAATGAACCAAATTGATTTAACAAGTATCTATAAAACACTTCATCCTAAAAAAGAAAATACCTTCTTTTCAGCTCCTCATGGTACCTTCTCTAAAATCGACAATATAATCGGTCACAAATCAGGCCTCAACAGATACAAGAAGACTGAAATAATCCCATGCATCCTGTCAGATCACCATGAACTAAGGCTGGTCTTCAGTAACAACAAAACAACAGGAAGCACATGTGCACATGGAAGCAGAACAACACTACTTAATGATCACATGGCCAAGGAAGAAATGAAGAAATTAAAGACTTTTTACATTTAAATTAAAATGAAGGCAAAACATCCCAAAACTTATGGGATGCAATGAAAGCAGTGCTAAGAGGAAAACTCAGAGTTCTGAGTGCCTCAAAAAAAGAAACTGGAGGGAGCATACACTAGCAGCTTCATAGCACACCTGAAAGCTCTAGAAAAAAAGCAGCAAATACACCTATAAAAACCACACCTAAAAAAGGCCTATACTCAACAAAACTGGAACATCTGGATGAAATGGACAATTTTCTAGACAGATATCAGGTTCCAAAGTTAAATCAGGATCAGATAAATCATCTAAACCATCCCATAATCCCTAAAGAAATGGAAGCAATCATTAAAATCTCCCAACCACCAAAAGCTCAGGACCAGATGCTTTTAGTGCAGAATTCTATCAGACCTTCAAAGAAGCCCTAATACCAATATTCTCCCAACTGTTCTACAAAATAGAAACAGAAGGAGCACTACACAGTCCACTCTATGGAGCCACAATTAGGTTTGTAGCTAAATCCTACAAAAACCTAAGAAATAGAGAGACCTTTAGACAAACTTCCATTATGAATATCAATACGAAAATACTCTATAAAATTCTCACAAGCCAAATCCAAAACTCTTCAAAACGATTGTCTACAATGATCAATTAGACTTCATCCCAGGGAAATCTATGGAAATCCACTGTATAAACTAACTCAAAGAAAAAAAAAACCCACATGATCATTTCATAGATGCTGAGAAAACATTCGAAAAAATTCAACACCCCTTCATAGTTAAATTCTTGGGAACGTCAAGAATTCAAAGCTCATACCTAAACATAGCAAATACAATATACAGCAAATCAGTAGCCAACATCAAGCTAAATGAGAGACTTGAAGCAATCCCATTAAAATCAGGGACTAGACAAAAGTGCAAACTCTCTCCCTACCCATGCAATATAGTACTTGAAGTCCTAGCCAGAGCAATTAGACAACAAAAGGAGGTGAAAGGGATACAAATTGGAAATGAAGAGGGCAAAATATCACTATTTGAAGATGATATGATAGTATATGTAAGTGACCCCAAAAGTTCTACCAGAGAACTACTAAGCCTGATAAACAACTTCAGCAAAGTGGCTGAATAAAAAATTAATTAAAAAATCAGTAACCTTTCTTTATTCAAAGGATAAACAGGCTAAGAAAGAAATTAGGGAAAGGACACCCTTCATAATAGTCACAAATAATACTTTGGTGTGACTCTAACCAAGCATGTGAAAGATCTGTATGACAAGAACTTCAAGTTTCTGAGGAAAGAAATTGAAGAAGATCTCAGAAGATGGAAAGCTCTTCCATGCTCATGGATTGGCTGACGTAATATAGTAAAAATGCCATCTTGCTAAAAGCAATCTACAGATTCAATGCAATCCCCATCAAAATTCCAACTAAATTCTTAGAGCAATTTGCAAATTTATTTGGAGTACCAAAAAATCCAGGACAATAAACTATTCTGAACAATAAAAGAACTTCTGGAGGAATCACCATCCCTAACCTCAGCCCGATTACAGAGCAGTAGTGATAAAAACTGTATGTTATTGGTATAGAGACAGGCAGGTAGATCAATGGAATAGAATTGAAGACAGAAATGAACCCACATACGTATGGTCACTTGATCTTTGACAAAGGAGCTAAAAATATCCAGTAGAAAAAAGATAGTATTTTTAACAAATGGTGCTGGTTCAACTATAGGTCATCATGTATAAGAATTCAAATCAACCCTTTCTTATCTCCTTGTACAAAGCTCAAGTCCAAGTGGATCAAGCACCTCCACATAAAACCAGATACACTGAAACTAATAGAAGAGATAGTGTGGAAGAACCTTGAACACATGGGTGGGTATAGGGGAAACTTTCCTGAACAGAACACTAATGGCTTATGCTCTAAGATAAGATTCAACAAATGGGACCTCATAAAATTGAAGAGCTTCTATAAGGCAAAGGATTAGGACAAAATGGCAAATCACAGATTGGGAAAAATCTTGCCCAATCCTACATCTGATAGAGGGCTAATATCCAATATATACAATGAACTGAAGATGTTAGACTTCAGAGAATCAAATAACCCTATTAATAATTGAATACAGAGCTAAGCAAATAATTCTCAACTGAGGAATATCAAATAGCCATGAAGCACCTAAAGAAATGTTCAACATTCTTATTCATCAGGGAAATGCAAATCAAAACAACTCTGAAATTCTACCTCAAACTAGTCAGAATGGCTAAGATAAAAAACTCAAGTGACAGCAGATGTTGGTGAGGATGTGGAGAAAGAGGAACACTCCTCCATTGTTGGTGGGATTGCAAGCTGGTACAACCACTCTGGAAATCATTCTGGTAGTTCCTCAGAAAACTGCACATAGAGCTACCTGAGTACCCAGCTATACCACTCCTGGGCACTTACCCCAAATATACTCACACCTATA
Source organism: Rattus norvegicus (assembly GCF_021556685.1). NCBI lineage: Eukaryota > Metazoa > Chordata > Mammalia > Rodentia > Muridae > Rattus > Rattus norvegicus. The sequence continues at coordinate 19,353,622 of NC_141538.1, read as the reverse complement.
AAAAGGACACATGCTGTACTAAGTTCATAGCAGCCTTATTTATAATAACTAGATACTGGTATATTTATATAAATGGAGTACTACACATTTATTAAAAACATTGACTTCATGAAATACTTTAGCAAATGGATGGAACTAGAAAATATCATCCTGAGTGAGGTAACCCAATCACAAAAGAACACCATGGTAAGTACTCAGTGATAAGTGGATATTAGACCAAATCTCAGAATATCCAAGCTACAACTCCAGACTACATGAAGCTCATAAAGAAGGAAGACCAAAGCGTGGCTTGGGTCCTTCATAGAAGAGGGAACAAAAATTCTCACAGAAGGAAATATGGAGACCATCCAGAGACTCTCCCACCTGGGGATCCATCACCTATATGGACATCAAACCCATACAATCTTGCAGATGCCAGAAGTGCATGCTGACAGGAACCTGATATAGCTGTCTCTTGAGATGCTTTGCCAGAGCCTGAAAAATACAGAGGTGAAGGCTTGCAGCCACCCATTGAACTGAGAACTGGATCCCCAATAGAAGAGTTAAAGAAAGGACTGAAGGAGTCAAAGGAGTTTGCAACACCATAAGAAGAATACCAATATCAACCAACCAGATCCCCCAAAACTCCCAGGGAATAAACCACCATCCCAAGAGTACACATGGATGGCTCTATGTTTCCAGCCACATATGATTCAGAGGATGACCTTGTCAGGCATCAATGGGAGAGGCCCTTAATACTGTCAAGGCTGGATGCTCCAGAGTAGGGTGTTAGTGTGGGGAGGTAGGACGGAGTTGGGGGAAGTATGGTCATAGAAACAGGATGAGGGGCATGGGATAGTAGGATTCTGGAGGCAAAACTAGGAAAGAGGATAACATTTGAAATGTAAATAAATATTCAGAAAAATAAAAAAGATAATGCTCCATAAGACCAATATATGTTTGACAAAAACCCTCCCTTTTTTCCCATGAATGTAGCATCTTTATTCATAATTATTACAATTTGGATGTCCATACAATAAAATGAAGGCATGAAAGTTATGAAAATATATAAAGTAATCTTTAAAATACATAGATAATTGAAAGAGACCAATCTGAAGAAGCTGTACAGCATGAAATCAAATGTAACATATTCTAGAAAACAAAATTTTGAGACCTGTGTTTTTCAGGGAGGGAAAAAGAAACAAAAGTTGAAAGGGTAGATGAATATATTGACTGCAGGTTCTTTGGGGGCTGTAATAATGTTATATGACAGTAAAGATACATACATGCCATTCATATGTCAAAACACATAGTTCATATGTACAAGATACTTGATCCATAATATAAATTGTAGTATTTAGTTAATAATAATAGCATAGTAATATGTGTCTCTAGTTTGTAAAAATTGCTCATCTATAATATAAAAAATAAATAGAGAATATGGAACTTCCTAATCATATTTTCAGTAAACATATATAATAATATAATAGTGGTGTATGGATTAATTTCTGAAGTTAGAATAGAAAAAATGTACATATTAAAGCAAGCAACCTCTTTGAAATTATACTAGCAAGTTATCTGAACTTGTACAAGAATTGGTCTCCATGAACTTAATATTAACTGGCCTCTGAAAGATAGTTAATAGTCTTTTCCATATGTTCCTCTGAAAACACAAAATCACTTTATTCTAACAATTAAATATTACAATTCCAAATAAAGTCCATGACTATACTAACCCAGTGCTCAGTCTCATCCCAAATCCCCTAGAAGGTAAAAGGATGAGGTAAGTATTTTATACAAAGTCTAACCTTTAAGTAATCTCAAAATAAAACTGAAAACATTTTAGTTAAAATAAAAATTAATAATTAAAATATGTTGCTTAACATTAAGCAGATCTTTACCAGAACATTATCTGTACCACTAAGTAGCTATAGGATCTTTGGAAAGTTATTTAACATCTTCGAGCCTCGTAGTTCTCATTTCTAAAGCATGGATAATAATACTTGCTCTGAGTATTTCACCTAATATCTCAGTGTTACCAGTGCTTTGTGAACTTCAGAGTGCTTTACAAATAGAATTAGTATTAATGTTTAAATAAATCTTCTCTTAGAGTGAAAATGCAGCTATAACTAATGAAGTGTGAATTAGAACTTTCATGGTCTTGTTCTAGATACCTTGAACTCTAGATAGATTACCAAGTCTAAAAAGCTTTAACCAATAAAATAATGGTAAAATTAATGTCTGGATCTCATCTTACAATGGGAAAGTCTGGTATCCCCTCCCCGCCATGCTGGCAGTAAAGTTAATTTTATGATAGCATGACTCATATGGACTTTTCATACTGGCTAATCAATCACGGTGTTTTCAGACCTAAAATAGATAAGAAACCTATTGCATTATTGTTTGATCTGTTTAAGCAAAAAATTTCTCTGACAATGAAAGAGACTGCATTCAGTAATGGCAAAAGGGAATATCAAGCCACAAACCAATTTCCAGCCTAGAGCTAGTTTGTAGACCCAGAAACCCTTGAATAAAGGAAATAAAGGGATGACCAGGTGACCATGAAGGACTTTAATGAAGTGCTTACATTTTACTCTTAACCTTTCTCCAGGGGGATTTATGACCCTTTACAAGGATAATTGTACACTAGGGGAAAGGAAATAATCAGGCCTCCTGGTATCTACTGGATACTGGTTCTGAATTGACACTAATTTTGGAAAACCTCAAGAAACATTGTACTCCTCCAGTTAAGGGAGGGTCTTATGGAGGTAAGGTGATTGATAGAGTTTTGCCTGAAGTTCAACTCCCAGTTGGCCCAGTGGGTTTCTGAACTATTCTGTGGTTATATCCACAGTACAGAATGTATAATTGGGATAGATATGCTTAAAAGTTGACATTTTCATGTTAGATCCTTGACCTGTGAAATAAGGGATATTATGTTTGGAAAGGTTAAATGGCAGTCATTAGTATAGCTCATGACAGGGGAAATTGTGAATCAAAACCAATATTGCATCCCTGGAGGAGTTACAGAACTTAGTGACATCATTAAGGATTTTAAATGTGCAGAGGCTGGTAGTTTCCACATCTTGTTTTAACTCTTCTATCTGGCTAGTGCCCAAGACAGGTGGATTGTGGAGAATGTGAAGAGTGAGAGTTGTCTATTGAAAACTCAATCAAGTAGTGACTATGATTGCAGCTTTAATCAGATGTGGTGTCCTTATGAGGACAAATTAACACATCTTCTCATACATGGTATGCAGCTATTGATCTAGCAAAAACTTTTTTCTTGATACCTGTCCATAAGGACCACAAGGAAAAATTTGCTTTCAGTTGTCAAGGTATATCTTTTCAGTTTTACCTCAAGGATATATTAATTCTCCAGCCCTGGGTTATAACTTAGAAATTACTTTAGTAGTCTGACTATTCCACAAAATTACCATATTGGTTTACAATACTGCCCATGAACAAAGTGGCCATGGAGGTAGAGATATAGATTATTCATGGCCTTAACAGCATAGACTTATCAAATCTGAACTGGCTACAGTTGCTGCTGTGTGCCTGATTTGCCAATAGCAGGGACCCACACTTAACCCAATAGTGAGCCCACTGTTCTCTAGGGTAACCAGCCATAGACCTGATAGCGGGTTGACTCTTTTTGATCACTTCCTTGAATAAAAGGACAATACTTTTTCCTTAATAGAGTAGATTATTCTGGTAATGGATTTGTCTTTCATGCATATAATGCTTCTGCGAAAGCACCATCCATAGACACACAGAATGCCTTATTCACCATCATGGTCTTGTATACTGTACCTTGATTTTGACCAAGGAACTCAACAGCCAGATAAGTGCAACAGTGGACCCATGATCATGGAATCCACTGTTTTTACCACGTTCTTCACCATATTAGAGCAGCTAGACTAATAGAAAGAAGTAATGACTATTTGAAGACACAGTAACAGTGCCAGTGAGGTGGCAGCAGCCTGGAAGGTTGAGGCACATTCTCCAGGTGGTATATGCTTTAAATCATCACCCAATATATGGTGTAGTTTATCCCATAGCCAGGAATCATGGGTCCATAAATCAAGGGAAGAAAGAGAAATAGTTTCATTCACTATCATCCCTAGTGACCCACTAAGAAAAAAAAATTATGCCTTCTGGTTGCTGTCCTCACGGAGAGCTGACACCTGGCTCTGAGGAGCGACTCCAGGACCGAGACCAGAGGTAAGACCAACTTTTCTGCTCCAAGTAACCTGCCTGGAGGACTCAGAACACACAGAAGCAAAATTCTTCTGGGACCAGGCATTTCCAGTTTCTAGCTGGGTCCTGAACCTCGCTGATCCTGGCCCACAGCTCCCTGCTCCCAAACCTCGTGGCCCACCCTTGCCCACATCCCCAGCCCAAGAGGAAACTGTACAGGGCCTCTGGGAACAGGAAAATAGGGGCACTCAAGCTGCAGGTCCCCTGCAGTCCAGACACCACCCGGATCTGAAGCAACCCAGTCAAACAGCTCCCTGCACCCAACACTCGAGGAAGGGAAAGACATGCCTGGGAAGCCAGAAGAGACTACACTCTGCCCACATTTCTGACTCTAGATGAAAATGCCTAGAGCCATCTGGGCCCCCTGTGCACGGGGACCCGAGAAAAGGCGGGGCAGGCCTTTCCTTCACAGAGAGCTGAAACGCAGCCCCCTAGGAGCAACTTTAGGCCTATGACCAGATATATGACCAACTATTCTGCTCCAAGTGACCTGCCTCGTTGACTCAGGACACACGCCTACAGAAACAGCTGAAGACGAGTAGACAGGAAAGACTACATGCCTGAAAGCAGAATACTCTGTTCCCAAAACTGGCTGAAAGAAATCAGGAAAACAGGTCTATAGCACTCCTGACTCAGAGGCCTATAGGACAGTCTAGCTACTGTCAGAAATAGCAGAAAAAGGTAACACCAGAGACAACCTGATGGCAAGAGGCAAGCGCAGGAACCCAAGATCTAGATTTTAAATCACATTTGAATGATGGAGGACTTCAAGAAAGACATAAAGAACTCCCTTAGAGAAACGCAGGAAAACATAAACAAGTAGAAGCCTATAGAGAGAAATCACAAAAATCCCTGAAAGAATTACAGGAAAACACAATCAAACAGGTGAAGGAATTAAAAATGGAAATAGAAGCAATAAAGAAAGCACAAAGGGAGATACCCTGGATACAGAAAACCAAAGGAAGAGACAAGGAGCTGTAGATACAAGCATCACCAACAGAATACAAGAGATAGAAGAGAGAATCTCAGGAGCATAAGATTCCATAGAAATTATCAACACAACTGTTAAAGATAATGGAAAATGGAAAATGCTGCTGGCCCAAAACATACAGGAAATCCAGGACTCAATGAGAAGATCAAACCTAAGGATAATAGGTATAGAAGAAAGTAAAGACTCCCAGCTCAAAGGACCAATAAATATCTTTAACAAAACCAAAGAAGAAAACTTCCCTAACCTAAAGAAAGAGATGCCCATAAACATACAAGAAGCCTACAGAACTCCAAATAGATTGGACCAGAAAAGAAACTCCTCCCATCAGATAATAGTCAAAACACCAAATGCACAAAACAAAGAAAGAATATTAAAAGCAGTAAGGGAAAAAGGTCAAGTAACATGTAAAGACAGACCTATAAGAATTACACTAGACTTCTCACCAGAGACTATGACAGCCAGAAGATCCTGGACAGATGTCATATAGACCTTAAGAGAACACAAATGCCAGCCCAGGTTACTGTACCAGCAAAACTCTCAATTAAAATAGATGGAGAAACCAAGATATTCCATGGCAAAACCAAATTTACACAATATCTTTCTACAAATCCAGCACTACAAAGGATAATAAATGGTAAAGCCCAACATAAGGAGGCAAGCTACACCCTAGAAAAAGCAAGAAACTAATCGTCTTGCAACAAAACAAAGAGAAGATAAGCACACAAACATAATTTCACATCAAAATATGAATATAACAGGAAGCAACAATCACTATTCCTTAATATCTCTCAACATCAGTGGACTCAATTCCCCAATAAAAGGACACAGATTAACAACAGATACGCAATGAGGACCCAGCTTTCTGCTGCTTACAGGAAACACACCTCAGAGACAAAGACAGACACTACCTCAGAGTGAAAGGCTGGAAAACAACATTCCAAGCAAATGGTTGGGAGAAGCAAGCTGAAGGAGCCATTCTAATATTGAATAAAACTGATTTTAAACCAAAAGTCATCAAAAAAGATAAGGAAGGACAAAGGAAAAAATCCACCAAGATGAATTCTCAATTCAAAATATCCATGTTCCAAATACAAGGGCACCTACATACATAAAAGAAACCTTACTAAAGCTCAAAGCACATATTACACCTCACACAATAATAGTAGGAGAGTTCAATACCCTACTATCATCAATGGACAGATCATCGAAACAGAAATTAAACAGAGACATAGACAGACTAAGAGAAGTCATGAACCAAATGGATTTAACAGATATTTATAAAACATTCTATCCTAAAACAAAAGGATATACCTTATTCTCACCAACTCATGGTACTTTCTCCAAAAGTGACCATATAAAAGGTCATAAAACAGGCCTCAACAGATACAGAAAGATACAAATAATCCCATGTATCCTATCAGACCACCACAGGCTAAGGTTGGTCTTCAGTAACAATAAGGAAAGAATGTTCACATATACATGGAAGTTGAACAGTGCTCTACTCAATGATAACCTGGTCAAGGAAGAAATAACAAAAGGAATTAAAGACTTCTTAGAATTTAATGAAAATGAAGGTAAAACATACCCAAACTTATGGGACACAATGAAAGCTGTGCTAAGAGGAAAACTCATAGCACTGAGTGCCTGCAGAAAGAAACGGGAGAGAGCACATATCACCAGCTTGACAGCACACCTAAAAACTTTAGAACAAAAAGAAGCAAATACACCCAGGTGGAATAGAAGGCTGGAAATAATCAAACTCAGAGCCGAAATCAACCAAGTAGAAACAAAAAGGACTGTACAAAGAATCAACAGAACCAAAAGTTGCTTCTTTTGGAAAATCAAGAAGATAGATAAACCCTTAGCCAGGCTAACCAGAGGACACAGAGAGTGTGTCCAAATTAACAAAATCAGAAATGAAAAGGAGACATAACTAGAGAATCAGAGGAAATTAATAAAATCAACAGATCCTACTACAAAAGCCTATATTAAACAAAACTTGAAAATCTGGAGGAAATGGACAATTTCCTAGACAGTTATCAGGTACAGTTAAATCAGGAACAGGTAAACCATTTAAGCAACCCCACAACTCCTAAAGAAATAGAAGCAGTCATTAAAAGTCTCCCAACCTTTAGATGGGTCCAGATGGGTTCAGTACAGAATTCTATCAAACCTTCCTAGAAGACCTCATACCAATATTATCCAAACTATTCCACAAAATTGAAACAGACGGAGCACTACCGAATTCCTTCTATGAAGCCACAATTACTCTTATACCTAAACCACACAAAGACCCAACAAAGAAAGAGAACTTCAGACCAATTTCCCTTATGAATATCGACACAAAAATACTAAATAAAATTTTTGCCAACCAAATCCAAGAGCACATCAAAATAATCATCCATCATGATCAAGTAGGCTTCATCCCAGGGATGCAGGTATCATTTAATATATGGAAAACCATCAATATAATCCACTGTATCAACAAACTGAAAGATAAAAAAATGAACATTTCAGTAGATGCTGAGAAAGCGTTTGACAAAATTCAACATTTCTTCATGAATCTTCTTCAAATTCTTGGAAAGAGTAGGAATTCAAGCCCATACCTAAACATACTAAAAACCATATAAAGCAAACCAGTAGCTAATATTAAACTAAATGGAGAGAAACTTGACGCAATCCCACTAAAATCAGGGACTAGACAAAGCTGCCCACTCTCTCCCTACTCATTCAATATAGTTCTTGAAGTTCTAGCCAGAGGAATGAGACAGCAAAAGGAGATCAAAGGGATACCAATTGGAAAGGACGAAGTCAAAATATCACTATCTGCAGATGATATGATAGTATATTTAAGTGATATCAAAAGTTCCACCAGAGAACTACCTTCAGCAAAGTGGCTGGGTATAAAATTAACTCAAATAAATCAGTAGCTTTCTTCTACACAAAAGAGAATCAAGCTGAGAAAGAAATTAGAGAAACAACACCCTTCATAATAGTCCCAAATAATATAAAATTCCTCAGTATGACTCTAACCAAGCAAGTTAAAGATTTGTTTGATAAGAACTTCAAGCCTCTGAAGAAAGAAATTGAAGATCTCAGAAGATGTAAAGATGTCCCATGCTCATGGATTGGCAGGATTAATACAGTAAAAATGGCCATTTTATCAAAAACGATCTACAGATTCAATGCAATCCCCATCAAAATACCAATCGAATTCTTCAGAGAGTTAGGCAAAACAATTTGCAAATTCATCTGAAATAACAAAAAACCCTGGATAGCTAAAACTATCCTCACCAATAAAAGGACTTCAGGGGGAATCACTATCCCTGAACTCAAGCAGTGTTACAGAGCAATAGTGATAAAAAGTGTATGGTATTGGTACAGAGACAGGCACATAGACCAGTGGAATAGAATTGAAGACCCAGAAATGAACCCATACACCTATGGTCACTTGATTTTTGACAAAGGAGCCAAAACCATCTAATGGAAAAAAGATAGCATTTTCAGCAAATGGTCCTGGTTCATCTGGAGGTCAGCATGCAGAAGAATGCAGATCGATCCATTCTTATCACTCTGTGCAAAGCTTAAGTCCAAGTGGATCAAGGACCTCCACATCAAACCAGATACACTCAAACTAATAGAAGAAAAAGTGGGGAATAGTCTCAAACACATGGGCACTGGAGAAAATTTCCTGAACAAAACACCAATGGCTTATGCTCTAAGATCAAGAATCGACAAACGGAATTTCATAAAACTACAAAGCTTCTGTAAGGCAAAGGACACTCTTGTCAGCACAAAACGGTAAACAACAGATTGGGAAACAATCTTTACCAGTCCTACAACTGATCGAGGGCTTATATCCAAAATATACAAAGAACTCACAAAGTTAGATGGCAGGGAGACAAATAACCCTATTAGGAAATTGGGTTCAGAGCTAAAAAAAGAATTCATTGGTGAGGAATGCTGTATGGCTGAGAAGCAGCTAAAGAAATGTTCAACATCTTTAGTCATAAGCGAAATGCAAATCAAAACAGCTCTGACATTACACCTTACCCCAGTCAGAATGGCTAAAATGAAAAACTCTGGGAACAGCAGATGCTGGCTAGGATGTGGAGAAAGGGTAACACTCCTCCATTGTTGGTGGGATTGCAGAGTAGTACAACCATTCTGGAAATCAGTCTGGAGGTTCCTCAGAAAATTGGACATTGCACTACCTGAGGACCCAGCTATACCTCTCTTGGGCATACACCCAAAAGGTGCCCCAACATATAACAAAGACACGTGCTCCACTATGTTCATAGCAGCCTTATTTATAATAGCCAGAAGCTGGAAAGAACCCAGACGCCCTTCAACAGAGGAATGGATACAGAAAATGTGGTACATCTACACAATGGAATATTACTCAGCTATCAAAAACAATGACTTTATGAAATTCATCGGCAAATGGATGGAACTGGAAAATATCATCCTGAGTGAGGGAACCCAATCACAGAAAAGCACACATGGTATGCACTCATTGATAAGTGGATATTAGCCCAAATGCTCAAATTACCCTAGATGCACAGAACATGTGAGACTCAAAAAGGGTGACCAAAAAAGCAAATGCTTCATTCCTTCCTTAACATGGGAACAAGAATACCCTTGAGAGGGAATAGGGAGGCAAAGTTTAGAACAGAGGCTGAAGAAATGCCCATTCAGAGCCTCCCCACCTGTGACCCATATATATACAATCACCAAACCTGATAAGATGGATGAAGCAAAGAAGTGCAGGCTGACAGGAATTGGATGTAGATCTCTCCTGAGAGACACAGCCAGAATACAGCAAATACAGAGGCGAATGCCAGCAGCAAACCACGGAACTGAGAATGGGACCCCCGATGAAGGAATCAGAGAAAGGACTGGAAGAGCTTGAAGGGGCTTGAGACCCCATATGAACAACAATGCCAAGCAACCAGAGCTTCCAGGGACTAAGCCACTACCCAAAGACTATACATGGACGGACCCTGGACTCTAACCTCATAGGTAGCAATGAATAGCCTAGTAAGAGCACCAGTGGAAGGGTAAGCCCTTGGTCTTGCTAAGACTGAACCCCCAGTGAATGTGATTGTTGGGGGGAGGGCGGTAATGGGAGGAAGATGGAGAGGGAAACACACATATTGAAGGGGAGGGGGGGTTAAGGGGATGTTTCCCTGGAAACAGGGAAAGGGAATAATAATTGAAATGTAAATAAGAAATATGCAATTTAATGAAGATGGAGGCCAAAAAAAGAGAAAAAAAATAATTGCATCTTGTTCCAGTGACATTAAGTTCTACTAGCCTATAAATTTGGTTCTAGAACAGGGAGCAATTCTACCAGAAGTCACACTTAATACTCCATTATACTCGAAGCTCATACTTTTCCCTGGCTCTTTTGGTCTTCTGGTTTCCTAAACTAAAAAGTTTTGCAGGCATAACACAAGTTTAGGAGGCATGATTGATCCAGATTACCAAGAGGGAAATGGATTCATCCACTATGGAGGTAAGAAAGTTTTTATCTAGAGTTGAGGGGGTGCTTTAGGATGTCTCTTCGTGCTATCATGTCTTGTGATTTAAATAAATTGGAAACTATAATAACCTCATCCAGGTAGGATAACAAAGGGTACAGACTCTCCCAAGATGAACTGTGGTCATTCTTCCAAGAAAAGAGCCAAGATATTTTGAGATGTCTGAAGAGTATAGGGGAAATACCAATTGGGCAGTTAAGGATGGTAGTTATAAATAACAGATAAAGCCAAGGATTATAATTGACATGAGTGTTTCTATAATATTTTGTTAAGAATGTATTTGAATAGATATTTAAGTTTTCTTTCTTTGATTTCTTTATCTTGTCCTATAACATCAATTAAGAGAATATCAGTAGTTATGATCTTTAAATTTTGAGATACCAAAAGAATGCCCTTCAAGGCACATTGCCATCTATCCTCAAATTTATAATGTATTTGCATTATGTTAGGAACAGTTATATCATGTTATATGTAATTATGTCTGGCTTAAATATACAACGTGTTTATGATTGTATATGGTATAGTTATATCATGTTAGAAGCAGTCATGACCTAGCTATTATTATTTTTTTTTGGAAATTAAACATGGCATGAAGAGATATGATTGTGTGTTAAGTAGACAAGGGGTAGACTTGTAATGGCTATTCTTGGTTGTTGACTTCATCTGGAATTAACTAAAAGCCAAGCAACGGGGTACACTTTGTGAAATTTTTCTTAATTAAAACATTTGAAATGGGAAGGCCCATTTTAATTTGGATCTTAAAAACCACCTTTAATTGAGGCTATACTCTCTGGTGGCAGTGTATATAAAAGATATAGAGAAAGGAAATTCTGACAGTCTTTGTCTGCTTGCTCTTGTACTGGTTAAACAAATTCATTTCTTTTTTGGTTTTCTAGTATACACTGAAGACAAACTTATACATCCTGCTGTGAACTGGATAACCATTGGATTCTTGGATTTAGTTGGTAGATAGCCATTGTTGGACTACCTGGACCACAGCCTGTAAGCCATTCATATATCCCCTTTCCTTCCATACATAGACTCATTCTATAAGTTCTGTCACTCTAGAGAACACTGACTAACACAACTATTTATGCATGGATGACCCTCACCGCCTTTGATGAGGGAAGTTCTTCTTCCTCCACTTTACCAGTTCATATATTAATCTCTTCTGCAAATATGCTCATAGGCATATTAAGGAATGAAGTTTATAAACTAATTGTGTATTCTGTAGGTCAACCAAGTGTTATTCACTTGACAAGAACTATTTTTTCCTGTCCTACTGGAATCAGTAGGACAGGAAAAAATAGTTCTTGTCAATAAAAATATGTAATTAACTTAGTAACACAATGATCTGGTTTTACCTCAACAGCTCTAATGATGATGAAGAAGATGGTGTATGTACAGTGTGTGTGTGTGTGTGTGTGTGTGTGTGTGTGTGTGTGCGCGTGCGCGCGCGCGCGCTTCTATGACTGATACTATTTAAAGGCTTCACGTTCTGGTTAACTGGGGTTAACTATAAACAGGAATTTCAGATCTTTATTTGATAAGAGGTGTACCAGCCATATAATTCATTACTCCTTATTTTGTGAGATACTCTCTCAAACTACCAGCTGTGTTTGCTGAAATAGACAGTGAATTATTTAACCTTTAAAAACCATTTTCTATAATTTTAGGGTGGTATTTGCACATGTACTTTGCTCTCTTTATAAACAAACCATATAAATCTTATTCCACACTGTTAGTGAATGTGGAAAATCCAGGCACTAAGGACAGGGTGATAACATTTGGGCTAATTTGGGAACCATTTAAAAAAATGGTCTACTCTTGAAACAAACTCCAAATTGTTTGTTTACATAAACATGGTACTATAGAGAATGGCAAGTTTAAAAATTTTTAATAATTACTCATCAGTAATAAATGACATGGAAGAAATGAATTTTACAGACATTTTGAGCGGGATCAAAAAATCTAAAGGCTCATTGAGGGAAATAGCTTCCATTAAGAGAAAAATAAGAAAAAACATGCCATGAAGTGTTGAAATGATTAAGCTGTGAAGCCAATTAAGACTTTTACAACTTAGTTTTATGATTCAGGATGTTTCCTGAGGAAGAAAATTGAGGCTTTGGGTTTTCATCAGGCATCTTGGTCAGGGGTAAAGGGAATGGCATTTGCTTTTCCTAGTGGTTTGAGAGTGTGTGGGGGAGGTGTATGCCACTGGCACTTCTATGACAATGAAACCTGGAACAGCTCATCGTAAAAAATTACCTCAAACAATTTGCTTCATTTCACTGTAGAGTTTTTTTCCCCCAGAAAGTAATTGGAAATTATGCTGAGGGAGAATAGCCGCGGACCTATAATGTAAACAGCATCTGTACAGCCTGCACCACTTCTTAGCAGACTAAGGAAGCTGGCCCTGAGGGCGCTAGGAAAGCTGTGCAGGCAGCTGCCTTGGCAATGAAGTCACAAAGGATCTTCTCTGTCTCAAAACAGATGGATTCATCTGCATGACTAGTATAAGGAAGCGGGGTGAGGGACATATGCTATTTGATTGCTATAATGTTTGAAAAGGTGATCCTGTGATTAGGAATTTTTAAAAAGTCAAAGTGCAATGACGTACCTAGTTTTTATAAAGGCTATGCTGACAACAGAAGAAAGTGTTAGAGCATCCGCAAACTTGACAGGGAGGCTCGTAAGGACAATGGGGATACCAGGCCACAGATCTGAAGAATTGGGCCCATGACTTAACCTCTGTCCACCCCTGATTCCACTGATGAAAGCCTGCCTGTCTCAGAGGCTAAGGTAAAATTGTGGCAGCAATGACAAGGACACTGAGAATGAGTTGTCACAACTGCAGAGGAATCTAGGGGACATGAAAGAGTGGAGGCTTGGATTTAGTTGGTTGATAGCCATTGTTGGACTACCTGGACCACAGCCTGTTAAGTCATTCATAAATCCCCTTTCCTTCCATACATAGACTCATTCTATAAGTTCTGTCACTCTAGAAAACACTGACTAACACAACTATTTATGCATGGATGACCCTCACCGACTTCGATGAGGGAAGTTCTTCTTCCTCTACTTTACCAGTTCACATACCAGCTTTTTCTCTTTCTTTCTTCCTTCCTTCCTTTCTTTCTTTCTTCCTTCCTTCCTCCCTCCCTCCCTCTCTTTCTTTCTTTCTTTCTTTCTTTCTTTCTTTCTCTCTTTCTTTCTCTCTTTCTTTCTCTTTCTTGTTTGCTTGCTTGCTTTCTTCCTTCCTTCCTTCCTTTCTTTCTCTCTTTCTTTCTTTCTTTCTTTCTCTTTCTTGTTTGCTTGCTTTCTTTTTCTTCCTTCCTTCCTTCCTTCCTTCCTTCTTTCTTTCTCTATTTCTTTCTTTCTCCTTCCTTCCTTCCTTCCTTCCTTCCTTCCTTCCTTCCTTCCTTCCTTCCTTCCTTCCTTTCTTTCTTGCAAGCATGTCTCTAAGAACATTTGAAGGAAGAGTGATCTCATGTAGACGTCACTGCAGAGCTTTAAATGGAGGACTGACACAGATCTTATTACTAAATACGTTTTAGAGAAGTGTTAGATTTCCAGACCAAGATACAGAGTTTCTACCTGGCCTGCTCCTGGGCTTCTATTATTGATAGTTTGCCTCACTGCATTGGTACACACTAATGGGCTAGAATTGATGCATCTTTTCTTTTCTCCTGGCTAAGATTATCGTAGAGAGTAGTTTGTCTTGGCAGTTATAAATTACACAAGAGTAAAGTTAGAAGTTACATGAGCATCTATCCCTGCAAACAACTTCCTATGAGAGGAACACCTAGTCATAGTGTGGATGATTAAGCACTAGGTCGTTCTCTAAGACAAAAAAATATGGCACTTGTCCGGAGCACCATCATGTAAAGTCTAGAGTCTAATCACTATTTTTCTTAAGAAAAACCTAAGTCAAAATCACAAAAAAATGTTTAACTTACCATTGTGCTGGTATATCTACATTTGTGGTGTGTTTAAATATTCATTTACTTTTGATACGGCCCCAATGGAGAAGTTAGGGCAAGGACTATAGGAGCTGAAGGAGTTTGCAACCGCAAAGGAAGAACAATATTTACCAACCAGACCCTTCCAAAGCTCTCAGGGACTAAACCACTAACCGAAGACTACAAATGGAGGGATCCATGGCTCCAGCTGTATATATAGCAGAGGATTGCCTTGTCTAGCATTAATGGGAGGGGAGCTCCTTGGTCCTGTGAAGGCTTAATGCCCCAGCTAGGGCACTGAGGCATGAGTGGGTGGCTGAGTGGTGGAGCACCCTCATAGAGGCAGAGGAGGCGGGGAGAGGATGGGGACTTGTGGAGGGGAAACTGGGAAAGGGGATAACGTGTGTGTGTGTGTGTGTGTGTGTGTGTGTGTGTGTGTGAGTCTGTGCCTGTGTGTGTATTATAGAGTAAACAGATTTTAGGAGATTAGAAAAAAATATGAAAACTAAGTCCAGCTGTGAATAATTAAAATAACCATTAAAAAATGAAACAACAAAAACAATAAAAGATCCTATAGGCCCATTTTTGTATGTTTTCTGTACTGGTCATAAAACTAGTCACTTTACATAGAACTTCATATAATCATATTGAAATTAGAAAGAGAAACTCAGATCTAGATGCTAAGAATGATTATTGCTCCCAGAGTGTCATCACTTCTAGAACTTCTCAGTTGACAAAGCATGTATACAGTAATCAGTATACATACATCAATTCATGTATAATCACCTATATTTTTGTTAAGCTAAGTATAAGTTTGTATTGATAGCTCACCTCAGGTGTTACCATAAAGATCACTCTAGCATTCTTCTATGTTTATTAGACGATATCTACTCCAACAGCTGGTGATAGTTTTTAGTCGTGTGCTATCTATCTGTTAAATTCTACAGCATGTTATAAAAGTATCAGATTTTTCAACTCCTGTACCCAAGGAAAATGACTACATCACTTAGAAAAGAGAAAGAATAGACAGGCTATTTTTTGTATTTACTTTTATAATGCTAATTTCTAAGCCATGATGTGTATGGTTTGTGTGTGTGTGTGTGTGTGTGTGTGTGTGTGTGTGTGTGAGTCTGTGCCTGTGTGTGTATTATAGAGTAAACAGATTTTAGGAGATTAGAAAAAATTATGAAAACTAAGTCCAGCTGGGAACTAATGGTGATTTGACCCAGGATTACTACAGACAAATATTTGTTAACTTTTTGTCTTTATTCTATTTACATTCCCTTTGTTTTTATTCTGTTGTCTTTTGTTTAAAGAGATCATATCTTTATATAGTTTATACTTCACTTTTTTCAGATTCTTCTTGATTGGATATTTTTTATTTACATTTCAAATGTATTTCCCTTGCCTGGTAGTTTCCTGACCCTAGGCCTCCTATGCCATTCACACTCCCCCTTCTTCTATGAGGGTGTTCCTCCTCCCCAACAACTCCCCCTTCAGACTCCCCACCCTAACATTCCTCTACCCTGACGGTTCAGCCTTTGCAGGACCAAGGGTTTCTCCTCCCATTGGTATCCAGCAAGGTGATCCTCTGCTACATATGCAGTTGGAGCCATTGGTCAGTTCATGAGTAGTCTTGGGTAGTGGTTTAGTCCCTTGGAGCTCTGGTTGGTTGATAATGTTGTTCTTATGGGGTTGCAAGCCCCTTCAGCTCCTTCAGTATTTTCTCTAATTCCTACAACTGAGACCCTGTTCACAGTTTAATTGTTTGCTGCTAGCATTTGCCTCTGTATTTGTCATGCACTGGGTGAGCCTTTCAGGAGACAGCTATATCAGGCTTTTGTCAGCATGTACTTCTTGGTTTCATCAATTTTGTCTAGTTCTGGTGGCTGTATATATATGGGCTAGAATTCCAGGTGGGGCAGGCTCTGAATAGCCATTCCTTCAGTCTCTACTCCAAACTTTGTCTCCATATCCCCTCCTACTAATATTTTTGTTCCCTATTTTAAGAAGGACTGAAGCATCTGCACATCAGTCATTCTTTTTCTTGAGCTTCATGTAGTCGTGGATTGTATCTTGGGAAATTCAAGCTTTTAGGCCAATATCCACTTATCAGTGAGTGCATACCATATGTGCTTTTTTGTAACTGAGTTACCTCACTCATGATGATATTTTCTAGTTCCACCCATTTGCCTATAAATTTCATGATGTCATAGTTTTTGATAGCTGACTAGATGTAGATGTACCATATTTTCTGTGTATATTCCTCTGTTGAAGGACATCTGGGTTCTTTCCAGCATCTGGCTATTATAAATAACGCTGCTATGAACATAGTGGAGCATGTGTCTTTGTTGTATGTTGGAGCATCTTTTGGGTATATGCCCAGGAGTAGTATAGCTGGATCCTCAGGTAGTGCAATGTCCAATTTTCTGAGGAAACTCCAGACTGATTGCAGAATCTCAGGATTGTTTTGATTTGAATTTCCCTGACGACTAAGGATGTTGAACATTTCTTTAGGTGCTTCTCATCCATACAATATTCCTCAGCTGAGAATTCTTCGTTTAGCTCTGTACCCCATTTTTAATAGGATTATTTGGCTCTCTGGAGTCTAACTTCTTGAGTTTTTTTTTTTTTTTGTATATTTTGGATATTAGCCCTCTATCAGATGTAGGATTGGTAAAGATCTTTTCCCAACCTGTTGGCTACTGTTTTGTCCTAATGACAGTGTCCTTTGCCTTACAGAAGCTTTGCAGTTTTATGAGGTCTATTTGTTGATTCCTGATTTTAGAAAATAAGTCATTGATATTTTGTTCAGGAAATATTTTCCTATGCCATTGTGTTGGAGGCTCTTCCCCCACATTTTCTTCTATTAGTTTGAGTGTATCTGGTTGTATGTTGAGGTCCTTGATCTACTTGGACTTAAGCTTTATACAGGGTGATAAGAATGGGTCAATTTGGGGCTGGGGATTTAGCTCAGTGGTAGAGCGCTTACCTAGGAAGCGCAAGGCCCTGGGTTCGGTCCCCAGCTCCGAAAAAAAAGAACCAAAAAAAAAAAAAAAAAAGAATGGGTCAATTTGCATTCTTCTACTTGCTGACCTCCAGTTGATCCTGCACCGTTTGTTGAAAATGCTGTCTTTTTTCCACTGGATGGTTTTAGCTTCTTTGTCAAAGATCAAGTGACCATAGGTGTGTGGGTTCATTTCTGGGTCTTCAATCTATTCCATTGATCTACCTGCCTGTCTCTGTACTAATACAGTTTTTATCACTATTGCTCTGTAACTCAGCTTGAGGTCAGGAATGGTGATTCCTTCAGATGTTTCTTTATTGTTGAGTAAAGTTTTCACTATCCTGTTTTTTGGGGGTTTTTTTGTTTTGTTTTTTTTTGTTTTTTGGTTTTTTTTTTGTTTTTTTGTTTTTTGTTTTTGTCATTCCAGATGAATTTGCAAATTGCTCTTTCTAACTCTATGAAGAATTGAGTTGGAATTTTGATGGGGATTGTATTGAATCTCTAAATTGCTATTGTCAAAATGGCTCTTTTTACTATATTACTCCTGCCAATCCATGAGCATGGGAGATCTCTCCATCTTATGAGATCTTCCTCAATTTCTTTCTTCAGAGACTTGAAGTTCTTGTCATACAGATCTCTCACTTGCTTGGTTAGAGTCACGCAGAGGGATTTTATGTTCTTTGTGAATATTGTGAAGGGTGTCCTTTCCATAATTTCTTTTTCAGCCTGTTTATTCTTTGAGTAGGGAAAGGCTACTGTATTGTTTGAGTTAATTTTATATCCAGCCACTTTGGTGAAGGTGTTTGTCAGGCTTAGTAGTTCTCTGGCTGAACTTTTGGAGTCACATAAGTATACTAGTATATCATCTGCAAATAGTGTTATTTTGACTTCTTCCTTTCCAATTATTATCCCTTTCACCTCCTTTTGTTGTCTGATTACTCTGGCTAGAACTTCAAGAACTATATTGACTAAGTAGGAAGAAAGTAGGCATCCTTATCTAGTCCCTGAGTTTAGTGGGATTGTTTCAAGTTTCTCTCCACTTAGTTAAATGTTAGCTACTGGTTTTCTGTATATTGCTTTTACTATGTTTAGGTATGGGTGTTGAATTCCTGATCTTTCCAAGACTTTTAACATGAATGGGTGTTGAATTTTGTCAAATGCCTTCTTGGCATATAATGAGATGATCATGTGGATTTTTTCTTTGAGTTTGTTTACATAGTAGATCACATTTTCTATGGTTTCTTGGGTCCCTGGGATTCTCTCTTCTATCTCTTGTATTCTGTTGGTGATGCTTGCATCTATGACTCCTGATCTCTTCCCTAGGTTTTCTATCTCCAGCATTTTCTCCCTTTGTGATTTTCTAATTGTTTCTATTTCCATTTTTAAATCCTGAATGGTTTTGTTAAATTCCTTCACCTCCTTGGTTGTGTTTTTCTGTAATTCTTTAAGGGATTTTTTGTGTTTCCTCTTTAAGTGTTTCTACTTGTTTACCTGTATTGTCCTGTATTTCTTTAGGGAGATATTTATGTCCTTCTCAAAGTCCTCTATTATCATGATGAGATGTGATTTTATATCCAAATCCTGCTTTCTATTGTGTTTAGATATCCATTTTTTGCTTTGGTGGGAGAACTGGGCTTTGATGATGTCAAGTAGTATTGGTGTCTGTGGCTTATGTTCCTCAGCTTGCCTCTTGCCATCAGGTTGTATTAGCATGTCTTGCTGTTTCTTAACAGTGGCTTGCCCTTCCTGTAAGCCTGTGTGTTGACACTCCTGTAGACCTGTTTCTTTCAGCTGTATCTAGGAACAGAGCTGCTCCTGGGTTTTTGTGTGCTGAAGCTTTCAGGTCAGTCTCTAAGAGTAGAAGAGTTGGTCTTACCTCTTCTTTTAGGTGTGTCTGAGCTCCAGGAGACTGGCTTTCAGGTCTCAGTGCAGGCAGAAACTAGATCCTGCCTAGGATTGCTCCTAGGTTCTGGTATTCAGAGGGCACTAATCAGGTTCCTCTTGGGCCTGGAATGTGAGCAGAAATGGTGGTTTCCGCTGAGCTCTCAGGATTATCTGCACTTCTGATAGTCTAGCTCTCTCCCGCACAGGATTTGGGTACAGAGAGCTCCGGGAGTGATTCAGCTCTGCCCAGGCAGAAACCAGAAGCTAGACTTCTCTTAATTTTGTGGTTTTCCTGCCTCACCCAAGTACTGGGATTTCAGATTGTCGTAGTCATGCCATGCTTAAATTCTTTTGAGGAAACTTCACATAAAATAATTTAGTTTTAGTTTTCATAAAAATTTTACCTAGTTTAACTCACTGAATGTTTGTGTGTGTGAGGTCTACAGTCACTGTCTCTACTTCATAGCTGAGGAAAATGAGGCAGAGATGTTTTTGTCACTGTTGGGAAGTGTCATCTGGGATTTTGGCTCTGCCCATCAAGCTTTATGTCCTGCGGTTTTAACCAGATTCAAATTTCCTCACTCAATTAAATTTCTGAAATAATGAGTATGTAAGGATGATAATCATTTCATTTAGCTTCTGCAAACTTCCAATCTACACCATTATGAATTATGATGAGTAAAAACTAAGGCATTAAAACTCTGATCATATAAAACTGTAGTTTATAATAAAATAAACAGTGCTTTCCTGGGTAAAAAAGCCAATATCCTAAGTTTGCTGTCATTCATGACCTGGTCCACTGGCTGTGAGCTGTGACATGTTGTGTGAGCTGTTCTTTGTGTTTTGTATTCATAAATTTCCTTTAGGAACAGACATATTGGTCCTAACCCAGAAGGAAATGATCATAGTCATTATAAACTCTACCTTTTAAAATAAAGATACCAATAAAAATGACACTTTAAAAAAATCTGTTCAAATAGTTATAAAAGAAGTGCAGCCAGTGGAGGGGGCCTGTCCATTTATACTTTATAGTCAGGTGTGATATTTCCCTTAAGAAATAAGGAAGATCATGTAACCAATTGAATTTTACCATTATATCCAAATTTGTTTTTAGACACTGGTGTGAACACTTGAAGGCATATTGTGTCATCATTTATAATTAAATAATGATGATCTGTCACTGGCCCTTTGAGTATTAATTGGATATCTAATGATCTTATGCTGCCAAAGTTGTTAATGTCAGAGCCTGGGCCCTGGCAGCTCTAACAAGCAAGGCTTGGTCACCCACTCTTATTATGCCAATTAAAGAGGAAAGTAACAGTGAAAACTCGAGGATAGATTTATTCAGTGTGGCCACATAGGGAGAGATACATAGTGGTCCATTGACCCTCCTCAAATTTATCTTCAAGGTACTAAGATAATTTTTGGTTTACCTAGAGGATGAGAGATATACATATCTAAGTATTCCTGGTGAATTTGTAGTCCCAATCATTATTAGCTCATCATTGTCTGGACTTCTGTTCCACCTGCAAGGTGATCTTGTAAGTTGTTATAGCCCTGTGAAACATTTTCCTAGAAGACAAACTCCTTCCGGCTCATACCAGGTGTCAGCTTTTATCTTCTTCCAAATGAGATTCCTGGTGAAATTCCAGTTCCTTTGGGAATCATTGTGTTAACATTCTAATAGCCAAAGGCATTAAAATGTCCAAAGTAATGGGTGCAAATGATTCTTAGAATGTATTAATTCCTGGGCTATGATACAATGCTACAAGACAGCCCTTGCAAGCTACTTTCATATGTCAGTGCAATGCTTATGGACTTCCCAGCATTTATAATAGTGAACCAAAGTAAATCTTTTTTCTTATAACTTGTCCAGTCTGAGGCATTTTGTTATAACAATAGAACATGAACTGAGACTGCATGAGAACAGGGAACTCTCAAAAGTTCTGCTTTAGGCAGCATTATATCTTGAGATAAAACTGGTGGCATATAATATTAGTAAAATTCTTTGTGACTGACATTGGGCTTACTAACCTGACACAGGATGGTTCAAATGGATAAGGATGTGAGAACTCCAGAGCAATCTGAGAACTGTACACCAATGACTTGCTCTTTTTGGGGTGGGGGTATTTTATGGATTGCTGAAAGGTACAGATGTCTATTGATGGAATGGATGATTGAAAGAATAGAATAGATCAACAAGAATAGGTTAGAAGAGAGTATATAGAATATGCAAGTTTAATGACTGTACATCTCATTTGTTCACATGGGTACCACCACCTATTCAGGGTTAGCCACGAGAAACTTACGTCCTTATCTGTCTTAGTTTCCTAATATTCTAAAAGAATGTCAGAAACAGAAACTAGAAAAGGAAATTGACTTATTTATAGTTTGGCTAAATGTAATGGGAGGAGTCTACTTGTTTTCCTCACTATGAGACAAACCATGAAAAGGGGCCAGAACATATGTAAATTAATTGTGGTAAGGTTTGGTTGTTCTTGTCTCCATTTATCATTATAGAGATGATGTTTTACTCATGGTACTCAACAAATTCATTTTAAAGAACCCCCAGTTTTGAAAGAGAAAAAGAATCATTAAGGCCTTATGGATAGATTTAAACTCTCATTATTCTTGGCCTAGCAGAGTCTTTGTTCTTAAGTCCTTCGATAGGTTTGGAGGAATGCTTTTTGTATCTCTTCTTTGGAGATTGTCTTCTTTCTGTATGTCTGTTTCACACAGATTTTGCCAGTGCAAAAGCTTTAGCTGGGTGGCTGAGGGGAGGGGCATATGTGTCTCTCATTAAACTATTTCATTTTCTCCAGAGTTTCACCACGAAATCTTAGCTACATTTCCAAAGATGGCCACCTTTTCTACTCTTACAGGCTTAGAATGGAAGCAGAAAAAGCAATTCAGCCTTCCAGTCAGTCAGCCACCATAGTATCCTGGGTATCTAGAGTTCTCCCTTTTGTAGAGATTAAGCTATGTATTTTCTGAGTCACTCCATATTGTACAAGATAATGACTTTTAGACTGTGCCCTGTCAAGGGTAATCCCATTTTAAAAAGCAGCGTTTCACCATATTTTGTGTATAAGTAAAGATGAAGAATGACTCTAATTATAACTAATGACCATAGATATGCTAACCTGTTCAGCACCATAGATTAGTAGATAATGTACTCCAAGTAAAAAGGCATTACCTTCAAACTTACCAGAATTGATTTGGAATATATGAGGTCATGGGCTGCGAAAACTATATCAGAAAAATAGTTTCAAGAACTTTGTTGAGCATGCTAGAACAATAAAGAGTGTGGTGCTTTAACCTTTACTTTATAAGAACACCTGATGATAACAGTCATCTGGTTACCTGGTGTACTGATCACTGGATTGACAGGAAGAGAGTTAATGAATGCCCTTGAGACTTCTTAATGTGGTCCCCACTGCTTTCTGTTTGACAGGGACCACATAAATCACCTTGCAACCCATCCATCCATCCATCCATCCATCCATCCATCCATCCATCCATCCATCCATCCATCTCTACCTCCAGTCCTGTTCTGTGGTTCGGAGGCTGAACTGTGGATCTGCTGAGCTATGTGGGTCTCCATTAGTTCTCCAACTGTGCTCCTTAATAGCTAATGCTGTGATTCTCTGTCTGGGTCAGCTCTATAACTGTCTAGTAAGACATCTTTGAATTCTGTGGCCTCTAAAATCAATTCATTGTTATTCTAAAATTTCTCTCTTTTTTGTCTATATCTGTGTCCCTGTGTGTGTCTGTCTCTCATCTAACTATCATATATTTATATGAAGTATAATATGTGTTTTGAGAGTTAATATTTACAATTAATATCAAAATAAAAGGAATTGATATCAAGGGAAATCAAGACTGCATGGTAAAATAATTCAATATAACTTGTGAATGAGTTTTTTTCAATAAATTTTAACCTTTTAGAAAGTCACAAACATATCTATGTTCCTGTATAGTATGTTCATAGCACTTCCCATCCATTTTAGTAATTAGAGGTCATTTCTCATCCATTCTTCACATTCTATTAAGGTTATGGAAAATTACAAGACTTTTTCCATGTAAGATATCACAAAAGATGATGCTTGAAATCCTGGCAAATATCTACCCATCTCCATAAAAGACACCAATATTCCCACATTGTGCCATACAATTCTACCTTCACATCTTTCTTATACCAAAAACTTCCCAATTATGAAACAGTAGAGCAGTTGATAAGTTTATATTTCACTCTGTTCTTGAGTAAAAATAAACATCTCTTTTTCTTACACTACCAGCACTGACTGTTTTTGTTACAGTGTGCAGAGCAGAAAAGAACCTAAGTTGGGGTTAAAAATTAGGAACAGTACCCTTAAGACATATTCTCAGGTCAGGGATTCAGATTCAATCCTGACTTCATTCTGCTTTTTACAGGAGCTTTAGTTTAAGAATAATTGTGTCAGTAAACTTGAGGTCTGTTTAATTAGACCATCTTGGTCAAGGTGTGCTTCTGTCTGTCTACCATTCACTTATTGTCTCAGATCCAGTCTTTAAGGGCAGGCCAATACAGTATTTATTACTGTCATCAACTGAGAGGATCAATCTGGCTTCTATGAGATAATTTTCACAAGTGTGCAACCTTGCCCTTTCTATTCAACATTGTGTCATTTTCTTCCTTCTCCCCTTATTCCTCTTTTCTCTTCTTAACATCAAGAACGTTGTGCTGCCTGAATATTCTTGGATGTGTGGATTTCCACCGAAGTATGGTTGAATTATCAAGGTATTCTACAGTCTTAGAGAAAACTTACATTTTCTCTACTAATAGCTAAGAATTGTTAATATTTTTTGCATGTAAAAGTAGAACATTCTGCCCAACTTCCTTCTCCATGCTGATATTTGGTCTGACTTGAGCATGCACAGGTTTTATGCATGGTGTCTCAACCAATGTGATTTTGAATGTACAGCTGCTCCATTGTGTATAGAAAACAGTTTCCTTGTATCTGTCCGTTGCCTCTGGCTTTTACATTCTTTCTTTTCTTTCTTCCACAATCCCTGAGCCTTTGGGTGAAGGGGAAGAATATATATGTATCAACTAGGACTGAGGGTTCTCTGGTTTCTTATTCTGTATACTTTGCCAAGCATCAGTCTCTGTATCATCATCAACTACAAATAGAAACTTCTCTGATGAGGGTTGAGAGATGTTGTAATCTATGGATATAAAGTAGGTCATTAGGAGTTGGTCCAATACTGTGTTCATTTAGTAGAATAATTGTTCCTATTAAATAATAGTGTCTATGTTCTGTCTAGTCTCCTAGTGCTTATATTCTGTCTAGCCTTAGATTCTTACCAGAAACCTAACTTTTGCTGCCTGAGTTTAGTCACAGATATACTTTCTGTCATTTATATTATGTTGGTATTCTCCTTTATTCCATAGTGGTCAGACAGAATGAAGGATATGACTTCAGTTTTCCTATATTTGTTGAGACTTCCTTTGCATGTTCAATTCTGTTTACATATTGTTGGATCTGGGGTTCAACCTGAAGGGAAGTCTGGAGGAAACACCCATTATAGCACTCTTCCATTTCTTTATTTTTATGCTTCCAGGGATTGAACTCAGGGTCTTGTGGATGCTAGACAAGCACTATGCCACTGAGCCATATCCCTAGCTGGTTAACACTCTTATTTTTAAAGATGTTTGTATGAAAACTATGTCACTTCCATCTCAGCGGTATTCATGGCAGATTTGTTATTCATGCTGAAATTCTCAAGTCTCTCATGAGCTACTTTGCTTTCTCTTGTTGCTTCTGGAGATAGACAGAGCTTGTCCAGAATCTCAGATATCACTTCATGCCACACCTTAAAGTTCTCTCCAGTCATTAGCATGGCTATTATCATGCCCTAATGTGAAACTAGCACCTAAATCTTTTTTTACAGTAAAGTTTATTTAGCATATTGATCTAACTGTAGTATCATTAAGTTAAAAAAATACTGGCTTAAAGATCAAAAATGTGTTTTATATTTATTTATTTAATTTATCTTTAATATCTATCTATCATCAATCTATCTATCTATCTATCTATCTATCTATCTATCTATCTATCTATCTATCTATCTATCCATCCATCCATCCATCCATCCATCCATCCATCCATCCATCCATCCATCTATCTATCTATCTATCTATCTATCTATCTATCTATCTATCTATCTATCTCCAGTCCAATTGTTATCCCCTTCCTGGTCTACCCTCCCAAAGTTCCTCATCCCATTTCTCCTCCCTGTTGTCTCCAAAAGGATGTCCCACCTCTCCAACTACACCCCCCCTACACCAGGCCTCCGTACTCCCTGGGGTTGGTCTTAAGTCTCTCAAGAGTTAGGTGCCTTTTTTCCTCACTGAGGCCTGACCAGGCAGTCCTCTGCTGTATATGTGTCAAGGGTCTTGGACCAGCTAGTGTATGCTGCCTGGTTGGTAGCTCAGTGTCTGAAAGATCTCTGGGGTTCAGATTAGTTGAGAGTACTGGTTTTCCTATGGGGTTGCCCTGCTCCTCAGCTTCTTCCAGCTTTCCCCTAATTCAACCACAGGGGTCATCAACTTCAGTCCATTCGTTGGGTTTAAGTATCTGCATCTGGTTCTTTCAGCTGCTTGTTGGGCCTCTCAGAGGACAGCCATGCTAGGTTACTGTCTATAAGCACACTGTAGAATCAGTAATAGTGTTATCCCTTGAAATGGATCCCAATTTGACTGGTCACTGAACCTCCTTTCTCTCATTCTCTTCTCCATTTTGTCCCTTCAGCTCTTTTAGAGAGGTACAGTTCTGGGTCAGAATTTTTGACTGTGGGATGGCAAACCAATCCCTCTACTTGATGCCCTGTCCTTCTACTGGAGGTAGACTCTACAATTTTCCTCTCTTCACTGTTACACATTTCATCTAAGGTCTCTTTCTTTGAGTCCCAAGAGTCTCTCACCTAACAGGTTCCTGGTAAATTCTAGAGGGTACCCCCAACTCCCAACTCCCACCTCCCAAGATTGCTTGTTTGCATTTATTCTGATTTCCCTCAGGGATTTAATCCTGTTCTCCCTAATACCTGATTATATTCCCCCTGTCCCCTCTCCCACCCAGGTTCCTTCTTTCTGCCCCATGTGATTGCTTCTCCCTCCCAAGTGGGATTGAAGCATCCTTACTTGGGCCCTTTAGCTTGCTAACCTTCTTGAGGATTATAATCTTGTGGATTATAGCCTGGGCATTCTATTCTTTTTGACTAATGTTCACTTATTAGTGAATATATGGCAGCTATGCCCTTTTGGGTCTGAATTACAGCACTCAGGATGACATTTTCTAGTTTCATCCACTTGCCTGCAAAAATCATGATGTCCTCTTTTTTAATAACCAAATAGTATTCCATTGTGTAAATCAATCACATTTTCTGTATCTTTTCTTCTTTGTGGGACATCTGGGTTGTTTCCAGCTTCTGGCTATCACGAATAATGCTGCAATGAAAATATTGGATCACATGCCTCTATGGCATGCTGGGGCATATTTTGGGTATATGCCCAAGAGTGATATAGCTAGGTCTTCAGGTAGATCTATTTCTAATTCTCTGAGGAACTTGGTTGGACCAGTTTGCAATCCCACCAACAGTAGAGGACTGTTCCTCTTTCTCCACCTTCTCACCAACATGTGCTATCACCTGAGTTTTTGATCTTAGCCATCAAATCTCAGGAACATTTTGTTTTGCATTTCTCTGATGACTAAGGGCATTGAACATTTTTTTAAAAGTGCTTCTCAGTCATTTGAGATTCCTGTTGTGAATTTCTGTTTAGTTCTACAGTGCATTTTTCTGTTTCTTTTCTTGGATATTTTCTTTATTTACATTTCAAATATTATTGCCTTTCCAAGTTTCTCCTCCAGAAACCTACTATCTCCCCCTGCTTCTATGAGGGTGCTCTTCTACCCACCCACCCACTCTTTCTCACCTCCCTGCCCTGTCATTCTCCTACACTGGGGCATTGAGCCTTCACAGAACCAAGGACCATTCCTCCCACTGATGCCTGACAAGGCCATCCTCTACTTCATATGTGGCTAGAGCTATCGGTTGCTCCATGGTTGGTGGTTTAGTTCCTGGGAGCTCTGAGGTATTTGGATAATACTGTTGTTCTTTCTTTGAGGTTAACATCCACCTAAGTTCCTTCAATCTTTTCTCTCACTCCTCCATTGGGAACCCAGTTCTCAGTCCAATGATTGGCTATGAGCATTCACCTCTGTGTTTGTCAGGCTCTGGCAAAGCCCCTCAGGGGACAGCTATATCAGGCTCCTGTCAGCATGCACTTCTTGACATCAGCAATATTGTCTGGGTTTGATGTCTGTACTTGGTATGAATCCCCAAGTGGGGCTGTTTCTGGATGGCCTTTCTTTCAGTTTCTGTTCCATCCCTAACCTCACACTGTATTACATAGCTATAGAGATAACAGTCTGCATGGTAGTTGTACAGAAACAGGCAAGTAGATCAATGGAATAGAATAGAAGACCCAGAAATGAACCCACATACCTATGGTCACTTGATCTTTGACAAAGGGGCTAAAACCACCCAGTGGGTTAAAGACAGCATTTTCAACAAATGGTGCTGGTTCAACTGGTGTTCAGAATGTAGAAGAATGCAAATAGAGCCATTCTTAATCACTTTGTACAAAGCTCAAATCTAAGTGGCTTAAAGACCTCCATATCAAACCAGATACATTCAACCTAATAGAAGTGAAAGTGGGAAAGAGCCTTGAACACATGGGCACACAGGAAAATTTCTTGAACAGAACACTAATGGCTTATGCTCTAAGATCAAGAATCAACAAACAGGACCTCATAAAAGTACAAAGCTTCTGTAAGGCAGGACACTGTCTGTCATCAGAACAAAATGGCAACCAACATATTAGGAAAAGATCCTTACCAATCCTACATGTGATAGAGGGCTAATGTCCAATATATACAAAGAACTCAAGAAGTTAGATTCCAGAGAATCTAATAACCCTATTAAAATGGGGTTACAGAGCTAAACAAAGAATTTCTCAGCTGAGGAATCAAATGGCCACAAAACACCTAAAGAAATGTTCAACCTAATCATCAGGGAAATGCAATTTTTTGATTGTGTTATTTGGTTTTCTTGGAGGTTATACTGGGTGATTTGTTTTTCCATGTGAAGTTGAGAATTGTTCTTTCCATGTAATTAAACTATTGTGTTGGAATTTTGA
This sequence comes from Rattus norvegicus, assembly GCF_021556685.1. Classification (NCBI taxonomy): domain Eukaryota; kingdom Metazoa; phylum Chordata; class Mammalia; order Rodentia; family Muridae; genus Rattus; species Rattus norvegicus. The sequence continues at coordinate 19,324,755 of NC_141538.1, read as the reverse complement.
TGGGGGTTGCACTGAAACTGTAGATTGCATTTGGTATGATGACCATTTCTACTACACTAATCCTATCAATCCATGAGCATGGCTATATTTCCATTTTTTGAGGTCTTCCTTGATTTCTTTCTTCAGAGACTTGAAGTTCTTGTCATGCAGATCTTTCACTTGTTTGGTGAGAGTTGTTCTAAGATATTTTATATTATTTATGAGTATTGTGAAGGGTGCTGTTTCCTTGTTTTCTTTCTCAGCCCATTTGTCATCTGTATAAAGAAAGGCTTCTGATTTGCTTGAGGTAATTTTAAATCCTGCCACTTTCCTGAAGTTGTTTATTAGAAAATCTCCAGTAGAATTTTTGTGATTGCTTATGTATACTTTAATATCATCCTCAAATAGTGATATCTTGATTTCTTTGCCAATTTGCATCCCATTGATCTCCTTTTGTTGACTTATTGCTCTAGCTAGAACTTTGAGTACTATATTGAATAAATACAGAAGAGTGGACATTCTTGTCATGTCCCTAATTTTAGGGTGATTGCTTTAAGTACCTCTCTATTTAATTTGATATTGGCTGTTGGTTTGCTATATATTGCTTTTATTATGTTTAGATATAGGTCTTTAATTCCTGATCTTTCCAATACTTTCAACATGAAAGGGTATTGTATTTTGTCAAGTGCTTTTCCAGAATCTAATGAGATGATCATGTGATTGTTTTGAGTGTTTATATTGTGGATTACATTATTTGATTACTGTTTATTGAACCAAACTTGCATCCTTGAGATGCAGCCTACTTGACTGTTGTGAATTATTTTAATGTATTTTATTCGGTGTGCCAAAATTTTATTGAGTATTTTTGCATCACTATTCATAAGTGAAATTTGTCTGAAGTTCTCTTTCTTGTTGTGTTTTTGTGTCATTTAGGTATCAGAGTAATTGTGGCTTCAAAGAATGAATTAGGTAGTGTTCTTTCTGTTTTTATTACATGAAATAGTTTGAGGCATATGAGTATTAGCTTTCCTTTGAAGGTCTGGTAGAATTCTGCAATAAAACCATCTGGCCATGGGAATTCTTTTAGTTGAGAGGGTTTTAATGACTTCTATTTCCTTAGGGGATATGTGCCTATTTAGATAGTTTACCTGCTCTTGATTTAATTTTAGTACTTGGTGTCTCTCTAGAAAGTTATCCATTTCATCTAGATTTTCCAGTTTTGCTGAATATAGATTTTTGTTATAGGATCTGATGATGTTTTGAATTTCTTCAGTGTCTGTTGTTATGTCTCCCTTTTTAGTTCCGATTTTGTTGATTTGGATACTGTCTCTGAGCCTTTAGTTAGTTTGGTAAAGGGTTTATCTATCTTGTTGATTTTCTCAAAGAACCAGCTATGATTCTTTGTTAGTTCTTTTTGTTCTATTTGGTTGATTTCAGCCCTGAGTTTGACTATTCCTGCCTTCTACTCCTCTTGGATGTATTTGCTTCTCTTTGTTCTAGAGCTTTTAGATGTGCTGTCAAGATGCTAATGTGTGCTCTCTCCAATTTCTTTTTGGAGGCACTCAGAGCTATGAGTTTTCCTCTTAGCATCCTGTTGGATGTGTTTGCTTATTTTTGTATGTAGGGCTTTTAGGTGTGCAGCTAAGTTGCTAGTATGCTCTAATTTGTTTATGAGGTCACTTAATGCTATGAATTTTCTTCTTAGCACTGCTTTCATTGTGTCCCATAAGTTTGGGTATACTGTACCATCATTTTCACTGAATTCCAGGAAGTCTTTAATTTCTTTATTTCTTCCCTGACTGAGTTATCATTGCATAAAGAGTTGTTCAGTTTCCACGGGTATGTTTTTTTTATTGTTATTGCCTTAGTTCATGGTGATCTGATAGGATGCATGAGATTATTTCAATCTTCTTGTATCTGCTGAGGCTTGTTTTTATGACTGATTATTTGACCAACTTTGGAGAAGGTTCCATGAGATACTGAGAAGATTGTATATTCTTTTGTCTTAGGGTGAAATGTTCTGTGTATATCTGTTAAATCCATTTGGTTCATAACCTCTATTAGTTTCACTGTATCTGTGTTTAGGTTTTGTTTCAATGACCTGTCCATTTGTGAGAGTAGTGTGTTTTATCTTTTTACAAAATGAGCCATTTAAGATCTGGTGATTCTGTTTTATCCATTGTTAGGTTTGGAAGTTTGAGTAAAATTCTTTTTGTTGGATAGCCACTGACTTTGCTATGGAAAAAACATATTGATGTCATAATCATAAGTTAAAAACCACACTAAAATATTCATATTTACATATATGCATCAACACACATCTTAAACTAAGCATACAAATTTCAGTACCCAATAAGTAAAAAATAAAATAAGAAATAAAAATGTAAAGCCAAACCAAACAATGAAAAACTGTAAAAGGAAGTGGTTGCAAATTTTTCCACAGTTATTTTAAGGATTTTAGGAGTAGATTGATTTATATACCATGCTGTTTTAAAGTTAAAATGATACAAGGAGTCAATTATCATCATGCACAGTCTGATTACATTAAATCAGGTTGTATCAGGTAAAAACAGTTATTGAAATGCAATAAAGGCTCAGTAAAACAAAAGTGTCAATAAACGAAACTTCTGTTATGTAGTCTCAGGTTGATATCTTCCCCAGTTTACGATGTAATCATCAAAGAGAGACAGATGACAGGTAGATGATAGAGACAGAATGCTTCATAAATTGAAAATGTATTTGCCCTCCTGATTTCATCCCATAATATACATAATTGGATATAGCAATATTTACTGTTAGTGTAGAATTTAGTTCTGCTTGTAGATAAAATGGTGAAGACATTAGGTCAGAAAAGGATAAACAAGAGTGGGGGATTGATAATAGGCCTCTTCAAAATAAATTTTGACCTGATACAACACGTTAAATTTTCTAAACTCAATAACATCTCTTTCTATTTTAATACGGTTCCTAACTTTTTGTTTATTGGTTTTTTTGTAAATAAGCAACTTTATCATTTCTTGTCCTTAGATACTTTTAAATTCAAATTATAGGAGGATTCTCATTTATGATCTTTAATTCTATTGCTTAGGACTTCCAGTGTATGTGAGAAAACCCAGTTTAGGAATTTCAAGTGTTCCCCATTGAAGGAAATGTGAATCAAAGTCATCTTTAGTTATTTCCCTATTTTCCACATACCATGAGTTAAATTAGTACAATTATGAAGAATGAAATCAGCTAGTGTATCAAATGGCAATTTTCTCAAGTATCAGCTCCTCGCTTGTATCTCATTTGAATTCCCCAATTTCTACTGAAATTTATAGACATCTCTATGCTTGCTAGATCGTAGATGAACTTGATTAAATTTACGTGCTGCTTTGGAGAACAATTTCCTTATCTTGATTCCAATATGGAGTCAGTCCTCTTAACTACTAAGCCATCTCTCTAGCCTTGAATATTTTATATTCTTTAAAAAATGGCTTCAGCCTGACAAATACAGAGGCAGATGCCCACAGGCAACCATTGAACTGAGAATAGGGTCCCCACTGGAGAAGTTAGAGAAAGGACTAAAGGAGTAGAAGGGGTTTGCAACCCCATAAGAAGAACAACAATATCAACTAACCAGAACCCCCAGAGCTCTATACAGTTTGGACCTATGGCTCCAGCTGCATATGTAGCAGAGAATGACCTTATCAGCCATCAATAGGAGGAGAAGGCCTTTGGTCCTATGAAGGCTTGATGCCCCAGTGTAGAGGAATGTCAGGGTGGGAGGTGGGAGGGAGTGAGTGTGTAGGTGGGGAAGCACCTTCATAGAAGCAGGGGGAGATAGTGGGTTTCTGGAGGGGAAACCAGGAAAGGAGATAACATCTGAAATGTAAATAAATATCCAATTAAAAAGTAAATAAAAATGGCTTAAATTGCTGTGTCAGACAGGAGATAATCACCACCTACTCAAAGCCCACATGCATATATCCTTTCACATATGCATATGCATACACATACACACACATACACATACACACAAAGCACATGCACAAACACATAATGAGGATAAAAAAATCTTAAAGCACATAAAAGACTTCAGAGTACAGATTTGCAGCAGATGGCACTGAGTAGTACATATGTGAATGACCCTATAAACAGTCCAGGGATGAGCACTTCAGTGATTATCAGGATGCTCTTCCAAATCTGTTTCACATTTTTTATTTTCCATTTGAAGCCAAGAACTTCTTCTATAGGTCCTGGAGGTGTACAAGTTAGTCTGCACTATTTTTAAACCATAGCAGTGACCTCCTAATTTATATCTTCCACCTTCCTTCTCAAAATCTAGCTAGTCAGTATTAACCACAGCACGCCTTTAGGATCCTGAGAGCACACCTTTCTATCCCCTCTTTGGGGTCCTGACCTGTGACACATGCTATTGTTTTCCCATACTTATGACAGATCCCCATGAATCTGTGTATCACTGCTTTCTTCTTTCTGATCCATCTGCTCTTTCCCTCACCAGACCCTGGGTTTACACACTCACTTGTGCAGGTGAAAGAGCAAACTAACAGAGGGAATTTTGTAGTTACATTTCTTCCATTTAGTCTGATCACAGCAACTTTGAGATACAAGGTATTGACGGAAACACATAAGAATATCTCCTGAGAACCTCTTTGTTTCTGGTTGAGAAATGTTTATTTGGTTCTGGCTTTGGAGGTATTCTGAAAGAGCCTTACTGTGTCAACAGGCATAAGAGAATTGGCAGAGGCAGAGAAAACAAATTTGTTTCAAGCCTTCCACAGCATGTGGGGGGGGAAGGGAAGTATATCCAACATGGCAAGCAGACATGGATGGGACTTCAGGAGTGTTCAGACCTTGAGGATTGTGCTTTTTCCTTTATCCTCTGAATGGCTGTTTGTGCTCCATGCATTTTCCCGAGCTACATTCCCTGAGCTTATTAAAGAAAGTGGCTCCCTGGGCACTGGCCAAGTACTGATTGCCACTTCTTTATGCTACAGAATTTTCTTTGACAATTTCACTCATGTCACTGATATATTACTGTTTTCTCTTCTCTCTTTAGGCCCTTTAGAAGTTCTGCAAAATTTCCATTGTCATGTTAGATTTTCATTTTGATTTTCTGAGCTGGTCATCTTCAGGTACTACCAAAAGGTGCATCATAAGTAGAGGGGAAGCACAAGTGTGAGTATATGTGTGTCACTTGTTGCTGTGACAGGCGTTGAGGAATATCTCTTGCTAAAATTCATTGGCTTGAGCCCATGTAATAACTGAAAGTGTATATAGACGGTCACTCTGCCTTTCTTTGCTTTTTCTCCTTCATTTTGAGTCAACTGGTTAATTGTTCATTGAGGTGCTCATTCCTCAAGGAGTATTTCAATGTCTCTCATTCTTTTTTAAGCCAGGCCAAGAACACAGAGATGAGACTCATTATCTTAAGACTGTAGTCCCCTTGCATTCTAAGAATAGCGAACACTAACAGGACCTCCATCCCCAATGAGGACATTATCTATAATGGCAATCTGCACATTGTAGCAGGAATAATCATCTTGCGATGGTTACTCTTAATCTTCAATTTGACATTGTGTAGAATCACCTAGAAAGAGAGTCTCAATAAGTAATTATGTTGCTTATAGGCATATCTATTGGGATTATTTTATCTTGTTAATTGAGGTGAAAAGATTTACTCATTGTGCATGACATCATTACCTGGGTAGGGAGTCCTGGATTGTGTAAGAGTGGACAGAGTGATCTGAGTACCAGTATGCATGTATTAGTTCATCCTCTCTTTGCTTTTGGCTGTGGATATGACTAGCTGCTTTAAATATCTGCTGCCTTGTTTTACCTAAATGATAAACTATAACCTGAATTTATGAGCCAAATAAATATTTCCTCCCCTAAGTTTCATCTATCATAGTGTTTTTAAAGTTTAATTTGTTGATAATTTCACATATGAGTAGTGTGTTTACAGTACTTTTGTTCCTTTCTTCCCAACCCATTTCCTCCAACATCCTCAAGCAATGTTTTGAGTTCATATTTTCTTTTAAAATTACAATTATGTTACACACAAACATACACACACACACACACACACACACACACACACACACACACTCACACTCACACTGTTTCCATGTGAGAAAACTGACTCATTCTTAGCAGACATTGGTTGTCTGAAACTCTTCATCTAGATGTAGGAGCTTGTGAAATTTCCCCAAGTCATACTTCATGGTAGAAGCTCAACTCGTGTTAGTATTAGGTAGGTTTTGTTTTGGTAACAATATTATTGACTTTTTGTTGGTACAATTTCCCTGTCATGTATACTAGGCCCTACCAAGCAGTGGGTACGCAGTTCTATGGCTTTTACAGTCTTTCCAGTCTCTCTTTCATGATATTGTTTAAGCCTTAGGTATAGCAGTTGTGTTATAAATGTACCAAATTAGGACTGGCAAACAAAGCCTCCATTTTACCCATTTTAAAATTTCTGTCATAGTTTCTATCTTATCAAAGAGACTTCTTTGATAAGAGATGTGAGCTACATTATTCTGTGTGTAAAGATAAATATTGAGAATATAGTTTTAAGTTATATTGGTTTAAGGAAATGGGAGTAATATGTTTTCCTTCAGGGTTATTGGGATAATTGTACAATTTTGTCGTTATATCTATTTCAATGACTTATATGTATTTGCTTTCCATGTTTTCAACCTTCCCTGCATCTCCAGGGTGAAGCTAACTTGATCGTCATGAATAGTCTTTTTGATATATGCCTATATCAGGTCTGCAAGTATTTTATTGAAAAAAATTGCATCTATGTTCATTAGGGTATTGATCTATAGGTTTATCTCTGTCTCTCTGTCTCTTTTTCTTTCTCTCTGTGTGTGTTTATAGTTAAAGAGATATTGACTTAAAAGAAGGAATTTTGAAGTGCTCCTGCTTCTTTCTTCCTTCCTCCCTCCCTCCCTTCTTCCTTTCTTTCTTCCTTTCTTCCTTTCTTCTTTTCTTAAATATAATTTAAGAAACATTGGCTGTAGCTCTTTGAATGACTGAAAGAATTACTTGTAAATTCATTTAGGCCTGGACTTTTTATTAGTCAGGAGACTTTATTATTACTTCAACATCTTAATTTGCTAACAATATGTAAGTTGTTGATTTCTTCTTGGTTCAATTTTAGTGGTTTTGTTAATCTTTATGCAGTTCTTTTAGATTTTAAAACCTAACAGAGAATATGTCTTTAAAGTATTTATTTCCTTATGATTTTCTAAATTTCTTCATTTTCTGTTGTAATATTTCTCTTTTCATCTTTGATTCCATTTATTTGAATTTATTTGTTAATTGGGCCAATGGTCTATAAAACTTCTTAGACATGTTGATTCTTTGAATTATTTTTTCTGTTTCTTCTCCATTAATTTTTACTCCGATGTTTATTATTTTCTCTCACCTACTGTATTTGTGTTTGATTTGTTCTTGGTTTTTCAAACTCTTGAGCGGCAATTGTTAAATCATTTATTTGTGCTCTTGTGATTTTTAATGTAGACATTTAGAACTCTAAATTACCCTCTTAAGGTTGCTTTTAATGTATCCCAAATGCCTTTTTTGTTGTTGTTGTGCTTACAATTTCATTTCTTTTTTCCATTTGTAATTTAGCAATGTGTTGTTTTAATATTCATGTGTTTGTGGAATTGCTAGAGATTCTTTTGCTGTTAATTTTATGCTTTATTGCTTTCTAGTCAGATAGGATACATATAGTTATTTTAATTTTTCTCCATTTGTTGAAATTATTTTTGTTCCCCATGGTGTAATATAGTTTTGAGAGACTTTCATGTACTGCTGAGTATAATGTCTAGCTTTTGATACTTTGGTGAAATATTCTCTAGACATCTGTTAGATGCAGGTGATGTATAATGTCATTTAACTCTAATGTTTCTCCCTTTATTTGTTGTTCAGACAACTTATCAATTGGGGAAAGTTGGGGGTTGAAATCACCTACTACCTCTGAGTTAAGAGTTAATTTGTGCCTAGTTTAATAGTTGCTATATATTAAATTGGGGAGTCAGAGTTTGATATGTTTTATTTGGGATTATAATTTCCTCTTGGTTAATTTTTACTTTTTGTCAGAAGGAAGTGTTTTTATCTTCTTTGATTAGTCTTTGTTGGAAATGTATTTTGCCAGATATTAGGATGGTCAACCATGCTGGTTTCCTGATCCTATTTGCCTGGAATACTTTTTTTCCCCCATCATTTCACTGTAAATGATGCCAATCCTTAAACATGAGATTTTTTAAAATAGTGCCAAGATGAATTTTGTTTCTTAATCTATTCAATTAACCAGTGTCTTCTTATTGGAGAGTTGAGGCCATTCGATATTTCAAATTATTACTGAAAGGTGTATGTTAGTTGCTATCCTTTATTTTTTACTTGCAGTTTCAGTCCTGTTTTGTTTTTGTCTCAATAATTATGGCTTCATTTGCTTTTACTTCTGAAGCCTCCTGGATGTTTTTATTTCTCCTCTCATTCTGAAGCATTGCTTCCTATATTTGTTAAAGGTCTTGCTTCTTGGATGGGAATTCTTTTAGCTTATTTATGTCTTGGAGCATTTTTCTTTCTGATTAGCTATGAAAGAGAGTTTCATTATTTAAAGTAGCCCCGGCTGGTACCTGTGGTCATTTGGAACTAAAAGAACATTGTTTCAGTTTTTAGACTTAAAAATTTTTATAGAGATATGATCCATCTTGTTTCCATCCATGCAACCCCACCCCACCCCCAGAGCTAATCTTTTGACACAGCTATCTGCATCCCAAACCCACCTGGAGAAAGCTTGTATCTTGGGAGTGCTAACACAATTAAGATCACAGGTGAAACCACCACTACTGCCCCAATCTCTGTCCCAAGTGTAACCTGCTCAGAGCCAAGAAGAACTAGGAACTGTGAAGCAGTCTGGGACATGCAGCTAGGGACAGGGAGCTGGGGACATGATCCATTCTGTTTCCATCTGACCCCCAGAGTTGTACTGTGCCATAGTTATCCACACCCCAATCCCACCCAGAGAGATCTTGTCTTCCAGGAGTGCTGACACACATAAGACCACAGGCTAAAAGGCTCAAAGGAAAGACAGGTCCCAGTCAGAGACAGCAAGAATAGCTAACGTCAGAGCTAATCAGTTGGCAAGAAGCAAGTACAATAACCTTAGCAACACAAACCAAGGGTACATAGCATCATCAGAACACAGTTATCCCAACAGAGCAAGCCCTGGATATCCCAATATACCTGAAAAGAAAGATTCTGATTTAAAAATCACATCTCATGATGATAATAGAGATCTTTAAGCAGGACATAAATAACTCCCTTAAAGAAATGCAGGAGAATACAGGTAAACAAGTAGAAGCCCTTAAAGAGGAAACACATAAGTCCCTTAGAGAATTGTAGGAAAACATAACTGAACAGGTGAAAGAATTAAACAAAACCATCCAGGATATAAAAATGGAAATAGAAACAATAAAGAAATTGCAGAGAGACAACCCTGGAGATAGAAAACCTAGGAAAGAGATCAGGAGTCGTAGATGCACACACCACCAACAGACAACAAGACATAAAGGAGAGAATCTCAGGTATAGAAGATACCATAGAAAGTATTGACACAATAGTCAAAGAAAATGCAAAATACAATAAGCTCCTAACCCAAAACATCCAGGAAATTCAGGACATGATGAAAAGACCAAACCAAAGGATAATAGACAGAATAGAGGAATGATTCCCAACTCACAAGGCTAGTAAACATCTTCAACAAAATTATAGAAGAAAGCATCCCTAACCCAAAGAAAGAGCTGCCCATAAACATACAAAAAACCTAGAGGATGCCAAATATATTGGCACAAAAAAAGAAATTCTTCCAATTACATAATAATCAAAATACCAAATGCACAAACAAAAAAGAATATTAAGAGCTGTAAGGAAAAAAGATCAAGTAACAGAGAAAGGCAGACCTATCAGAATTACTCAGATTTCTCAACAGAGACTTTAAAAGCTGAAGATCTTAGGTTGATGTCACACAGACCTCAAGAGAACAAAAATGCCAGTCCAAGCTATTATAACCAGCAGAACTTTCAATTACCATAGATGGGAAAAACATGATATTGCTTGACAAAACCAAGTTTACACAATATCTTTCCACAAACCCAGCCCTACAAAGGACAATAGATGGAAAACTCCACCACATGGAGGGAAACTAAATCCAGGAAAAATGAATAGATTAATCTCAGAACAAATGCTAAAGAAGAGATCCAAACAAACATAATTCCACCTCTAATAACAATGAAAAAATAACAAAAAACAGGATGCAACAGTCATTGGTCTTTAATACCTCTTAATACCAATGGACTCAGCTCCCCAATAAAAAGATATAGCCAAAAAGACTGGATACATAAATAGGATCCAGCATTTTCCTGCATACAGGAAACACATCTCTGTGACAAAGACAGACACTTCCTCAGAGTAAAAGGTGAGAAAAAAATATTCCAAGCAAACAATCTCAAGCAACAAGCTGGAGTAGCCACTCTAATATCAAATAAAATTGACTTATAACAAAAAATATGAAAAAGCATGAGTAAGGAACCTTCATACTCATCTAATGAAAAGTCCACCAAGATGAACTCTCATTTCTGAATACCTATGCCTCAAATGCAAGGGTACCCATATTTTTAAATATTACAAAAGCTCCAAGTACACATTGAACCTCACGCAACAATAGTGGGAGATTTCAATACCCACTCTTATACAGGGACAGATCATGGAAACAGAAACTAAACAGATATACAGTGAAATTAACAAAAGTAATGAGACAAATGGATTTAACAGATATCTATAGAACATTTCATTCTAAAACAAAAGAATATACCTCAGCACCTAATGGCACCTTCTATAAAATTGACAAAATAATGAAACACAAAACAAGCCTCAACCACTACAAGATTGAGATAATCCCTTGCATCCTACCAGATCACCATGGACTAAGGCTGGTCTTCCATAACAAAAACAACAGAAAGCCCACATACACATGGAAGCTGAACAACTCTCTACTCAATGATAACTTGGTCAGGGAAGAAATAAAGAAAGAAAATAAAGAATTTTTAGAATTTAATGAAAATGAGGGCAAAACATACCCAAGCTTATGGGACACAATCAAAGCAGTCCTAAGAGGAAAGCTCATAGCTATGAGTGCCTCCATAAAGAAATTGGAGAGAGCATAGACTAGCCGTTTAATACAACATCTGAAACCTCTAGAACAAAATGAAGCAAATACACCCAAGAAGAGTACATGGCAGGGAATAATCAAACTCAAGACTCAAATCAACCAAGTAGAAACAAAGAGAAAAATATAAAGAATGCAGAAAAGCGGGGCCCGAATCTCACTGATCCTGGCCCACAGCACCCTGCTCACGTGGGAGAGAGAACTCACAGCCCAGACAGGTGGACACTCCTGAGACTGCAGGGCAGGAGAGACCTCTAGTACTGCCCACCACTGCCCACATCCCTGGCCCAATAGGAAACCTTATAGGGCCTCTGGGAACAGGAAGATAGGAGCACTTATCACTGCAGTCCAAACACCGCCCAGATCTGAAGGGACCCAGTCAAACAGCTCCCTGCACCCAAATCACCTGGGTGGGAGAGCAAGACCTTCAGAGGGTCAGACACACATGGGAAGCCAGAGGAGACTACTCTCTGACCACATTTCTGAAGCTAGAGGAAAACTCCAAATGCCTAGTGCCACCTGGGCCCCCTGTGCACAAGGTCGCAAGTGAAGGTGGGGCAGGCCCTTCTGGTTGCTGCCCTCATAGAGAGCTGAAACATGTACCTGAGAAGTGACTCCAGGCCTGAGACCAGAGGCAAGACCAACTTTTCTGCTCCAAGTGACCTTCCTGGTAAACTCAGTACACATGCCCACAGGAACACCTGAAGACCAGTAGACAGGAACGACTACACACATGAAAGGAAATCCAGGACTCAATGAGAAGATCAAACATAAGGATAATAGGTATAGATGAGAGGGAAGACTTATACCTCAAAGGACCAGTAAATATCTTCAACAAAATCATAGAAGTAAACTTCCCTAACCTAAAGAAAGAGATGCCCATAAACATACAAGAAGCCTACAGAACTCCAAATAGATTGGTCCAGAAAAGAAACTCCTCCTGTCACATAATAGTCAAAACACTAAATGCACAAAACAAAGAAAGAATATTAAAAGCAGTAAGGGAAAAAGGTCAAGTAACATATAAAAGCAGACCTATCAGAATTACATCAGACTTCTCACCAGAGACTATGAAAGCCAGAAGATCCGGGATAGATGTCATACAGAAGCTAAGAGAACACAAATACCAGCCCAGGTTACTGTATCCAGCAAAACTCTCAATTAACATAGATGGAGAAACCAAGATATTCCATGACAAAACCAAATTTACACAATATCTTTCTACAAATCCAGCCCTACAAAGGATAATAAATGTTAAAGCCCAACCCAAGGAGGTAAGCTACACCCTAGAAAAAGCAAGAAACTAATTGTTTTGCAACAAAACAAAGAGAAGACAAACACAAACATAATCTCACATCCAAACACAAATATAACAGGAAGCAACAATCACTATTCTTTAATATCTCTCAATATGAATGGACTCAATTCCCCAATAAAAAGACACAGATTAAAAAACTGGATACGCAAGGAGGACCCAACATTTTGCTGCCTACAGGAAACACACCTCAGAGACAAACACAGACACTGCCTCAGAGTGTAGAGTAAAAAACTGGAAAACAACTTTCCAAGCAAATGGTCTGAAGAAATTAGCTGGAGTAGCCATTCTAATATCAAATAAAATTGATTTTCAACCAAAAGTCATCAAAAAAAATAAGGAAGGACACTTCATATTCATCAAAGGAAAATTCCACCAGGATGAACTCTCAATCCTAAATATCTACTCTCCAAATAAAAGGGCACCTGCATACATAAAAGAAATCTTACAAAAGCTCCAAGCACACATTACACCTCACACAATAATAGTAGGAGATTTCAACACCCCACTCTCATCAATGGACAGATCATGGAAACAGAAATTAAACAGAGACATAGACAGACTAAGAGAAGTCATGAGCCAAATGGACTTAACGGATATTTATAGAAGACTCTATCCTAAAACAAAAGGATATACCTTCTTTTCACCACCTCATGGTATTTTCTCCAAAATAGACCATATAATCGGTCATAAAACAGACCTCAACAGATACAGAAAGATAGAAATAATCCGATGTGTCTTAGCAGACCACTACGGGCTAAAGCTGGTCTTCAATAACAATCAGGAGAGAATGCCCACATATGCATGGAAGTTGAATAATACTCTACTCAATGATAACCTGGTCAAGGAAGAAATAAACAAAGAAATTAAAGACTTCTTAGAATTTAATGAAAATGAAGGTACAACAACCCAAACTCATGAGACATAATGAAATCTGTACTAAGAGGAAAATTCATAGCTCTGAGTGCCAGCAGAAAGAAAGAGGAGAGAGCATATATAACCAGCTTGACAGCACACCTAAAAGCTCTAGAACAAAAAGAAGTCAACACACCCAGGAGGAGTAGAAGGCAGGAAGTAATCAAACTCAGAGTTGAAATCAACCAAGTAGAAACAAAAAGGACTATACAAAGAATCAACAGAACCAAAAGCTAGTTCTTTGGGAAAATCAACAAGATAGATAAATCCTTAGCCAGAGTAACCAGAGGACACAGAAACTGTGTCCAAATTAACAAAATCAGAAATGAAAAGGGAGACATAACAGCAAAGCCAGAGGAAATTCAAGAAATCATCAGATCCTACTACAAAAGCCTATATTCAACAAAACTTGAAAATCTGGCAGAAATGGACAATTCCTAGACAGATACAAGATGCCCAAGTTAAATCAGGAACAAATAAACCATTTAAACAACCCCATAACTCCTAAAGAAATAGAAGCAGTCATTAAAACTCTCCTAACCAAAAGGAGCCCAGGTCAAGATGGGTTTAGTGCAGAATTCTATCAGACCTACATAGAAGACCTCATACCAATACTATCCAAACTATTCCACAAAATTGAAACAGATGGAGTGCTACCGAATTTCTTCTATGAAGCCACAATTACTCTTATACCTAAACCATACAAAGACCCAATAAAGAAACAGAATTCCAAACCAATTTCCCTTATGAATATGAATGCAAAGATATCAATAAAATTCTTGCAAAGCGAATCCAAGAGCACATCAAAACAATCATCAATCCTGATCAAGTAGGGTTCATTCCAGGGATGCAGGGGTGGATTAATATATTGAAAACCATCAGTGTAATCCACTATATAAACAAACTGAAAGATTAAAAAAAATGATCATTTCATTAGATGCTGAGAAAGCATTTGACAAAATTCAACACTCCTTCATGATAAAAGTCATGTAAAGAACAGGAAATCAAGGCCCATAACTAAACATAGTAAAAGCCATATACAGCAAACCAGTAGCTAATATGAAAATAAACAGAGAGAAACTTGAAGCAATCCCACTAAAATCAGGGACTAAATAAGGCTGCCCACTCTCTCCCTACTTATTCAATATAGTTCTCAAAGTCCTAGCCAGAGCAATCAGACAACAAAAGGAGACCAAAGGGATACAAATTGGAAAAGAAGAAGTCCAAATATCACTATTTGCAGATGATATGATAGTATATTTAAGTGATCCCAAAAGTTCCACCACAGAACTACTAAACCTGATAAACCTTCAGCAAAGTGGCTGGGTATAAAATTAACTCAAATAAATCAGTAGCCCTCCTCTACACAAAAGAGAAACAAGCCAAGAAAGAAATAAGGGAAATGACACCCTTCATAATAGTCCCAAATACTATAAAATACCTCGGTGTGACTTTAACCAAGCAAGTGAAAGATCTTATAATAAGAACTTCAAGCCTCTGAAGAAAGAAATTGAAGATCTCAGAAGATGGAAAGATCTCCCATGCTCATGGATTGGCAGGATTAATATAGTAAAAATGGCCATTTTACCAAAAGTGATCTACAGATTCAATGCAATCCTCATTAAAATACCAATCCAATTCTTCAGAGAGTTAGACAGAACAATTTGCAAATTCATCTGGAATAACAAAAAACCCAGGATAGCTAAAACTATCCTCAACAATAAAAAGACTTCTGGGGAAATCACTATTCCTGAACTCAAGCAGTGTTACAGAGCAATAGTGATAAAAACTGCATGGTATTGGTAGAGAGACAGATGTATAGATCAGTGGAATAGAATTGAAGACACAGAAATGAACCCACACACTTATGGTCACTTGATTTTTGACAAAGAAGCCAAAACCATCCAATGGTGCTGGTTCAACTGGAGGTCAACATGTAGAAGAAGGCAGATCCATTCATGCTTATCACCCTGTACAAAGCTTAAGTCCAAGTGGATCAAGGACCTCCACATCAAACCAGATACACTCAGACTAATAAAAGAAAAACTAGGGAAACATCTGGAACACATGGGCACTGGAAAAATTTTCCTGAACAAAACACCAATGGCTTATGCTCTAAGATCAAGAATCGACAAATGGGATCTCATAAAACTGCAAAGCTTCTGTAAGGCAAAGGACACTGTTTTTAGGACAAAACAGCAATCAACAGATGGGGCAAAATCCTTTACCAATCCTACAACTGATAGAGGGCTTAACAAAATATACAAAGAACTAACGAAGTTAGACTGCAGTGAGACAAATAACCCTATTTAAAATGGGGTTCAGAGCTAAACAAAGAATTCACAGCTGAGGAATGCCGAATGGCTGAGAAACACCTAAAGAAATGTTCAACATCTTTAGTCATAAGGGAAATGCAAATCAAAACAACCCTGAGATTCCACCTCACACCAGTCAGAGTGGCTAAGTTCAAAAACTCAGGTGACAACAAATGGTGGCGAGGATGTGGAGAAAGAGGAACACTCCTCCATTGTTGGTGGGATTGCAGACTGGTAAAATCATTCTATAAATCAGTCTGGAGGTTCCTCAGAAAATTGGACATTGAACTACCTGAGGACCCAGGTATACCTCTCTTGGGTATATACCCAAAATATGCCCCAACATATAACAAAGGCACATGCTCAACTATATTCCTAGCAGCATTATTTATACTAGCCAGTAGTTGGAAAGAACCCAGATGCCCTTCAACAGAGGAATGGATACAGAAATGTGGTACATCTACACAATGGAATACTACTCAGCTATCAAAAATAATTGCTTTATGAAATTCATAGGCAAATGGGTGGAACTGGAGAATATCATCCTGAGTGAGGTAACACAGCCACAAAAATACACACATGGTATGCACTCATTGATAAGTGGATATTAGCCCAAATACTCGAATTACCCTAGATGCACAGATCACATGAAACTCAAGAAGGATGACCAAACTGCAAATGCTTCACTCCTTTAAAAGGGTCTGATAGGATCCGTGTGATCATTTCTATCTTTCTTTATTTGTTGAGGCCTATTTTATGACCGATTATATGGTCAATTTTTGAGAAAGTACCACGAGATGGTGAGAAGAAGGCATATCCTTTTGTTTTAGGATAGAATGTTCTATAAATAAAATAAAAATAAATAAATGTTCTATAAATAAAAGTCCATTTGGTTCATGACTTCTCTTAGTCTGTCTATGTCTTTGTTTAATTTCTGTTTCCATGATCTGTCCATTGATGAGAGAGGGGTCTTGAAATCTGCAACTATTACTGTGTGAGGTGTAATGTGTACTTTGAGCTTTAGTAAGGTTTCTTTTACATATGTAGGTGCCCTTGTATTTGGGGCATAGATATTTAGGTTTGAGAATTCATCTTGGTGGATTTTTCCTTTGATGAATATGAAGTGTCCTTCCTTATCTTTTTTGATGACTTTTGGTTGAAAATCGATTTTATTCTATGTTAGAATGGCTATTCCAGCTGGCTTCTTCAGATCATTTGCTTAGAAAGTTGTTTTCCAGCCTATTACTCTGAGGTAGTGTCTGTCTTTGTCTCTGAGGTGTGTTTCCTCTAGGCAGCAGAATGCAGGGTCCTCCTTGCGTATCCAGTTTGTTAATCTATGTCTTTTTACTGGGGAATTGAATCCATTGATATTGAGATTTATTAAGGAATAGTGATTGTTGCTTCCTGTTATATTCTTATTTGGATGTGAGATTATGCTTGCGTGCTGTACTTCTCTTTGTTTTGTTGACAAGACGATTAGTTTCTTGGTTTTTCTAGGGTGTAGCTTGCCTCCTTGAGTTGGGCTTTACCATTTATTATCCTTTGTAGGGCTGGATTTGTAGAAAGATATGCAAATTTGGTTTTGTCATGGAATATCTTGGTTTCTCCATCTATGTTAATTGAGAATTTTGCTGGGTACAGTTACCTGGACTGGCATTTGTGTTCTCTTAGGGTCTGTATTACATCTGTCCAAGATCTTCTGGCTTTCATAGTCTCTGGTGAGAAGTCTTCTGTAACTCTAATAGGTCTGTCTTTATATGTTACTTGACCTTTTTCCCTTACTGCTTTTAATATTCTTTCTTTGTTTTGTACTTTTGGTATTTTCACTATTATTTGATGGGAGGAATTTCTTTTCTGGTCCTATCTATTTGGAGTTCTGTAGGCTTCTTGTATGTTTATGGGCATCTCTTTCTTTAGGTTAGGGAAGTTTTCTTCTGTAATTTTGTTGAAGATATTTACTGGTCCTTTGAGCTAGGAGTCTTCACTCTCTTCCATACCTATTATCCTTAGGTTTGTTCTTCTCATTCTGTCCTGGACTTCCTGTATGTTTTGGACCAGTAGCTTTTTCCATTTTTCATTATCTTTGACAGTTGTGTTGATGATTCCTATGGAATCTTCTGCTCCTGAGATTCTCTCTTCCATCTCTTGTATTCTGTTGGTGATGCTTGTATCTACGACTCCTTCTCTCTTCCTTTGATTTTCTATATCTAGGGTTGTCTCCTTTTGTGCTTTCTTTCTTGCTTCTATTTCCATTTTTAATTCCTTCACCTGTTTGATTGCATTTTCCTGTAATTCTTTCAGGGATTTTTGTGATTTCTCTCTATAGGCTTCTACTTTTTTATTTATGTTTTCCTGCGTTTCTTTAAGGGAGTTCTTTATGTCTTTCTTGAAGTCCTCCATCATCATGATCAAATGTGATTTTAAGTCTAGATCTTGCTTTTCTGGTGTGTTTTGATATTCTGTGTTTCCTTTGGTGGGAGAATTGGGTTCCGATGATGCCATGTAGTCTTGGTTTCTTTTGCTTGGGTTCCTGAGTTTGCCTCTCGCCATCAGGTTGTCTCTGGTGTAACTGTGTTCCGCTATTTCTGACAGTGGCTAGACCATCCTACAGGCTTGTTGTTAGGGGTGCTGTAGACCTGTTTTCCTGTTTTCTTCCAGCCAGTTATAGGAACAGAGTGTTCTGCTTTCAGGCATGTAGTCTTTCCTGTCTACTGGTCTTCAGCTGTTCCTGTGGGCATGTGTCCTGAGTCCATCTGGTAGGTCACTTGGAGCAGAAAAGTTGGTCTTACCCCTTGTCCCTGGCCTGAAGTCACTCCTGGGGGCCGGTGTTTCAGCTCTCTGTGAGGGTGGCAACCAGGAGGGCCTGCCCTGGCTTTTCTCAGGCCCCTGTGTACAGGGGGCCCAAATGGCTCTAGGCGTTTTCCTCTAGAGTCAGAAATGTGGGCAGAGTGTAGTCTCTTATGGCTTCCCAATCGTATCTGTTGCTGTGATGGTTTAGCTCTCCCTCCCACGGGATTTTGGTGCAGGGAGCTGTTGACCGGGTCTCTTCAGATCCGGGCGGTGTCTGGACCACAGGGGACTTTCCACTTGCGTGCCCCTATCTTCCTTTTCTCAGAGGCCCTATACAGTTTCCTCTTGTGCCAGGGATCCCTGCTATCTCTTAACTTTAATGGACTCCATTCCCCAACCAAAAAAAAAAAAACATAGAATACCAGATTGGATATATAAACAGGACCCAGCCTTTTGCTGCATACAGGAAATGCAAGTCAGTGACAAAGACAGGCACTAACTAAGAGTAAAGTTTGGGAATAAAATTTTTGAGCAAATGGTCCCAAGAAACAAACTGAAGTAGCCATTCTAATATCGAATAAAATCGTCTTTCTACCAAATGTTATCAAAAAAGATAGGGATGGACTCTTCATACTCCTCAAAGTATAAATCTACCAAGAAGAACTCTCAATTCTGGACATCTATGCTCTAAATTCAAGAGCACCCACATTCATAAAAGCAACATTACTAAAGCTGAAAGCATACATTGTACCACACACACAATAATAGTAGGAGACTTCAACCCCACACTCTCATTAATGGACAGATCATGCAAAGAGAAACTAAACAGATATTTTCTCTGATATGAGTTTTTGGCTTCATTATCAACAGCTATTACTATTTTATTTTATGTGTGTAGGTGTTTGCTTGAAGCATGTCTGTGTAACACAGACATGTGTATGATGGACCCATGAAGGCTAGAAGGGGGTCAAAGATTCCTGTAACTAGAGTTACATGTGTTTGTGAGCTGTCCTATGAGTGCTGGGAATCAAACTCAGATTTCCTGGGAGAGTAGCTAGTTGTCTTAACATTGAACCATCTCTCCAGTAACAAGCATAAATATTTTGATATTAGTCACAGACTAATTTATATTGACAAGAGTCAGACTCTGGTGAGAGAGAAGCAGGGGTTCATCTGGGAAGGCTAAGGAAACTTCAGATGATGTTGAGTGCTTTGTGTTTTGTTATGGGTGGTACTGCATAGCAATAAATGATTGCCAAACTTATTAAACTTAACTCTTCTTATCTTTCCAGAATATGTAAATATTGCTGTGATTTTTAAAAAGCAGTTTTAAGAATTTAAGTAGCAAGTAATTACATATATATGTGTGAGATATATTTTGACACATGTTTACAATATGAATTATCACATCAAATAAACTATCTTTTCTAGGGGCAGTGGAAACCTTTAAAGATTTATTCTTTTAGAAATTTGGAAACAAAGTGTGCATCATCATTTACCACAGTCCCCACTCTGTCTAATGAACAACTAAAACTTGTGCCCCTTTCTGATTTGAATTTGAACTCTTCCTCCATCCCCCCTTTTCTGCATAGCCTGTGGCATCTTCCATCCAAGGTCTAGTTTCCATATATAAGCATAAGGTATTGGTTCTTATGTATCTTACTGACTTTTCATAATGTGCTCTTCATCCATGTTATGACAGAACATTTTGTGTTTAAAGTTTAATATCACTCATTGTATAGATGCACTACAGTTTATTCATAAATCTGTCTGGATGCTGGACGACAAGATTGCATTCATGCTATAGCTATTGGGCTTAGTGCCACAGTGAGTATGGGAGTACAGATATTGTTAATGTACTGCACTGATGGATCAATTGATGCTATTGGTTTTAGTATTATGAAAGCTTCCAAACTTTTCTGTAATGAGTATGTTAATTCAAGTTGCTACTTACAATAAAAAGAGTTCTATTTTTTTAGCCACATTCCAATCAATACTTGTTTTTCCCCTTTTATCTTTTAAAATGTGTTTTATTGAATATATGTAGAGTTTTCTTGTCATAATTCCCCTAAGAATACATACAAGAAGGTTTAAGTTACTATTGGCTAATTAAAGTGCATAAAAATTATGTATAAATATATAAACATTTTATATAAGAGATTTGAGAATCAGTGGATTTTGACACTTTTTTTGTCTTTTCTAAAATAATAAAATAAACCAAACAAATTTTAATAAAAACAAGATCTTAAGCAAACTGTGCTGGGGGACTGCCCTGGCCTTCAGCGGAATGGTACTGGGTAGGACACAGCATCAGAAAAAGGTTAAAGATTGATGAACACTGGCCATATAATCTTATTTATACTTTAATAAGCTCTTGTTTCTTACTCTGTAACTCTCTCATTATTTGTGCTTTAACGAGTGCTAGTCTCTTTCCTCTCTGGCTCAAGGGTCAATTGTTCATAAGACAAGAGGTTTGAGACTCATTAACTCTTTCTGAACCAGAGAAAAAAGAAAGGGAAAAAATTAAAATTTTTTACACAGGTAATATGCAGAACCACACACATACTCATACCCATACACACTCTGGCTGGGCCTGACCAGTTGTCTCATCAACTCCACAAGCATTCATGCATACTTACATACATTTATGTATGCCTACACATGTATGTATTGAGAAGCAAACATGTACATATATACAATACATATTGACAAGCACACATATACATATATACATTTGGTGGATGGACTGAGTCCCAAATGCCACACTTTATTCCTTCTCTCTAGCTTTCTTATACCTTCTTAGAGAAATGTTCTTTAAAAAATTATCTCATAGACAAAATGTTGCATAAAAGGATAATTACAGAAGAATGTTGATATTAAGTTCAAGGCAGTGTTTATAAACATTCATTGTAAATTCAAAGCAATAGTTTCACATAGCTTTGCTTTATCATAGTGCATGCCTGTGACTGCATCCTTGGATATGAATCTAGGATGAATGTTTTTCCTTGGTCACTAATTTGTCCCAATCCTCTTTCTCCTTTTAGAGTAACTGTGAAAACTCATTGTATTCCTTATTATGTAGTCTTTACTTACTGTTTTATGACTATAACTTTATTATATCTTTCTGGAAAAACAACTAAAACCATCTATTACAACTTTCTTCCAAAAGTTATTTGAATCAAGCCAGGAATTCTATAAAAATCATCTATTGATATAAACAGCATTACTTCATGAAAGTTCATTTTTATGTTGATCCTCAGAAAATCTGCCCAATAGGATAGGCTAATATCCAGGAATCATTAAACTATGTAATAGTGATCAGAAAAGGCATATTAGCTGCAAGAAGCAATCCTGAAAGGAAGTCTTTTGTGACCTTGCCTCTCAGAGCTCACAAGTCTTAGGCCATGCAAAAATAGTGACTCACCTCTAGGAAAGTTATCTGCTAGCCATAACTTCTCTTAGATGTCTTCTGACAAACCTGGGTTTTCGAGACCAGTATAGAGTGAGATAATATATTATGGGAAACTCGATAAAGAGAAAGAATCATAAAGTTATTGTTCCATCTATATTTATAAATAGCTATATTAAGACTTGTTAATCATATCACCTTCTAGACAAATTTGTTGGATATCTATATGTACACGCACATACTCACATATGAGCACATACACAGAAACATAACACCATCTGCCTGTATAACAGAGTATCACTATATGTTTCAGAGATTGGTTCTTGTCTATTGGATATCAAGATGGGACAGTTACTAGTTGGCTACTTCCTCAGTCTCTATGACATAATTTTTCCTCTACTTCTTATAGGTAGGACACATTTTGGGTCAAAGATTTTGTGGGTAGGTTGGTGTTCTTATCATGCCATGGGACTCCAGTCTGACTACAGGAGGTGGCCAATTCAGGTTCCATATCTCCCACCAGTAGGAGCTTCGCTTCAGCTAGAGTCATCCTTAGAGACCACTTGGAACCTCCCTCATCCCAGTCTCTTGTACTTCCTAGAAATGTCCCCTTCCACCCCAGCCAATTTCCTTTTACTTTCTGAGTCCTCTCTTCCCTATTATCCTAAATCTATCTGATTTCTGCCCCATTCCTTCCATTCCCCATTCCCAATTCCCAGTTTCTTTCCTTAATCTACTCCTGATGAGTAGTAGATTGTTTCCCCTTCTGAGTGAGATTTAATTATCAGCCCTTGGGCCTTCCTTGTTATTTAACTTCTCTGGGTCTGTGGGATGTAGCACGGGTATCCTGTATTTTGTGGCTAATATCCACTTACAAATGAATGCATACAATTCATGTCCTATGGTCTCATTCAGAATATTTTCTAGTTTCACCCATTTGCCAACAAATTTCGCAATGTCCTTATTTTCAATAGCTGAGTAGTATTCTATTGCATAACTGAACCATATTTTCTCAGTCCATTATTTGAGGGGGATCTGATTTGTTTTCAGTTTCTGGCTACTATGAATAAAGCTGGTATAAATATAATTGAGCAAGTGTTTTGTGACATGGTGGAGCATAACTTGAGTATATGCCCATGAGTGGTATAGTGGTATAGTGTGGTAAAACTATTTTCAATGTTGTGAGAAACTGCCAAATTGATTTCCAGAGTGATTGTGCAAGTTTATAATCCCACCAGCAATGGATGAATGTTCCTCTTGCTCCACATCCTAGTCAGCATGTGCTATTCCTTGAGTTTTTATTTTAGCCATTCTGATGAGTGAAAGTTGGAATCTGAGTCATTTTGATTTGCATTTTCCTGATGACTAAGGTCACTGAACATTTCTTTAAGAGCTTCTCAACCATTAGAGATCCCTCTGCTGAGAGAATTCTGTTTAGCTCTGTACTCTATTTTTTAATTGTGTTATTTGGTGTCTAACTTCTTAAATTCTTTATATATTTTGGATATTAGTTCTCTGTCAGATGTACAGTTGGTGAAGATCTTTTTCCCAATCTTTAGGCTATTGCTTTGTCCTGTTGATGGCGTCTTTTGCTTTACAGAAGCCTTTCAGTTTCATGAGGTCCCATTTATCAATTGTTACTCTTAGAGCCTGAGCCACTGGTGTTCTGTTCAGGCAGTTACCGCCTGTACCAATGATTTCAAGGATATTCCCCACTTTATGTTTTATTAGATTTAGTTTATTCAGTTTTATGTTGATGTCCTTGACTTGGACTTGAATTTTATGTCAGGTGATAAATATGGATCTATTTGCATTCTTCTACATGAAGACATCCAGCTATATCTGGACCATGTGCTGAAGATGCTTTCTTTTTTACATTGTATGGTTTGGGCTTCTTTGTAAAAAATCCGGTGTCCTTGAGTGTGTGGGTTGATTCTAAGGTTTTCCATTCTGTTCCATTGTTCAACCTGCTTAATTCTATTCCATTGCCATGCAGTTTTTTTTATTACTATTGCTCTGCAATAGAGTTAGAAATCAGAGAAGATGATACCTCTAGAAATTCTTGAATTGTACAGGATTATTTAAGCTATCTTGGAATTCTTTCTTTTTCCTATACGAAGTTGAGAATGTTCTTCAATTTCTCTCTTCAGAGACTTGAAGTTGTCATACAGATTTTTCACTTACTCAGTAAGAGTCATTCTAAGATATTGCACATTATTTGTGGCTATTGACAAGGATGTTTCACTGATTTCTTGCTCAGTCCATTTATCATTTGTAAAAGGGAGGGATACTGATCTTTTTTGAGTTAATTTTGTATCAAAACCTCTTTGATAAAGATGTTCATCAGCTGTAAAAATTCTCTGGTAGAATTTTTGGGGTCACCTATACATACTATCATACCATCTCTGAATAGCAATACTTTGACCATCCTTTTCCTTGATTTGTATCTCCTTGATATTATTACTCTACTAGAACTTCAAGTACTATATTGAATAGATAGGGAGAGAGTAGACAGCTTTGTTTTGTCCCTGATTTTAGTTGGATTGTGTTAAGTTTGTTTCTATTTAATTTGATGTCAACTATTGACTTGCTGTGTATTGTCTCTATTGTGTTTACACATGTACCTTTTTTCACTGACCATTCTAAGACATTTAACATAAAAGGGTGTTGAATGTTGTCAAAGGATTAGCAGCATCTAATGTGATAATCATGTTTTTTTTCTTTCAGTATGTTTATATGGTGAATTATATTGATGGATTTTCCTATATTGAACAATTCCTGTATCCCTGGGAAAAAGCCTCTTTGATCATGTTGGATGATGTTTTGGATGTGTTCTTGAATTCTGTTTGCAAATCATCTGGCCCTAGTCTCTGTTTGGTTTGGAGACTTCTAATGACTACTTGTAATTTCACTACTGTATGTAGAAATGTTTAGACTGTTTAACTGGTCTTGACTTAATTTTAGTCAATCCAATTTTAGTGGAATCCATGTGGCAAATCATCTATTTCATTCATATATATATACATATAATATATACATATAATACATACATAAACATACATATACATATATACATATATATACATATACATACATACATACATACATATATATATATACATATATATATATATATATTAGACTGCAGGCTTTGGATGTAAGACATAATGATTCCTATTATTCCATCAGTGTCTGTTGTTATGTCCTCATTTCATTTCTGATTTTGTTAATTTGGATATTGTTTGCATGCCTTTTAGTTAATTTGGCTAAGGGTTTGTCTTTCCTGTTTATTTTCTCATAGAACCAGCTCTTGGTTTTATTGATTCTTTGTATTGCTCTCTTTCTTTGTAATTTTTTTTTTATTTCAGCCATTAGTTTATTTTCTGTCATTTACTCTTCTTGGAGGTGTTTGGTTCTTTATTCTATAGTTTTCAGGTGTACTGTTAAATTGCCAATATGAGATGTCTCTAATTTCTTTATGAAGGTTCTTAGTGCAAAAAACTTTCCTCTTAGCACTGCTTTCATTGTGTCCAATTACTGGGTATATTTTTGTCTTCATTTTCATTAAATTCTAGAATGTTCTTAATTTCTTTCCTTATTTCTTCTTTGACCTAGTGGATTGAGTAGAGTGTTGTTTCATTTCCATGAATTGGTAGGCTTTCTGTTGTTTTTCTTGTAGTCCAGCTTTAATCCATGACAGTATGATAAGATGCAAGGAATTATATTAATCTTGTTTCTTTTGAGGCTTGCTTTATGACCAAGTATATTGTCAATTTTGGGGAAAGTTCCATGAGATACTGAGAAGAAGGTATATTCTGTTGTGTTTGGGTGAAATGTTCCATAGATATCTTTTAGATCCATTTGATTCATAGCTTCTGTTAGTTTTGTTATTTCTCCATTTAATTTCTGTCTTGATATCCATTGGTGAGAGTGGGGTGTTGTTTTCTCCCAGTATTAATGTGTGGTATTCAAATCATGGTTTAAGCTTTGGTGATGTTTCTTTTATGAATGTTGGTGTCCTTGCATTGGGCCACAGCTCTTCAGAATTGAGACCTCTTGGTAGACTTTTCCTTCAAGACATATGAAGTGTCCTTTTTGTTTAATCTATTTTTTGATTGAACATCCTTTTTTTTTTCTAGATATTAGAGTGGTTACTCCAGCTTGTTTCTTGGGTCTGTTTGCCTAGAATATCATTTTTAGGCCTTAGGTACTTGCTATCTTTGTTTCTGATGTGTGTTTCTTGTATACAACAGAATGATGGATCCTGTTTAAATATTCACTTTGTTAGCCTATGCCTTTTTACTGGGGAGTTGAGTCCATTGAGTTCAATGATGCTGAGAGACATTAATGACCAGTGATTTTTGATTCCTGTTATGTTTATGGTGGTGATGGTAGTGTGTGTGTGTGTGTGTGTGTGTGTGTGTGTGTGTGTGTAGTTAGTTTCACTGCGTTGGATTTTTCCTTTTAGTATCATCTATAGGGATAGAATAGTGGAAAAATTTTTTTAAAAATTGATCTTGTACAATATTTTGTTTTATCCATCTATGTGATTGAATATTTTGCTGGGGATATTAGTATGGACTGACAACCATGGTCTCTTAAGGTATGCTAGGCATCTGCCCCAGGCCTTCTTGTTTTTAGAGCTTCTGTTGAGAAATCAGGTGTAGTTCTGTTAGGTCTGCCTTTATTTGTTCTTTGGCCTTTTCCTCTTGCAGCTATTAATATTCTTTCTGTGTTTTGTACATTTAGTATTTTGATTATTATGTATTGGGAGTATTTTCTTTTTGGGCTAATCTATTTGGTCTTGTGTATGCCTCTTGTACATTTATAAGCATCTCTTTATTTAGGTTAGGGAAATTTTCTATGATTTTTTGAAGATATTTCCT
This sequence comes from Rattus norvegicus, assembly GCF_021556685.1. NCBI lineage: Eukaryota > Metazoa > Chordata > Mammalia > Rodentia > Muridae > Rattus > Rattus norvegicus. The sequence goes on along the minus strand of NC_141538.1, from coordinate 19,297,904 downwards.
GGGTCTTTAAGCTGGATATCTTGTCTTTCTTCTCTTCCTATTATTTTCAGCTTTGTTTTTTCATAGTGTTCCAAATTTCTTGCATGTTTTGTGTCATTATCATTTTAGATTTTACATTTTCTTTGATAGATGTATCAATTTATTCTATTGTATTCTTCTATGCCTGAGATCCGTTGTTTCATCTTTTGTATTCTGTTGATGATGCTTGTCTCTATAGTTTTTTTTTCTATTCCCTAGATCTTCTATCTCCATGGTTGCCTCAGTTTGTGTTTTCCTTATTGTTTCTATTCCCCTTTTCTCTTCTTGGACAGTTTCATTAATTTTCTTCATCTGTTTTATTGTATTTTCCTGTATTTCTGTAATGAATTTATTCATATCCTTTTAAAAGACATCTATCATCTTTATAAGATTGAATTTCAGGTCATCTTCTTGTCCTTTAGCTGTGTTAGATATTCAGGGCTTGCTGAAGGAAGATAGCTGGACTCTGGTGGTGCTATATGGCCTCAGTTCTTATTGATTGTGCTTTTATGATGTTCTTTCACCAACTGGTTGTCCCTGGTGTTTGTTGAATAATCCTGATGCCAGCAGGACTCCCCAGGAAGGCAGAGAGTCTTGGGTTATATAGTGGGGATTAGGGGGTAGCATACAATTCACCTCTGCTGGCTTTGCCTCAGGCTAACCCAAATGTAAAGGGATTATTTGGAGGGATCCTAACTAGTTGTTTTTGGGTCTCCCTAACAGGTTTTCATAGGGAAGCCAGATGCTCTTGAGGTCACAAAAGTCTCCTTGGGAAGGCAAGGTGAGCCCAGAGACATACAACGCACCCCTGCTGGCTGTACCCCTGAATTTTGACATTTGATTGGTGGGTCTGGATCATTCTGGCAAGGAAGATGATGGCTAGCTCATTGTAATTTTTGTTTGTATTTACCCAAGTTAATAATGGTAAGCAATTTTTTTTTCGGAGCCGGGGATCGAACCCAGGGTCTTGCGTTTGCTAGGCAAGTGCTCTACCACTGAGCTAAATCCCCAACCCCCGAGCAATTTTTACATACTCAATGGATATAATGTGCCTTCTTTCGAGAAGTGTCTCTTTAGATTATTTATCTTTCCTCCCTATTCTTAGTGGTGCTATTATGCAAGGCAAGCACTGTGTCTCTGAGCTATATCACCTGACCTTATTCACTTGTACTTTTTAAAATAGTGGAAAGATGTGCATGTGCTTGTGTGTATGTGTGTGTGTGTGTGTGTGTGTGTGTGTGACTTACATATGCAATATATGTGTATGTGTACATGTATGTGCAGTAGAGGAATAGCTGAGTGAGAATAATAAATGAGAATCCTTTCCAAAGATAGGGTTGAGGAGGCAGTTACTGATTTCCTCAAGGGATCAGGTAACTCTGTCATGTGAACTAGATATTTTTAACAGTAGAAGTTAACGAACTTTTAAAACATTTTGCCTAGGAAGGGACATCAGAAATGTATGTTATAATCTCTCTTGGGTGACTCACTCTGACACAGCAGGCCTATTATAGATTTCTATTCATTTGCATGTGATCAACAAACATTGGGAATTTTTTGACAAAATATAGTGAAAATATAATAAATTATCAAGGAGTCTTTCTCTTGGATTTTGAATCATTTTGGTTAAAAAAAAGTGCCACTATGTGAACCCAACATGTCAGGGTACACAGGGGTATTTGGCATGTTCAGTGAGCTAGCATGCAGTGAAAATCTAAAATGAGTCAGAAACCTGTCAAATACATTAGTCCATTTACACCAGGTGATCAACTGAGAAACCTCTCTCATAAAAGGGAGGACAGGGTCAGATCCTAGTGCATCAGATCCAGTTGTTATCCAGCTCTCTTGATGGTTTGTGTGTAAGTGGCTGCTTCAGAAAGTACTTATAGGTGCTTTTGACCTAGATTTGTTGGTTTCTGTTGATTATATAATAGCTTGTAAATGAACACCTGCAATGGAGTCTGCAGCCTTTCAAATCTAAACATTTTAAACAGGAAGTGATACCTAGATATTTAATCATTTTATTACAAAAATTACAATGAAACAGTATGCATTGAAAAGTTACTATAGTAAATAGAACTTGTAATGAAAACACAAAGTGTAGTGGGGAAGAACAATGTAAAAAAAATCAACCATGAGAAAATAGCCATCCTCAAATAAGGATTAGGTGAGAGGTTCCTTTCCACAGGATACCAACAGGTACTTAAGATACAGACTGTGGGTGCTTCGACTGATCGGCAATGACTTCTGATTTCAATAAAGGCTCTTCCATTTGCATTTTATTAGTTTTAAAAATAATTGAGCTCTCAGGAATCTTAATTATAACTTTAAAGTCATAGTCTTTAATTTCTTTCCTTTGGTAACAATGTTAAAATAGAGTGTCACTACATAGTTCAGAGTGGTTTTGAATTCTAATCTTTCTGCATCGACCTCCTGAGTGTTAGGATTACAGTCATGCATTATCACACTATGACACACAATCTTTAGTTTCCATATATTTCATACCAGTGCTACGACTAAGATTTATGAAGAAGTGTCTTGTTTCCTCTGGACGTGATCCCAACAGAAGCCTTCATCCTTGTATTTGCAAAATAAAATGCTGTCTGGTCATAAAGGAGAGCAAGTAGTCAAGGCTTTCTTTAGACTTGTATCCAACAAGGAAGGAAGAATACACTTTTTTAAAAAGGGAAAGCCCAGCTAAGTGGCAATGGCCCCTATCTGAGCAGGGAAGAGATTATATAATTATTTTTCCTTTCTTGGTAACTTCTTCCTTTGTATCTTCCTGAGTGTGGGGAAAAACTGGCTAGCAAAAAACCAAGCAACATGTAGAGAGTTGGAGAACTCAGTTTTCTGCAAAGTATAGCCTCAACTTAATAGCTTCTCTTCATGACCACCTGTAGACAGTATTTGTGTTTCATGCAATTAAGCATATCTTCAGAAGAATTCATAACTGGACTTTTCACTATTTTGTAGGTTTTCTTTTCTTCCACTCTTCACCCACCCATTTTCTTCCATCCTACCAAATCCCCAACCTTAGGTAGGAAAGAAAGACTAGAGAGGAGAGGAGGCATTATATCATTATACTATTTCCTACTGATTGGGTGTGTCCAGTTCCTTGGGACAAATTTTATCTTCATTGTCAGAATATTAAATTTCTTCTTCCTGTCTTGTTGCCCACGACCACTTGATAAACTATAACAAACCCCAGCAATAGCAACCAGCAACCTTCAACCAGCAACCAGCAACCAGCAACCAGCAACCAGCAACCAGCAACCAGCAACCAGCAACCAGCAACCAGCAACCAGCAACCAGCAACTAGCAACCAGCAACTAGCAACCACCACCAGCAGCAGCAGCAGCAGCAATAGCAGCAACAGCAGCAGCAGCAGCAAGACACAGAAACAGCCATAGGAACAGCCACAGCAACCCACACAGCCATCAATTGTGCTGTTTAGTGAGAAATTATAAAGAGAAATTTTCAATGAACTAAATGTTTTTGTTTGTTTGTTTGTTTGTTTGTTTGTTTTCCCATTAGTGACCAAAGTTTTCAGGAGCTCTCTCCTGACCACTTCTAACCACTGTAAGCTTTGATGGTATCCAAAGCTTTTCATTTGCCATGGAAATATAAACAAAGGATGAAGATCCCCAACTCGAAATGTTTGCAGGTTTCCATTCTGATGTTAACACATCCTTATATTATGTAGAGTGATTTAATTTTTTATTTACATTTCAAATGTTATTTCCTTTCCCGTTTTCTGTACATAAGTTCCCTATCCCATCTCCCCTCCCCCTTCTTCTATAAGGGTGTTCCCCTCCCTAAGCAACCCCCTTTCCTGCCTCCCCTCTGCGACATTCCCCTACACTGGGGGTTCCAGCCTTGGCATGACCAAGGACTTCTCCTCCCACAAGGCCATCCTCGGCTCCATATGCAGCTGGAGCCATGGGTCTGTTCATGTGTACTCTTTCGGTTTTTTTCTATAACCCAATGTCTCCCAGCTGCTGTTGTTCCTTTCCCATTAACATTCAGAAAATATAAAATTAACGAAGCACTATTTACTCTATATCTGGGATTTTTATTTCCCCTTTTTGTTTTATAAGCATTTCTTTTAAGGTAAAATTAGATCATTCTATTGTAGCTTAACTTGTAAGATTTTTGTGGTGTATATGTAATATGTTTTATAATATTCAAAGAATTGCTTCTTCTTACTGGAGATGTATGCAGGAGCATTGTCAATCTTATTTTATAGGTTCCCCATAATAGATATTACTTCCAGTAAGTGTATAATTTCAGAATGAGTCTTTTCAGAATTCAAAGAAGTGGCCCATCAAAACCCTAAATGTATATCAGTATTCAAACTTTAACTTTTTTAATTCTGCAAAATGGAACATATCCATCTGCTATATTTCATTTCTTTTGGTACTCCTAGGGTTACTTCTGGCAGGTAATGGAATTTGATTATACAAAGAACAAGTAGGACATTTTCTCAAAATTTCATTGGCATATTGCCCAGTGATAATTTTTTTCCTCAAAACTTTACTATTGACATAATGTTTTATATAAAAAATGATGCTTTTTACACACATTTCCTATTAATAATTGTTTAATTTCTTCATCTTCCTGTGCTGGTGGACCTGTAAAGCTGGTATGAGATCAAATATGGGTGATATATAATGGGTATTTTCTATTGCTAATTGACTGTTGCAGTTACATAAATAAAAGGTTAATTCTGAATATCAGGAATAAATTTTGCAGTTTCTATATCCAAAACAACTCTTTCTGCATAATGAGAGTAATTTTGTTACAATATTCAAAAAATGTAATAATACCATAAGATTTGCATGAAACTCTGATTTTTGAACTGCAGTGTTTGGGCTTTGAATTACTTTCCTTATTTTATCTTACTTTTCAGCCTGCCATTCCCAACAGATTTTCATCAGTATAGAATATAGATGCTTCATGGATTGGCATTCTCTTGATAACACATGGGAGAATCCAACTGTCTGTTCCTGACAATTACCTTTTATGATTAACTTTTACGATTAAATCAGAAACTTTTTCTATGCAAGTTTTAAATTTTTTACTTTGTGTGCTAGGAAAATGTATTCTATTTCTCTAGGTAAGAGAGATAGAAGCTGAAACAGACAAGAGGCATTAATACCTTTAGGCAACTTCCTGCTGATAAAGGGTATATAGTCAGTAGAATAGGAGAGTGAGTTGAAAGCAAAATCACCAAAATAAAATCAAGTTTGTGATTTATGTGATCCATGTATGCCCCTTGCAATCTCTCTTCCACCAGAGTTAACTTTCTCTCTGCTTCAACTGCTAGCCATATTGAACAGTAATTTGAATTAAATTACTTAATTCTTTTGTAGTTAATCCAATGATAGCCAATTAATGTCTCCCAATAATTTTTGAAAATCATTAAGACTTTGCAACAAATCTCTGCTGATTGATACCTTTTGTGGTTGAATTTTTGATTGACTTATTTTATAACTCAAAGAGTTAACATAATCTACTCTTTGTAGCTTCTTTCTAAAGCTATCTGTAACCCTTAGTATGGAAGAATTCTTTATGTTTCTTAAAAAATTTTCTCTAAAGTATCTGTGTGAAAATTTGTCAACAAAAAACATCCACGTAATGATGAATAATGGATTGAGGAAATTGCCTACAAGTTATTTCTAGCAGTTGTTGCACAAAATATTGACATAAAGTTGGACTATTTAACATTTCCCCTGGAACAACTTTCCAGTGATATCTTTTTATCGGTCCACCATTATTATAAGTAGGTACTACAAAAGCAAACCTATCCCTATCCTGCTCATGTAACAAGATTGTGAAAAAAGCAATCTTTTTAAGTCAATTACTACCACAAATCATAATTTAGGTAATAAAGAAAGTAAAGGAATTCCAGGCTGTACCAGGCCTATTAGTTAAATTACTCTATTCACCATTCTCAAGTCCTTTAATATCCTCGATTTTCCTGATTTCTTTCTTTCTTTTTTTTTAAACAAATACAGGGGAATTCCATGGGCTGGTAGACTCTTCCAAAAGTTGAGTCTCCATCTGTTTTTGTACCAACTGCTCAAGTATCTGTGATTTTTCCTTAGTTAATGACCACTGATCTACTCATATAGGCTTGTCAATTAACCATTTTGTAAAGGTAGCCTGTTGGTATTTCAGCAGTGCCCCTCCACCTACAAATTTAGAAACTCAGTTTCTGTGATATCTTATGCCAGAAAATTGGCATAGCATGAGATGGGGGGCATCTACTATCTCACCCCTAATTTTATCATGAGTTATCTCTGGGATTGCAGGTATATTAATCTTGGTATCCTATTGTTGTAATAGATCCCTTCCTCAGATTATTTATGGGTATGTCAACCAAATAAGGTCTTAATTGTCCTATTTGACCTTTAAGTACCACATATTTAACCCATTGTACGCTTTGTTTTAGCTGCGATAACTTACCAATGACTTGAAACTATGTATAAACCCTTTTTAACCTCCAAGGCTTTTGGAAATGATAGTTACATCAGCTCCTGTATTTGCCAAATATGTTTCATCCCCATTGGCTTGAAGGTTTACTTTGGGCCTCTGATCATTAACTGTTTGCCATTTAACTGGAACATTTCTGTTTCCAGTATTTCTGAACTGTCTTGTTCTTTCTACTGGAGTGATTTTTGCCTTTGATATAAGCAAAGTATCAGCTGAGGAATTTTTTTTAATTGTTTTGTTTATTTACATTCCAAATGTTGTTTCCCTCTTCCTGGTCCACCCTGTAAGAGTTTTTTACTTCATCCCCCCCCCCCTTTGCGTCTGAGACAGTGCACCCCACGGGGGCCCTAGCTATCTACTAGAGGTGGTGTTTTTAGGTTCTATTTGCCACTTTTGGGCATTTTGGCTAAGGTCATTTTTATTGAGCCTTTCATATCTTAGGTCTCTGAAACATTGTAGATGTTCCCCTTCCACCCTTCCACCCTACAGCTGCATGTTTTCATTTATTCTCCTGTCCCTCTGGGCTTCTCGCCTGTCTTCCCCCATACTAGATACTATCCACTTTCCCTCCCTCCCCCTCCATTCTTCCCTTAGGTCCCTCCCTTCCTCTGTGTCCCCTGATTATTTTGTTCCCTTTTCTAAGTGGGATTGATGTATTCTTACTTGGGCCTTCCTTCTTGTTAAACTTCTTAAGGTCTGCAGGTTGTATCATGGGTATTCTGTCCTTTTTGTAGCTAATACCTACTTAGCAATGAATAGTATGCAGACCCTTTGGGTCTGGGTTACCTGACTTAGGGTATCTTCTAATTCTGTCCATTTGCCTGGAAGATTCATGATGTCCTCATTTTTAATAGCTGTATGTATAATGTGTGGATAGCTTAGTGACTGCATTTATCCTCTCCTGGAGGTGGTCTCTTCAGCTTCTATCTCCCCACTCTGGCATTTCAGCTAAGGTCATCTCAATCCTGGAATCCTGGAGTCCTGGAATCCTCTGTATCCATTCTATGGTTCAGGAACATCTGAGTTGTTTCCAGGTTCTGGCTATTATGAATAAGGCTCTATGGACATAGCAGAGCATGTGTCCTTGAGGTAGAGTGGAGCATCTTTTGAGTATATATCCAGGAGTAGTATAATTGGGTCCACAGGTAGACCTATTTCCAATTTTCTGAGGAACCACCAGAATGATTTCCAGAGTTGATGTACCAGTTTGCACTTCCACCATCAATGGAAAAATGACTTCTTTCTCCACATCCTTGCCAGCATGTGATGTCACTTAAGTTTTTGATCTTAATCATTCTGATGGATGTAAGATAAAATCTTAGGGTTGTTTTGATTTATAGTTCCCTGATGTGTAAGAGTGTTGAACATTTCTCTAAGTGCTTCATGGCCATTTGAGATTCCTCTGTTGAGAATTCTGTTTAGCTTGGTACCCCATTTTAAAAATTGGGTTATATAGTTTTTTAGAGTTTAACTTCTTGAATTCTTTATATATTTTGGATACTAGCCTTCTATGAGATGTAGGGTTAGTGAAGATCTTTTCCCAATCTGTAGGTTGACATTTTGTCCTATTGACAGTGTCCTTTGCCTCACAGAAACTTCAGTTTCATGAGGTCCCATTTGTCAGTTGTTGATCTCAGAGCCTGAGTCATTGATAATCTGTTCAGGAAAATTTTCCTTCTATCAATGTGTTCAAGGCTATCTCCCACTTTATCTTCGATTAGATTCAGTGTATCTAGTTTTATGAGGTCCTTTGTGGAGCTTCGTGCTGGGGGTTTTCCATGGAGATCTTTGGTGCACAAGTCCAGGCAAAGAGAGAGAACTTGGGCAGGGAGGAGAGACTGCTTTAGCCACAGCCACATCTGCTGCTGGTGCTGCTCCTTTCTGCCACTGCCACTTTGGTTGCTCAGGCGGGCTGAGCCAGCAGGAGACTGACTTGCTGGTGAGGGGTGCAGGGGAGCTTCCAGAGGCCATTTTGGGAGGGCAGATCTCTTTCTCATGAGGCGCTGTTACAGTTCTTATGACAGAAGCTCTCAAATGATGGAATAATTTCTGCACACTTTTAATCCTCCTGAACATGATTCTTATATTTTTGGTTGTGAGCCTAGCCTTTAACGGCTGAGCCATCTCTCCAGCCCCTGAACATGATTCTTAAATACAGGTTTTGAATGGGTCACTGTCTGACAGCAGGTACTTCTTATTAGTTTAGCCTGAGAGCTTGGGAAGACCTCATCTACATATTTGGAGGTGTGGTCCTACTTCTATGACTGATCTGTTTTGAGCCTATGTGACCCGTGGTCACATCCTCATCTGTGGAGAAGGGGCTTGGGGCATTGCCCTTTGTGACTGATCTGTCTTAAACCTCTGTACAGGGGGTTGAGGGGGGCTGTAGCTATGTGAGAAGGCCCTCATCTCCTGGGAGACTTAGAATGTGCCTGCTGTCCCCTTTACCCTTTAGGGTCCCCCAGGGATTTGACTTATCTTGACCAGGAATCAGGGTACCTTTTACAGCCTGCTGCCCTACAGTCCTTGATCCACCGGGACTTGAGCTTTGCACAGTGTGATAAATATGGATAAATTTGCCTTCTTCTACAAGCAGACTGCCAGTTAGAACAGCATCATATGTTAAAGATGCTTTCTTTTATTCACTATACTTTTGGTTTCTTTGTCATATACCTAGTGTCTAAAAGGTGTGTGGGTTGATTTTTGGGTCTTAAATTCGATTCCATTGATTGACTTCTCTGTCTCTATACCAATAATGTGGTTTTAACACTATTGTTTTGTAGAACAGCTTTAGCTCAGAGATAGTGATTCCCTCAGCTTTTTTGTTGAACAGTTACATCACCTGTGCTAACTTTCATCCTTTTTACATATGCCATAATTTAAATATCGCCTTTGAACTCCCTATCTAAAATTCTTGAATACAAAATGAATCCTTGGGAAGCCAATTCATTCTTTCTAAAGATCATCCCTAGTTTCCCTAAGAGCAAAAGACTATAATTTCCAGTAATTATTTTATAACATTGAATTTTTAGGGATAAGGTAAGAGGTATATCTAGTCCCAAGTCTAGATCAGTACTGCTCATAGTAGTGTGCCTGGTATTGGCAGTATTTAATTGTGTTTTTTATGCCTGCTTATTATTTTCCTGGTTGATAAGAGGGAAACACCTCATCATTTTTGCTGTGGGGACTCAAGTTGCTAAGCTTCCAATTTCATTTCCTGGTGGCAATAAGTTGGCTAAAATACACCTCTTGTACCTACACTCATTAGTTTTGGCATAACATTTGCATACCCTAGGAAGCCTAGGTACTTTTTCTTCACAGTATTTATGAAAACCATTGCTCCTAGAAAAGGAACACTCATTTTTCCAGCAGAAAGTACCATATTTCTCACAGTTAATGCACCAGCAATTTGGAGATCTGAGGCCTTTAGGGAACTTTGGTCACAGTCTCTTTGTAAATAACTGACTTTCCTGCAATTTAAGCACCAGACATTTTGATATTGGGAACATTTAGCAATAGCTTGTTCTATGATGTTAACATGATACTTATGAAAATAAAAATCAGTTGTATTCTTTATCTCCTTGTCTACTGCTCCTGACTAAGCCTTTAATAGTCTAATGACTCTTTATTGCATTCTCAAAAGCAAGGGTCTCTGTCAATATCTGCCTTGAGTCAGGCTATGATACACCTTTGTTTACAGCTGAGATCAATATTTTTAAAAAGATCAGTGAGGGCTTTACCAGAGCCTTGTATAATTTTAGTAAATGAAGTGGACACTTCCCCACTCTTCTCATCTTTGTCCCTTAGAGCAGCTAAGTGACATTGTTCTGTAGTAGCATCAACAAATGGGAATTATTCTTCAAGGTCAGAGTACAAACCTTCACTCAGCAACTGATCTTTGACAATATTCATTCCCCTCAGTCTGTTTTGCTTTTCAATATTCACAGTTTCTTTGTTCTACCATGTTAACCATGGCAACTGCTGACCAGCCTTTAGCACAGATATTTCCAGCCCCTTCCAGTCTTTGGGGAATAATTCTATGTTGAGTATTCTGGTTACTTAGAATTTGTTTTACATTCTAAGGTGAATGCATGCCATAGGAAATCATGAACTCTTTGTAATGCCTTAGACCTAGCATTACTATAGGATGCCATCCTATCTCCTCATAATCATTACCTGCACCATTAACAGGCATGTGTTATAAGATTACTGAGAAAGCTGATGATGATTTTATAATCCCAGATCACCGCTCATCTATCTCTTGTGGCCCAGTTGGTTCTAGATTAACCATTACTTTCAAAATGGATTTCAGCTTTTCTTTTACCTTGTCATCCTGCACAACCTGCTGCCTCCCCACCCCACCCCACCCCCGGCCACATATTCAGCTGCCTACTCACCAAGAAATACAGAGTGCCAGGCAGGGCTGTGATCTATGCCTTCTAGCATAATTTGTTTCCTGTTTTCCTCCTGAGGGGAACTCCCACTCTCTTGTTCAGTTAATGAATATGAGCCTTTTATTTCCTCTCTGGGAGTGAAGGAGACATCATAGGGACAGCAGCTGCTATAAACTTTTTTTCTGACTTCCTGAAACAGAATATCCATCCCTTCTTCCCCTGCTGTTTCCTCTATGGCATTTGAAATCAAACTTACCATTCTGTGTAGCCCCACTTTGATTACCACTTATAACAGGCCTTTTTGCTGTTTTGTGGGTTCCTTTCTTTCTACCCTTCGTCCACCCTTCTTCTTCTACCCTTCCTATGCCCCAAGCCTAGGTAAGAGAGAAAGAAGGCTAAAGGGGAAGGGGAGCATTGATATCATTAGACTCCGTTTTTGCTGATTAGGGGTGTTGAGTTCCTTGGCACAAGTTTGATCATCACCATTAAGACTACAATTTCTTCTTGTCTCTTAGTGCACCGTGCCTTGACAGACAACCTGTAACAAACCATAGCAATAGCAACCAGCCAGAAGCAACAGCAACAGCAGCAGCAGCAGCAGCAGCAGCAGCAAAAAGAACAGCACCAGCTGCAGCCGCTCTGGGTGCTCTAGTATTTATATAGACTTTCAAGAGTCCCCAGAATTTCAAAGATCATACATTTGGATGAACTATCTGCAGCTGCCAAAATCATGCCCCTGAACCAGGCAAATCATAGTTAACTGCTGTGGACAGACTAAAGGAGTCCCATATTCCACACCTGGGAGAAAACAGAAACATTTTCCTGTAACTTTTATGTGGGTTTTTTTTTAAAGAGACCAAAATTGTCACTACAAAATTCATAAAACCGTTTCATAAGTGCAACTGTCTTTTGTGGAGGGAAGCCTTGTAAGTCTTAGCTCTCTTATGATAGGAAAAAGGGGGTTTCAGCTGAACCAACCAAGAAATAAAAAGCAGTTAGCTTGTCTTCTTTTAGAAATATTAGAAGTGAAATTTTTACTAATTTTAAGCTTTCACAGTGCAAGACAGTAGTTTGCTACACTAGGTACTATAATTGTAATAACTCAATAAATATATAATATTTATTTCTTTCTCTTCATTAGGAGTGGGAAGCTTTTTTAGAAGCCCAATTATCACCAAATTCATCTTTATAAGTAGGTGTATAAGAGACGACCATATGTCTATCTATCTGTACATTGGTGTATGGGTTTATGTATTCTGAAACTATAACAGGTGCCATGCTGTCATACATTGTTATTCAGTCTTCATACTGTATAAGCATACATTTTCATTTCCTAAGCCTAATATATCCTGCAAAATATGTTTTTCAACCAACACAGAACTTGTAATCCCATGTTCTATGCTCACCCTTTGCCTTGCTAAAATCCTGAACTTATGTATGATTACCCCTTTGCCTTACACAAATGTGACTAAGATATTGTGATGTCTCCCATTGCACATGATGTTTTCTTGCACTCATCTATCCCACAGGCAGCTTTCAGCCCTCATTTCCCCACTTTTATGTCCCCAGTGCTATAATCACATTTATGTACCCCACAGGCAGCCTTGAGCCCTGAGTCACCTACTCTTCTGTTCAGGTGTTAACAACCCAATTATCTCAATGGTTGTTTTTTCAAGCCTTCTTCATCAAAGGGACCTCAAAATCCAGTGAAGGGCTGCCCTATCAAATCCTGACTTTAGGAGAGGCAGCCAACTGGATAGTTCTAAATACAACTTGGTTTAATCAGACAGTCCTGAAAATGGTTCTTTCCTCAGGTCTAACAGTATCCTTAAAATGGAAATGTTTATAAGAAGAAATATTCTACATATGCTCCTGTCTTGATTAATCTCTGAAGCCAGTTCAGGTGATCCAGCTGAAGAGATTACAACCACTTATGCTTTACTTCCTTTTTGGGTGGCCTGAGATGATCCATTTGAAATTAAATGCTATTATACTAATCATACTATCATTACTAATCAACCTGTAACATTATCTTTACCCCCTTTTTCAGAGCCCTAAGCTTCCTAAGCTGGATTCAACTACCATCACCTATTTTTCTTTTATGTCTTATGTTTGGCAGTTTATTGGTCAGAACTTTTCAGAGCTAACCTTCTTTGTAATAAAGGCATCCTTCTAATTCTACAGAAGAAAGCCTCACAGTGATTAGCATATGCACATGACTATCAGTCTAAGTTCAGACTTCACGTTTATCAAAAATACTATTCTAGTTTTATGAAGGCTAAATGATGCAATTTAACAAAGCCTAGGAAGGAAAAGAAGTAATGGCCACAACAACCACACTTATTACTTTTAATAACTCCTTTTATAGTGACTATTCTTAATAAATCTTGAATTGATTTGTGTAGCTGTCAAAGCAAAGATAATAATTGTTTCAATATGTTAATCTACAAGATCCAACGTTCAGAATTTAATAAATGTGCCAAAGCACATTTTTGATTCTACTATAAAGCAATGGGCTTTGGTGGATAAAACATTTTCTGCTTTCTCTTTCAGGAGAGTTCTTGACATTATTTTCAAGTGTAAAATTATATTCTGTGTTTGACCATGAAATTGGAATGCCCTGTTTTTGAAGGCAAAACGTGATAATTGTAATGAATGGCTATAGGTGTTAATAGAATCCTTTTCGAAAAAAAATGATTACACTTTTAAGATTACACAACCGAGTAAATTAGAAAATGATAAATGCGGCAGACCAAGGTTGTCTAGTTCAATCCACTGTGCCACTGTGCCCTGTAGAATTGCTCAGAGGAAGATTGACTTCCTTAAATTCAGTCAAGGAAATTGACCCCAGGGTCAATTAGCTTTAATGTTTTCAATAATGCAAGTTGACGTAGACCAGTAGTCTGGGAAAGTCATGGAGCATGGTTATAAAAGGGCTTAGTAGAAGTATATATTAGGTATAAATTATTCATTGTCCCATAAAGCCCAACTTAAACCACCTTTGCCTAGTCAAAGTCATACTATGTGTGCAAACAGAAGATAAGGGTACATTTACAAATACCATGATACATACACACATAGCTTGACACAGGGCAAAGGAAGTTGAATCATTAATAGCTCTATTTAATTTGTCATCGAAGAGCAATCATTTTTAAATAAATTGAATACATAGCAAATATCACTACAATGTATATACTTAAAGTATAAAAATCCTTTAATACTGAAGCATATTTATGCATATATAAACATACTTATCCACAGACACAGATATCTGTATAAAGTACACTGTTACTCTGTGCCAATTGCCTCTGATATAAAACATTCCATCTTGGAGTGATGATAAGTAGATGCAGGATGTTCTAAAGTGAGGAGGAACATTCTATCCTGCAGAAAAGCTCTTTAAACGCAAGGAGTAACAAAATAGCTCCAGAAGTCTCTGAAACAGACCATATTCATCAGGTCCAGGCTTCACCAAGGAAGTACTACTGAGAGACATTTTCAGACCAGCAGAACTGCCTGGAACAAGCAGAGACCAACTGATCTGCCTGGAAAAGCTGGTCTCCAACCTGCTTGTTGATTATGCATTTCTATTCAGATTTCGTCATTTCCTAAACTGTCAACAGTCATACACATTGGAATGGTCTTTGTAATGTAGTTGACTAATTTTTTAATCAATTATCCCTAAATATTTACTCTTCTAAGCTCTGTCTTGTGGTCTCTTTATCGAGGATTGTGATTTGTGGTCTATGGGCATTCTATAGAGTGGAACTACGTTTTTTTTAAAAATTTTGATTAAAATAGTTTTTCATAAAATATATTCTACCCCAACTCCTCCCAGTTTCTCACCACTTCTTTTCTAATCCAGATCCACAACCTTTGTCCCTTGTTAGAAACAAAATAGGCATTTAAAAAATAAAAATAAAATAAGTGAAAACAAAACACAACAATCAGAATATGACAAAACAAACAGAAGAAAACCAGCTGAAAAAATGCATGAGAAATTCCATAAAAATACAAAATCATAATGTATATGCCATAATGTATATGCAAAGATCTCTGAAGTTAAAAAATGCTCTGACATAACACTCCGAGACAAAGAACTTCCAAAAATACCACTGAATTAATTAGTCTTGGCCATCTAATGTTGAACATGGAGTCAACTTTAAGAATAGTTTTTTCCCCAATGAGACTTCTTTGGAGAAAACTAACTTTTAATTTGCAACTGATTATAAATTATACCAAGCTTCTGGGTTATGAATGGGTATGCATGTTCACTTCTCTCAGATCTATCATATCATCGGTATAGACCTATGCAGGCCCTATGCCTGCCACAAAAGTCTCTGCAAGTTCATATGTGTATGTGTCTTGCTGTGTTTTGGTCTTTTTTCTTTAGCGTCTTCCATCCCCTCTCTGCATCTTACATTCTTTCCTCCTCTTCTGCAGGATTACCCGGGCCAAGGGAAGGAATGGTGGAGCTATCCCATGTAGAACTGATTGTTCCATGGTCTCTCACACTGTGCACAGTGCCTAGTTATGAGTCTTTTTCCTATCTACTATGGGAGAAAGCATCTCTGATGATAGATTAGCAAGGCACTGGTATATGAGTATAACAGAATGTCATTAGCAGTCATTTCACTGCTCCAGAACAGTAAGTAGTATTTCTTTGGTGGATTTTTTTCTTTGATGAGCATGTACTGTAATTCCTTATCTAATCTGGTTAGTTTTAGTTCTTTTCTTCTTGTACCTTGAAAAGCACCTCCTTTAGGTTGCAAGAGTTTTCTTTTAAAAATTTGTTTTAAACATTTTCTGTGACCTTTACCTGGCTTTCTTCTCCTTCCTCTATTTCTATTTTTCATAGATTTGATCTTCACTCACATGTTTCTGGATGTTTTGTACTGGGTTGATTTTAGATTTAATATCTTCTTTGACTGGGGTATCTGTGTTTTTTCCCTTTTGTTTGTTTGCTTTTCTATCATGTTTTCAATTACTGAGAATCTCTTATCCATCTCATGTATTTGTTGGTGAGCCTTTTCTCCAATGTTACTATTCAAGTTTGTAATATCTTTATCTTCAGTTTTCCTAAGTTTAGACTTTCTTTATTGATTCCATTTTTGCAAGCTGAGGATATAGTTAGGGAATTATATTCGGACGAGAGGAAAGAGAGCAAAGATTGCCTACCTACTTCCCTGGCTGGTAGGACTATGAGTTCCCAGAAAATGGCTCTTTATGTTTGCAGCCAAGAAATAGGTATAGGGTGGTGAGAAATGCTGTGAGAGAAGGAGCTGCATTGAGGTACTGCTTTTATCAGAGGAGCCTAAGCAATTAAAAAAAGATGTTACAATATCACTTAAAGGACTGGATGAATTTTTAAAAAGCCAATTATATTTGATCTAAGAGTTACTTCTATGCTTCAATGTTTCTTAAAATTGGCCATCAAGAGTTGATTTGTTTTAATGCCCTAATATTTGTTGCTTGCCTCCCTTCAACCTTGGGTCAGATCATAGGATCCAAACTAGATATCATTCCCTCATAAATAAAGAAACATGAGCAAATCAGTGGATGGTTAAATTGAATATCTTTAGAGAAAGTTGTTCAGAGCAATTGGGAACATCATCAGACTAGGAATCAAAGTGAAACTCAGCAGTACCTAGAAACATTTGCCAGTCCTCCCAGCATTTGGGAAGATAAGCAGGAAAATTATGAGCTTGAGACCTATCTGAGCTTCATGGTGATACTCTTTCTGAAAGCCAAAACATAATGCAATAATTGGGCTAGCTCTTCTAAAAGTGAGTAAAGTGGGAAGGTTATGGAAAAATAGTCTTCAAGTATTGTCACCATCATAACCTGAGTATCTTCTAATCATATTTTTTATTTTTAGTCTGTTTAAAATATTTTTTCTGATGTAGAAATATCTTCTTTTCAAATAATAATCATTGTATCACCCCAAACCTCCAGAGTGAAACCTAAGAATATGAGAGGAAAAATTTAACTGACATAAAAGGAGAGAAGACATTACAAAGATCTCATGCAAAAAAAATGTATTGCTTTCATGGGATATAACAAATTGTTTATATTTAATAAAGTTTAAGACAAATCATGAAATTATTTGTGATTTAAAAGATCAGAGCTTTCTTCAATTTTGATATGTTTGTTTCTTGTCTGCTGTGCCTTTCAGCCTCAGAAAAGTCTCCCTAGTTTGACTTTTTAAACCATTTTCAGTATAACTGCTTGATGTTGCATGTGCTATATATGATGGATATTTTGTCAATTTAAATATGCAGAGTCACATAAGAAGGGACTCACAGTGAGAAATTTTTTATTTTAGGTTGAGCTATGGGCATGTCTGTGAGGGTTATTTTAGTCAAGTTAATTGAGGTGAGAAATGTACTATGAATGTGGCTGGCAACATATCATGGGATAGACATCAATGTCTGTAAGAATGAAAATCAAGAGAACTGAGTAATAAGCAGGTATGCCTTAGAACATTATTCTTTGCTCTTGACTATGGGTGTAGTGAGCTACTTAAAGTTTCTGTTAACTTGACTTCCCTCTGGTGATGGATCTTGAACTAAGAACCAAATAAACCCTTTCTCCCTGAAATCGCTTCATTTCAGGAACAGGTAATGAAACTAGGGCAGCCTACTTTGGTTCATAGAGTTTTATACAAGATAGTTCCCTCACTGGTATAAAGCTTCACTAACACTTGGATGGTGCTATATTTCATATTATATAGATCTTATATAAAAGATTGTCCTGGCATTAGTGAATAAAGACCAGATGGGACATTAGCATATTCTATATTATAAGGGCATGTTTGTGCTTCATATTATAAAGAAGAATCTGCATGTTTGCATTTTAAATACAACATGTGATGCCGGGAGGGGAATTCAAGGAGCAGAGTCCTTGGGACATGCAAACCCATTACCACAGAAGGACAATAATGAAGGTAAAATGCAGGAGGTTGGGGTGATAAAGAAGGAAGCATCAATACCATGGTCAATACTCAGAGCTCTCTGTGACCACCTGACCGGAATAACTTTGGAATGTTTAACTTACTTTGAATCCACTGACTCTAAAAGTTTTGTAAATGGAAAGGAAATGGAAGACAGCTTTCATCAGTGTTAATCTACTGTCTTAAGATTGCTGACTCCATGAATAAACACTATTGCTTATAAACTTATTTCCAATCTTGTCTCTGCTGCTCAGAATTTTGATTTACTGTAAGCATGAACTCTACTATTCTAGTTAAACCTCAACTCCCAACAAAGGTATTATGGAAAGAGGAAAAAATAATGTGAAAGCTCTATTTCCTTAAGATAGTAACATCTCTAAGTCGTAGGGCTGAAAACACCTTTAAAAATTACTGAACATAACAGCTGTAAGGTGTATGTCAGAAAACAGAGCATAAAACATTGAACCAGAGACACAGAGGAGGGGAACAGAGTTTGACATGCTTTGGAGAAAGGAGAACCAGGCAACTGTGGGATATCTCAAAATAAAGTGGCCACGCAGGACACACTAAAGCCAGAAGCTGGAAAGAACCCAGCTGACTTTCAACAGACGAACGGATACATAAAATATGGTACATTTACACAATGGAGTACTACTCAGCTATTAAAAACAATGACTATATGAAATTCTTAGGCAACTGGATGGAACTAGAAAGTATTATCCTGAATGAGGTAACCCACTCACAGAAGAAAACACTGAATCAAACCCAGGCTCGAGAGTCAGAAAATCTAAAAGATTTGCCACTGAATCTTTGCATGGTATTAGGTCAGGCATCTTATATTTTGAATCTCAGTTTTTTACCTGGAAAATAAACATGATTATACATTCTTTCTTTTAAAGATAGAAATAATATGAATCTAAGTAAGTAATCGTAAATGTAACTTTTATTTGCCTAGTGTAATTGTTGTCTTTGAGGTTTACCACTGAATAAACTCACCCTTTCTAGTTCTTTCTGAAATCTGCAAGCTAGTTCAACTGAGCTCTTCTGGCTCAAACTCATCTCCACGATGAATGATTTAAACTGGCTTCTCTCAGCTCCTCCCTGAATTACTCTGCTTAGCCTCAAACTAACTCTGTTAATATGTTCTAATCTTCTGGCTCCTTCTCATTCTCTAGCTCATTCTGTCTTCTCTTGCACCCTTTCTCTGTAAAACTATCTTAGTAAATCTCCCTTCCCATGCCCTTCTCCCTGTGCTTCTCTCTTTTTTATTGGATATTTTATCTTTTTACATTTTAACTCTTATCCCCTTTCCTGGTTTCCCCTATGGAACCACCCAATCCCATCCCCCACCCCTGCTTCTATGAGAGTGTCCCCCTCCCACCCACTTACTCCTACCTCACCACCCTAGCATTCCCCTATACTGGGGAATTGAGCCTTCACAGGACCAAGGACTTCTCCTATTTGATGCCTTTGCTACATATGTGACTGGAGCCATGGGTTCCTCTGTGTGTATTCTTTGGTTTGTGGATTAGTCCCTAGGAGATCTTAGGGGGTCTGGCTGGTTGATATTGTTGTTTCTCCTGTGAGGTTTCAAACCCTTCAGTTCCTACAGTTCTTTCTCTAACTCCTCCTTTGGGGTTCTCGTGCTCAGTTCAATGGTTGGCTGTGAGCATCAGTATCTGTATTTGTTAGGCTCTACCAGAGGCTCTCAGCAGACAGTTGTATCAGACACCTGTCAGCAAGCACTTCTTGGCATCCACAATAGTATCTAGGTTTGGTGTCTGCATATGGGATAGATCCCCAGGTGGGGCAGTCTCTGCATGGCCTTTCTTTTAGTCTTTGCTCCACACTTTGTCCCAGTTAGACAAAAACTGCTCTAGGTTAAAAATTTGGAGACAAGTAGGTGGCCCCATAGCTCAACCGGGGCCTTGCCTAATGTCTGGATAGAGTTTCCACAGGTTCTCCCTCCCCTCTGTTGGGCATTTCAGCTAATCTCATCCCTGTTGCGTCCTGGGAACCTTTTGCTTTCCTGGCATCTGGGACTTGATGGTGGCTGTCCTCAATTCCTTGTGCCCCATTGCTACACTCTTCAAATTCTTGACCCTCTGTATATCATCCCCATCTCCTTCCATACCTGATCCTGCCTCACTTTTTTCCTTCTCCCCCTCTCCTCTTCCTGCCAAGTCCCTCCCACCCTCTACCTTTAGTGAGTATGGATGCTTCTGTGCTGCTCTCTTTTCTATGCTGTGTCCTCTTAAATAGCTTCTTTTTCCTGTGATGCTCTTTGGAGAGTTGGGTGCATCCTATCTCTGACTCATTCTATCAAATCTTTCTCTGATTTGTCACTTTGTCTACTCCTCAAACAGATGTCTCCAGAGTAACTTTACCTTTATTGTTTGGGATTGAAGGTGTATTCCAAGGAAATGTCTCCATTCTAGCCATAGGGATTAAAAATGTGTACCAAGTGAGTGTTTGATTTTCTAACACTAGAACTAGTGTTCTAATTTTCTAATTGCAAAGCTCTAGGTCTTTAGCTGTGTTGATCTTGCCAGAGCAACAATGTTACTGGATTAAAATTCCTTTACATATAATTGCATTACCTCTTCATCATATTGCTATTCACGTGGAAGAATATAATTTGCAGCTTTTTCAAGGAGTGATTAAGTCATTTTATCTTCACTGGGTGGAGTTTATAGTAGAGAGATCAGATTTGATCTGTGTTGTATCAGAATCTTGTCCTGGGGAAGATCCACTATGTGTTAGTGAGGATCTTAACAAGTTAGCATTTCAGAGCCTGTTATTTTTATTTTTATCCTATTAAATTTTTAAATTAAAATATAATGGTATGAATTTTCACTTTCCTCTTTCCTCCATCACATTCCATTTCTCTTTCTCCAAAGCTACTCATACCACATTAGTCACTCTTAAGTTGATGGGTCTCTCTTTCTTTGATTATTGTTTTAACATACATACATACATACATACATACATACATACATACATACATACATACACACATATATATATATATGAATAAATTTTTAAATATATGCATAATACAGAAGTATAACCTGCAGAGTCCATTTACTATGGCTTGGGTAGATATTATTTCAGGACTGACCACTGCATTGGATAACCAGTTTTGGAGCTAATCCCTGGGAAAGACTAATTATCCCTCTTACTGCAGTCATTAGTTGTCCATAGTGCTTTCTATAGGGTTGTGATCCTGGGCTGTTTGAGTTTTTCAATTTAACACAAACCTAGATGTATCTGAGAAGAGAAAACCACAATTGAGAAATGTTCTGTAATACTAGCTTGTGGTTAAATCTGGTGGACATTTTCTTAATTAATTATTCATATTGGAGGATATTGTCTATTGAGTGGCTGTACTACTTGTGATTAGGTGGTCTGAGGCTGTGTAAGAAAAAGACTGAGCAAGCCCTGAAGATCAATACAGTAATTAGCATTCATCCATGGTCTCTGATTCTGTTCTGGATTGCAAGCTTCTGCCTTGAGTTCCTGCCATGACTTACCTGGATGATGGTTTACAACCTCTGTGGTGAAATAAATCCTTTCTTCCTGGAATTGCTTTTGCTCATAGTGTTTGTCATAGCAACAGAAACTCCAATGAAGACAGGTGACATTTTTCCCTGTCTACATCATTGTTTTGGTCTTATTTAGGAAGCCATATGGCTGAAATGTCATATCTAAAATACACACCCTCACAGGCAACTTTCTGGTCCCTTGCTTCTTCTATCTGAGATGTTACCTGATATTTAGGTATAGAGGTTATGTTGTATATGTAGGAATGAAGGTCCCCATGATCAGTTCTTCTCTGCATTATGACCAGTTGTGGTTTTCTTTAATGGTGTTCATTAAGATTCTTTGATGAGAGGTGAGAGCTACACTTATCTGTGGTTATAAGGATAAATTTTAGAATGTGGTTAAGAATTATGCTAGTCTAGTAATTGACAGTTATAGGTTCTCTTCTAACATCTAGTCATGGTGATTGTCTAGGTTTCTAGTTCTTTATATATGATTTTCTTATTGCGTGGGTCATCAGTCCAATTAGACAACTGTTGGTTATGGCTAAGCTGGAAGTGACATAGATCTCTTCCTATGCTTGACATTGTCATGGTTCATAGGCATCACAGCTGGCTAGGACTAAGTACATCCCTCTCTCAGTATCTTAAATAGTAATTTCTGGCACTATGAAAACTTCATTGTAGGAAGTATGCTCTCAAGTCAGATCCACTTTGAATCTTAGGAGTCCTATGTCTGAAGTGTGAAATGTCTTTGTGACTTAAGCATTAGAGACACACCTCAATCTCCGAGTGGCAACCAAAGGTCACAGCAAATATACATATACATATACCTATACCTATACCTATACATACACACACGTGTGTGTGTGTGTGTGTGTGTGTGTGTGTGTGAATTGTGTGAATCTCTTGGACTACACTGAAACAATTCAAATAGAGATTATTGGGAAGCATTGTCAGCTCAAGTGAAACAACTTTATTTAAGTTGTATGTGTGTAGATTCATGAATATGTGTGTTGCATATAATGGTAAATAAAAAATACTATTTCTTGAAGCTTTATTAAATATATTTGGCATTATTTGTCTCCTTTCCCAGGTATGTTCCTGAAGCACTAAATCATGTAAAATTCATATAAAACCTTATAATGATGTATGCTAAATAATTGTCCTAAATATCATTTAAGATTTAGTCTTATTTCATAATCACATTCCTTTTGTAAACATTTTCACTTTCTTATGGCATTTTATGTTTTATAGCATTTCTGTAATTATAACATAAGTTGATGAGTCTCCTGAGGGTAACATTCAACCTAATATGTTCCACAACTATTTTTGACAGAACTCTAAGCATAGTTATAATGATTTTTATTTCTCTGGTTGCTGTTTAAAATCCCTAACTACAGAATTTCAATGGTTCTATTGCTACTTTCAACAGTTAATGAGGCATTTTTTACTTGAATTTCATTTCCTGAATATCTATAATGCTTCCGTCACTGTTATAATGGTTTATCCTCCATTAATGATAAAGATGTAAGAAATAACTGTAACATGTAAAGAGGATCTGTTTCAATCTGACTGAGAATGAAGAACAGGATGTGAGAATGAACAATTTGCTTAGCCCATCTGGCAGCACATTATAAGGGGCTAATGTGTTATTTGCAGCTCTGTTCTTTAGTTCTGAGCAAGTGGTTTGTAGTGAGCAAACATAACTCTTACTGGACATTTGCTATATGCCAGAGACTCTTCTGGTACCTTACTTATTAAGGCTGTGCAATGACCTCAGTGGTGCAGGCTTTATTAATTCATCCATGGTACTGACATCATGGAGCCCTTGTGAGGCACAGAATCTTTTCTAGACTTGGAGACATAAATCTAAATGAAGCATATGAGATTTAGGTCCTGTAACATTTGTTTCTGAGTCATGTGGTATTACACAGTAGGTTAGACTATTCTTCCTCTCTGCAACCTCTGGTACTTGTAATCTAGAACTAATACACCTTATTCATTGTAGTTAAAAGCTACAATTTGGATGAAGAAAAATTATAAAAATGAATAGAAAGGGTAAATTTATAAAATTCATTAGTGTACATTAACTGCCAAGTATGTTTAGAGTTTTATTTGGTTTTATATATTTTAAATTATTATAATATTTAAAGAGGTAATGTTCATTTGTGGATTATATTTCTGATATGCATATTTAAATAGAATGTGGTGGCTATTGCACAAAAAATTAATATTCTACACATGAATCTTCCTTGTACATGAGTCTGTGATGAATTTTTATATATAGCTGTTGATCATTTAGTTATATAACAGATAAATACAATTTATATTTCATAAGAAAAATATAAACTGAGCTCAGCACTTTTAGTCAATGTGTTTGATTGTTGTGTAGATGTTGTCAGGTGTGTTGTTCTTCATTTTATTTCTCATCTTTTACCTTTGTTTTACTGTAATGATTGATGGTATTTGAAGAAATTAGCTCCAGAAGTCAAGGAAAGAGATATTATATGTTTTAATGTGTAATTAGGAGATAATGAGAAGTTGGCCATGTAAACTGAGGCTCTTCCTGTCAATGTGGAAAACATACCCATATGCCCATCACTAAAATCCAAACCAAAACCAAAACGGGTTATACATATGGTGTTAAAAATCAGGATCTAACACTGAGATGTAATGTAGAGAGAGACAGAGAGAGAGAGAGAGAGAGAGAGAGAGAGAGAGAGAGAGAGAGAGAGATTATTTACAACTGGGTCAAACTTGAGTCACTCTTGATAGGAGGATGATCTGACCCAAGCAGGAATAATTCTTTATAGCAATTGAGCACATGATTATGGAAGTGGAATTTTGCAGTTATCTATATGATCATGGAAAAGGTAAATGTTATGGTCAGATGGTTCCTCTAACATACCATGAGACAATGGAAACAATTTATGACTCATGAATCACAAGATTATAGACGAAGAACATGTCCAAAAAACCAAGCTGATCTTCATCTGAAAACATGATTAGAGAGAAGAAAATCACCATAAAAATAAATCAAATTCTAACATTATGTTTAACTAGGAGAAGAAAAAAATTGAGTCAGCTGTACCTGTATGAGAGGAAGTGTGAAAAAAAGACACAGGTTTTTGAAATATGAAACACACTAGTCCCATACTTTTGCTTCTTGATGAGAAAAATATTTTCCAGATTATGGAATACATAAGTAAATGATATTTTGGAAATAATTGTTTTGGCACACGACAATGTAGCAGCCTATGTTTGCACTGCAATATATATACTAACTAGTTAAACATTTTATATAAGGAATTTACATATATATGCAAATGCATGCATGTGAAATCAGACAGACAGACAGACAGACAGACAGACACACACACACACACACACACACAGAGTGATGATTCAGGGTGATAACTGGGACTATATTTCTACCACTTTCTCTTCTATCGGGTTTAATGTATCTGGCCTGGTGTTGGGGTTCTGATCTACTTGGAGTTGAGTTTTGTGTAGGGTGATGAATATGGATCTATTTGTATTATTCTACATGCAAACATCCAATTTGACCAGCACCATTTATTGAAGATGTTGTTTTCCTTTCAGTGTGTGTGTTTCTGCCTTACTTACTAAAATCAGGTATTCATAAGTATTTAGATTTAGCATGGGTCTTCAATTTGATTCCATTGTTGAACATGTTTGTTTTTATGCCAATACCATGCTGTTTTTATGGCTATAGCTTTGTAGTACTGTAATCACCAGCACTTATTTACTGGGCCAAGATTACCTGATATGAATTAATGTTGTCCAGGCACAAGTTGGGAGGGATCATAGCAAGACTGAGATTGTGACAAGTTTATTGCAAGCAATGAGACTTTTTATACTCATATTAGTAATAGAATATAATAATGGTTGCCATGACTAACACATAAGTAGTTGCCAAAATACTATAACATTTACAAGCTATAAAAGGTACACAAGATTAAAGTCTGAGAACAGTTGTCCTTTCAAGTTTCTATAGGCCCCACTGACTTCTAAGAAACCCAAAAGCAGCCTGAGTGATTCACTGCCTAAGGAGTACCTTGCTTTCTCAGAAACTAGGAGACCACAGAGTATAACCTGAAAAAGCCATGATATGTGCCTCTCAAGGAACCTAGACCAGGCCAAATTCCTCTTTCTCTTATTCTTTAATTTTAGGTAATGCAAATACATCTTCAAAGCATAGAGTAGCAAATTAATCTTAAGGCTGTGATGCTTCTCAGCACCACCACCATTACCACCACCAGTAAATTCCCAGAGACATTCCTATGGACCACAATTTAGAAGTTCAATTAGAAACAAACTAACAAAAAAATAATGACCCAAAACACTTGGTAGGTTTTGTATAGCGATAGAGAAAGGTAATTCGTCTAACTTTGAATGTTGAATAGGTAATATTTTATCATGCAAGGACTGGGCATCAATACTTAAATGAACATGTGCCCATCTTTGCCCAGGGAACAATACAATCAGCAGTGGGGACACACAAGATCCAAGTCATCGACATAAACAAGAGTGTTATTCTCTTCCCACTTAACAAATGAAGTGCAGGTGGATCAGGCAGATGAGCCTGGTTTGTTTCCACAGTAACAGATGCAACCAACAGGGACAAATATCAAGAAGCATCAATTCAGCAGTCACACCCTTTCTCTGTTATTTTACTAACTCTTTTCACCCTGTCTCTAGTTTCTTCATCTGCATCATTGTTGGTAGAGAGACTCTTTTCTTCATGGACCCATGTCACACTCTTCTTACTTTCTTTTCTTTAGGTGTTGCCTATCTAGATATCTTGGAACCTCTTTGTCCATTTTTCACAGGTGGAGTCAGTCTTTCAGGTATTCACAATGATTTTTTAGCACTCTGAGGATAAAACAGAAACATGGCTTTGGCTCCAATGACTTACTGGAAACCAGTCATTCTGTTGAAGTGACTGGTTCTGAAGAAATGACATAACATTTCTTCAGAGTACCGTGACCCTGAATTGTTTTAGACAGGCCCAAAAAATGTTCTGCAGTGGAAGGCCATCCTTGCCAATTTCTTACAAAATTTAAAGTACATAAAATAGAAAATATTTTGAGGAATAGTATTGTACCCCTCTCCAATTCCTTTGTTTTAAAATAGCACTTAAGTTATTCTTTAGGTTTTCCATAAGAAGGTGGCCATAAGTGTTATATGGAATGCCTGTGATTGTGATGGGGGTTATATCAAACTGTTGGCAAGATTCCTTAAAAGGCTTTGCAGTGTATGCAGGAACACTGTCAGGTTTTTAACACTTTGCAGGCATTTAAAACTGCAAAATATCTGAGGAAAAAAGTAACAACATCTGTAACTGCTTCTCCTGAGAGGGAACAGCCAAACTGAGCAAAGAATTAAGTGTTCACAGTGACATGAACGTATTTCAGTGTCCCCAAATTAGGGACACGAGTAACATCTATGAGACAAATATTATTGGTAATAATCTTCAAGGAGTCCAACATAAGAGGGTAGAAGCATGATACTAACTTTTATATATGAAGGACATTCCTTAACTATCAAGTGAGCCTTCTATTTAGTTAGTGAGCAATTCCATTTCAAAGGTAGAGCATTTTGATGAAAGTGTGCATAAGATTTTCATACTTTCTTTAGATTGTTATCTCCTAGGAAAAGAGATAGTATTTAAAGAAACCTAACTCTGACCTGTGCATTTCCCTCAGACAAAGGTTTGGAAGTTTAGAATGAGATCTAATGTGACCAAAATAAACTGGGTTCTCTTGTATCTGTAATTCCTGTTGAATTAATTGTAATAAATTATGAATAGAGGTGTCTGATTAAATGATCTGTGCTACATTTAGATGCTGTGCTGCCAAGACTGCATATTGTGAATCAGACTGTAAATTTAGAGGCTGAAGACGATGTTGTAAAGCAATGCAAAACATGCATAATTCCATCTGTTGTACAGAAATACCTGAGTAAAAAAAATCACTAAAGCATCTCTAGAAAGCAGGACACACTGCCCATCTTTTGTGGCATCTACAAAGAATACTTTTACAGAGGATATGGCTGAAGCTTAGTAATTTTCAAAAATAGAGTAGTATGTTTTGATGAAAAATCAGTAAGTTTAGTGAAAGGAAAAAAATGATTGTCAGCTTGAAAAGGATAACAGCAAATGTCATTGCTAAGTTACTTGAAGTATTCAATAAAAATTTAACTCTCTTTTGCATAAAGAGGAATGCAAATTTAAAGGGTTAATTAATTTTTCTTTTGCAAATGAGTCTTTAAGCATTTTACTGTTTTCAACAAAATGTCATCTATACAGTGTATAATAAAAGCAAGAGGAAACAAATCTCTCTTTTTAAAGCAGTAGCAACAAAATTTTAATGTACTTGAGGTATCATGTTTCCTTTGAGGACCACAGACAGTGTTAACACTTTAGAATAGGAATGTCAGCTCAATCATTGTTATCTCTCTTCTTCTGGAAAGGACTCATGGCAGTCTAGCGTGCAGCATTAGCATTATCATATGCCAGGATCTTGACAATAATAATTCCTATCTCTCCAAACAACTGTCCACCTGTAGAAGATGAGAAACAAGACCTTGCTTGTGGCTCATTAGGTCCCTTTCTATCTTTAGAAAATTCCGTCTCTGCACCCAAATCCCGTGGGAGGGAGAGCTAAACCTTCAGAGAGGCAGACAAGCCTGGGAAACCAGAAGTGACTGCTCCCTGCACACACATCTCGGACGCCAGAGGAAAAAGCCAAAGACCATCTGGAACCCTGGTGCACTGAAGCTCCTGGAAGGGGCGGCACAGGTCTTCCTGGTTGCTGCCGCTGCAGAGAGCCCGTGGGCAGCACCCCACGAGCGAACCTGAGCCTCGGGACCACAGGTAAGACCAAATTTTCTGCTGCAAGAAAGCTGCCTGGTGAGCTTGGGACACAGGAAAGCAGAATTTCTCTAGGACCGGGCACGTTCTGTGTTTACCGGAAGTCCCACACCCGCGGATCCCGGCCCGCAGCAGCTCTCTGCTCCCAGACCCGGTGAGAGAGAGACCCAACCGCCTGGTCAGGTGGGCACTCCTGAGGCTGCAGAGCGGAAGAGACCACCAACTCTGCTCACCCCTGCCCACATCCCTGGCCCAAGAGGAAACTGTATAAGGCCTCTGGGCTCCCGTGGGGAAGGGCCCAGGAGCGGCAGGACCCCTGTGCCTGAGACACCGCCGGAACCTGAAAGAAACAGACCGGATAAACAGTTCTCTGCACCCAAATCCCGTGGGAGGGAGAGCTAAACCTTCAGAGAGGCAGACAAGCCTGGGAAACCAGAAGTGACTGCTCCCTGCACACACATCTCGGACGCCAGAGGAAAAAGCCAAAGACCATCTGGAACCCTGGTGCACTGAAGTTCCCGGAAGGGGCGGCACAGGTCTTCCTGGTTGCTGCCGCTGCAGAGAGCCCGTGGGCAGCACCCCACGAGCGAACCTGAGCCTCGGGACCACAGGTAAGACAAAATTTTCTGCTGCAAGAAAGCTGCCTGGTGAACTCAAGACACAGGCCCACAGGAACAGCTGAAGACCTGTAGAGAGGAAAAACTACACGCCCGAAAGCAGAACACTCTGTCCCCATAACTGACTGAAAGAGAGGAAAACAGGTCTACAGCACTCCTGTCACACAGGCTTATAGGACAGTCTAGCCACTGTCAGAAATAGCAGAACAAAGTAACACTAGAGATAATCTGATGGCGAGAGGCAAGCGCAGGAACCCAAGCAACAGAAACCAAGACTACATGCCATCATCGGAGCCCAATTCTCCCACCAAAACAAACATGGAATATCCAAACACACCAGAAAAGCAAGATCTAGTTACAAAATCATATTTGATCATGATGCTGGAGGACTTCAAGAAAGACATGAACACACTTAGGGAAGCACAGGAAAACATTAATAAACAAGTAAAAGCCTACAGAGAGGAATCGCAAAAATCCCTGAAAGAATTCCAGGAAAACACAATCAAACAGTTGAAGGAATTAAAAATGGAAATAGAAGCAATCAAGAAAGAACACATGGAAACAACCCTGGATATAGAAAACCAAAAGAAGAGACAAGGAGCTGTAGATACAAGCTTCACCAACAGAATACAAGAGATGGAAGAGAGAATCTCAGGAGCAGAAGATTCCATAGAAATCATTGACTCAACTGTCAAAGATAATGTAAAGCGGAAAAAGCTACTGGTCCAAAACATACAGGAAATCCAGGACTCAATGAGAAGATCAAACCTAAGGATAATAGGTATAGAAGAGAGTGAAGACTCCCAGCTCAAAGGACCAGTAAATATCTTCAACAAAATCATAGAAGAAAACTTCCCTAACCTAAAAAAAGAGATACCCATAGACATACAAGAAGCCTACAGAACTCCAAATAGATTGGACCAGAAAAGAAACACCTCCCGTCACAAAATTGTCAAAACACCAAACGCACAAAATAAAGAAAGAATATTAAAAGCAGTAAGGGAAAAAGGTCAAGTAACATATAAAGGGAGACCTATCAGAATCACACCAGACTTCTCGCCAGAAACTATGAAGGCCAGAAGATCCTGGACTGATGTCATACAGACCCTAAGAGAACACAAATGCCAGCCCAGGTTACTGTATCCAGCAAAACTCTCAATTAACATTGATGGAGAAACCAAGATATTCCATGACAAAACCAAATTTACACAATATCTTTCTACAAATCCAGCACTACAAAGGATAATAAATGGTAAAGCCCAACATAAGGAGGCAAGCTATACCCTAGAAGAAGCAAGAAACTAATCATCTTGGCAACAAAACAAAGAGAATGAAAGCACACAAACATAACCTCACATCCAAATATGAATATAAAGGGAAGCAATAATCACTATTCCTTAATATCTCTCAATATCAATGGCCTCAACTCCCCAATAAAAAGACATAGATTAACAAACTGGATACGCAATGAGGACCCTGCATTCTGCTGCCTACAGGAAACACACCTCAGAGACAAAGACAGACA
This sequence comes from Rattus norvegicus, assembly GCF_021556685.1. NCBI lineage: Eukaryota > Metazoa > Chordata > Mammalia > Rodentia > Muridae > Rattus > Rattus norvegicus. The sequence goes on along the minus strand of NC_141538.1, from coordinate 19,267,463 downwards.
CTACCTCAGAGTGAAAGGCTGGAAAACAACTTTCCAAGCAAATGGTCAGAAGAAGCAAGCTGGAGTAGCCATTCTAATATCAAATAAAATCAATTTCCAACTAAAAGTCATCAAAAAAGATAAGGAAGGACACTTCATATTCATCAAAGGAAAAATCCACCAAGATGAACTCTCAATCCTAAATATCTATGCCCCAAATACAAGGGCACCTACATACGTAAAAGAAACCTTACTAAAGCTCAAAACACACATTGCACCTCACACAATAATAGTGGGAGACTTCAACACCCCACTCTCATCAATGGACAGATCATGGAAACAGAAATTAAACAGTGATGTCGACAGACTAAGAGAAGTCATGAGCCAAATGGACTTAACGGATATTTATAGAACATTCTATCCTAAAGCAAAAGGATATACCTTCTTCTCAGCTCCTCATGGTACTTTCTCCAAAATTGACCATATAATTGGTCAAAAAACGGGACTCAACAGGTACAGAAAGATAGAGATAATCCCATGCATGCTATCGGACCACCACGGCCTAAAACTGGTCTTCAATAACAATAAGGGAAGAATGCCCACATATACGTGGAAATTGAACAATGCTCTACTCAATGATAACCTGGTCAAGGAAGAAATAAAGAAAGAAATTAAAAACTTTTTAGAATTTAATGAAAATGAAGATACAACATACCCAAACTTATGGGACACAATGAAAGCTGTGCTAAGAGGAAAACTCATAGCGCTGAGTGCCTGCAGAAAGAAACAGGAAAGAGCATATGTCAGCAGCTTGACAGCACACCTAAAAGCTCTAGAACAAAAAGAAGCAAATACACCCAGGAGGAGTAGAAGGCAGGAAATAATCAAACTCAGAGCTGAAATCAACCAAGTAGAAACAAAAAGGACCATAGAAAGAATCAACAGAACCAAAAGTTGGTTCTTTGAGAAAATCAACAAGATAGATAAACCCTTAGCCAGACTAACGAGAGGACACAGAGAGTGCGTCCAAATTAACAAAATTAGAAATGAAAAGGGAGACATAACTACAGATTCAGAGGAAATTCAAAAAATCATCAGATCTTACTATAAAAACCTATATTCAACAAAATTTGAAAATCTTCAGGAAATGGACAATTTCCTAGACAGATACCAGGTATCGAAGTTAAATCAGGAACAGATAAACCAGTTAAACAACCCCATAACTCCTAAGGAAATAGAAGCAGTCATTAAAGGTCTTCCAACCAAAAAGAGCCCAGGTCCAGACGGGTTTAGTGCAGAATTCTATCAAACCTTCATAGAAGACCTCATACCAATATTATCCAAACTATTCCACAAAATTGAAACAGATGGAGCACTACCGAATTCCTTCTACGAAGCCACAATTACTCTTATACCTAAACCACACAAAGACACAACAAAGAAAGAGAACTTCAGACCAATTTCCCTTATGAATATCGACGCAAAAATACTCAATAAAATTCTGGCAAACCGAATTCAAGAGCACATCAAAACAATCATCCACCATGATCAAGTAGGCTTCATCCCAGGCATGCAGGGATGGTTTAATATACGGAAAACCATCAACGTGATCCATCATATAAACAAACTGAAAGAACAAAACCACATGATCATTTCATTAGATGCTGAGAAAGCATTTGACAAAATTCAACACCCCTTCATGATAAAACTCCTGGAAAGAATAGGAACTCAAGGCCCATACCTAAACATAGTAAAAGCCATATACAGCAAACCAGTTGCTAACATTAAACTAAATGGAGAGAAAGTCGAAGCAATCCCACTAAAATCAGGGACTAGACAAGGCTGCCCACTCTCTCCCTACTTATTCAATATAGTTCTTGAAGTTCTAGCCAGAGCAATCAGACAACAAAAGGAGGTCAGGGGGATACAGATCGGAAAAGAAGAAGTCAAAATATCACTATTTGCAGATGATATGATAGTATATTTAAGTGATCCCAAAAGTTCCACCAGAGAACTACTAAAGCTGATAAACAACTTCAGCAAAGTGGCTGGGTATAAAATTAACTCAAATAAATCAGTTGCCTTCCTCTATACAAAAGAGAAACAAGCCGAGAAAGAAATTAGGGAAACGACACCCTTCATAATAGACCCAAATAATATAAAGTACCTCGGTGTGACTTTAACCAAGCAAGTAAAAGATCTGTACAATAAGAACTTCAAGACACTGAGGAAAGAAATTGAAGAAGACCTCAGAAGATGGAAAGATCTCCCATGCTCATGGATTGGCAGGATTAATATAGTAAAAATGGCCATTTTACCAAAAGCAATCTACAGATTCAATGCAATCCCCATCAAAATACCAATCCAATTCTTCAAAGAGTTAGACAGAACAATTTGCAAATTCATCTGGAATAACAAAAAACCCAGGATAGCTAAAGCTATCCTCAACAATAAAAGGACTTCAGGGGGAATCACTATCCCTGAACTCAAGCAGTATTACAGAGCAATAGTGATAAAAACTGCATGGTATTGGTACAGAGACAGACAGATAGACCAATGGAATAGAATTGAAGACCCAGAAATGAACCCACACACCTATGGTCACTTGATTTTTGACAAAGGAGCCAAAACCATCCAATGGAAAAAAGATAGCATTTTCAGCAAATGGTGCTGGTTCAACTGGAGGGCAACATGTAGAAGAATGCAGATCGATCCATGCTTATCACCCTGTACAAAGCTTAAGTCCAAGTGGATCAAGGACCTCCACATCAAACCAGACACACTCAAACTAATAGAAGAAAAACTAGGGAAGCATCTGGAACACATGGGCACTGGAAAAAATTTCCTGAACAAAACACCAATGGCTTATGCTCTAAGATCAAGAATCGACAAATGGGATCTCATAAAACTGCAAAGCTTCTGTAAGGCAAAGGACACGGTGGTTAGGACAAAACGGCAACCAACAGATTGGGAAAAGATCTTTACCAATCCTACAACAGATAGAGGCCTTATATCCAAAATATACAAAGAACTCAAGAAGTTAGACCGCAGGGAAACAAATAACCCTATTAAAAAATGGGGTTCAGAGCTAAACAAAGAATTCACAGCTGAGGAATGCCGAATGGCTGAGAAACACCTAAAGAAATGTTCAACATCTTTAGTCATAAGGGAAATGCAAATCAAAACAACCCTGAGATTTCACCTCACACCAGTGAGAATGGCTAAGATCAAAAACTCAGGTGACAGCAGATGCTGGCGAGGATGTGGAGAAAGAGGAACACTCCTCCATTGTTGGTGGGATTGCAGACTGGTAAAACCATTCTGGAAATCAGTCTGGAGGTTCCTCAGAAAATTGGACATTGAACTGCCTGAGGATCCAGCTATACCTCTCTTGGGCATATACCCAAAAGATGCCTCAACATATAAAAGAGACACGTGCTCCACTATGTTCATCGCAGCCTTATTTATAATAGCCAGAAAATGGAAAGAACCCAGATGCCCTTCAACAGAGGAATGGATACAGAAAATGTGGTACATCTACACAATGGAATATTACTCAGCTATCAAAAACAACGAGTCTATGAAATTCGTAGGCAAATGTTTGGAACTGGAAAATATCATCCTGAGTTAGCTAACTCAATCACAGAAAGACATACATGGTATGCACTCATTGATAAGTGGCTATTAGCCCAAATGCTTGAATTACCCTAGATCCCTAGAACAAATGAAACTCAAGACGGATGATCAAAATGTGAATGCTTCACTCCTTTAAATGAGGAAAAAGAATACCCTTTGCAGGGAAGGGAGAGGCAAAGATTAAAACAGAGACTGAAGGAACACCCATTCAGAGCCTGCCCCACAGGTGGCCCATACATATACAGCCACCCAATTGGACAAGATGGATGAAGCAAAGAAGTGCAGACCGACAGGAGCCGGATGTAGATCGCTCCTGAGAGACACAGCCAGAATACAGCAAATACAGAGGCGAATGCCAGCAGCAAACCACTGAGCTGAGAATAGGTCCCCCGTTGAAGGAATCAGAGAAAGAACTGGAAGAGCTTGAAGGGGCTCGAGACCCCAAAAGTACAACAATGTCAAGCAACCAGAGCTTCCAGGGACTAAGCCACTACCTAAAGACTATATATGGACTGACCCTGGACTCTGACCCCATAGGTAGCAATGAATATCCTAGTAAGAGCACCAGTGGAAGGGGAAGCCCTGGGTCCTGCTAAGACTGAACCCCCAGTGAACTAGACTATGGGGGGAGGGCGGCAATGGGGGGAGGGTTGGGAGGGGAACACCCATAAGGAAGGGTAGGGGGGAGGGGGATTTTGCCCGGAAACCGGGAAAGGGAATAACACTTGAAATGTATATAAGAAATACTCAAGTTAATAAAAAAAAAAGAAAAAGAAAATTCCTCTGCTTTTCTTCCAGAATCTACTAACTTATACCATGCTTGTACCAAAACTTATGTATCCATCAGTCTTAACATGTAATGTGTCAGTGAGCATCAGTGTGTGTGAGTGTGTGTATGTGTGTGTGTGTAGTCTCCTGCTAATATTTTAAATGTTATGGCTACACTATTTTGTTCATTTCTAATAGCTTGGTCCTGTCATCTTTCTGGATAATCAGTCATCCACAGTAAATATTCATCTACAGTTAGGCAAGTCAGAGGGAACAAAAAGTATCTCCAAATATAGAATCAAGGAGAGAAAAGGTAAAGGAGCAGTCAACCCATGATGAACACAACTGCTTAAGATCCTTAATCGTCTTAAATGAAGTGGATTTATTATTTCTAACTTGATGCACTGGGTTATTAGGATCAGCCAGCTTGCTCACAGGTTGGAGGAGGAATCCTTCATGTCCTCTTACATCACCCAGGCAAGATGCAGAGCCTCTTGCATTAGAGACCTGTATCTCAACTTAGAAAGTGGATGAGAAACCTCCATAGTAACTTCAGTAAGAGAGGAAACAAAGGAGGGAAAACAATTCTCCATGCGATCATGAATAATTGATAGTTAGGGATTTAAAGTGAATGGAATTGAAGCAGGAGGTTGTGCGTACGTGTGTGTGTGTGTGTGTGTGTGTGTGTGTGTGTGTGTGTGTGTGCAAAATCAGCACAAGGAGGAAGACTGTCCACCTGAGCACAGAGAGAGACATTAGATAATATATCTTCAGGTTCTAATTTTTCTTTTATTCCCAGTGTTAGTTACACTTTTTTTCCTGATCCCTTTGATTTTTAATTTAAACTGTCACTTGTATTTATTAGAGTTTTATTTCTTTCTGAACATGAAAAGCTTCACTGGGAATCTTTTCTGATCCCCTTGCATCTAATTCTTCCTGAATTACTTTTTCTAACCAGACTACGTTCTGAGAAAGAGACATCCCTCTTCAGGGAAAGAAGACTGAAGTTCACTAATGAACTCCAGGAATTTCATCAACTGATGATGTTTGCTTTAACTTGTCCATGCAACAACATTCACAGAACATTTCCAAATAAACATCGCTCCTTTAACCCTGATTGTCCCATTTTTTTAAACCTCCAATCAATTGATTTTCTGCCTTTTTATACTTGTGTGTGCACCACAACCCAGGAGTTCCTCACCAATTAACCTTAATATTTTCATTTTTTCTTAAATTCCCATATTTCAAGTTCCTGTTACAAGTGCCATCCAGAAGCAGCAATGCTTACTAAACCAGCCTAAGGTCACATGGAATGGACAGTAAGACGTGACTTGTCATGTTAATATTACTGATCTATCAGCATGGGAGATCTTTCCATCTTCTGACATCTTCAGTTTCTTTCTTCAGAGACTTGAAGTTCTTGTCACATAGGTCTTTCACTTGTTTTGTTAGAGTTACACCAAGATATTTCATATGTTTGTGGATATTGTGAAGAGTGTTGCTTTCCTAATTTCTTTCTCAGACCATTTAACATTTGTATAAAGGAGGGCTACTGATTGGAGTTAATTTTATATCCAGCCACTTTGCTGAAGATATTTTTCAGCTGTAGGAGTTATCTGTTAGAATTTTGGGGTCACTTTTGTATGTCATCATATCATTTACCCATAGAAATTCTTTTTGATTTCTTTATTTCCAAATTATATCCCCTTGATCTCCTTTAGTTGTATTATTGCTCTAGCTAGAATTTCAAGTACTATATTAAAGAGATAAGGAGAAAGTCAGCAGCCTTGTCTTGTCTGTGATTTTAGTGGAATTGTGTTAAGTTTCTTTCCATTTAGTATGATGTTGTTTATTACATTGCTGTATATTGCCTTTTTTGTATTTAGGCATGTACCTTGTATCCCTGACCTCTCCAAGACTTTAATATGAATGTGTGCTTGTTTTTATCAGAGGTTTTTTCAGTGTCTAATAAGATAATAATGTGATTTTTTTATTTCAATTTGTTTATACGGTAGATTATGTTGATGGATTTTTATATAGTGAACCATTTTTGCATGCTTGGGATGATGTCTACTTAATCTTGATGGATATTGTCTTTGATGTGTTCCTGGATGCAGTTTGTGAGCATTTTGCTGAGTATTTTTGTATTATTGTTAATAAGAGAAATTGGTCTGAAGTTCTCTTTCTTTGTTGAGTCTTTATGTGGTTTAGGAATCAGGGCCACTGTGGCTTCATAGAATTCATTTGGCATTGTTCCTTCTGTTTCTATTTTGTACAATAGTTTGAGGAGTATTGGTATTAGCTCTTCTTTGAAAGTCTCAGAATAATGGATGGAACTAGAAAATATCGTCCTGAAAGAGGTAACTCAGACCCGAAAGGACATACATGGTATTTACTCATAAATGGATATTAGTCATAAAGTACAGGATAACCATGCTATAATCCTAAGACCCTCCCGCTAAAAAGCCAAATAGGATGACCCAAGGGAGACTGATTGAATCTTTCTCGGAAGGGGAAATAAAATAGATCTCAGAGGAGGATGGAGGGGTGAAACTGAGTGGGTAAGGGAGTGGGGAGAATAGCATGGCAGGATCGTTATAGGGAGACCAGGGGAGAGAGAAAGGAAACAGGTGGTGGGCAATAGGAGGGCATCTCTAGGAAGTGCCAGAGGTCTGAGGCAAGGTGAAGGGGGCCAAGGGCATCTATTGTGGTGACTCTAGCTGAAACTCCTAGCAAGTGAGGGATATGGATACTAAAGTGTCCACTTCCTACAGCCAGTTAAGACTCCTTGTGGTGGGATAAGGACAAAAACCCACACGAAAAAACCTTTGATCTAAAATGTATCCTGCTTACAAGATGTGCAGGGCCAGAGATAGATCAGAGATAGAGGAAATGGCCAAACAGTGACTGACCCAAATTGAGTCCTATCTTATGGCCAAAAACCAATCCTTGGCACTAAATGATACTGTGTTAAGTTTGTTAAGTTTCACGTCACTGTCCTCCGAGAGGCTCCACCCAACAGCTGACCAAAACAGATACAGAGATATACGGCCAATCATTAGATGGAGCTTGGTGTGTTTTGTGGAAGCCAGGAAAGGACTGAAAGTACCCGAAAAGAATAAGGACTTCACATAAAGGAAAACAGAGTCAACTAACCTGGACCCTGTAGGGTCCCAGAGACTGAACACGAACATAAGAATGAGTATGGACTGGACCAAGGCCCCACACGCATATATAGCAGAAGTGTAGCTTGGTCTTCATGTGGGTCCTCAGCAACTGCATAGGAGATTTTCTCTGAAATTGTTCCCTGCCTGTGGATCTCATTCCCCTTACAGGGCTGCCTTGTCTGACATCAGTGATAGATGTGCCTAGTCCTGTGGTGACTGATGAGCTGGGGTGGGGAAAAGGTGGGGAAAGTCGGGGTTGGAGCAGTGGTTGATACCCAGGTGGGGATCCCCCTTCTCAGAGGAAAGGGGAAGGGGAGGGGAAGAAACTGCAAGAGAGGGAGAATGGGAAAAGGGGGCTGATATTAGGATGTAAAGTGCATAAGTAAATTATTTTTTAAAAAAATTAAAAAGAAAAGAAATGAATCATAACCAGGTACTGGTTGGAGGTGTCACAACCAGACTGAGGCTATGACAAGTGTATTAAAAGCCATCAAATGTTTTATACCCTTATCAGTAACAGAATATAATATATATTGCTGGGATCGATATAACAGTAGTTGCTAGGATACTATGACCCTTGCAAGCTATACAGAGTGCACAAGATTAATGTCTGAGACCAACTGTCCTCCCAAAATTCTATATGGCTCATTAACTTCTAAAGAACACAAAGAAACTCAGAGGCAGTCTGAATGTTTCACTGCCTGAGGAGTGTCTTGGTTTTTCAGAAACTAGACGCACCCTAGGAGCAAGAGACTCTAACCTGAATGTCTTTCCAGGCAACTGGACCAGATCACCTCCTGCTTGATTTCTTTCTCAGGCAGTTTGTCACTTGTATACAGCCAGGCTACTGATTTTTGTGAATTTACTTTGTATCTATTTACTTTGATGAAAGTGTTTATCACCTGTAGGAGTTCCCTGATAAAATTTTTAGAATCACTTATGTGTACTATATCTGGATATAAAGATACTTGGACTTCTTTTCTAATCTGTATCCCATCGATTTTCTTCTACTGTTTTATTGCTGTAGATAAAACTTTAAATACTATATCAAATAGATATGGAAAGAAAGTAGATAATGTAGAATTGTTACTGATTTTAGTGGAATTGATTTGAGTGTTTCTCCATTTAAGTTGATGTTAGCCATGGGCTTGCTCTAAACTGCCTTCATTATGTTTAGGCATGTCCCTGGTGTTGACTTTTGCCAAAGGCCTTTTCTGCATCTAATGAGATGATTGTGTGTGTGTATATAATTTTTGTTCAGTTTGTTCATACAGTGAATTATAGTTTTTGATTTTCATATATTGAATCATCCCTGAGTCTCTGTGATAAAGCCTACTTGATCTTTGTGCAGGATCTTTTTAATGTGTTCTGGGATCCAGTTTGCAAGTATGTTACTAAGTATTCTTGCATCCATGTTTCTAAGGGAAATTGGTCTGTAATTCTCTTTCTTGTTGAGTTTTTGTATGGTTTTGATATTAAGCTTACTGTGGCCTCATAAAAATACTGGGGCAATGGTCCCTCTCTTTCTATATATTGGAATAATTTGAGTATTATATTGTCATTAACTCTTCCTTGAAAATCTGGTAGAATTCTGTGTTAAAACTGTTTAGTCCTAGGGATTTTTACTTAGAAGAATGTCATTGTCTGCTCCTATTTCTGTAGGGCTTATTGGTCTATTTAAATTGTTTATCTGGTCTTGAATTAACTTTGGTAAGGGTACTTATAGAGAAATTATTCATTTCTTTTAGATTTTCTAATTTGGTGGAGAAGAGACTTTCACAGTATGTGCTTATAATTCCCTAGATTTCCTCAGTATCTGTTGTTATATCCCTGATTTTGTTTCTCATTTTGTTAATTTGGATATCTATTTTCATCTTAGTTAGTTTGGATAAGGGTTTGTCTGTCTTGATTTTTTTCAAAGAACAAACTCTGTTTCTTTGATTTTTTTTGTATTTTTCTTTGTTTCTATTTTTTTATTTTAACCTTAAGCTTAATATTTCTTGTACTCAACTCATTTTTAGTGTGATTTCTGCTTTATGTTCTAAAACTTTCAGTTGTGCTGTCAGGTTGTCAGTATGGGATCTGTACAGTTTTATTCTGTAGGCACTTGCCTACAGAATGAGTTTGCCTCTTAGAACCCCTTTTATTTTGACCCCTAAGATTAGGTTTGCTATGTATTTATTTTCATTGAATTCTATAAAGTCCTTAATTTACTTCTTAATTTCTCTGTAGATACATTTTTCACTCAGCAGAGAGTTTTTCAGTTTCCATGGGCTTCTAATCTTTCTATTGTTTCTATTATTAATATCTTGTTTTAAGTTGTGGTAATCTGATGGGATGCTGGCAGTTATTTTAATGTTTTTGTATCTGTTGAGACTAGCTTTCTATCTGAGTTTGTGTTCAGTTTTGGAGAAAGTTCCACAAGGTGAAGAAAAGTAGATGTATTGTGTGTGTGTGTGTGTGTGTGTGTGTGTGTGTGTGTGTGTGTTAAATATTCTATAAATATCTGTTAGGTCCAATTGGTTTAAAACATCTATTAGGTCCATAGTTTCTCTGTCATTGGATTTTCAGATACTGTGTTCCCTGGTAGGGAATTTCTGTGGACCTGTTTCCCTAAAATATTCAGATGGAGTATTTTCTGGCTATGTCTGCTGCTGTTAAAGGTTTGAATAATGGGATGAGTTGGGATAATAAAAGTGGAAGAAGACCTTTGTGTTTCATTGGTGATGAAGTCAGAGTGGAAAGGGAAATCAAAGCCAGTGTCCTGCTACAGAGCTTGCAATGAGCCTAGGTGGTTGGATCTAAAGGAGCAGAAGGAGAGTTAAATATCTGTAGTTAGCTTTCCTTCTCCTACCAGGATTGCCTACTAGGGGTGCAAGCTGAGGTATAGCAATGAGGGGGAGGAGGGATGTTAGAAGGGGAGATGTGTGGAATGAAGAGGAGATAGGGACAGGCAGGGCAGGAAAGGCTGGAGTGGGTATTCTGTTATAGAGAGTTTGTTGGGGTGAGAGTCTAGCGCATTTTTCTAATTATTCCTTCCTAATTTTCTATGAGCCTGGGCTTCACAGTTATCATGGACAGGAAGAAGCAATGTATGTGACCCTTCTCTAGCTTAAGAAAGAACATTTGCAACTCACAATACTTTCTGTAAACACAGATGCTGATTTATATATTATTACTATGGCAACAAATTTGTTTCCTCACAGATATTTAGAACTTTAAAGTTATTTTTACAGAAATAAAATTTCCTTAATTCTGGATACATTATTTAAAAATCCCTTCTCAAAAATGACTTTTATTTGAGGACACTTTAATTCTAAAGGACAGTGTCTGCATTTCTGCAAGTACATGAAATAGTGATGATTTTCTAACCATCTTGATAATACTTTCGAACCACATAGCAGAAAGTGCTATAATTTTAAGACAATATGATGACAAATCTCCTTAGAAAGAAGCAGTCTAGAGAAGCACTTACTGCAACACATGAGCTAAAGGACAATCAGAAAATGTACATGGTCAATGTTCACTTTCTTCCCTCAACAGTTATAGGGGTACAGACCCAAGCAATTATACTTAGAGAAAGACACACACACACACACACACACACACACACACACACACACACTCATAAGCAAAATTCATTTGAATTTTGATAAGTCTAAGAAGTGTACTTAATCAAAAACTTTTCATGGATAGTTCTATCAAGATTATGTCTCATATTTAAGACAGATATGCCTTGGTTTTAGAAATGCAAGCATTTACAAAGAATAAATTGGAATAGTACAAGTCATAAAACCGGAAGCAAACCACCATTGCAAATGCCATACCAGACATATTCAATGACTTGGAGATACCACAAAGAGAAGAAAACAGCATCCTACCAAAAAAAAAAAAACAAAACTAACAAACAATAATAAAAACAGAAACAGCTCACAGTGTTAACAGTGACTAGTAGTTTAAGAGTGACCATCACTAATGTGTTTGCTTGTAGTCATGTGTGTATATTACTCTGACCAATTTGTTTCTGTAGATTTGTTAGCAAAATTTCCATCTCTAAATTCAAAAGGCCCAAATAGATTTTCCTAAGTTATTGACAAAGTTAGAATCAAAGATTTGATAGTTTGACTCTATAAAGACTTTGACAGAGTGTAGGAAAGATAGACCAATTGGTATAGTGCATGCTGTCCAAGAATAAGGAACTGAGTTCTAATCTCAGTACCTATATTGAAACTGAATGAGTCTATAACCCCAGTACTAAGTGAAACATGACAGATAGATCCTGTGGGCTTGCTCGCCAGCCAGCCCCGCCAAACTGACAACCTACTGGTTTGTTAGACACAAACATACATGTGTGTGCACACATTTACAGTCACACATAAAATCATACTCTGATACATTTACACACATATACATATGCCCACACCACGGTCACAATAAACTCATACATACTCACATTTATGCACATACTTACATGTGCCAATTCTCATATACATACTCACATTCACATCCACATTCACATATAAACAAACACACAGACACACACTCACATACACACACTCTCATATACTCATATAATACTCTCACAAACATAAACATTCAAACAAAAACTCTTATATACTTAACATTATATATATATACTTAACACTTTCTCTCATTCAAAAACTCACACATTCATATATCAACACAGAGATATACACATACACACAGACTCACATTCATAAAGGGACACAAACACACACACACAGACACACACTCAAAGGCAAAAATCACACACTCTCACACATGCACACAATACACACATAAAGAAATACTCACATTGATACAAATACTAACACACTCACACATACACACATGCAAAATCTCACAACACTACCATTCTGAATAATTTCATGAACTTTCTCTCTCTCTCTCTCTCTCTCTCTCTCTCTCTCTCTCACACACACACACACACACACACACACACATATATATATATATATATATATATATATATATATATACACTTACATAGAAACACACATATATACACAAATATTTGACCAAAATTTCAAAAATGGAACAAATTTCAAATATGACCACGAGGTTGTCATGAACTGGAATATATCTACGACCAAAAGAGACTCATATCTCTATAACAAAAAGCTTTAACCTTTTCTAAATCACTATAACAAAATCCAACATCCAATAGAGTAGGGAGGGCAGAAGGAAGGGAGGGAACGATAGAGACAGAATCAATAATAAAAGAATGCAAGATTCTCAAACTCTCCAGTCTTTGGGGAGAAATTACCATCACAAGTTTACAAAAATCAGAGAAATAAAAAGCATTGAAATAAGAGGACTCTTGTCTCACAACTCTTACCAAAATATGAATTATATTGTGTTGTGTAATTTGTGACACTGTTCAGTGAGCTCCAGTCCTTTGAAGCATCACTCCCACATATAAATATTTATTAAAAGGAAATAATTTTTAAAAACCCTCACATGGTAAATGGACAAGTCAGGTCACTGTACAATCTTTTCTAATACAGAAATATAGCACTCACTATCATAAGCTCCTATCATAACAAGTAATTGAAATGATCAACTTAATTCCAAAGAGAATGAAGTTCATTGTTTTTAGTTGATGATTGGCTGTCTGCACTGGTTTGGATCTGTGGTGAGGCACCATTTCCAGGTAGATGTGCTGGCAATTTTGCAAATCATTCATCTAATGCTTAAGAGGTAAGAAAATGAAGGAGCCAAATTCTAGGATGCCATGTGAGAGGTCAATTCTAGGGAGTCTGAAGGCCTTCTACAATGCCCTATCTCCAAAGTATCTTTGTGATCATCCAAAGTGACTTCTTGGAGAGAATGATCCCAAATCCTTTAGGGACAATCAAGATCTAATCTATATAGGATCATCTAAGAATTCAGGTTGGTTAACAAAATCATGTATGCTACCACATCTGGCCAGTAAAAGTACAGACTAGTAGTCATTAACATGGAAGGTGGATACATATTCAATGGTACAAATTACCCCAGTTCGGAATACCTTGCCTGTGACATCATGCCACACCAAACACTGTGACCAAAAAGCAAGTTTCAGAGAAAACTGTTTGTTCAGCTTAAACTTCCACAAAACTGTTCATCATAAGCCAAGCAAACAGCAAAAAGGGAGTCAAGACAGAAATACAAGCAGGGCGGGAGCCAGGAAGCACGAGCTGATGCAGAGGTCATGAAGGAGTGCTGCTTATCTTCTTGCTTCCCAATGGCTTCATCATCCTGTTCTCTCTGGTGGTCAGGAACACCAGAGCAGGGATGGCATCATCCACAAGAGACTGGCCCTTCTTCCATGAAAAACTATTTAAGAAAATTCTTACAGACAGATCTTTTTCATTTATTTATTTTATTGGATATTTTATGTATTTACATTTCAAATGTTTTCCTCTTTCTCATTTTTTCCCCATATCCCTCCACTGTCCACCTGCTTCTATGAAGATGCTCCTACTGCCACCAATTCAATCCTACCTCACGACTCTGGCATTTCCCTACACTAGGGAAACAAGCCTTCACAGGACCAAAGGCTTCTCTTCACCATTGTTGTCAGACAATGTCATCTTCTGCTACATATGTGGCTGGAGCCATGGGTTCCTCCATGTGTACTCTTTGGTTGGTGATTTCCTCAGATTCTGTTGTTATGTCTCCCTTTTCATTTCTGAGCTTGTTAATTTTGATACTGTCTCTGTGCACTCTGGTTAGTCTGGCTAAGCATTTGTCATTCTTGTAGATTTTTCTTAAAGAACCGGCTCCTGATTTTATTGATTCTTTGTATAGTTCTTTTTGTTCATACTCCACTGATTTTAGCTCTTAGTTTGATTATCTCCTGCTGTCTAATCTTGACTGTATTTGCTTCTTTTTGTTCTAGAGCTTTCAGGTGTGCTGTCAAGCTGTTAGTGTACGCTCTCTCCAGTTTCTTTTGGAGGCACTCAGAACTCTGAGTTTTCCTCTTAGCACTGCTTTCATTGTATCCTATAAATTTGGGTATATTGTACCTTCATTTTCCCTAAACTCTAAAACGTCTTTAATTTCTTTATTTCTTTCTTGACCAAGTTATCACTGAGTAGAAAGTTATTCAGCTTCCATGTGCTTTTGCACTTTCTGCTGTTTTCATTGTTATTGAAGACCAGCTTTAGTCCACGGTGATCTGATAAGATGCATGGGATTATTTCAATCTTCTTGTATCTGTTCAGATCTATTTTGTGGCTGATTACGTGGTCAATTTTTGCAAAGGTATCATGAGTTGCTGAGAAGAAAAATATTATTTTGTTTGAGGGTGAAATGTTCTGTAGATATCTGTTAAATCCATTTGGTTCATAACTTCTCTTAGTTTCACTATATCTCTGTTTAGTTTGTGTTTCCATGGTTTGTTGGCTGATGAGTGTGGGGAGTTGAAGTTTCCCACTATTATTCTGTATGGCGCAATGTGTGCTTCAAGCTTTAGTTTCTTTTATGAATGTAGGTGCCTTTTCATTTGGAGAACAGATGTTCAAAATTGAGAGTTCATCTGGGTAGATTTTTCCTTTCATGATTGTGAAGTGTCCTTCCTTATCTTTTTTGATAACTTTTGGTTGAAAGTCAATTTTATTTCATATTAGAATGGCTACTCCAGATGGTTTCTTGGGACCATTTGCTTAGATAATTTTTTCCCAGCCTTTTACTCTGAGTTAATGTGCAGCCACCAAACCTAGTCATCTTGTTCATGCCTAGAAGTGCTGGCTGATAGGAGCCAGATATGGGTGTCTCCTGGGATGTTCTTCCAGAGCCTTCCTGATACAGATGAGGGTGCTTGCAAATAACCATTGGACTTAACAAGGGAACCCCAATGGCAAAGTTAGAGAAAAGACTGAAGGAGTGGAAGAACTTTGCAACACCATAGGAAGAACAACTATATCAAGTGACCAGACCCCACCAGAGCTCACAGGGACTAAACCACCAACCAATGAATACACATGGAGGGACCCATGACTCCAGCTACATATATAGCAGAGGATGGCATTGTCCAGCATCAATGGGAGGAAAAACCCTCATTTCTCCAATGTAGAACAATGCCAGGTATTTGCATTGGAGTGGGTGTGTGAGAGTTGGAGCATCTCATAGAAGCAGGGGGAGGGGGAAGCAGTATGGAAGAGTGGGGAAAGGGAATAACATTTGATGTAAATACATAAAATATCCAAGAAAAATAAAATTTAAAAAAGAGTAGTCATAAGGGTGTTAGTGCTATTTGCGGGAAATAAATCGATTAACAATCACAAAAAAATATTTTCTAAAATACTAAAGCCCCTATTCGAAGTGTGTGAGTGTATGTGTGTGTGGTTGTGCATATCTGTGCGTGTAAAGCAAACTCCAATTTAAGCACTGGGTGAGTCCCCTTCTCTAGAGGAATCCCTCTCCTCCACCAGTATAGATCCTAGGATAGAGTCAGGACAAACCCTAGTAATGGGATATGAATCAGCAGCCTTCACTGCAAATGTAAGAAATGACACTTCAGCTTGTGTGACTGTTGAAGAACACTTGAAAGCATCATGTGGCCATCGGGGAGTTTTGCTTAGCAGAGACTAATGCTCTACGTGGCAGAAAAGAGAGATAAAAGAATATATATATAATATATTCTTTTAATTTCTTATTGTTGTTTTCCTATCTGGAGAAACAAATGCATGGTCCTATTGTGCTTTTTACTAAACTTGGAATTGTGGAACACGCAGATAAAACAATCTTCTTTATGAACTGTTTCTCCTGTAGCAGGAACAGTAGCAAAGTCTCGTCACCCCACATTCCCCATGATGTCTGCTGTCATGCTTTTCAATTGCCTCTTAACCTATGTGCTCTGGTGTGTGTGTGTGTGTGTGTGTGTGTGTGTGTGTTCTGTGATCTGAATAGAAGACTGTTGAAAACAGATAATTATATTTTTAAGGTATGTATTTTAAATGAAAATGGTATCATTTGGCAATGAATAAAATGCCTCAATTTGTTAACTATTGACTAAATACCTAGTATCTTGAGGACTTTGCAAAGCATTTAGAAAAAGAAACTACAAAAATATATAAGGTTTTACATGGTATTCTAACCAAAACTTTCCAGCTACTTTTAGGGTGATTTTCAGGTCACCTAACTCTATACAGTTGGATTATTTCAACATGAAAGAAAGAGAATTCAATAGAGCCAAGAAACTGGCAAGCTTTTACTCTTGGGACAAACCAAATAAAACACTTGACAGCATTTTATGGACATTCCATCTTCATAAGTTGCTTTTGCAGTGCTTACTTGAATATTGAAAGCAAATAATTCTGTGTAAGAACTACCTTATTTAGTGCCTGAACTCAATGTCTGAATATCCACTCAGTACTCAGGACCTTCCTTCAAAAGCAACTCCTTTTTCCAAGGCAGACACTTATGAACTTTTAATGACTTGTGTTCTAATAAGTTCATTAAAGTTAAAGTATCTTGGGCCAAAAATTCATTTAATGCTTTTAGGACACAGAACATCACAGTGTAGCTTATCTTATCCTAAATCAATTCAGAAAATGTATGTTGGTCTTCAGTCAGTTAAAATTATTTGACATCTGAAGATTTTGCAGCTTTATTAAATATCTATATTAGTCACATTTGCTGTGACCAAATTATTAACAAAATAACATAAGGGGAGAAGAGTTTTAGCTCTAGGTGTTATCTACATGGGGAAGGGGAGGGCTAATAGTGTAGACCACTTCAGATCTCAGAGGACAACAATCAGAGAAAGTAGGGACTACAGGAGAGACCAGAGTGAGATACAGTCACTAGACACAAAGCTCTTAAAAAGAGCCTTGCTTAACTTTGTTCATTGTCTCTCTGTGGCTCGTGAAAGCTCTGTAACTGAACTTTCTGTGTTTACCTTACTAATTTTAACCCACATTCTGGTTTGAATGTGAACTGTCCTTCACAGGCCCACAGGTTTGTATGTTTGGTCTTCAACTGTTGCTACTGCCTGGAAAGGTTGTGGAACCTTTAGGACATAAAGTCTATCACGAGGACATGACAGGCTTTGAGAATTTATACCCTGGTCTTGCTTCCTGTTTCCTCTCTCAGGTGCTGATTGTATATGTAACATATCTAGGCAGCTGCTTGATCCTGCACCTTCTCAACTTGCTGCCATGTTTCTCTGGAAAATAAACTCTCTTTCATTCAAGTTACTTTTGTAGAATTTTTTATCACAGTAACATGAAAAGAAACTAACACAGGATCCAAATCATTATCTTGCAAATAAAGTGGTCATGTCTCTCTATTGCTTATAACAGTGTTAAATCATGAGGACATTCAGATAAACACATGTGTCCCAGAAGCTGCTTATGTAATTTTTTGATATGGTCACTAGAAAAATCATAGGATATTGTTCCCCAGTTCTTTTCTTTAAGCATCTTTGGAATAGTGGCTAAATGAATTGGTAAACACATCCCTCCAAATTCAATGCAAATGGTTGATGCAGAGTCCAATAACAACATATAAGATAGGATGATTATCCCAGCATTCCAGATGCTAAGACAGATGAGGCCAAAGACAGCATGGACTACATAAAAGAACCAGGCTAATCTGGTATGATAGTTCATTTTGACTGTTAATTTGATTAGACTTAGAGCACTGTGGAATTAAATCTCAGTATCTGTGAGGGATTATCTGGATTAAGTTAGCACCAGAATACCCATCTTTAATGTGGGTGGTTATCATTCTACATGCTATGATCCAGGACCTAAAATGAAAAAATGAGCTGAGCATTAGCATTCATCACTGTCTGCCCACTGTGTTTAGTCACAAATGTGTGCTAAACCATGGTGGTCAGATCTGGTCAGATCCGTGGAGCTGCACAAATGCTCTTATTCTGGCTTCTCTCCTGTACATAGCCTCCTGTGAGTCCTCTGTGCTCTTCACTTGAAAATGTCACCCTGGCACAATCCTCAGCTCTGCTTACTCTGTGGCACTCTGAAAGGTTTAAGATTCTATTGTTAAAGGGGCTAGCACAGGTTCTCCCAAGACTCTGTCCTCTTTAAACCCAATGCTCTCTTAAACCCAGAACTTAGCTGTGTGGCATAGAGCACTTAGAAATGTTTCTTCCTGAAGGACTATGAAGAATCCATTATTTTTGCTTATCTGTATGTGTATATACACAGTCAAAGCTGTAATAGGTTTTATGTTGTATCTGATTACATTGCTTCATTCCTGCTAATGAAGGATAGAATATTCCTTTAGACCTGGTTACTGAACAGTAATGGAAATGTCTTCTGTTCTTCTGCTTTATGAAATAAGAAGTAGCATTAGTATAAAATGAACTTGGTATTTGATTTGTTTCAGGTTGTAATTTAAGCATCCTGTCATTAGGCTTGTCAAAAGCCTTTCAGCGTCATATCCATGCTCACTCTCCTGTATTATAATAAAGCAGAGAGATCTTATTACTCAAGAAAGAGCGCCAATGAGAGAAGCTAGCACTGGACATTTTCAAAGCTGAAAAGAGATCCTAGGAGCATGCAGAGATTTCACATGGTAGCAGCTGATTACAGTGTTTAAAAAACAAAATGAGCTTGAAAACCAAGAAGCAAAGCAGGAAGTAAGTTAAAATCTCCTAGAAAGACCAAGTTTTCTCTGTGTTAGATAATCATCTATGCTGCTTTCCATGGGAAATTGATAAGCCATTTCTTTCTGGCAGTGTTTTCCTAGGGACAAAGTGAACTCCAACTCACTTTGTAAACTAGAGATTGTAAACTGGCAGAGCATAGAGCGGAAAACATGCTGATGGGAAGGAGTGCCTGGAAAATGAAGAAGGAAGCATTTTGTTCTTGTTGGAGATTTTCGGCCCTTTTGGAGGGGTTGTCTGGTTTTTGTTTGTTAATGTAGTAATAGAGTGATTAAATGAAGCAATCTATGTGGGATGATGTCATTACACAGGTGAAGACAGGTACAAGATAGAGCAAGGCCTGTCATTGGACAAAAAGGAAGGATGGGCAGGAGAAAAGTTTGAAGGAAGAGTAGGAGACTGGAATGGAAGGCAGAGGAAGACGCAGAGAGAACATGGAGGCTGATGTTAAGATTCCACTCTATGTATTTACAGGTTGTTATGAATATTCTTAAGGGCTGGATGTATATAGGACTTGGTATATTTAGATGGGCAATTATATCTTATCAGTTGGATCAGGCGTTATTGTGTTGTGTGTTCCTTCATGTAGTGATTTAAGTTTAAGAGAGTATGTGGTGGCTAGAGACACTGGGCTACCACAG
The DNA here is from genome assembly GCF_021556685.1 of Rattus norvegicus. NCBI lineage: Eukaryota > Metazoa > Chordata > Mammalia > Rodentia > Muridae > Rattus > Rattus norvegicus. Next base: position 19,247,634 of record NC_141538.1, on the reverse strand, counting down.
AGTTGGGATGTGTGTTTCTGGCATGGTGGCAACCTGCCTTGGGAACTGGATGGGTAGAGAGATTGCTGCCAGACTCAGAGAGAAGCCATCGGCAGTGTGATATGGGATGGAGCAGAGAGGGTGAGACGCTTTGCTGATTGAGATGAAGAGATCTACCAGATATCTTGGGGCACTGCAGTGCCAGATCTAATGTGGGATAAAGACAGCCTTTTTTTTATAATTTTTATAGCAACAAATCTGTTGCTCAATTTTCCAGAAAATATTCTAAAGGCTCCCTTTAAACGTTTTTTGTGTGAGTCTTAGGGAGCTTGCCTCTTTTCCATTTTTTCAAATGATAAGACACAGAAGCCTAAAGCTGTCACTAGTATATGCAAGCAGTACAATGGAGACTAAAGAAAGTTTTAAAAGAAAAGAATCATCCAACTATAAAATAGAATCATCGCTCTGTAAACAAGAATGTCAGCATACCCACAACAGGAAGTTGCACCCAGATATGAAGCACATCTAAACCTAAAAGCAACAGCTTTTGGCTAATCCAGCTAGGGATTCTAGTCCAGCTAAGGGAGCAGCTGGCATAGAAGGAATGAGAATGGCAGTCACACTGAGCATTATGTACCTCTCTCTAAGCATGCAAAGCTCACAGCACTGTTTCTGAATTTGTTATTTATTGTTGAGCTTCTCTTTTTCCAGTGAACTTCTATCAAGTTCTAACTTATATGTATTTTACTCTTGGAAGCCTTTCCCAATTAGCCCAAGGATTCCAATTGCCCTTTCTTGTTCCCTGATAGCCTTTTGTTCATGCCCTGCTTAAAATTACTTCATAAATGCACGCCTTTGACTTTGTATTCTCAGCATGGGCTCCTGAGTAATGAAGAAGAGTTAATCTATTCCTTTAGCCAGTATCTGGCAAGAAGGAACTGCTTAGCAACAAATTAACATAATTGAGATGGTTTGAGCTTTGGCATCCCAATTGTTCTGACAACCATGATGAAAGTTTGTCAACATTGGATGGTTTGAGTCAGGGTTCCACAAGTAGAATTATCCTGTCCCTTATTATTTAAATCTACTTTACTAAAATGGTGTTACACATCTCATGAGTCATGCTCGGGAAAATGTCTAGATAAATTTGTCAAGTATATTGTTAGAATATTGTATAGCATCTTTCTAAAAGCTTCCAAACACACTTATTCTTCACTCTTACAACTACATATTAAAATGATTAGAGTTACACTTTGGGCGGTAAAGGTCTGGAAAGGAAGGAACACTACTGAGTAACTCCATGTATAGATCTACCTTGGTGAAACATCAGTCATCTTGAGTCATAAGCAGCACCACTGCACAGTTTAAGACATACACAAAACAATTCAAGTGGTATGTGGCACTTTATAGTAGAACCTCCAACTCAGGGGTCTGCTTAACTCTTTGATACTAGTTTGAGATGAACTGGGTACACGATGACTGACTAAACGCATTTGTCCTAATGCTTCCTTTGCTAGAATGTGCAGATCTGCTTTGTCCTGCTATTCCCCAGGAGTCCAGATTAGTTGATTCTTCTGGTCTTCCTGTGGAGTCTCTATTCTTTTCAGGTTCCTCAATCCTTCCCAAAACTCTTTCCCCAGATTCCCCAAGTTCCATCTAATATTTGGCTGTGGGTCTCTGTATCTGTTTCCGTTGTTTGCTGGGTAAAACTTTTCAGAGGACAATTATGCTAGATTCCTATCTGCAAGCACAGCAACTAATACTGTTAGGGATTCATTCTCGCCCTTAGGTCATTGGTTTATCATTCCCTCCATGTCTACTCTGTCTTTGTTCCTGTACATCTTGTAGGAAGGACACATTTTCAGTTGAACCTTTTCTAGGGAGGTTGCGGTCCTCATCTCTCCACTGGGGGTCCTGCCAGGCTAAAGTAAGTGACCACTGTAGGGTCCATATTCCTCACTTCTAAGAGTTTAAGCCAGAGTCACCCTTATAGACACCCTGGGGCTTCCCTCCCCCCCGCCCCCGCCACAGCCACATCAGGTCTCTGTTCTCTCTCCCTTGCTCTCCCAATACCTGATCCTCTGCCAGCTCTCCTCCCCATCCCCTCTCCCACCCAGTTGCATCCCTCCATCTACCCCCTATATCTATTTTATTTCACCTTCTGAGAAAGATTAAACAATTCTCCTTTGAATTCTCCTTGTCACTTGGAGTCTTTGGGTTTCTGGACTGCAGCTTTGTTATCTTGTACTTTATGGCTAATACCCACTTATAAGTGAGTACATACCATGCATATTCTTTTAGTTCTGGGTTATGTCACAGAGGATGACATTTTCTAGCTCCATCCATTTGCCAGTAAATTTCATGATGTCCTTGTTTTTAATAGCTGAATAGTATTCCATTGTGTAAAAGAATAACACTTTATTCTTCACATTTATAAAATTCTTCAGTTGAAGAATATCTAGGTTGTTTCAAGTTTCTGGCAATTACAAATAAAGCTGCTATAAACATAGTTGAACTGGTGACTTTGTGGGTTGGTGGAGTATCTTTCGGAAATATACTGAGGAATGTTATAGCTGCCTCTTGAGGCAGAACTATCCCCAAGCTCCTGAGAAACCACTAAAATGATTTCCAGAGTGGTTGTACAAGTTTGCACTCCCACTAGCAATGGAGGAGTGTTCCCATTGCTTCACATCCTCGCTAGCATGTGCTGTCCCTTGATTTTTTTTTGGTCTCAGCCATTCTGATGAATGTAGGAAGAATCTCAGAGTCCTTTTGATATGCATTTCCCTGGTACTTAAAAACATTTAACATTCTTTAATTGTTTCCTAGTCAGTATAAATGCCTCTGCTGATTAGTCTCTGTTTATCTCTATACCCCAGTTTTAATTGGGTTATTTGGTTTTTTGGTGTCTAATTTCTTTAGATTTTGGGTATTAGTGCTCTGTTAGATGTACAGTTGATGAAAACTTTTCCAAATCTGTAGGCTGTCATTTTGTCCTATTGACATTGTCCTTTGACTTACAGAAGATTTTCAGTTTCATGAGGTTCTGCTTATTAATTATTGATCTTGGTGCCTGAGATAAGTGTTTATGTGCAGGCAGTTGTATCTGTCACCAATGATCTCAAGGCTACTTCCCATTTGGTGTTCCATTAGAATTAGGGTATCTGTTTTTTTGTTGTTGTTGTTGAGGTTTGAAGTTCTTTTTCTTTGTTGAGTTTTTGTGTGGCTTAGGTCTCCAGTGACTATGGTGTTATAGAATGAGTTTGACACTGTTCCTTCTGTGTCTATTGGAATAGTTTGAGGAGCATTGCTATTAACTCTTCTTTGACTATCTCATAGGATTCTGTGCTAAAACTATCTGGCTCTGGACTGCTTTTATTGATTGACTGATTGATTGGGAGATTTAATGACTGCTTCTTTTTCTTTGGTGTTTATAGGATTATTTAATTATTGTTCACCTGAATTTGAATTAATTTTGGAAAGTGTTATCTGTATAGAAAACATGCATTTCATTTATATTTTCTAATTTTGTGCAGTACAGGTTTCTGGAACAAGACCTAATGGTTCTATAAACTTCATCATTGTTGGTTGTTATGTCTCCCGGTTTATTTTGGATTTTGTTAATTTGGGTAAGTTCTCTTTGCCTTTATGTTAGTTCAGCTAAGAATTTCTTTATCTAGCTGGTTTTCTCAAAGAATCTGCTCTTGGATTCACTGATTCTTTGTATCATTCTCTTTTTTTTCTAATTTATTGATTTTAACCCTGAGTTTGATAATTTCCCGCTGTCTACTCCTCTTGTGTGTATTTGTTTCTTTTTTTCTAAAGTTTTGTTGCTGATAGTATTTGTTTCTTTTTTTCTAAAGTTTTGTTGCTGATATAAGAACTCTCAATTTCTTTATGAAGTCACTTAGTACTATGAGATTTCCTCTTAACATTGCTTTCATTGCATCCCATAACTTTGGGTATACTGTGCATTCGTTTTCATTGAATTGTAGAAAGTCTTTAATTTCTTTTTTTTATTTTTCTTGACCCAGGCAACATTGAGTAGAGAGTTGTTCAGTTTCCATGAGTTTGTAGGCTTTCTGTTGTTGAAGTCTAGCTTTAATCCACGGTGGTCTGACAGGATACAAGAAGGTATTTCAAATTTCTTTTATCTGTTGAGGCTTGCTTTTTACCTGTTTATATGGCCAATTTCAGAGAAGATTCCATAAGGTGTTGTGAAGAAAATATAATCTTTTGTTTTGTATCTGTTAGGTCCATGTGATTCATAACCTCTGTTAGGTTAATTATTTTTTAGGCTGTCATTTTGTCATTTTTTGCCTTGCTGTCCTGTCAATTGGTGAGAGTGGGGTGTTAAAGTCTCCCATTATTAATGCATGGATTTTGATGTGTGATTTAAGCCTTAGTAATGTTTCTGTTACAAATGTTGGTGCCCTTGCATTTGTTCCATAGATAGTAGAATTGAGACCTCAGTTTGGTGGGTTTTTCCTTTGATGTGTATGAAGTGTCCTTCTGTATTTCTTTTCATTAATTTTGGTTGAAAGTTTATTTTATTAGATATTAGAACGGATACTCCCATTTTTTTCCCTTAGTTCCATTTGCTTAGAATTCCTTTTTCTAGCCCTTTACTCTGAGGTACTATCTATCTTTGTTACTGTGCTGTGTTTCTTTTATAGAGTATAATGACGGATTCTGTTTATGCATCGACTCTGTTAGCACATGTCTTTTTATGGAGAAATTGAGACAATTGATATTGAGAGACATTAATGATGAATTATTGTTAGTTCCTGTTATTTTTATTTTGGTAGTGGTTTCTCTCTCTCTTTCTCTCTCTCTCTCTCTCTCTCTCTCTCTCTCTGTATGTGTATGTGTGATTCTCCTCTTTTGATTTTGTTGGTGTGGAATTATTTATGTCTTGTATTTTCTTGGGTATAGTTACCCTCCTAGTGATAGAGTTTTTCTTTCAATATCTTCTGTAGCACTGGATTCCTGAAAAGATATTGCTTAAATTTCTTTTTTTTTCATAGACCATCTTGTTTTAGCCTTCTATGGTGATTGTTTTCCTGGGTATAGTATTATGAGCTGGCATATGTGATCTCTTAGACAGTGTAGAACATCTTCCCTGAGGTTTCTGGTTTTTAAATTCTCTGTTGAGAAGTCTGGTGTAATTCCTGTCTTTATATGTACCTGGGCTTTTAATATTATATATATATATATATATATATATATATATATAGTGTTTTGCTTATCATGTGCTGGGAGGATTTTCTCTTTTGGTCCACCTTACTTGATGTTCTATAAGCTTCTTGTACACTTATGAGCACCTCTTTCTTTGGGTTAGAGAATTTTTTTTGTATGACATTGTTAAAGATACTTTCTGAGCCTTTGAGTCTTCACCTTCTTCTATTCCTATTAATTTTAGGTTTGGTATTTTCATAGTGTCCCAAATTTACTGAATGTTTTGTTTTAGAACCTTTTCAACTTCAGCATTTTTTTGGACTGATGTATCAATTTCTTTTATGGTATCTTCTACACCTGGGATTTATTCTCCTATCTCATGTATTCTGTTGATGATTCTTATGTCTGTAGTTTCTGTTCTCTTTGCTAGGTTTTCCATCTCCAAGATTGCTTCCACTTAGGTTTTTATTATTACTTCTATTTCCATTTTAAGGTCTTAAACAAAATTATTCATTTCTTTTATCTGTTTGATTGTTTATTTAAGGAATTTATTCATTTCCTCTTTTTTTTTTTGGTTCTTTTTTTCAGAGCTGGGGACCGAACCCAGGGCCTTGCGCTTCCTAGGCAAGCGCACTACCACTGAGCTAAATCCCCTATTCATTTCCTCTTTAAAGGCCTCCATCATCTTCATAAGAATAGATTTATGGTCATTTTATCCCGAATCAGGTGTGTTAGGATATTCAGGGCTTGCTGTAGTAGACTAGATGGGTTCTGATGGTACCATATTGCCCTGCTTTTTGTTTATTCTATTCTTAGGCTGGCATTTAGCCAACTGGTTATTCTTAGTGTTGGCTGCCCTGATAGTCCCTGACAGGAGTAGTTGTTTGGGGCTGCAATTGGAACTGGTAGTCCCTGATGCTATCAGGCTTCTGGGATTCTGGTTGTCCCTGTTGGCAACAGGCTTCCAGGAATAAAGGCAGAGTTGTAGCCTGGAAAATGAAGTTCAGAGGGAGTGGTGGACCTTGTGCATGTTGGGTTTGCTAGAATGGCCAGCAGAAAGGGAACTGGGGAGAAGGTCTTTCCTGGTAGTTGCTGATGGCTACACGTATCTGAGGTTGTCATTAGAGGTATGGACTGGAAGATTCAGTTAGGGGAGACATGGTAGACCTCGTGGCTGCTAGAATTGCTGGGGAGACAGTAGATAGTGTCTTGGGTATTGGGGGCTTCACCTGATTGTCCCTAGCAACAACAGGCCTCCAATGACGTAGGCAGAGCTGTGGCCCAGGAAATAGAATGCCTTATGTGATCTTTGGACTTGCCTTAAATGTCAGGAGTAAAGTGTAGTTATTATTCATTTAGCTTAATCAATATTAGAATCAAAATGGAAATTTTGAGACTACAGTGGAAATTTAGTTCATAATTTAAATAAATAATTAAGTTATCTTTAGAGAAGGATGCAATAATTTGTTCTCAAAAACATCATGTTAGAAGGTGAATCAATAAGAAAGATCACTGAAAATTAAATCTCTCTTGATACCTGGCTTTTTATTCATGAAGTAAAGAAGTGAAAATCAAAGCAAATCTCAAATGCTTATTTTTTAATCATAACTGTGACCCATGCTTTTCTATTAAACTCCAACATAGCCATCACTCTCATCTTAATCTCTTTGAAGTTAACTTGGAATTTAAAACTCAGAAACAATTGGAAAAAACCCTCACTGTCATTTGATTTATCATTCTACCTACTTATAGGTATATATATATATATATATATGTATATATATATATATATATATATAATATATATGAACATCACACACACACACACACACAGAGCACACACAGAGCACACACACACACAGCACACTTTGACTGTCTAGCATGGGATTTGGATTTTTGTCTTGTTATAAGGTATTTAGAAAAGCTTCCCAGTTTTGGTTTTCTTTTAAGCTGGTCCACATCTTCAACACATTAAAATATACAAGTTAGCTCATTTCATATTCATCCATGACATAATATCTGAAGACTCTTTAATTAAGACCTAAATTAAGAAAGCCTGATAGTGGAAACATGTGAGAAACCAACATAAATACAGTATGTAGTAACAACCTATTATCATAAATGTGTATCAACATACAAAGTCCATACCAAATATAAAATATTTGGCATATCAATGCTCTTTGGTCTAAAAGTAAATTCAATAACCTACCCTTTTTCTTTTCACCATTTCTCCTCTTCTTCCCCTATCATTTGATAGGAGAGAAAGAAGGATTCAAGAAAGAAAAAGAGAGAAATGAGTACCAGAATCTAATCCTCCTGATTTTGTTTTCTCCCTGACTAAGACAATTACCAACTTATAACCAACCCTACTAAAACAAAAACAAACATCCATCACCCAATGAAAGAAAAAAACTGTCCTCCCCAGTTCTTGTGAATAGGCCATCATTCTCTAAATTTCCTTCTTGATATCTGGGGCATCATTATTCCCTTTGAGGGCCCAAATAGAATTAGGATATTCTCTTGCCTTAAGAAAGAAGTAACATTTGCTGTTGAGACTTTGAGTGCTGAGAAAGGGCAGGGTTTAAAGGAAGTCTCAATGGGAACAATCTGAGAGGCTTGACCAACTAGAGTCAGCATCTTTGAAGCTGCCCTGGAAGCAAGTATTGATGAAGCAGCTTATTAGGTAGTCTGATGTTGAATGAAGCAGGATGCTGGAGTAAATATCTCTCAGCATCTCAGCATCTCAGCATCTCAGCATCCTTGAGGTTGAATCTTGACCAGGTCTTTTAAACTTCATTGTATTCTGTAAACTATAAACTTTCACAGGTAATATACATTTCTGCGTTAATGTATTATAAAATGTATGATGTGTGTAATGAGCTAAATATGACTCTCTGCTTTCTGTTTAAGGTAAGGTAACTTTCTTTTAAATTTAGTTTGGACTGTATAACTAAACCATAATATTAATTTTTATCAGTGCCACTAAATGGCATAATAAGTCCTGAGGATTTTGTAGCTGTCAAGGGCCATGCAGGAAGAACAACAGACTTTACAACTCATGGAATGCACCTTTCTGGTTAACATACTCAAGATAGATGTAACTCAGAGAGAAATGAACCCAATGACTACATGTCTTGAGGATTTCATATTGTTTGGTGTTTTGTTCTACTTGTTTCCTTCATATCTTTCTTAATCTAAGAATTGTATGAAAACTCCCATGAGCTTCTAACCCCTCACTGGGCAGTATCACTGGCACTCACAATAATAGTGCTTGATCTTTTCCAGGCATTGCTGCTGGAGCAGATTAATTATTCAATCATTATCCTAGGAAAGAACTTATAGATTAGATTAACAGCAGTGGCTACTACCCTTAGAAAAATAAGTTGTTAGTGGAACTAGATTAAGATGTTTTTGCTCATGACTGTAAAAAATCTTAGGGAAGAATTTGAAGTTCAGAAAACAAACTCTAATTAATTGAGCTACAGTCTTTTGAGGTTAAGGAACAAGAACAATGGCATCACTGGCTGATATGACTCCCACAGAGGCCAGACTAGTAATGGTTGACATCTTGTACCTATGCTGAATCCTGTCATGCAAAAGGAATGGTATGACACAGTTCCTACCCCTGGAGCAGAGCTAGCAGGACATGAGCTTCCATGAGTACTGGCAGCTTCAAGGTGTAAGGCTTGTTTATATAATAGTGTACATATTGTTAAGGAAAAGATCCTACCCAGCTAAATTTATTGTTTGTGCTTGCAAAGGCAAGCCAATTCCTGACTTCAAGGACAGCCTGGGACAAAGTTAGTTTAAGCCCAGGCATTGTTGAAATTGTGCTCTCAGAGCTGGATGTTACCCAGCTAGATAGATAGACCCATAGCCAAACTAACTAAAGGGCACAGAGAAATAAAAGGGAGACATAACAACAGAAACTGGGGAGATTAAAAAAACCTTCAGATCTTACTACTATGACTATATTCAACAAAACTGGAAAATCTAGACAAAATGGATGATCTCTGAATAGATACAATCTTTCAAAGTTAAATCAAGATCAAGTAAACTATCTAAATAGTCCTACAGCCCCTAAGAACATAGAAGCAGTTACTAAAATCCTCCCATCTAAAACTATACCAGAACCAGATGGCTTTAATGCAGACTTCTACCAAACTTTTAAAAAGAGTGCTAATACCAATACTCCACAAATTATTCCATAAAATAGAAACAAAAGGAAAACTGCCTAATTCATTCTATGAAGCCTCAGTTACTCTGATACCTAAAGAATACAAAAATGCAACAGAGAAAGAGAACTTCTGTCCAAAATTTTGCTTATGAACACCAGCACAAAAATACTCAAAAAAAAATCTCATAAACTGAATCCAAAACCATGATCAAGTAGGTTTCACCCTAGGGATGCAGAGGTGGTTTAATATATGAGTGACCATCAACAAAAACCACCAAACAACATAAACAAACAAAAAGAAATCATATTAGATGCTGAAAAAAGCCTTTGAGAAAATCCAATACCCCTTCATGTTAAAAGTCTCCAAGAGTCTAGTAATTCATGGAACATACCTGAACATAATAGAAGCAATATAGAGCAAACCAACAGCCAGTACCAAGTTAAATAAAGAGAAACTTGAAGAAATCCCACTATATCAGAGACAAAACTTGGCTGCCCACTCTCTTTCTATTTAATACAGGACTTGAAGATCTAGCTAGAGCAATAAAACAGCAAAATGAGATCGCGGGGCTAGAGATTGGAAAGGGAGAAATCTGAGTATCCAAAGAGTTGCTATTAGCAGATGATATGATAGTACATATAAGCAACCCTAAAATTTCTACCAGAGAACCCATACAGCTGATAAACAACTTCAGAAAAATGGCTGAATAGAAAATTAACTCAAACCAATTAGTAGCCTTCTTTTGTACAAATAATAAACAGATTAAGTAAGAAATTAGGGTAACAACACCCTTCACAATAGCCTCAATAAAATAAAATACTGTGGTGTTACTCTAATCAAGCAAGTGAAATATCTGTATTACAAGAACTTCAAGTCTCTGAAGAAAGAAATCAGAAGATTTAAAGATCTCTCATGCTCATGGATCAGCAGGATTAACATAGTAAAATTGGCCATTTTACCAAAAGCAACCTAAAGATTCAATGCAATCCCCATCAAAATTCCAAGTCAATTCTTCACACAGAGAGGAAATTCATCTGGAATACCAGAAAATCATTCTCAACAATAAAAGAACTTTTAGGGGAATCACCATCCCTGACCTCAAGTTGTACTACAGAGCATTAGTGATTAAAAACTACATGTTATTTTTGATTGATGGAAAAGATGTGTAGACCCAGAAATAAATGCACACACCCACATACTTCTACAAAGAAGTCAAACCCACACAATGGAAAAAAAGAAAGCATTGTCAACAAATGGTGCTAGTCTAACTGGTGGTTTTCATGTAGAAGAATGCAGATTGATCCATATTCATCACTCTGCACAAAGCTCAAGGCCAAGTGAATCAAGGATCTTAACATAAAACCAGATACACTGAATCTAATAGAAGAGAAAGTTGGAAATAGCCTTGAAAACAGGAGAAATATTTCTCAACAGGACACCAATGGCTCAGGCTGTAAGATCAACAATTGATAAATAGGAACTTTTGAAACTAAAAAGCTTCTGTAAGGCAAAGAAGACTGTCAATAGAACCAAAATGACAATCTACAGATTGGAAAGGCATCTTTACTAACCCTACTTCAATATAGCACTAATATCCAATATATAAAGAAGTAGACTCAAAAAACAATTTAAAAATTCATACAGAGCTAAAGAGAATTCTCAATATACGAATCTCAAATGTCTAGTCAAGAAGCACTTAAAGAAATGTTCAAAGTCCTTCATCATCAAAGAAATGCATACCAAAATGATCCTGTAGTTCTACCTTACAACAATCAGAATGGCTAAGATCAAAAAGTCAAGTGACAGTACATGCTGGTGAAAATGTGGCCAAAGGGGAACACTTCTTCATTGCTGGTGGGATTTCAAACTGGTACAACCCCTCTGGAAATAAATCTGGAGGTTCTTCAGAAAATTAGAAATAGTTCTGTGTGAAAGCCCAGCTATACTGCTCTTGGGCATATACCCAAATATTTCTCCACCATACCACAAGGACAATTGCTCCCCTATGTTCATAGGAGCTGTATATGTAATAACCAGAAACTTGAAGCAACCCAGATATTTCTCAATGGAAAACTGGATATAGAAAATGTGGTTCATCTATACAATGGAATATTACTCAGCTATTCAAAATGAGGACAATACAAATTTTGCAAGCACATGAATGGAACTAGAAAATATCATACCGAGTGAGGTAACGTAGACCAGGAGAACATGTATAGTATGTACTTACAGATAAGTGGATATTAACCAAAAAGTACAGAATACTCATGGCACACCCCACAGAACCTAAGAAGTTAAACAAGAATGAAGACCCATGTGAGGATGCTTCAATCCCACTTAGAAAGGATAACAAAATAATCATGGAATGCTTAGGGAGGCAGGGACTTGAGCATGAGAGACTAGGGGAAGAGGAAAAGGGCAGCAGGATCAGATGTGAACAGATATAGGAGAGAAGCCCAGAGGACCAATAGAATGAATGTAAATATGCAGCTACTGGGGGGTGGGGATGGGGATGAGGGGAATCTTTAGAGATTCCCAGAGACCTGGGATGTGAGAATTTACTAAGTGACTGGTTCAACTTGGGATCCATACCATGGATGGACCCCAAACACTATACTATTGCTAATGTTATGTGTTGATTTAAGACAGGAGCCTAGTGTGGTTGTCCTCCGAGAAACTCTACCAGCAGCTTACTGAGATATAGAGGCAGATACATCCAGCCAACCATTGAACTGAAGTCTGGAACCCCATGGAAGAATTAGAGGAAGGTTTGAAGCAGCTGAAGGTGATAGCACTCCCATGAAAAGACCAATAGTGTCAATTAACCTGAAGCCCAGGAGGTTCCCAGAGACTAATCCACCAATCAAAGAGCATATATGGGCTGGTCTGAGGTCCAAGCACATATGTAGCAAAGACTGTTTTGGCTGGCTGTAGTGGGAAAGAAAGCATCTAATTTGTTTGAGACTTGATGCCCTAAAGAAGGGAGAGCCATAGGTACCCTCTCAGAGGTGAAGGAGATGGGGGATGGGATGAAGAACTCTGAAAAGGGGCATTGGGAAGGGTGACAACATCTGGGATGTAAATAAATAAAACAAATATGTACTTGCTGTCTTCTACTGATAATCAAGGGGCTAAAGTCATAAAATGCTGATATATTGGATAAGCAAAAGGGTTCCTGGGGTGAATGAATTGATATGTAAAAAAGACTGAGCTTTGATCTACAAGGACAGAGCGATCTACTCAGCTGCCTGGAAAGCCAGCTGGAGCAGGACCCAGAGCTATCAGCTTGTACTCAGGATTGACTTGGATTTGTTTCTTCCATCCTCCCCAAAACTCCTTCCTCAGGAAACCCTCTTTAAGCTGAGGCTGGTACTTAGCATATGCATTTTTGCCTTCAGCTTCCTGATATGATTTAACAAATATTGCTGATAAATAGATGTGCATTCTGAGGATTTAAAATAGAAATGGCTTTTTATATAAAACTTTAGATTTATGATTCTTTTAAGATATTTTGTAAGATTACATTTTAGAATGAATAATACAATATTGATCCTTCCTTTGTAACCTCAAATTACTGCCTGCCAGTATAAACAACTGTTGAGAAAATTACCTTGCTTGCTTATACTTTGCTAATCTTTAACAAGTTCTTAACTATGAATATACATGGGTTCTTGGGAATAATTTGTTTTCTTTGTATGTACTACATAATTTTTGATGTAATGTATTGGGGAATGTACTTTTTTTCATAGTCATTAACTAGAAGAAAAATAAAATGTAATTACATATATTATAATTTTATACTGCTTGAATATTTTGCTGAGATAAATCAGCTATGAGACAAAAAAAGTTCTTAGAGCTTAGTTTCATCCATCAAATATTTCTCTCTCTCTCTCTCTCTCTCTCTCTCTCTGCATGCGTGCGTGCATGTGTGCATGTATGCGTGCACATGTGTGTGTGTATGTGTGTGTGTGTGTATGTGTATAATTTGTTGGAGCTTTCCTCCAACCAGTCACCAAATGTGTGTATGTGTATACGTAAAAAGTGGTGGGAGTTTGTTGAAGCTTTGCACCATCTACCGAATGTGTATATGTGTATATATTATATGTATATGTGTGTATGTGTGGAATGGTTAGAGTCTGCTTGCTGGAACTTTATTTATATTCACTCAATGTGTGAATGTATATGTGTCATATATGTATGTATGTATATATGTATTGGTATGTATGTATGTATGTATGTATGTATGTATGTATGTATGAAGTTGTTTGTACCTGCTTCAATGTGTGTGTGTGTGTGTGTGTGTGTGTGTGTGTGTGTGTGTGAATTTCTTCTTTTTCTTTCTCACTGGCACCCAAAGAGTTAAAAGAGTTCAGAGTTTCTCACCAGTCACAGGGAGAGCCTGTCCCAATGAATCAAGCCTCTATGACAAGTCTATTGACTGATTACTCTAATTGCTGGCTGTCATAGTCAGCAAATCCCATTGATTGCTATCTGAACAGACCACCTGTCAGTCCTCTTAGGGCTAAGCTCCATGGGCTGCTTTTAGCACTGAGTCCAAATGCTGACTACAAACCTTGCCGTCTATGGTGTCAAAGCTGATCTTTGACATTAAACCAGGAAGATTTATTGGCTATGCTTAGCTGAAGTCTTATCTTAGAGCTATTCCAATATAAAGGAATTGTCTTGTTAATGTTCTTGATTTCTTTCATGTCTACAGTGAGGATCCTCAGGGTTCTCCTGTCAAATCTGATTTTATTAATTTTGAAGGAATCCATAGTTTTTCTTCTGTGGAAACAAATATAAAACCTCTTCCCTAATGTACCACAATTCCTTCCTTCCATTCTGAGGTTAGAGCATCCTTAATGCAAGCAAGATGATTTAATTTAGCAGTTGTTTTTTTTTCCATAATCTAGTGTATCTCAGTAGCCGTTTTTTTCTTTGTTTTGTTTTGTTTTGTTTTTTTTTTGCTCCAAAGCATTTAAAAAATTTAAAGTTAATAAAGCATTATATGTAAACTAACTTTGGTGTCTTTGCTACTCCTTTTTGTTTGTTAAGCATCTCTTTAAAGTACTATTAGATCCTTGTACGACTGTTTTTCCTGTAGAATTGTGTGGTATAACTCTACGATGTCTTATTATATGTAAAAACTTGCTTCATTTTACTAGAGAAATGTTGGAGCATTGTCAGTCTTTATTTGTATAGGCACCCCCACAATATCCATAATCTCTAATAAATTTGTAATTACAGAATCAGCCTTTTCAGAAGTTAAAGGGGTTTCCTGTTGAGATCCTGAATATGTGTGTACTTTATGGTGCACTAATTTTAATTTTCCAAACTCTGCAAAATGAAACACATTTTTTAAATTTTATTTCTTTGGGTATGTTTTGGGTTGTTGCTCCCTGCAGGTAATGAAATTTAGTTATGCTAAAGACAAGTAGGACATTTCCTTTTAATTTTTTTGGATTCTTGCCAAGTGATAGAAAAATTATGTTTAAACCTTTCCTGCTAGCATAGTGTTTTTGTGATATTCTAAAGCTTCATTTCCTATCAATAGCTGATCAATTTTATCATGATTATTAGCTAGAGAATCTAGTACAGCTACGCAAGATCTAATATATTGAAAAAGTATCTTTTATTTGCTTGATGTAATTGTCATCTCAGGCTTGCTGCCTCCATCTGCTAACCTAGGTCTAGTCCTGGAAGTTTCTAGCCTCCCTACGATCTTCTCTAGGTCTCCGATGTTTTCAGTCTCTGAGATTTATTGCTGAATAAGCTCACTCCTTCCTATTTTTTCTGAACTCTGGCTGGCTGATTCAACCAAGCTGTTCTGGCTCAAAACTCATCTCCAAGCTGACTGATTCAACTTGGCTTCTCTTTTGGCTTCTGGCATTTTGCTCTGTTTAATCTCAAACTAAATCTGGTAATGTGTTCTAAACTTCTGACTTGTTCTCATTATCTAGTTCATTCTGTCTTCCCCTGTATTTAGCTTGTTATCTCTTTGCAATGGATCTCTGTAAAAGTCTTCCAGTTAAACTGCTTCCTCCCTCTCTCTGCTGCTCTCTCTCTCTCCCTTCTGTTCTCACAAGAATCTGGCATATTCTATTATATAAAATCTTTCTCTGATTTGTCATTTCATTTGCCATACAATTGGCCATCATTTTCAAACATCCTTGTACAAACTAACTTTGCCTTCATTGATTGGGATTAAAGGTATGTACTAAGTGCATTCTAACCATAGGGATTAAAGGTCTGTGCTAAAACTGAGCCACACCACAACTAGAAACAGAAAAATCTTTGGGCTCACAATTTGCTCAAATATCTTGCAGCAATGTGTTACATGAAATAAATTATTTCTATTTTTGATCACTTGTTATAGTTGAATAAACAGTGAACCATCTTGAATAGGTTCTGATATTTTTGTTCTACATATAAAAACTACTCTTTCTGCATATTGATAGTAACTATATAAAGAGAAACAGGAAAATCCAACAGTAAGACAAAAATTCCATATAATTTTGATTTTATAGTTGAATTATATGAACTTTGAACTTTTTTATTTATATTTTCTAACTTATATCATGCCTTTTCTGATTTACAGAATGCAAAGGTTCCAGGACACCAGGAACTTGTGTCCTTTAACAATATGTAGGAGAATCAAATTAGTTCTTTTTATAAACTGAAGTCACTTGCTTTTGGGATGCTTTTTGTTAATTTCTCCCCAAAATTTACTGCAAGTTCTTTGTCAATACTCATTTTCTTTTGCTTATAATGAGGCAACTTCAGCATTAGGAACAGATTCCAAAATTGCTGCAAGATCTATTCCTGATAATTGAAAATAGTGTCTCATTTTTCCTTTTAGAATCAATTTGTTAACCCTTTCTACAAAGGGCTTTATTTTTTATCCTGTGTGCTAAAAATATCCATTCTAAGATATAATCTTCTCTCTTTTTAAAAATTCCTGTGGGAGAATGAGTAGAAGGCAAAATAGCTAAAATAGAACCATCTTAGATCCAAATGATCCTCATGTACTTTTTATAATTTCTTTTTTACCAGACCTAATTCTGTCTCAGAATCAGCTAATAATTTTCTTGGAGTATTTAAGTCCTAATCCATCTAAGATTTGAATAAATTCCTTAGCTTTGAATAATTAATCCGACTATGGGTCTTAGCCAATTAATGTCTCAACACTTTTTGAAAATCCTTAAGAATTCTTAATTGGCATCTCCTGATTTTTACCTTCTGTGGTTAAATTTTTTTGCAGATTTACCTTATATTCTAGATAATTTAAAGAATCTTCTTTTTGTATTTTTAGGAGCAATTGTTAATCCTCAATAGGGCAAAATTCTCTTTATTTCATCACATTTTATTTTTCTCCAGGGTATCTACATTTGAATCAGTCAGCAAACTATCATCCATATAATGGTAAATTACTGATAGATGAAATAGTTTATGAATTATTTCTAACAACTGTAGTACAAAATATTGGCATAAGATAGGACTATTCAACAATCCTGTGGTAAGCCCCTCCATTGCCGTCTCTTGATTTGCCAATGTGGTTATAGTGGCCACAGTGAAATCAAGTCTTTCACTATCTTGTTCTTGTAAAAGGATTGTGTAAAAGCAATCTTTCAAATCAGTATGCTGTGTACTGGCTTGCTACCTTTGGCTTTTTCAGCCTGCTTTTTTATAGAACCCAGAACCACCATCCCAGAGATGAGATAATCTACAATGAGCTGGGCCATCCCTTATTAATCACTAATTAATAAAAGGCCTTATAGCTCTTTATAATGGAGACATTTTCTAAAGTAAGGATCCCTTCTTCAGATAACTGTAGTTTGTGTGTCAAGTTGGCATAAAACTAGCCAACACATTCCTCCATTGCTGATGGGATTACAAGGTGTTCAACCACTCTGGAAATCAGTCTGGTGGTTCTTCAGAAAATTGGACATTGTACTGCCTGAGGACCCAGCTCTACCGTTCCTGGGCATATACCCAAAAGATGCTCCAACACAGAACAAATACATGTGCTGCACTATGTTCATAGCAGCCTTATTTATAATAGCCAGAAGATGGAAAGAACCCAGATGCCCTTCAACAGAAGAATGGATACAGACAACATGGTCCATTTACACAATGGAGTACTAATCAGCTATTAAAACAATGACTACATGAAATTCTTAGGCAAATGAATGGAACTAGAAAATATCATCCTGAGTGAGGCAACCCAGTCAGAAAAGAAAACACAAGGTATGTGTTTCTTATACTCACTGATATGTGTATATTAGCCCAAAAGCTTGGGATACTCAAGAAACAATCCACAGACCATATGAAGCTTAAGAAGAAGGAGACTAAAATGTGGAAGCTTCAGTACTTCTTATAAGGGTAAACAAAATACTGGCTGGAGGAAATATAGGAACAGAGATTTGAGCAGGGACTGAAGAAAAGGTCATCCAGAGACTGCCACGTGTGAGGATCTATCCCATATGCAGCTACCAAACCCAGTCACTATTGCTGATGCCAAGAAGTATATGCTGACAGGAGCCTGATAAGGATGTTGACTTAGACACTCTGCCAGAGCCTTATTGAAAGACGAGGATTCTTGCAGCTGACAATCAGACTGAACAAGGGGGCCACAATAGAGGAGTTAATGAATGGACTGAAGGAGCACAAGGAATTTGCAACCCCAAAGGAAGAACAACAACATCAATTAACTCAGGAAGCAATCCACAGACCATATGAAGCTTAAGAGGAAGGAGACCAAAATGTGGAAGCTTCAGTCCTTCTTATAAGGGAAAACAAAATACTCACTGGAGGAAATATATGTAGCAGAGTATGGCCATGTTGGGTTCCAATGGGAGGAGAAGCACTTGATCCTGCCAAAGCTGGACTCCCTCCACCCCCAGTGTAGGGAAAGGTCAGGGCAGGGAGGAAGGAAGTGGGGATGGTTGGGGAGGGGGAGCACTAGAAGAAGGGGAAGGGGGTGGAATAGGGTGCTTATGGACGAGAAAACGGGAAAGGGAATAATATTTGAAATGTAAAAACAAAATATACAAACAAACAAGCAAACGAACGAATGAATGAAAAAGCTAGGATTGGTGGTATTTCCAGTGCTAGTGAGACAGAAACAGGTAGATCTAAAAGAAAAAAATGAATAAAAATATTTATCTCTCTGCTCTCTCTGCTTTCTACTCTGCCTCTTTTTCTGTTCTCTTCTGCTTCACTTCTTCTTTTCTACTTCTGCAGTATTGTCCTCAATCCTAGTTTGTGTACTTTTTCAGGATATATAATCACATGGTATTTTACGCATATTTTTCTACAATTCACAAAAAACTTCAAAATAAATTCAAATGATAAATCGAATAAGTTACAACAGAGATGTTTACATGTGTTTTCATTAAGACTATTTATCTAACTAAACATTCATTATCTACCACTAGCTCCACAGGTTCATTAGGTTCATTAAGAGTTTAAAACAATAATTCTTATGTCTCAAGTTAGCATGGTTTTGTCAAGAGACAAATTATCTGCCTCATGTGTGTCTCATTAGTATTGCCGTTTTGTATTGATAAATCCATTCAATATTTTATCTTTTCTCCCATCCCCTACAATAAATCCTTCATTCTTGGTTTACCTTCATTTATCAGATAATGGTTTCATACCCAGCCCATAAGGAATGCTTTCGTTTATCATCAATAAGTCTGCTTTTTATCTTAATGTAGTTACTTCATGACAGATGAAGGTTTACAGAACTCTAATTGCAGCTTTCATGTTATAGAGGGCTCAAAATTATTTGAATACATTTAGGAATTCTATAGAATCATTATTAGGATCTATAAAGTCATCAATTTGTCTATATAACATTGTTACAAAAGCCTACATCTATATTCATCTGTAGAAAAACCTGCCAAATAATGAGAGAAAAGGCATATCAGCTGCAAAAAGCAATCCTGAGATAAAGCCTCTTTGTGCCTTGCATCTTAGAGCTCACCCATCACAGACCATGCAAAAATAGTGTGCTATCTTCAGGAAGGTGAGCTACTAGCATTTAGCCTATCCTAGATGGCTCCTGACACCAACTTATTTTTTTTAGTGTATTAAATATAACTTCTTTAATTGAACTGTACTTTTATGACAAAACTTGAGTATCATATTAAGTCTTAAATGTCTTGATAAAGGAGAAATTAAAAAACATCTAAGTAGTTCTTTGACCTTTTTAGGATACATTCAAATTTTTTATCTTGATAATTTTCTTGTCAGCAATGTGAATATATGAATGTGGATGAAAGTTACTTCATAAATGTGTGCGATTTGTGTTTAAAGAAAGCAGAAGCAAAATCCAAGATTAAGAACCCTTGACACCACCCCAAAATATTTTGCCTCATTGTGTTTTGGCTTCGAAGTGACATAATAAAATACCCAGGGCACAGAAGCCTCATAAGGCACATTACTTCAAACTTTGATCATGCTTACTGATTCCTCAGTAGTCCTCCTTTTCTGTGATGGATTTTCTGGTAAGAACAGAAAAGAAAGTCGCAGAAACTTTCCTCTACAGATCCAGTAGTGTTTCCTGGTGTTGAATACTTTAAGAGAAGTTTAGCACTATATACATCCGGAGAACTAGATTTGATTAGGGGAGACCCTGACCTAAGCTGTAAAGATAGAGGAACAAGACCACACACACACACACACACACACACACACACACACACACACACACACACACACAAGCTACAAGGCCACAATATTAGTCACATATGATTAAAAATGGCCAGAAGATGATCATTATTTTTTGCCTACACTGTCTTTGACCCCCAAGCTTCAATTACTTGCCAAATAATTTTACATTAAGGAAACATATATTTTCACACTACAGGTCATTACTAATTCTCAAAAGATCAAAGTCCAAACACAGAGGCATATGGCAACTAAAAGCTGAATGCAATTACCCATTTAGGTAGTGTAGTTCTTACCTACTTCTAACTAGACAATAATTTGCATTATTTTGAGGGACCTGGAGAGCACTCTAGTTTGAGCTGTATGACCAAGCTAAAAGAGTGAAAGTCTGACCCAGTAAACAATTAAACCTTTCAGGAAAGGTTACAGTAGAAGAAGTCTGTAAGTCAGGAGATATGTTCTGTAATGTTTGTGCACTTAATCAACCAGGATTCTCACACCTGTCATGTCCTTTGCTCAGTTTTATTTGTTATACCATATTGTCAACTGTAGTTCTACTGACTGTTTACCAGGTGGCCTTTGCAGTGTACTCTCATTTACACCAGTACCAATGAGGTGATCTCAGAGACTGACCTCACTGCCAATCTCTGCTTTGCATAGTTGTCTACCTATGTTTACAATCCATGGCCTTTCTCCGTATTTACTAGCACTTGAAAAGTGCCAGTAAAAATGTTAGCTGATTTTGCTACTCTAAATGTTAACAAAATTTTAAGAACAACACTTCAAAGTCTAAAATAACACAAGTGAAAAAATTTAAAATCCCTAAGGGAGCTCCTTGCTGTTAAGTTCAAATTGAAAGAGCACACTCTCCAGATTTATCACATAGACTTGAACATGCCACTTCTAGGTAAGGCTTGACCGACCATTTGGAAAGTGAAATGGATGACCCAAGAAGAGAAAAATGAAAAGAATGGAATCACCATGGACCACACAGAATTCTTAGGTGCTCTGGGCAACCCTGATGAGGGGAGAATGTAATCTCTAGGAAAGATAAGAAAATAGTTTGCTCTGGTCATTCTTTATACCTGTCCTTAAATGTCTTATTTGCATTTAGCAAATATCTCTGTAAACTAGAAATATAGTGGTCAACAATACAGGGGCCACATATTTTTATGTCTTTAGAGAACCCAAGCAGACCTCAATAAGATTCAGAAGCATTATTTATATAACACAGTTCTCATAACTATGAAACACAATAATGATATTCTACAAGAAATTTACAAAGCCCAAGGAAAAGAACAACTAAATACTTTCTTGTTTTGCTTTGATGATAACTAGCTTAGTATAAGAAAATTAAAATGAGAATTTTAGGTAGTTGTTTATACAGTTTTAAAATTATTTCTATTAAAAAGAAATGAATTGCTTTGAAGCCTGAGTGTTTAAATTGATGGTTCATACTAGAGAAAATCATGTTGTTGCTACGTGATTCTCAGTTTTGCTGTGCTCATTGAAAAGAACAGAGATGACAGCCACAAGCAGCCACAAATGCAGTTCCATTTTCATTTTCTTTGCTATTTCTTTCTCTTTTTCTATTACTCTACTTGTATCATCATTAAAAAAATAAAGAAAAATATTCAATTTCCCATGTAGGCTGGTGGTGTGAAATAAATGGATCTGTGGGAATCAGGTTTAGATTTGGATTTAACATCCCTACTGATTTATTAGTAAGGCTGAAAATTGTATTAAACCTGCTAATTTAAATGTGAAGAATACTTTGCAAAGCTAAGAGCAGCTGAAATGCAAAGCTGCCAAGGATTTCTAGGAATATTTAAAAGAAGAAGAAAAATTAAAGTGGAGGAATAGTATAAACTTGTATCCTCACATCCCAAAATAATATTAAAGAAATAGGATTTTTGAATAAGATGGAATAAGTAAATGCAATCTATTTTTCTAATATTCTTTACCTAAACAATAAAAATTAGATTCCTTTAGTCTAGAACCAAAAAGTTATCTTAAAAATAAGAATTTTGTTGTTGTTGTTTAATTATGATGACTCCCATGCTACAGATGCTGCCATGAAAACCTTGGCGAATCGATGCTAAATGAAAATGGGCATTGAATTCTTTTTTGTTGTTATTGCATTTTGGGTTTTGGCGTTTTCAGTTTTTTTTTTCTTTTTGTACAAAGTTTCTCTGTGTAGCTTTGGCTGTTTCATAACTCACTCTGTAGGCCAGACAGATCTAAAATATCTGCCTGCCTTTGCTGAGAGTAAAGGTATGTACCATCACTGCTGGCTGACATTGAATTTTTTGAGTGGGGTGGTAGGAATGGTGGGTAACTAATTGTAACAGTGTGGCCACATTATAATACAAAATGAATTTAGTACAACTTCAAAAGTCCCCTTAGTCTTTCTGTCTTGAGGCTGTTTAAAAGTCCAAAGTCTCTTATGAGAGTCAAGACAATGTCTTAATTATAAGTCCTAAGAAATAAAAACTGAAATTACATACTTCTAACATACAGTGACACAGAATATACATTACCATTCCAAAAGGAATGAACCGGCTTATAGTGAGGATCTACTAGACAAAAACAAGTCTGAAACAGTGATCTACTTTTCTTTTCCTCATATCTCTATATACCCCTTTTCTTTTCATTCCTCTTTTCCCTTCTTTCCCCTAACACTAGATAGGAGTGAAGAAGGATATAGGGGAGAAAGAAAATGAGAGAAAGAGATTCATAACCTCCCTGACCAAGACTTATAACTTGCAACCAACCTATCTAAACAATTACAAACACCCATAACCCACTAAATGACCAAAACCACAGACCCGACCTCTCATGACTGGGACATCATGTTCTTTAAATTGCTTCCTCCTGTGTGAAGGTGACAGCATTTGCTGGGGAACTTAAGAAAATTGGGATATGGCTATGTTTTGAGAGAGTCAGCTGTTTCACTTCTTGTACAGGCTCTGTGTGATAGGAAAGTTTAGGGCTTAACTGAAATCCTGGTTGAAACACTCCATGAGGCTAGACCATCTGAGCTCAGTTGCTTTGAAGTTGTCCTGGATTCAGAAACTGAGGCTGGATCTTCTGGGCTACTTGCTTTTTCTTTGTTGGTGTTTGGATTTTTTGCTTAGAAAACACACAAATTTTCCAAAGTAACATACACGTTTGTATTAACACATATATGGGATGTGTTCTGTGCACAAATCATCTAAAGATGTTTCTCTGCTTCATGTCAGAATGTATAAAAGGCACCAAACTTTATAAGTCCATTTGGACTGTATAACCAAACTATAATATAAATTCCTATCCATGCCATATGAAAGGATGGCATGTAATAATATGTCATGAGGAATAAGTAATAATCAGGATCTATTAGCTTCTGCAGAGACATTCACATGTCATCTAGTCTCCTGAGGTGTCCCAGTGGAAAGGGGATCAACATTTGTGACACATCTTTTGTTGTAATTCTGGGTCTGTACGTCCATGTTTGTAGCCAAGATTTTCAGGAAGTTTCCCTGGTAAAATCTAATCTTTATTAATTTTGAAGGAATCCTTAGCTTTTCATTTCTTATAGAAAAATATAAAATCCCTTAGAGAATCCCATAAAGAATCATAGGAAAATACAACCAAACAGGTGAAGGAAATGGACAAAACCATCCAGGATTTAAAAATGGAAATAGAAACAATAAAGACAGCACAAAGGGAGACAACCCGGGAGATAGAAAACACAGGGAAAAAGAGATCAGGAGTCATAGATGTGAGCATCACCAACAGAAAACAAAAGATAGAAGAGAGAATCTCAGGGGCAGAATATACCATAGAAAAGATCAACACAACCATTAAAGATAATGTAAAATACAAAAAGCTCCTAGCACAAAATATCCAGGAAATCCAGGACACAATGAGAAAATCAAACCCGGGTTGGGGATTTAGCTCAGTGGTAGACCGCTTGCCTAGCAAGCGCAAGGCCCTGGGTTCGGTCCCCAGCTCCGAAAAAAGAAAAAAATATATAAATTTAAGAGAAAATAAAACCAAAGGATAATAGGTATAGAAGAGAGTGAAGACTCCTAACTTAATGGGCCAGTAAATATATTCAACAAAATTATATAAGAAAATGTCCCTAACCCAGTGAAAGTGACACACATAAACATACAAGAAGCCTACAGAACTATACATAGATTGGACCAGAAAAGATATTCCTTCTGTCACATAATCGTCAAAACACCAAATGCACAAAACAAAGAAAGAATATTAGAAGCAGTAAGGGAAAAAGTCAAATAACACATAAAGGCAGACCTATCAGAATTATACTTAGGTGACCTCAAAAGTTTCACCAGAGAACTACTAGTCCTGATAAACAACTTCTGCAAAGAGGCTGGGTACAAAATTAACACAAACAAATCAGTAGCCTTCCTCTACTCAAAGGATAAACAGGCTGAGAAAGAAGTTAAGAAAATGACACCCTTCACAATAGTCCCAAATAATATAAAATATCTTGGTGTGACTTAAATCAAGCAAGTGAAATATGTGTATGAAAAGAACATCAAGTCTCTGAAGAAAGAAATTGAAGAGGATCTCAGAAGATGGAAAGACCTCCCATGCTCATGGATTATCAGGATTATAATAGTAAAAATGGCCTTTTTGCCAAAAGCTATCTACAGATTCAGTGCAATCCCCATCAAAAGTCCAATTCAATTCTTCATAGAGTAAGAAAGGGCAATTTGCAAATTCATTTGGAATAACAAAAAAACAAGGATAGCACAAAACTGTATTCAACAACTAAAGAACTTCTGGGGGAATCACCATCCCTGACCTCAAGCAGTATTACAGAGCAAGTGATAAAAAAATTGTATAGTGTTGGTACAGAGATAGGCAAGTAGATCAGTGGAATAGAATCACAGACCCAGAAATGAACCCACACACCTATGGTCACTTGATCTTTGACAAAGGAGCTTAAACCATCCAATGGAAGAAAGAGCATTTTCAACAAATGGAGCTGGTTCAACTTGAGGTCAGCTTGTAGAAGAATGCAGATCGATCCATTCTTATCACCCTGTACAAAGCTTAAGTCCAAGTGGATCAAGGACCTCCACATCAAACCAGATACACTCAAACTAATGGAAGGAAAAGTGGGGAAGAGTCTCAAAGACATGGGCACTGGGGAAAATTTCCTGAACAAAACACCAATGGCTTATGCTCTAAGATCAAGAATCGACAAATGGAACCTCATAAAACTGCAAAGCTTCTGTAAGGTATAGGACACTGTCATTAGGACAAAACAGCAACCAACAGATTGGGAAAAGATCTTTACCAATCCTACATCTGATAGAGGGCTAATATCCAAAATATACAAAGAGCTCAAGAAGTTAGACTCCAGAGAATCAAATAACCTTATTAAAAATGGGGCACAGAGCTAAACAAAGAATTCTCAGCTGAGGAATATCCAATGGCTGAGAAGTACCTAAAGAAATGCTCAATATCCTTAATCATCAAGGAAATGCACAGGAAAACAACCCGAAGATTCTACCTCACACCAGTCAGAATGGCTAAGATTTAAAAAAAAACTCAGATACTGGCAAGGATGTGGAAAAGAGAAGCACTCTTCCATTGTTGGTGGGATTGCAAACTGATACAACCACTCTGGAAATCAGCTGGAGGTTCCTCAGGACATTGCTCTACCTGAGGATCCAGCTATACTTCTCCTGGGCATATACCCAAAAGATGCTCCAAGGTACAACAAAGACACATGCTCCACTATGTTCATAGCAGCCTTATTTATAATACCCAGAATCTGGAAAGAACCCCAGTGGCCCTTCAACAGAGGAATGAATACCGAAAATGTGGTACATCTACACAATGGAGTACTACTCAGCTATCAAAACCAATGACTTTATGAAATGCATAGGAAAATGGATTGAACTAAAAAATATCACCCCGAGTGAGGTAACAGAATCATTGAAAAACATACATCTTATGCATTCACTGATAAATTGATATTAGCCCAAAAGCTTGAATTACCCAAGATACAATCCACACACCACATGAAACTCAAGAAGGATGACCAAAGTGCAGATGTTTCACTCCTTAAAAGGGGAAACAAAAATATTCATAGGAGGGGATATGGAGAAAAAGTTCAGAGCAATGGCATTTCAGAGCATACACACACACGCACACACACACACACACACACACACACACACACACACACACACACACACATATATATATATATATATATATATATATATATATATATATATCGCCACCAAAACTAGATAAGGTTGGGAAAATATCATCCGGAGTGAGATAATCCAATCACAGAAAAACACACATGGTATGCACTCTTTGATAAGTGGATATTAGCCCAAATGCTCGAATTACCCTAGATGCACAGAACACATGAAACTCAAGAAGGATGACCAAACTGCAAATGCTTCACTCCTTTAAAAGGGGAACAAGATTACCCTTGGGAGAGAATAGGGAGGCAAAATTTAGAACAGAGGCTGAAGGCATACCCATTCAGAGCCTGCCCCACATGTGGCCCATACATATACAGCCACCAAACTAGATAAGATGGATGAAGCAAAGAAACAGGTTGACAGGAACCAGATGTAGATCCCTCATGAGAGACACAGCCAGAATACAGCAAATATGTAGGCAAATACCAGCAGCAGATCACTGAACTGAGAATGGAAGCCCCGTTGAAGGATTCAGAGAAAGGTCTGAAAGAGCTTGAAGGGGCTTGAGACCCCATATGAACAACAATGCCAACAAACCAGAGTTTCCAAGGACTAAGCCACTACTCAAAGACTATATGGACTGACCCTGGGCTCCAACTGCATAGGTAGCGATGAATAGCCTAGTAAGGGCACCAGTGGAAGGGGAAGCCCTTGGTCCTGCCAAGACTGAACCCCCAGTGAACGTGATTGTTGTGGGGAGGGCGGTAATGGGGGGAGGATGGGGAAGGGAACACTCATAGAGAAGGGAAGGGGGAGGGGTTAGGGGGATGTTGGCCTGGAAACCGGGAAGGGGAATAACAATCGAAATGTAAACAAGAAATACACAAGTTAATGAGGATAAAAAAAAAAGAGTGATAAAGCTAAGAAGTGCATGCTGACAGGAACTGGATATAGATATCTCCTGAGAGACTCAGCCAGAGCATGTCAAATATAGAGAAGAATGCTAGCAACAAACCAATCAACTGAGAACTGGAGGAATTAGAGAAAGGATTGGAAGAGCTGAAGGGACTTGCAATCCAATAAGAACAACAATGCCAATCAATCAGAGCTCCCAGGGACTAAACCACTACCCAAAGACTACACATGGACTGACCCATGACTCCAGCTGTATATATAGCAGAGGATGGCCTTGTTAGACACCAAAGTAAGGAGAAGCCCTTGGTCCTGCCAAGGTTGGACCCCAGTGTAAGGGAATGTCAGGAAGAGTGGGAAGGGGGTATGGTTGGGGAGGGAACACCCTATAAAAGAAGGACAGGTAAGAGGCTTATGGACAGGAAACCAGGAGAAGGAATAACATTTGAAATATAAATAAAAAAATCTGAAAAAAAAGAATATTCACCTTCACCAAACAAGTGATCATTGACAATATTAATGCCTCTAGTCGTATTTCATTGTTCCATAACTGAAGCTTCATCTTTTCACCTTTTTTAAAAATCTTTTCACCTTTTTAGCCATTGTAGTTGAAGGCCATATTCTAAGATGGCTGACATCAAATCTCTCCAGTCTTTGAAATTATATGATTTTGTGTGTCTCAGTTATTAGGTATCTGCTTTATGTAAGTTAAGTGCATGTCATAAGACATTATTGCTTCTTCAAATCTCTTTAAGTCTAGCATCTCTATGAGCTTCCATGTAAATTTCTCAAGCCCTTGTAGAATCTCATCTCTTATTATAACTGAAAAAATTATTGTGGGTTTTCTAATGGATATGAAATGCCATTTTGTAGTCTCATCGTAGGGTAGAGCTGTAGGTTCTAGATTGGATTTCCTGAAGATTATTTATGCTGATTTAAAGGATCTTCCCGCCTCTGTTCTATTGCTTGTATTGTAGCATTACGTTTCTCAGTATTCACCTCATCTAAGTCTGCTTAAATAAGCAGCAACACAGCTCTGGAAAATGCTTGTTTTGCAACATGTGTTCCACAGACTGCAGCCAGGGCTCTATGTTCCCTGCCTTCCATCTTAAAAGCCATCTCTTAGCTTCTCTTGTGTTTTTGTCACACACTGGTCACAGAGCAAGGCATGGCTGATTGCTGCTTCTGGGCCTGGATCCTACTGCTTAAATCTAGTGTCCTAAGCTTGGATATCTGTTACCATCTTGAATGCCAAATATAGTGAGACAGAACCTCAGTTAGCTCAATCTAAATTAGTGTTACTATTTGAGCCCTAAGTCCTGTCACACAGCTAGTTCTTTACCTCTTTGCTCCTTTTCATGACCAATCACCTCCATGCCCAGCTGGCACATCTCCCACTTCACCCTCTTTCATTAGAGACCCTTCTGTGCATGGAAGTTCTACCTTCCCATTCCTGCTCAGCCTTTGGCCATCAGATTTTTATTAAGCCAATCAGCAAGTGAGGAGCATGACTGTTTACAAAACAGAAAATCTGATGATGGGCCATACCTATCCTATGATACAGAATTCACAATTGAATAAACAGAGACACCCTTTCACACAGTGAACTCGAACATTTCTTTCTTCTTTACCAATGCTCCTCATAGAAGGTAACTGCTAGTTGAGAAGTAGGACTGAGACCCTTTATATCCCTGCTTAGGAATCTGTCTAGATGTTAGCAGAAAGAACAAACAGCTTAAACATCTGGAATCTGAGGATTCCAACAGGAAGAAACAAAGAAAACTGAACTATTAATTGAGTGAGGACCAAAGTTACAACTTAAAACTAGCTATATTAACAACATTGTGACAGGTTATAGGACCAGATCTAATGTATTTCTCTACCCATAATCTGACCCAGTCATGAATTTTTAATCAAGTCATTTAACATTTTATGCTACTTTTAATTTTGATAAGTTTCTTTGTACCAAATTCATATTGTTTACTCTGAAGCAACTGGTGTCATTACTATGAGCACTGGTGACACTTACCTTTGTGATAAGAAAGTCTAGGGCTTTCCACGTTTGAAGGACCATGCCAGCAAATGAGTCATGACAGTGTTGCTGAGCTTTAAGTGGTTAGATTATGGAGATCCAAGTAGATTGTGGGAAAAGTTATGAGTACTTAATTGAAGTTTAAGTATAGTGAAGCCAGTAAACATAAAGAAATTTTTAAAGATGGAAGAAACCATTACAGATGGTTCCTGAAATTATCTTTGGAAAGTGGAGGGTTGACCAAATCTAAATCACCTTTTAATGAGAGAGAACATTGTTTTCAAAGGAACATTCTCCATCATTTCCCATTTGGTCATGGGGTAGGACAGGTTTATGACCTGGAAGTGATCTTGGAGGCGGTGGCAGCTATTCTACTGTGCAATGACTTGGTTGGCAGAGTTGACAAGATAACCAAAATAAAGGTTGTTCCTGAGGAGTCTGAGGCACAGGCAGAGAGCTGCAATGAGAAGCACATATACCAAGAGCTACTGGTCAACTTGAACCCCATCTTGCTACCACTGCCTTGACAAAACCTGCCATGCAAGCCTACATGCAAGCTTTACAAGTGCATGAAGAAGTCCATGAAGAAAAATCAGATTCAACATGAAGTGAAGGAATTTCAGAAATTTGTTAACAAGGGTGATAAATGGATCATGGTTTTATCAGGAGACACATTGCTGACTGAGGTATTCCAATTATGTGAGAGGACCAGAAGTTGCCCTGTGTCTATATACCCCCTAAGACAGACTTGTGTGCAGCTACAGGCTCCAAGCATCTCACCTACTTGATTGTGGTGGAAGCCCCAAGAAAATATCAGAAGGCCTATGACAAGTGCCTGAAGGATTTGCAGGCTATGTCAACACCTATCTGAGATACTTGGGTCTGCATTGTTTGCATTCAGAATGTTAAATGATTGAGGTACCTGGCTTCCCCCACAGTTGGATCCTGCTTGTGCTTCATACTTTCCACCAGTGCAAAGACCTCAGAGGCCCAGGGATTACTCTGTATCGCTAAACATGGGTTTTTGTTTTTGTTTTTCTGGTAGATGTTGTAGATTGTCTGCCTTCTTCATCAATAACTAATCTTGGTGGATGCGGACATACTATTTTTCTTTCCTGTGTAGAGTATATAATCAGTTATCTGCAAAACAAATGAAGAGACAGAGAAAAGCCATATTCCTTATAAGTCTTGCTCTCAACTTAGTATTTGGGGTGTTCTGGTTTGATTACAGCTTCATTCTATGTCCTCCTTTCCCACTTTGTTCTCTGTTGCAAGACATATGTTACCATTGATCATCACTTTTTGGCTTTCTACAGGTTCAGCCAAATGGAATCCTAGAGAAATTTGAGTGAGAGCAGACAGAATAAGCTAAACCATTTCTTACCTTGTCTCTTCTTTAAATAGTATCTCATGCAGTAGATATACCCTTATGAGTGTCTCTCTGTGTAGTCTCTGTGTGGTCTTAGGCAATACTAACTTTTATCACATCTTTTCAGCACTACATACACAGTGCTCCTCAAAGTCCTCCATTCCTAGAGCTGGTACAATTCCTTATATTCTCTAGTACTCATTCTATCTCATTTGTTAGAGTTGTCTCAGCAATTCTATCTATTTTGTAACTAATACCCATATTCAATATCTTCTGTTTAAATACCTAAGCCAGTAGTCACTTTTCTAATGGGGCTCCAAGTCAAATATGTGTTTGCAAATTACGGCCATTGTTCAAAACATCTAGGGGATCCTTTTTGTAAATGTGATTGTAATGTGCTGGAACCTCCCTTAGTTTGTGTTGCTACAACAAAAATACCACTGGCTAGATAATTTATAAACAACATGCTTTTATTTATTTATAATTTGGAGGTAAAAGGCTAATGTCAGGGTGTCAGGGTCTTGTACCTTTGGGTTTTGTATCTACTGAGGGCTTGCTTCCAAGATGGCACAGAGCCAGAGGAAAAGGCCTTATCTTATTCCCTCTGGCCCTTTAATCCATTGGAGGGGGGCTTGTATATTTTATTCCTTTCTCAAAAGCCTCTGCCTTTTACTGCCTCTAAAAGAAGAATTCAATTTCATATAAATTTAGAGGATTCAATCAAGTCTTTGTACTTTCAAAACAATATCTGTGTAGTTTGACTTAATACACAAGTCTAAAAGTGTGCTTTGACCGATTTCAACATCAAGAAGACCTTTAGAAACACATACTTTTTGAATAAAATTATAGAATATTTTATTCTTTTATTTCATTGAGAAATAGCAAAACTGATGGAGTTTTGCTTCCTTCCTCCATTCATCCAACCCTCCCTCTGCCTCTCTTTTCTTTGTTCCTTTCCAGCTTTCTAAGTCCTCTCTGACTTTTTTTGGCAATGATATTAATTTAAGATTATAAAAACTCAGTTTCTTCTTCATAGATTAAAAGCAAAGTATCTAATAGATAATTGATACTCTAGAAATGTTGACTGTTACCATGCTCTGCCCATATTTACTACGTTTGCACATTGCCAAGCATCTCTCCCTCATTCTAGGAGCTGTCATATGGAATTAATTCTATACAAGATATTTGCCTCTTCCCCCAAAGAAGTACAAACATGAGATGTTTGACATGGTAAAGGGAGAAACTAGAATAAATGTATGTTAGTGTCTTTGACAGAAAACAAAGAAGTGTATAAGCAAATGTTACACAAATGGATGTCAGTATAACTAAGGGGTGGACACCACAATGTCACACTATGTAACAGATCTCAAGCAAGAGGTTAACTAAGGGAGTGGAGTATGCAGAGGCTACATGTGAGCTTGGGTGGAAGGGAAAGAAGGTAGGGAGAGGAGGCATTGGTTTTTTGTCAGTGCATGCACATATGTGCGGTACCCTACTCATAGTGACAGTGAAAATATGTCACATATTGGTTGCTGGTGATGAAGTATCCTGCTGTTTTTAGGTTATTGAAGGTACAGGAGTGGGGCTGTACGACAGTCAGCTATGTAGATCTTAAAATAAAAACTCACTGTGTTCCTCATAGGTGCTATGGCTCCAGTAGAGAGAGCCCTTTCCAAAGAAGTATGGCTATCACCACAGGAGTCATTTGGAAGGACCAGGGATAGCAGATAAAAGGCCCAGTGGAGACTTGTCAAGAATTATATTCAGTGCAATTCTCAAATGGTATGAGCAAAGAAATACTGTCCTCATAATCAAAGATCTTTGTCATTGAATCAATGTTTGATGAACATTTTTTTTTATTTTCTACAAAAAAAGTAATCGAGAACCAGATATTTGACTTGTACTCTGACCAGAAGACATGAACACATTATAATATATTTCAAATTTCAAAAGTATGTATTTTAAAATATGTCTATGAATTTTTACCTAAACCTTTTACCACAAATTCTGCTATTTGAACAGCTATAACAACCCTTGTTTCTATTGTGCATTTTAATGAAACATGATGTTTCAATTTGTTATTAAAGCACAGTTTTGTATATACCTATGTTTCTGAAACCAGGATGCACAGCACAAGCTCCTCTGGACACCCCTCCCTCATAATCACCCCCTCCCTCATCATCAGCCCTTCCCTCAGTCTCTCCCTCCCTCATCATCACCCCTTCCTTCATGGTCACCCCTCCCTCATAGCCACCTGTCCGTCATAGTCACCCTTTCCCTCATAGTCACCTTCTCCCTCATATTCACCCCCACCTCATAATTACTCCTTCTTCCTCTAGTCACACCCTTCTCCCTCTAGAGTGCCGCAACAGTCAACATTGTGGAGAAATTTCTGCTACTCAGGAAAGAGAGATGGGGAGGCAGATTTAGTTCTTGGCACTCACTAAATTTTAAAAGTAGTATATTAGTCTATGGAGTTGTAGTTTGCCAAAGTACCTCAAAGTGAGGGTTAACTGTGAATTCTTCTTATCATATAGTTACTTTTTTCCAATTCATTTCTTTTGACCCATGACAAATTTATAAATTCTTTTTAAATGTGCCTTTGTTATATACATTACATATTTAAAGATACTCATTTTTGATTCAAAAAATGCAAAATATCCAGAATGGATATTTTGGCTTGAAAATGAACAAGTCTTTATTCTACTCTGGTGGGATGCTAATATTTAATTACAAAAATATCTTATTATATTGACTACTCAGTATTGAAATATAAGAATTATGACCAAGGTCTTCATGATGAAGTTATATAAAATACACCATGTATTATTGTTTTGGAAATTTTGAAAATAATGATAGCTCCTAAAATACAAGGATGTGGGAGCTTTGCATAGGATTATGGACCTACAACTAAATTTGAGGCTTATAGTTGTACATTCTTTATAGTCCAAAATCAAACAGCAATGATAGAGAGAAAACAGTGGTCCTGAATGTCTCTTTCATGATGACAGGGGCACCAATACAGAGTGTATTGTGAAAGACACTAAACAGAGATGCCGCTGGTGAACTTTGTCTAAAGTTAAAATTAATAATTGGATAAATTCAGGCTGACAAGAGAAGGAAGGAAATATTTAAACAACTTTTATGATTCCTGTCAGCCTTCATTTCTGGTATGGTTTGCTGTGGTGTGGTATGGTGATGGTGATAGTAGTGGTGGTGTGTGTTCGTGTGCATGTATGTGTGTGCATATGTGTGTGTATATGTGTGTGTATGTGTGTGTGTGTGTGTGTGTGTGTGTGTGTTGTAAGAGCCCACATGTGTATTAGTACCTACGGAGGTCAGAAAGGCTCATATCTCTTATATCTGGGATCACAGGTGGCTGTGGGGCCTGCTGTGCCTGCTGAGAACCAAGCTCAGTTCTCTGGCAGAGGAGCGAGTGTTCTTAACCATGGATATGTCTCTCCAACTAAGGTCTCTTAAAAATTCTTTAACATCTGCTGGATGCTTGCTTGTAACCACAGACTTTACCACCTTCAAGCAAGTTCATGAAATAACAACCCTGAGACTGAATTGTTTCTTTAGTAAATGTCTAGGGTTCCTGTTAGTTTCCAACTCATTTATCCTGGTAATTCCAAGTTCCACCATGTGGCTTGTAACCTTTTTTCAATTTCATGTGACAATCTTCCTCAGAGTTCAGGGCAAGTATCTCCTCCCAGGCCTGTCTCTCTCCCAGGATCTCAATCTCTCTGAAAGGTGTCCCACCTTCTAATCCTGCCTCAGCTCACTGGCTAATAACATTTTATTGACAGGTAATGCTTCTATATATTACACAAGAGATTCTCTTTACATTTCCCTTCTTTAGTCCAAATAAAACCTGCCTTTTCTTTTTATTAATCATTCTATTCATTTACATCTCAAATAATATCCCACTTCCTGGTACCTCTACCAGCCCCCATCACTCCTTCCCCCTCCCCCTTGTATGTACAAGATTGCTCCCCCACCTTCCCACACTCTCCTGTCCCACTGCTCCAGCATCCCTCGATGCTGGGACATCAAGCCTCCCCAGGAGCAAGGGTCTTTCTTCCCATTGCTGTCAGACAAGTCCATCCTCTGCTACATATGTATATAGAGCTATGAATCCTTCCAGGTACACTTCTTGGTTGGTGGTCTAGACTCTGGGAGAAGTGGGTGGTCAGACCAGCCTATGTAGTTTTTCTAATTCCCCCTCCACTCCTTCAGTCCTTCTGCCAGATAACCCACCAGTTTCCCTGAGCTCCTTCTGATAGTTGGCTCCAAGCATCCACATCTACATTGGTCAGTTGTAGGTCCAACTCCTTTTCTTATAAAAATAAACTATATTCAATAATAGCAATTATGAAAATTATCAGGTAAGGTTCTAAGTAAATTTTCATCATAATCTGAATTGCCAACCTAAAGTACCTTCTTAGATTTGAGAACATTTTCTTAAATCCCAAACAACTGAGGTTTAATTGTGAGACTATAACTATCTAGCTTTCAGTTCCATTAGAGACTGAGAAGGAATTAATATTACCTGAGTATGTACAGAGTACAAATGAGCAACTTCCAAAACCACAGAATGACACAAGACTTGGTTTCTTCAAGATTTAGTTGTGTCATGCAATGTTTCTGAAAACATCTGGGCCGTATTTCTATTATTCCTGGATTATTCATATAGCCACCTTTTCAACCCTTATTTTATTTTATTTTCACCCCTTCTTCCCACTTCTCCCTAGCACAAGATAGGATAGAGAGAAGGACAGAGGAAAAAAGAAAAGGAAATCCTGGAATCTAATCTCTATTAGTTTGTTTCTTCCCTCACAAACACCATCAACAATTTATAATTACTCCTCCCCTTTAATGGTGACAAACCCATCAAATGACCAAAACCATCCATTCCACCTCTTGGGAATAGAGACATCACTCTTTTAAAATTACTTATAGCTAAATTAAGGCATTGTTTTCCCTTGGTAGGGGCTAAAAACTTGGGATACTGATCAGTCTTTAGGAAGCTGTAGCTTTGGCTAGTCAGTTTCCGTATGCTGAAAATTTTAAGGGCTTGACTGAAGTCCTGACTGGAACATTCTGTGATGCTGGATGATCTAGCTAGCTGTTTTGACATTGTCCTGGATACAGATTTTTCAGGAAACATCATTAAGGCAGTCTGAGATAGGGTTAAGCAAGATGCTGGAACAAATATACCTCAGTGTCTCAGCATCATTTTCAGGAGCACTGAGGGTGAACCTTGTCAGAGCTACTTTAACTTCATGGATGTCTGCAGACATATAAATAAACTCTTGCTAGCAATGTACATTTCTGCAATAACATATGTATGGAATGTGCAGTATGCATGATTCATTTAAACATGATTCTCTGCTCTCTGTTCAAGCAGGTAAGGCATGTGTCTTTCTTTCTATACTAGTTTGGATTACATAATCAAACTGTAATATAAGTTTTTATCTATACCATTTGAAAAGAGAAGGTATAGATTCTTTAGCCAAAAAGATTTTTGGCTATGAGTAGCTTAAATTCTGGCTGGAGACATTTTCATGTCCCTTCTAGTTTCAGAGCTATTCCCATTTAGGGGGATCAGCAATTTATGTTTCCTGTGTTGTTCTTCATGATTACTTTCTTCATGGGTTCAGCCTTGATCTTCAGGATGTCTCCCCATGACAAATATGATTTTTATTAAATTGGAAGAAACCCATACATTTTGTTTTTCTGTGGAAACAAATACAAAATCGCCTCCCCAGTACAATGTATTTCCTGCCCTCCATTCTGAGGCTACCACATACATAGACTGATTTAGTCCTGCAGCTTTTCTATTATCCAGTGTATTTTAGCAGTTATGTTTTTTGTCTAATTGGCATTTAAAAAAATTTCACGTCAATAAAGTATACTTTACCTAAACTATCTTTTGGAGGGTCACTATATCATTTCTGTTGTATGAGCATTTCTCCAAAGTCCTCTTAGATTTCTCCATAATTGCTTGACCTGTAGGATTGTAAGATGTATCTGTAACAGCTTTTATGTTATAACATATACAAAATTGTTGTATTCTAGTAGATACACATGTTGACACATTATCAGCTTCAATTTACAAATGCATCTCTAAGACAGCCACCATCTTTAATAAATGTGCAGTCTCAGAATGAGCCTTTATACAACTTAAGGAAAATCATATTGAAATCCTGAGTATGAATTAACTGTATGATGCATTAACATATGTATGTCCTTTAATTCTCCAAACTCTACAAAATGAAACATATATCTATTGTATATATTGCTCTAAGTTAGTATCATTAGGCAGCATGTGGATTCTTAACTCAGAATATTGTATCTTTGTGGGCTGCCATTCCAATTTCTCAAGAGTTTATGGACTCTTCTCATCTGAAACCTCCCATTTTACTTTTATTGTAAGTTCTAAATTGGATTCTTCTGAAGATTTTTTTACTCTGATTTAAAAAGTCCTGTAACCTCTGAGCTATGATCTGTAAACTAGCAATCCATTCTTCAGTACTCTACTTATCTAAGTCTGTTTTATTCTGATCTTTCTTAAAGAGAATCTATAAAATTATAATAGTGACTGAGAAGATAGTTATTTGTATGCGTATAGGTGAAACAAAATCATATGGGTTCAAGATGTATTGTGTCATTGTGTTTTCTTTTTCTTAGCACATTTTTTAAATCTCTAATTCTCAACTTAAAGACTTACCAAGTATTTTACCAAATATGTTTCAGCTTTTGCTGTTTTTTTCCTCTTGTCTATAATTGGCTTCTGCTGCTCAATTAGCTTATTGGGCTGTGTTGGTTTTTGGCTCCACCCCTTTCAGTAGCTCCCTCTCTCTAGTCAGTGGTTGTAGGCTCTTCAGGCCAGCATATATTTATGGTGGCTAACTCCGTTCCTTAGCTCAGTCTAGCAGGCTGCTGTTCTAGGTTCATTAAAGCTTTACCTTTCTTTGGGATAGACACTTTCTCTGGGCTGTTGTAGATTTTTCCCTTAGGGACACTGGTATGGATATAAATATGCTTGGCCCATGGGAAGAGGTGCTGTTAGGAGGCTTGGCCTTGTTGGAAGAAGTGTGTCACTGTGTAGGTGGGCTTTGAGTTCCTAGGCTTAAGCTGCACCTAGGGTGGAAAAGACCCTCCTCTGTGTGCCTGCAGAAGATAGTCTCCTTCTAGCTTTCTTTGGATCAAAATGTAGAACTCTTGACTCTTCTAATATCATGTCTGCCTGGATACTGCCATGCTTCCCATGGACTGAACCTTTAAAATTGTAAAGTAGCCCTAATTAAATGTTTTCCTTTATAAGAGTTGCCTTGGTCATGATGTCTCTTGACAGCAATGGAAACCATAACTAAGACACACCATAATTGAAACATCTACCTCTCTCTATTGCACTTCTTGACCTATTTTTTGAATCTGTGCCATGCTTGAGAGTAGCTGCAGCTATAGTACCCTCACTCTGAGAGACTGAAGGGCAAGTCTGGCCTCTGACTTGGCCCACAGGCTCTGGTCAACTATCCAACAGCCAGCCTTGCTGTACAGCAGGTACTGTAAGGCTGCAGGAGACCTCTCTGAAGAGATACAGTTATTGTTTTATTGAAAAATAGAAATGGAAATGAAATGGTAAAAGGGAAACCACATGATTGGCTTCCAACTTCCAAACTTGGTCATGATCCCAGGTCTATTCTTCAGCTTTAAGAGTCCAGAAATATATTACACTACTTCATTGTTGGTATTTTCCTCATAATCATGATACTTATCACTAAAATTAAATTTATTGATTATAATGAGATATTGGATTTTATTATAGGCAATCATGTTTTCTGGAAGTGATTAATGTTATGTGTCTGCAGGAAAAGATCCAGGGGAGATGAAATATAATGAAAAGCTTGCTCAATGAGGCAAGGCCTCTCTCCTGCTTCACTACATCCACAGCATTTTTCTTTTGTAACAAATTTATTGAAATGTTATTCTCATAAAATTAAAACCAGTCAATTAATGCATCAAATACAATAATTTTAGTGTATGCTTTTAAAGTACTTTCCTCACTCCTGAGAGAGATGATCTTCACTTTTTGGGTCTAGTCAACAGCCAATATGATCTGTGTAACTAAATTTCCTATACTGGATGTTTCATAATCATGTACTACATGGTATTTTCTATTGGCTTTCTTCCCTTATTGTAGTGTCTTCAAGGCTTGTCCAGATACTATTGAATATTAGCTATTAAGACATTTTTCTCAATTTTTGAAT
This sequence comes from Rattus norvegicus, assembly GCF_021556685.1. Lineage (NCBI taxonomy): Eukaryota > Metazoa > Chordata > Mammalia > Rodentia > Muridae > Rattus > Rattus norvegicus. Next base: position 19,208,851 of record NC_141538.1, on the reverse strand, counting down.
GATTAATATTTCATTAAGTAGATACAAAATTTATTTTTCTACTCATTCACCTACATAAACTCCAGTTGCTTCTATTTTCTATGAATGATATTTTTATTAGTAAACATGTATGCAAATTTTTAGTACTACAATGGACTGCAGACCTAGCACTTACCAAGTAGACGAATGCTCTGACACTGGGATATATGTCCCACCTGTCACATATGTGGGAGTAGAGTAGCTGGATAAAATGTTAACTCTATGGTTACTACTTTGCAACTCCCAAACTCTTGTTCAAAGACAGATGATGATACAATTTTCAGACCAAAAATTTCAAACTCTCCGCATTTTCCTTTATCACTTATCATATTTTCAGTTACAACTGTGGTGAAGGGGTATCTCATCCTGGCTTTGATTTGCATTTCTTTACTGATTAGTGGGGTTGAAACTCTTTCCAAATGTGTCTTGGTCTTTGATCTGACTTTTTATGGGTCATCTGTGAAGTGGAAATTTCTGGTTTCTTTGGAGACTCAGTTGGGTCATGTGATTCTTTTTTGAATACTGCTGAAGCAGACACATGTGGGGATGTTTTGCAAGAACAGATCTGTGGTGTTTTTCTAGACGCTGCCTGGAAAAAGGGCATGAGAGGTTTTGTTAGAGTGGATGCTTGAAAGAACATGTGATATTTGGAAAAGGTATATAAATACAACCCAACAGACAGTTGACAATGCTGTGTGGCACTGATCACCTTGCCACTATTTGCTGGTCTTTGTTGGGCTTTGCTGACACTGGTTTTCACTGACAATATTGTGGCATTGGCTTGCCTTTCCTTTGTCATTGATCATCATTTGTAGTAACTTTGTAGAGAATAACTCACCAAAGAACTTCTCATGATATTCTGGCGCAGACTTGGGCTTATTGGCAGAACCTCACAGTTTCTTCTGAATCAAACTCCCATTGCTGATTTGTGAATGGTGTTTGTGAGTGGATTGAGCTGCGGTTACTGATTCGTGTGAACTGAACTGCTGCTATTCTGACAGCAAAGATTGGAATAACCCCAAATAACTTTCTAAACAGGTCCACATATCTTTTTGTCCTATTAACCTTTCCTTTCCAATACCTCTGGTGGGTTGAGGGCTAGAAGGGAGGATGTAAACCTACAGATCTGCCTGTTTTAGATCATATGAGAGTTTCTTATTGGACTTAAAAATATTGTTACTGAATTGTTACAGACCCTTATAGATTTTAGCTAGGTGTCTAAACACACATATGTTACACACTTTTTCTACAGCCAATTTTCTTTCCATTTCTATCTATATAATAGCAGTAATGTTTTTAATTCCAATAAAGTCTATTTATCCAGTTATCATTCATCCTGTGCTTTGGTATCAGTTAAAGTTGCTAGTTAACAAAGCTCTTGCAGCTTTGTTCATATCAAAAATGATTTTGAAGACTGTAGTATATGCTGTTATTTTAGCTATGTGTCTATTTTGAGTTAGTCATTTAAAACCAAGAATTTGGAGAAGATATCTAAGATAGAAGAACAGGTTAAATGGCAACATGAAAAAATAAAGACATAAAGGTAAATTAGAAATTTCAGGAATACCTGAATCCCTTAGTCTTAGTCTAGAAATAAAATTTCTAGATTGGGTTCTCCTATACTCCATTGGACTGTTTCTTTTATTCTAGCACCACACTCCATTGATTATTCCAGATTTGACCTAAGTTTTTCAATTAAGAATTATGAATTTTCCAAAGTAATTTTTCAGATATTTGTATTCAAAGACCATTGCATTTTCTATAATTTTGGGATTACTTTGTTAATCTTTTTACAAAAATGAAGCATTCTTGTTTTGAAATTGCAACTCTTCTGACTCTGGAGATTACTTTATTGCTATTATGAATCTCAAGTCTTCTGACCCATGAGTGTGGAAATTTTATTGAAAATATATTTTTCATACAATATATTCTGATTATGGTTTCCCTCACACAAGTCCTACTGAAAGCTCTCCACCCACCCTAATACACACTCTTTCTTTCTGTCATTATAAAACATACAGATGTCTAAAAATATAGTAACAACAACAGCAACAAGAATAGGACAAAATAAGTAAACAGAAAAAAGGAGAAAAACAAAAAATGAAAGAAACATATAGATGCAAAGACATACACATTCACATTTGCACAAAGAAATTTCATAAAAACACAAAACTGGAAACCCTAATATATAAGCTAGAGACCTGTAAGGCAAAATAAAATGGCTAGATAAATTGTTATGCAATAAAATCCTACAAAAAAATCCCACTGAGTAGATTTTGTGTTGGGTATCTACTTCTGGTTGTGAGTTTGCCCTTAAGAGTGAATTGTATACCCACTGAGATCCTATTAAAAAAAGCAACGAATTTTCCCTTTGTGAAGAGGAACCAATTGAAAATAGCTTTTTGGGTTAAGTATGAGGGCATTTGTCCACTTCCCCTCTTAGCACTTGTGGAGAGCTTTTGGGGCCACTTCTAGAAATCTGGCAAGAATTTGACATTGGGCTAGGACAAGGAAATAGACTCATGGTAAATAACTAAGGAATGTGCTCTTTGTATCTTGATGGGTGTTGTTAATACCATGAATACAGTAATCATGGAACATGTGTTTATGTTTTGTTTGCTCTTTAACTACTCTGTTTATGCTTTGCTTTCTCCCTTGACTACTTTGTTTATGCCTTAGGACTGACCATATTCTTTGTATGTACCTAGAATGATGTATAAAAGCAGAGTGGAAAAAAATAAACCAGCTTTAGAACTGGCTGGAGTTATTCTATAGTGTTGTCTAATTATCTTTTCCTTTTCAATCCTCACTCCTTTCCCCAAGATACTGATGATTGACTGAGCTGGCTTGGTCAGTTGGTACCTCAACATTAGAGCTTAAGTACAGGAAATACAGTGAAGGACACCACAGGGAAAGGAAGCAAGTGCAAAGGAAAATTTGGGTCAGTGGTGAAAAAAGTCCTGTAAGAATGGGGCAAGGTAGAATGCCTTTTATATACATATGCTTAGAGATATGCTAACACCTAGAGGAGGAAAGATAATTCTCATAGATGCTTTTAGTCTGTAGACTCTGATTAAAGATAGTGTAGACCCTAGATATGAGAAGGAGAATGGATTTCAGAAAAGTAGTCCCTCACTCTGTCCAAAGATGCTTTGACATAAGAGAAGGAAAATGAAAGCAAGCTGTTTCAGAAGTCTCCTAGGAAACAAAAGGAGGTCAGGAGACAGAGACAGGAGGAGGTCAGGAAATTCCGTGCTTCCTCTTTGGTTCCCACTGGGGAAATGCCTAGTTCTTGTTCTGGGTCCCTTAGGTAGGATACCTGGGTCCCTTTGGTAGCATACCTAGTTCTCTTTCCTCTCTGTCTATTGTCTGTCCTTGGTACACCAGTCTGGCAATATCTGTCAGATTATGTTTGTGGTTTCATTTCATTGCTTGATTGTTGCCCTGTGTTTCATATTCAAAAGAAAGAATGGACAAAACTTTAGCTGCCAATCATTCACCCCTTGATTTAACTCATCTTTTTTTTTAAAAAAATAGTAATCTCACTTGACACAACGGAAACTGATAAACTGTTTTTAGAGTCCTGTACCTGTAGGTAGGAGTCTAGCAGTGCTGGAGAAGCTCTACTAGAGGCTGGTTGTCTATACAAGCTGCTTTTAAAGGGGCCAGGAGCTTCTCGACTTCTCTGGACAGGAAACTGATGGCTATTTTTCCTAGAAAAATCTCTGTGACTGTGTTTATTGGGTTCAGCAGGTGACAGGGTGTTCCTCCCTTGAAATTACAGCTGAAAAAGTAAGGAAATTTTGTCTGTTTAGTCTAAATATATAAGATCTGTATAGCTACTTCATGTTTATTTCTGATTGTTCTACATGTCTTGGTTATAGATTGTTAGCTTATAAATTATTGGGTAGGGTTAAAAATTTATATCATTGGTAACAGGAAATTGGCTTAAAACTGGTAACTCAGGGTTGGAGTCATTCTAGACAACAACACATGGCATGATCCAACCTAGGAAAACAGGTCTCTAAAGATATCTCTGAATTGCGATAATATTTTCTATAATTCTTATCCTAGAAACTAAACATATAAAACATAGGATTTAAAGCAATGATGTACTAAAAGCTGTACCATAATGCATTCGTATACAAGAACTGGCAGTCAAATTTGTAACATGCAAATAATGCACTTGGTATTGATTTTACACTGTTAAAAAATTGGTTTTGCTTTCCAAAATTATGGAATTATGGTTATGCTCTGAAATTACAAAAGAAACTTTTAAAAACTACACACACACACACACACACACACACACACACACACACACATTGGAAGTTCATAATTAAATCACAAAAGCCTGATTGAACATGTATTTCTTATTCCAAACAGCAATTAAATTGGTTATTTCAGAATGTGCACACTTTTCAGACAAAATTGATAATCATTATCCAAAGACAAGTTGTTACAATTTGCCTCTATGCATGCTTTTGTATTTCCTATAAATTTGCACATACAGCCCATAGAGAATTCACTTACTGTTTTTATATTTACAGGCAGTTCATCTAGTGGGAAGGCAGCATATGTAATTGGGTCATATATTTACTCTCTTGCATATTCTCAAGCAATTGAATTATGTGTTGCAGAAGTTGTTTTTGAAATGTTGAAAAAAATCAAGCTTTTAATTTGTATACTGATAACCATGATACTCATGGCTTGCAATTGCTTGAAACTGTTCCTTTTTTAGGTACTGCTAATTCTTTTTTTTTTTTTATAGTTATAATTTTTTTTCTTTTTTTTTTTATTAACTTGAGTATTTCTTATATACATTTCGAGTGTTATTCCCTTTCCCGGTTTCCAGGCAAACATCCCCCTCCCCCCTCCCCTTCCTTATGGGTGTTCCCCTCCCAACCCTACCCCCATTGCTGCCCTCCCCCCATAGACTAGTTCACTGGGGGTTCAGTCTTAGCAGGACCCAGTGCTTCCCCTTGCACTGGTGCTCTTACTAGGATATTCATTGCTACCTATGGGGTCAGAGTCCAGGGTCAGTCCATGTATAGTCTTTAGGTAGTGGCTTAGTCCCTGGAAGCTCTGGTTGCTTGGCATTGTTGTACTTTTGGGGTCTCGAGCCCCTTCAAGCTCTTCCAGTTCTTTCTCTGATTCCTTCAATAGGGGACCTATTCTCAGTTCAGTGGTTTGCAGCTGGCATTCGCCTCTATATTTGCTGTATTCTGGCTGTGTCTCTCAGGAGCGATCTACATCCGGCTCCTGTCAGTCTGCACTTCTTTGCTTCATCCATCTTGTCTAATTGGGTGGCTGTATATGTATGGGCCACATGTGGGGCAGACTCTGAATGGGTGTTCCTTCAGTCTCTGTTTTAATCTTTGCCTCTCCCTTCCCTGCCAATGGTATTCTTTTTCCTCATTTAAAGAAGGAGTGAAGCATTCACATTTTGATCATCCGTCTTGAGTTTCGTTTGTTCTAGGGATCTAGGGTAATTCAAGCATTTGGGCTAATAGCCACTTATCAATGAGTGCATACCATGTATGTCTTTCTGTGATTGGGTTAGCTCACTCAGGATGATATTTTCCAGTTCCAACCATTTGCCTACGAATTTCATAAACTCGTTGTTTTTGATAGCTGAGTAATATTCCATTGTGTAGATGTACCACATTTTCTGTATCCATTCCTCTGTTGAAGGGCATCTGGGTTCTTTCCAGCTTCTGGCTATTATAAATAAGGCTGCGATGAACATAGTGGAGCACATGTCTCTTTTATATGTTGAGGCATCTTTTGGGTATATGCCCAAGAGAGGTATAGCTGGATCCTCAGGCAGTTCAATGTCCAATTTTTGAGGAACCTCCAGACTGATTTCCAGAATGGTTTTACCAGTCTGCAATCCCACCAACAATGGAGGAGTGTTCCTCTTTCTCCACATCCTCCCCAGCATCTGCTGTCACCTGAGTTTTTGATCTTAGCCATTCTCACTGGTGTGAGGTGAAATCTCAGGGTTGTTTTGATTTGCATTTCCCTTATGACTAAAGATGTTGAACATTTCTTTAGGTGTTTCTCAGCCATTTGGCATTCCTCAGCTGTGAATTCTTTGTTTAGCTCTGAACCCCATTTTTTAATAGGGTTATTTGTTTCCCTGTGGTCTAACTTCTTGAGTTCTTTGTATATATTGGATATAAGGCCTCTATCTGTTGTAGGATTGGTAAAGATCTTTTCCCAATCGGTTGGTTGCCGTTTTGTCCTAACCACAGTGTCCTTTGCCTTACAGAAGCTTTGCAGTTTTATGAGATCCCATTTGTCGATTCTTGATCTTAGAGCATAAGCCATTGGTGTTTTGTTCAGGAAATTTTTTCCAGTGCCCATGTGTTCCAGATGCTTCCCTAGTTTTTCTTCTATTAGTTTGAGTGTGTCTGGTTTGATGTGGAGGTCCTTGATCCACTTGGACTTAAGCTTTGTACAGGGTGATAAGCATGGATCGATCTGCATTCTTCTACACGTTGCCCTCCAGTTGAACCAGCACCATTTGCTGAAAATGCTATCTTTTTTCCATTGGATGGTTTTGGCTCCTTTGTCAAAAATCAAGTGACCATAGGTGTGTGGGTTCATTTCTGGGTCTTCAATTCTATTCCATTGTTCTATCTGTCTGTCTCTGTACCAATGCCATGCAGTTTTTATCACTATTGCTCTGTAATACTGCTTGAGTTCAGGGATAGTGATTCCCCCTGAAGTCCTTTTATTGTTGAGGATAGCTTTAGCTATCCTGGGTTTTTTGTTATTCCAGATGAATGTGCAAATTGTTCTGTCTAACTCTTTGAAGAATTGGATTGGTATTTTGATGGGGATTGCATTGAATCTGTAGATTGCGTTTGGTAAAATGGCCATTTTTACTATATTAATCCTGCCAATCCATGAGCATGGGAGATCTTTCCATCTTCTGAGGTCTTCTTCAATTTCTTTCCTCAGTGTCTTGAAGTTCTTATTGTACAGATCTTTTACTTGCTTGGTTAAAGTCACACCGAGGTACTTTATATTATTTGGGTCTATTATGAAGGGTGTCGTTTCCCTAATTTCTTTCTCGGCTTGTTTCTCTTTTGTATAGAGGAAGGCAACTGATTTATTTGAGTTAATTTTATACCCAGCCACTTTGCTGAAGTTGTTTATCAGCTTTAGTAGTTCTCTGGTGGAACTTTTGGGATCACTTAAATATACTATCATGTCATCTGCAAATAGTGATATTTTGACCTCTTCTTTTCCGATCTGTATCCCTTTGATCTCCTTTTGTTGTCTGATTGCTCTGGCTAGAACTTCAAGAACTATATTGAATAAGTAGGGAGAGAGTGGGCAGCCTTGTCTAGTCCCTGATTTTAGTGGGATTGCTTCAAGTTTCTCTCCATTTAGTTTAATGTTAGCAACTGGTTTGCTGTATATGGCTTTTACTATGTTTAGGTATGGGCCTTGAATTCCTATTCTTTCCAGGACTTTTATCATGAAGGGTGTTGAATTTTGTCAAATGCTTTCTCAGCATCTAATGAAATGATCATGTGGTTCTGTTCCTTCAGTTTGTTTATATAATGGATCACGTTGATGGTTTTCCGTATATTAAACCATCCCTGCATTCCTGGGATGAAGCCTACTTGATCATGGTGGATGATTGTTTTGATGTGCTCTTGAATTCGGTTTGCCAGAATTTTATTGAGTATTTTTGCGTCGATATTCATAAGGGAAATTGGTCTGAAGTTCTCTTTCTTTGTTGTGTCTTTGTGTGGTTTAGGTATAAGAGTAATTGTGGCTTCGTAGAAGGAATTCGGTAGGGCTCCATCTGTTTCAATTTTGTGGAATAGTTTGGATAATATTGGTATGAGGTCTTCTATGAAGGTTTGATAGAATTCTGCACTAAACCCGTCTGGACCTGGGCTCTTTTTGGTTGGGAGACCTTTAATGACTGCTTCTATTTCCTTAGGAGTTATGGGGTTGTTTTACTGGTTTATCTGTTCCTGATTTAACTTCGATACCTGGTATCTGTCTAGGAAATTGTCCATTTCCTGAAGATTTTCAAATTTTGTTGAATATAAGTTTTTATAGTAAGATCTGATGATTTTTTGAATTTCCTCCGAATCTGTAGTTATGTCTCCCTTTTCATTTCTGATTTTGTTAATTTGGACACACTCTCTGTGTCCTCTCGTTAGTCTGGCTAAGGGTTTATCTATCTTGTTGATTTTCTCAAAGAACCAACTTTTGGTTCTGTTGATTCTTTCTATGGTCCTTTTTGTTTCTACTTGGTTGATTTCAGCTCTGAGTTTGATTATTTCCTGCCTTCTACTCCTCCTGGGTGTATTTGCTTCTTTTTGTTCTAGAGCTTTTAGGTGTGCTGTCAAGCTGCTGACATATGCTCTTTCCTGTTTCTTTCTGCAGGCACTCAGCGCTATGAGTTTTCCCCTTAGCACAGCTTTCATTGTGTCCCATAAGTTTGAGTATGTTGTATCTTCATTTTCATTAAATTCTAAAAAGTTTTTAATTTCTTTCTTTATTTCTTCCTTGACCAGGTTATCATTGAGTAGAGCATTGTTCAATTTCCACGTATATGTGGGCATTCTTCCCTTATTGTTATTGAAGACCAGTTTTAGGCCGTGGTGGTCCGATAGCACGCATGGGATTATTTCTATCTTTCTGTACCTGTTGAGGCCCGTTTTTTGACCAATTATATGGTCAATTTTGGAGAAAGTACCATGAGGAGCTGAGAAGAAGGTATATCCTTTTGCTTTAGGATAGAATGTTCTATAAATATCCGTTAAGTCCATTTGGCTCATGACTTCTCTTAGTCTGTCTACATCACTGTTTAATTTCTGTTTCCATGATCTGTCCATTGATGAGAGTGGGGTGTTGAAATCTCCCACTATTATTGTGTGAGGTGCAATGTGTGTTTTGAGCTTTAGTAAGGTTTCTTTTACATATGTAGGTGCCCTTGTATTTGGGGCATAGATATTTAGGATTGAGAGTTCATCTTGGTGGATTTTTCCTTTGATGAATATGAAGTGTCCTTCCTTATCTTTTTTGATGACTTTTAGTTGGAAATTGATTTTATTTGATATTAGAATGGCTACTCCAGCTTGCTTCTTCTGACCATTTGCTTGGAAAATTGTTTTCCAGCCTTTCACTCTGAGGTAGTGTCTGTCTTTGTGTCTGAGGTGTGTTTCCTGTAGGCAGCAGAATGCAGGGTCCTTGTTGCGTATCCAGTTTGTTAATCTATGTCTTTCTATTGGGGAGTTGAGGCCATTGATATTGAGAGATATTAAGGAATAGTGATTATTGCTTCCCGTTATATTCATATTTGGATGTGAGGTTATGTTTGTGTGCTTTCATTCTCTTTGTTTTGTTGCCAAGACGATTAGTTTCTTGCTTCTTCTAGGGTATCGCTTGCCTCCTTATGTTGGGCTTTACCATTTATTATCCTTTGTAGTGCTGGATTTGTAGAAAGATATTGTGTAAATTTGGTTTTGTCATGGAATATCTTGGTTTCTCCATCAATGTTAATTGAGAGTTTTGCTGGATACAGTAACCTGGGCTGGCATTTGTGTTCTCTTAGGGTCTGTATGACATCAGTCCAGGATCTTCTGGCCTTCATAGTTTCTGGCGAGAATTCTGGTGTGATTCTGATAGGTCTCCCTTTATATGTTACTTGACCTTTTTCCCTTACTGCTTTTAATATTCTTTCTTTATTTTGTGCGTTTGGTGTTTTGACAATTATGTGACGGGAGGTGTTTCTTTTCTGGTCCAATCTATTTGGAGTTCTGTAGGCTTCTTGTATGTCTATGGGTATCTCTTTTTTTAGGTTAGGGAAGTTTTCTTCTATGATTTTGTTGAAGATATTTACTGGTCCTTTGAGCTGGGAGTCTTCACTCTCTTCTATACCTATTATGCTTAGGTTTGATCTTCTCATTGAGTCCTGGATTTCCTGTATGTTTTGGACTAGTAGCTTTTTCTGCTTTACATTATCTTTGACAGTTGAGTCAATGATTTCTATGGAATCTTCTGCTCCTGAGATTCTCTCTCCATCTCTTGTATTCTGTTGGTAAAGCTTGTATCTACAGCTCCTTGTCTCTTCTTTTGGTTTTCTATATCCAGGGTTGTTTCCATGTGTTCTTTCTTGATTGCTTCTATTTCCATTTTTAATTCCTTCAACTGTTTGATTGTGTTTTCCTGGAATTCTTTCAGGGATTTTTGCGATTCCTCTCTGTAGGCTTTTACTTGTTTATTAATGTTTTCCTGTGCTTCCCTAAGTGTGTTCATGTCTTTCTTGAAGTCCTCCAGCATCATGATCAAATATGATTTTGAAACTAGATCTTGCTTTTCTGGTGTGTTTGGATATTCCATGTTTGTTTTGGTGGGAGAATTGGGCTCCGATGATGGCATGTAGTCTTGGTTTCTGTTGCTTGGGTTCCTGCGCTTGCCTTTCGCCATCAGATTATCTCTAGTGTTACTTTGTTCTGCTATTTCTGACAGTGGCTAGACTGTGCTATAAGCCTGTGTGTCAGGAGTGCTGTAGACCTGTTTTCCTCTCTTTCAGTCAGTTATGGGGACAGAGTGTTCTGCTTTCGGGCGTGTAGTTTTTCCTCTCTACAGGTCTTCAGCTGTTCCTGTGGGCCTGTGTCTTGAGTTCACCAGGCAGCTTTCTTGCAGCAGAAAATTTGGTCTTACCTGTGGTCCCGAGGCTCAGGTTTGCTCGTGGGGTGCTGCCCAGGGGCTCTCTGCAGCGGCAGCAACCAGGAAGACCTGTGCCGCCCCTTCCGGGAGCTTCAGTGCACCAGGGTTCCAGATGATCTTTGGCTTTTTCCTCTGGCGTCCGAGATGTGTGTGCAGGGAGCAGTCTCTTCTGGTTTCCCAGGCTTGTCTGCCTCTCTGAAGGTTTAGCTCTCCCTCCCACGGGATTTGGGTGCAGAGAACTGTTTATCCGGTCTGTTTCCTTCAGGGTTCGGCGGTGTCTCTGGCAGGGGTCCTGCCGCTCCTGGGCCCTCCCCCACAGGAGCCCAGAGGCCTTATACAGTTTCCTCTTGGGCCAGGGATGTGGGCAGGGGTGAGCAGTGTTGGTGGTCTCTTCTGCTCTGCAGCCTCAGGAGTGCCCACCTGACCAGGCTGTTGGGTGTCTCTCTCCGGTACTGCTAATTCTTAAAACTTGCGATTATTTATGCAAATACAGCTTAATTTAAGATAGTATACTGTTCCTTACTTTATAGGACATTTAAGAACTCATGCTGGATTTCTCACACCCCTTAGTGAGGGAAATGCCACAGCAGATTTATATACCAGGCAGATTATAAGCCTTACACAGAAACAATTAGCCAGAGAGTTTTATTTGGTATTTCTAGAGAATATACATGTCAAATTGTAATGATTTATTCTCAGTGTCCTCAGTTTCTTCTCATATCACATAATAGTGTGAATTCTTGAGGACTTGTACCTAATCAATTATGACAAATGGATATTATTTATATTTCTGATTTTAGAAAATTAAAATGTGTATATGTGAATATTGACGCTTCAGGATTTCTTGTTGCAACTGCTTTAACAGAAGAAGCATCTAAAAATATAATTACTCATTGCCTGCATTGATTCTCTATGCTGAGTGTTCATATTAAAACAGATAATGAAACTGGCTATTACAGTTGTACATTTGAGACATTCTGTCGACAATTTAATATTACCCATATTACTGGGATTCCATACAGCCATCCTGGATTTTTTTATATTTTTTGTATGAAACTGAAAATTGTTCTTTCAATTTCTTTGAAGAATTGCACTGAATTTTGATGGGGAGTGAATTGAATCTGTAGATTGATTTGGTAAGATGGTCATTCTCTCTGTATAAGCTATGCCAACTCATGAGAATAGGAGATCTTCTCATCCTCTGGTATTGTCTTTAATTTATCTGTTTAATATCTGAATTATTTTTATTGTACACATCTTTCACTTTCTTAGTGAGTTACCCAAAGCCTTTTGGGTTTCTTTGACGCTATTGGGAAAGGGACTGTAGTAATAAAATGACAACTAATGATTTCATTTTGTTTCTTTGTCATTTTTGTGTGCTGATGATTTATTCTGCATTTGTCTAAAAATATTTTTCAATTGTAGAAGTTTCTTGGAGTTTTAAAGGTTATTTATGAATACAAATATACATTTACAAACTATATTCAATATGCATCCAAGTATCCAAATGAAGATACTTTGACTTCTACATTTCTAATTTGTATTTCTGTCACTCCCTTGGTCTTAAGTTATTCTATTGCTCTAGCTAGAATTTTAAATATTATATTAAGTAGATATGGAGAGAGTAAAAATATGTGTCTTGTATCTGATTTCACTGGAATTGCTTTAAGTTTCTGTAAATTTAGCTGTTGACTTGATGCAAATCTCCTTTATTATGTTGAGATATATCCTTTGTATACTAATACCTCTGGAACTTTTATTATGAGGAAGTATTTGACTTCATCAAAGGCCTTTTCTGCATCTTATGAGATAATCATGTTGTTTTTGTCTTTTAATCTGTTTGTGGATTACATTTTCAAACCATTCCAGCATCTTTGGTATGAAGACTTCTTGGTCATGTAGATGATCATTTAGATGTGTCCTTGGAATCAGTTTGCATATATTTTATTGAAAATATTTGCATTTTTTCCATAAGGAAAATTGGTCTATACTTTCTTTGTTGGATCTTTATGTGATTTGGGTATTAGGGTAACTATGACCTCATAAAACAAATGGGAAATTTCTATTTCTATTTTGTGAAATAACTTGAGGACTGCTAGCCTGAACTGTTCTTTGAAAGTCTGGTAGATGCTACATTAAAATAATCTGGGCCTAGAGATTTTATTTTAGGGAGTGGGTGGGGAGATTTTAATGGCTTCTTTTATTTTATTAGGGATTATATGTTTGTTTATATTGCTTATTTGAACTTGATTTAACTTTGGTAAGTGGAATCTATTAAGAGATTATCCATTTCTTTTATACTTCCAATTTGGTTGAAAATAGTCTTTTAACTTAGGTCTTCATAATTATCTGGATTTCCTCAGTATCTACTATTTTGGTACTTTTCATTTCTGAGTTTGTTAATTTACATATTCTCTTTATATCTTTTACATAAATAGGCTAAGACTTTATCAATCTTACTAATTTCTCAAGAACAAACTTGTGATTCTTTGTAATTTTTTTTTCTATTTTTTTTTACTGCAGCCCTTGAGTTTCATTATTTCTCAGTGTCTACTCCTTTGGAATGTGATTTTTTTTGTTTGTTCCAGAGATTTCAGGTGTGCTGTTAAGTAGTAAGTATGGGGTCTCTCCAATTTTTTTATATAGGTACTTAGCAATATGAACTTGTCCTTTAGAACTGCTTCAGTGTATCCCCTACTTTTGAGAGTGTTGTGTTATCAGCTTATTAAATTCTGAAAAGTCTTTCATTTCTTTCTTAATTTCTGTCTTGACTCAATTTTCTTTTAAGTGTGAGTTGTTCAGATTCCATGAGTCTGTAAGCTGTCTGTTGCATGAAATGTTTCCTTTAAATGAAAAATTGGGTTGTTGTATGAGTAAAATTAAAGTAGGAGAATGTCCTGTGTAACATGAAGCTGAGCTGAGTCCCTACTCTTCCTTGAGCAAGGTTGGCTATATTTATGAGCCAGAGACGAATGGAAATCATTTTCTGAAGTCTTATTAAGGTAAAGCTCCACTATAAGAGGAATGCACTTAGACATTAAGCAAGGCAAGGAATGAATAACCAATTCCACAGTTATTTAAAAGGGAAGTGTTGAACGTGTGAATACTGGGAAACATTTCATGCAACCTGGAAAAGTAAAAAAGTCACTGATTTTGGACTTCAAATATTGTTTCTATTCCTACTTCCTCCACTAATTAATTGCTTGTGGTTTTCTACCTTAACTTCTTATAATCTATTTTTATAAAAATAGAAATAGGATTTTTTTGCATGAAGTACAGGAAGATATTATAACCAAATGGGTTATCATTATAGAAAGCGCTTTGATAAAATCAAAGGTTTTTAGAAACTGATGACATTATATGCTAGATAGATTTAGAACGAAAGGTATCTTTGAAGTAAAGCTGTGTTTGGGTTTTTTTAATTATCGAAAGCACTTATGTCAGTTCTGTCTTTGTTTACTTTTATCTCTTTGCCAAAAGTATCATTTTATAGCACCTATTCCCTCTGCTGTTCTCATGTCCTTGTTTGAACATTTGTTAAACCAGGATAAGAAAAGCAGGAATAAAACCAACAGACCTGCATCACCCAACAAACTCCTGTAGTCTCCCTTTTCTTCCTTCCTTCCCTCCCTCCTTCCCTCCATCCCTCTCTTCCTCTGCCTTTGTCTTTCTTTTTGCTGGTAGGTTGTCATTTTAATGATACATGCTATAAAATGCTGGAAATGAGAAGAGACCTTTTGCTCATAAGACTAGAGGAAATCAGAATGATCTCACAGAAAGCACCAGAAACTATGATTCCTCCACTCAGGATGGTTTCACTTCTGAACTCTTCATACTAACTGAATAATTATGAAATTTGTCACAAAATAAGTGATATTTTGGACAAGGACTGCCTTCAGATTAATGTTACTGAAGATGACTTGTCTAGAGTCCTGAGATCCTAAATTCGGTGAAGCTAAGAGAATATATTGCTCTTAAAAAGTGTGCACAGTGTTCTGTAGGACCTGAAGGAACCCTCTGGTTTCCTGTCAGTTCTATCTCTGACCATGACTTCACTTTGTGATCTACATCACAAAAGACATTACTAAGTTGAAAACTCAAAGTAACCACTGTCTCACTGTAATGCCTCTTTCCAGACATGTGCTAATAATCTATGAATACCATTCCTAATCCCATCTACGTTGTTCACTTCTTCACTGTGAGATGTACCGTATTACCCATTGCTATTCTTAAGTCATATAGTCCATACATCCTTTGTAGATGGCAGAAATTATATTGCAGACATAAGTAATCAGCATTAATACAAATGTTTACCAAGTTAAAATATTGTTCAATCATTGCACACAAGATATTAGGGATAATTAGTTTGAGTGTCTGAAAAATTTATCATGACTATACCAAGTACTGGGTTACCAATTTTTCTAGGCTTGGTAGAAAGACTGGTCATATGACAAGAGATGGCTGCTCTCGGCAGAGTGCACAGTATGCACCACTGTCTTTGCTGAGATTCCCATACCAGCAAAAAGCTGAATGGCGATGTCTGTCACCCATGGGCTGCATGATTATCTTCTTGGAGTTCTTTTCATACTCTCTCTCCTGAGGGATTCAAGGGCAGGGCAGAAATGAGTCATTAAGAGACTGAAGAAAGGAGGTTGGAAAGATGGCTCAGCAGTGATCATTGGCAGCTCTTCCAGAGGACCCAGACTCAATTGTCAGCACCTACAAGGCAGATAATAACTGTCTGTTACTCCAGTTCCAAAAGAACCATCTCACAAGCATACATGAATCAATGCACATAAAAAATAAATAAATGAGAGATTGAGAGAGAGAGAGAGAGAGAGAACAACATTGTGACTTGAGCCTGTGCATATATATACCTTTAAAATGACTTTTCCAATTCAATCTCAGAAGTCAAAGAACTGAAGTGCTTCCAGCTACATTCAAACCAATGGCTTCATGTAGAGCAAGCAAAATTTGGGGCAAAGAGAAAAGCTGCTGTTTTGTGCCCAGTCCTAATCCTGAAGGTCCAATGTACAACCAGAAAGTCTGAGGCCTTCTCCAGCAGAGCAGGGGCATCCTTCACCTCATTGACTGCTCCTCTCTGTAACTGTTATTACTAGGTGGGTGTCTGTGGTCCCACAGTAGTGATATAAAATGAGGAATGTCTTCCAGTCACTGCCAGGGAAGGAGGGACTTCAGCATGCCTCTTGACTCATCTTGCCCCGAGGACTCCTTCAACTGGTAACTTAAAATTTACATTTAAAATTTCATTATATTTTATTATCTGTTCATTTTGCTGCAATGGTCAGATTCAACCTCTAATACAAAATGTAGATAATGCTGGGAACCCACTGACTTCCTTTTTGTTAAACATGTTATTTTATTTTTCTTTCCTGTTGACTAGTTCATCTTCCCTGAAGCCTCTCTTCTCTGGATTTCTCTCTTCTCCATTCACTTCTGTTCCTTATCAGTCTTCCTAGATTACTCTTAATGCAGTATTTCAGAATTATCAGTTCCATTTCAGACATTCCTGCCTCAGATGCTCTTGTTCACAGACCTGGATTCAAACACTCTCTGTGTTGACTACACTCACCACCTCCCCCATTATATACAATAGAATACCTCACTGGTGCCTCGATCGCAGCTGTCCAGAGCTCGGTATGCTCTAACCAAAGCTCTGTGTTATTTCCTCAAATTTTCTTTCTGGTTACTCAGGCATCATTCTAAAGTAATTCTAGGTTCTTCATCCTTCTTAACTTCCAAATTCATTCGCACTACAGCTCCTGTCAATTTAATCCCCTACATGGTTCTCAAAATTACCATCTCCTCTTCATCTTCTTAGCAATTGCATTGCTTTAATACGTAGTCATCCTTCTCACGGCCATTAGTTGAGCTTCACCATCTTCTCTGCCCAAGGAGTAAACTGCCATCTATTTCTCCCTTAGGCAGCCTACTCTTTTCTGTGCTGTGCTGTCCTAGTGCTGCTGCACTAGCTCACAGTGGCAGCATAAAGCATTTGTGAATCAGCAAACTCCACACTCCCAGGCTTTCACATCTTTGATATGTGCCACTGGGGCCTTTCCTCTTGGTAAATTCTCTCTCACATTTCAATCCTTACCTTTGCTACATGCTATATAGCATGGAGAATCCTGCTTGCATTTGAACCAATTCTGCCCATACATCCTGTTCTGGTTTGCTTTTTGTTGATGTGATAAGGATGATGACAAAATGTAGTATGAAGAGGAAAGGATTTATTTGACATGTCACATCACAGTTTATTACCTAGAGAAGCTAAGGCAGGAACCAAAGCAGGTCAGGGACCTAGATTTAGGAACTGAAACAGAGGTCCTGGAGGACTGGTGCTACTGCCTTGCACCCTATGACTTGTTCAACCTGCTTTCTTATATCATCCAAAATCACTTGCTCTGAGTTTTTTTTTTTTTGCACCCATAGGAAACTCTGTACTCCTACATCACTCATTAATCAAAAAATGTCCTAGATTAGCCTACAAGCAATCTAATGAAGAAAATTTTAAAGTTGGGTTCCTTTTCCCAAATAACTCTAGCTTATATGAAATTAACAAAACTAACCAAGATATGCCAGATAAACCATTCTGGCCTTGTGTTGCAAACAGTTTCTCCCACCACCAACACGATTGTCTAATATGTGACTGGCTCTGGTTTTTACATGAATAGATTTGATTCACTGAAGAGACTTAATGTAAAAAGGTTTTGTGTTTAAGTCTAAGAGGATGGGTGTTCTTTAATCTTTTGTGTATACTGTATGTATGACACAGAGATGAACATGCTGGTTTAGCATAGGATACCTCACTCACTCCCTTCAAAGTGAAGAGGGCAGTGTTTCAAAATCAATACCTGGGGCTAGGAAGATGGGTCCACTGGTAAAGTGTTGAACAAACATGAGAACCTGAGTTCAGATCTTAAGATCCCACATAAAACGCGGGTTGCAAAAGTGTGTATCTGAAGTTTCATTGCTAGGGAAGAAGACAGAGAAGAGTCCTTGGGAGATTTTCCCAAGAGCTGTCAGAATCAGTGAGTTCCAGTTATATTAGTGGTAGAAATTAATTAACAAAGACACCTGACATCTCTACATGGCCTCCACATACACCAGCAGACACCGATCCACATTCACGCACACACTCACACACACACACACACACACACAGAGAGAGAGAGAGAGAGAGAGAGAGAGAGAGAGATAGAAAGAGAGAGAGAGAGAGAGAGAGAGAGAGAGAGAGAATAAATGATCCAAGTTGTACCATGGACCATTCCCCTTCTTGTCTGAACATCTTCAGCATTTCTTTGTTCCTTCAAGATTAAAAACCAAGATAGTTGGCCATCTATAAGATCTACCATTTTACCTTAGTTTTTGGTGGTGGTAGAAGTTTTTGTTGTTGTTTTTGTTGTTTTACCATTATACTCAGATAGATTGGCCACAACTCCAAAAACAGTCTCCTGCCCACCAGTCTCCTTCACATGTACTGTTCCCTGCCTATTATGGCCCATTTCCCCTTTCACCATCAAGTGACAACTACAGTCACTGTGACTTCTTCCAGAAGGATGCCCCCTTAATTTTCTTACTGCCTATGACACCTTGGCATCTGATCTTCCCTCTCTTCCACACACATGAGCAGTGGTAGTGTAGCATCTCAGATTAATGTGCGAGAGATTTGCACATTAATGATGACACTTTACTGAAAGATGTAAGCAAAGTATCACTAAATATGAAGCCATTTTATGAATTTTAGACAAAGTTTGCATTCAGTTACTCTATTTTGTCCTTTTTTTATCCCTACCAAAGGTGGCATAATTGCTATTAATTTTTCCTAAATTCTATAATTTAGATTTGGTCTCCCATGCCTGAGTATCCATCGTAGTTTAGAAAGGTTGTTCATATCTAGTTTCCAATCATATTATCCGGGCCTGCCCTGTCCTCTGCAACTTGGGGATACTCAGCAACTTGTGGTCCTGCCTGGACCCTGGTATAGTGTAGTGGGCCGTAGTAGATGAAGCTGTGTCTTAACACTGACTCTTCAGCTCTGAATCCATGGCAGGTTTATGTGTCATAAAAGTTAGGAGAAATCGAATTATGCACAGCTGGCTAGGGGGTCTCTGGTCTTTCTGACAGGAATGTCAAAGCTGCCCATCACCTAAGGCACTACATAGTGCTAACATTTTTCTTTGTAAAGGGGCTTTCATTATAGTTCTCCCTGACATTTGCAATGAGTACAGTAACAAGCAAAGGCAGAATATTAGTGAATTATTTACTTATTGTTTTAATACTTTATGTATATGGGTGCTTTGCCTGGACGTATGTCTGTGAGCCAAGTATGCCTGTTACCAACAGAAGATTTCCTGACACTCCTTCATTGTTGGTGGGATTGCAGACTGGTACAACCATTCTGGAAATCAGTATGGAGGTTCCTCAGAAAATTGGACATTGAACTACCTGAGGATCCAGCTATACCTCTCTTGGGCATAGACCCAAAAGATGCCCCAACATATAAAAAAGACACGTGCTCCACTATGTTCATAGCTGCCTTATTTATAATAGCCAGAAGCTGGAAAGAACCCAGATGCCCTTCAACAGAGGAATGGATACAGAAAATGTGGTACATCTACACTATGGAATATTACTCAACTTTCAAAAACAATGCCTTTATGAAATTCATAGGCAAATGGTTGGAACTGGAAAACATCATCCTGAGTGAGCTAACCCAATCACAGAAAGACATACATGGTATGCACTCATTGATAAGTGGCTATTAGCCCAAATGCTTGAATTACTCTAGATGCCTAGAACACATGAAACTCAAGACAGATGATCAAAATGTGAATGCTTCACTCGTTCTTTAAAAGGGGAAGAAGAATACCCTTGGTAGGGAATAGAGAGGCAAAGATTAAAACAGACACAGAAGGAATACCCATTCAGAGCCTGCCCCACATGTGGCCCATACATATACAGCCACCCAATTAGACAATATGGATGAAGCAAAGAAGTACAGGCCTACAGGAGCCGGATGTAGATCTCTCTGGAGAGACACAGCCAGAATACAGCAAATACAGAGGCGAATGCCAGCAGCAAACCACTGAACTGAGAACAGGACCCCCGTTGAAGGTATCAGAGAAAGAACTGGAAGAGCTTGAAGGGGCTCGAGACCCCTTATGAACAACAATGCCAAGCAACCAGAGCTTCCAGGGACTAAGCCACTACCTAAAGACTATACATGGACTGACCCTGGACTCTGACCTCATAGGTAGCAATGAATATCCTAGTAAGAGCACCAGTGGAAGGGGAAGCCCTGGGTCCTGCTAAGACTGAACCCCCAGTGAACATGATTGTTGGCGGGAGGGTGGCAATGGTGGGAGGATGGGGAGGGGAACACCCATCATGAAGGGGAGGGGTAGGGGTTAGGGGGATGTTGGCCCGGAAACCGGGAAAGGGAATAACACTCGAAATGTAAATAAGAAATACTCAAGTTAATAAAAAAAAAGAGAGAGAAAAAAATAGTCCTAGGTCAATTAATTCCAATAATTATATTTGACAACCCTAGTGTTATGTTAGAATATTTGTGTACTTTGGGGAATGTAGGTAATTTTATGTTTACAAACAGTGTCTGGTTTACAATAAATGCCAACCAATTGGCTACTTAAAAAAAATGTCCTGGAACTGGAGATCCAGATGGTTGTAAGGCACCGTGTGGTGCTGAGAACATGTCCTCTGCACAGCAGTCAGTACTCGTAATTGCTGAACCATCTTTCCAGCCTTAGTCTTAGGAGCTTAGTCATATGTGCTGCATAACGGTGTGTACTAGTGCACAACAAACTGGTAGTTTGCTTTCATTATGGTTTACCCTATGTTATGATTTTAAAAGCAAAACAAACAAACAAACAAGCAAACAAACCCTCATGTTTCTGAGAACTCCAATCCACAGAAACAGCCACACTTAACTTCATTCAGAGCCAGCAGGTCTCCTGGCCGTGGGCGATATCTAAGGCATATCATTGCCTGCTCTATCTTGAGTTCACATTATTTGGGCCATTAATTCTATTTAAATAAGGATGGGAAATATAGTTTTAAAATAAAAATCACTTTTATTATCTTTCGTGTTCTTCTAAATTCCAATGACTATCTCAACTTGGAAAGGTGTCCTATTAGTGGTGGAGTTTAGCATAACATTTTACATTTGCCTCCCGAGATATTTAGAGTGTATCCCAGGGATGTCCTTTTATCCTCACTCTTTACACCCTGTCATCTCCATTGATGAGTTTTACAATCACAGACGCGACCAAAGGTTGAAAGAAACTTTCTTTAATTAATTTTTTCTATTGAATGTATCAGACTTTTTTCAACAATTCCTAAGTAATACAAATATTATTATGCAGAATTTGCTTGTATTAAGTTTTTTTTGAGGAACTAGAGGTGGCTTGAAGTAAAAAAAAAAGAACTGTACACTGGCTGCATGCAAATACTACAGTGTCTGTGGGAATAACTTGGAAATCTATGGAGCCTACTATCTGTGTGATTCTTTAACCAATCCTCCAAGAGTTTCCGAGGGAAAAAAGTGTGTGTGTGTGTGTGTGTGTGTGTGTGTGTGTGTGTGTTTGTGTGTGTGCCTAAAAGTTTGAATTATTCAAACTGCATGAGTGTTTAAAAACATTCGTCTTTAAAGCTTCATGTATATCTGTTAAAAAAAATGTGTCTTTCTTCCTTTCTGTCATCACCAAATACTTCTCTCCTAAATTTGGTTTGTGGGAAGAGGGCTCTGTATTTGTCTTCTCCAATGGATAAATCTCTTCAACAAGCACATAACAGAAATCATGGTTACATTGTGTTTGAACCCTGATTCTGCATTAGCAGTTGTGTGAATGACCTTTATCTAAGCAAAGAAAACAGGCACTGTGTACATAAGAGCAAAAGGAGATGAGGTAATACAGGCACACTTCAAAAGTGTGTAGCAAAAAGGCATTTATGCATTTAATGCACAAAATGGCAGATAAGTAAATCCTATCTAGATATGAGAGATGGGTAATTCTATATTGCCTAAGAGTTTCCTCTGAAAATTATTTTTAACTTCTTCTTAATTTCAGTATTGCTCAGTTTTTTTTCTCATTTCCAGTAAACATGTTTTGGTGAACTGCTTTGCTGGCAACATGTCACACCTTTGATAAGAATTGATTCCCATTATGGACACAAAGTCTGGAGCAGAGACTGATGGAATAGCCATTCAGAGTCTGCCTCATATGGGTATACAGCCCATATATATACAGCCACCAAAACTAGATAAGATTGGTGAAGCTAAAAAATGCATGCTGACAGGAGCCAGATATAGCCGTCTCGTGAGAGGCATAGCCTGAGCATGTCAAATACACAGGCAAATGCTAGCAGCAAACCATTGAACTGAGAATGGGATCCCCCATTAGAGGAATTAGAGAAAGGATTGAAAGAGCTGAAGGGGCTTGCAACCCCTTAAGAACAACAATGCCAACCAACCAGAGCTCCCAGGGACTACACCACTACTCAAAGACTATACATGGACTGACCCAGGGCTCCAGCTGCATATGTAGCAGATGATGGCCTTGTTGGTCACCAAAGGGCAGAGAAGCCCTTGGTCCTGCCAAGGCTGGACACCCAGTGCAGAGGAATTTCAGGGGAGACTGGAAGGGGTGGTTGGTTGGGGTGGGGAACACCCCTTATAGAAGAAGGGGAAGGGGATGGGATAGGGGACTTACTTCCGGGAAACCAGGAAAGGGAATAACATTTGAAATGTAAATTAATACAGCCTCTGGGTTCCCATGGGGGAGGGCCCAGGAGCAGCAGGACCACTGCGCCTGAGACACCGCCATAACCTGAAGGGACCTACTGGATAAACAGTTCACTGCACCCAAATCCCATTGGAGGGAGAGCTAAAACTTCAGAGAGGCAGACACGCCTGGAAAACCAGAAAATACTGCAGACTGCACATATCTCTGATGCCAGAGGAAAAGACCAAACACCATCTGGAACCCTGGTGCACGGAAGCTCCCAGAAAGGGCGGCACAAATCTTCCTGGTTGCTGCCGCCGCGGAGAGCTCATAAGCAAAACCCCACAAGCAAACTTGAGCCTCAGGTAAGACCACAGGTAAGACCAACTTTTCTGCTGCAAGTGACCCCTGGTGAACTCCAGACACAGGCCCACAGGAACAGCTGAAGACTTGTAGATAGGAAAAACTACACGCCCAAAAGCAGAACACTCTGTCCCAATAACTGGCTGAAAGAATCAGGAAAACAGGTCTACAGCACTCCTGACACACAGGCTTATAGGACAGTCTAGCCACTGTCAGAAATAGCAGAACAAAGAAACACTAGAAATGATCTGATGGCGAGAGGCAAGTGCAGGAACCCAAGCAACAGAAACCAAGACTACATGGCATCATCGGAGCCCAATTCTCCCACCAAAGCAAACACGGAATATCCAAACACACCAGAAAAGCAAGATCTAGTTTCAAAATCATATTTGATCATGATGCTGGAGGACTTCAAGAAAGACGTGAAGAACTCCCTTAGAGAACAAGTAGAAGCCTACAGAGAGGAATCGCAAAAATCCCTGAAAGAATTCCAGGAAAACGTAAATACACCAGTAGAAGCACATAGAGAGGAGTTACAAAAATCCCTGAAAGAATTCCAGGAAAACACAATCAAACAGTTGAAGGAATTAAAAATGGAAATAAAAGCAATCAAGAAAGAACACAGGGAAACAACCCTGGATATAGAAAAACAGAGAAGAGACAAGGAGCTGTAGATACGAGCTTCACCAACAGAATACAAGAGATGGAAGAGAGAATCTCAGGAGCAGAAGATTCCATAGAAATCATTGACTCAACCGTCAAAGATAGTGTAAAGCGGAAAAAGCTACTGGTCCAAAACATACAGGAAATAGAGTACTCAATGAGAAGATCAAACCTAAGGATAATAGGTATAGAAGAGAGTGAAGAGTCCCAGCTCAAAGGACCAGTAAATATCTACAACAAAATCATAGAAGAAAACTTCCCTAACCTAAAAAAAGAGATACCCATAGGCATAAAAGAAGCCTACAGATCTCCAAATAGATTGGACCAGAAAAGACACACCTCCTGTCACATAATAGTCAAAACACCAAACGCACAAAATAAAGAAAGAATATTAAAAGCAGTAAGGGAAAAAAGTCAAGTAACATATAAAGGCAGACCTATCAGAATCACACCAGACTTTTCGCCAGAAATTATGAAAGCCAGAAGATCCTGGACAGATGTCATACAGACCTGAAGAGAACACAAATGCCAGCCTAGGTTACTGTATCCTGCAAAACTCTCAATTAACATAGATGGAGAAACCAAGATATTCCATGACAAAACCAAATTTACACAATATCTTTCTACAAATCCAGCACTACAAAGGATAATAAATGGTAAAGCCCAACATAAGGAGGCAAGCTATACCCTAGGAGAAGCAAGAAACTAATCGTCTTGGCAACAAAACAAAGAGAATGAAAGCACACAAACATAACCTCACATCCAAATATGAATATAACAGGAAGCAATAATCACTATTCCTTAATATCTCTCAACATAAATGGCCTCAACTCCCCAATAAAAAGACATAGATTAACAAACTGGATACGCAACGCGTACCCTGCATTCTGCTGCCTATAGGAAACACACCTCAGAGACAAAGACAGACACTACCTCAGAGTGAAACACTGGAAAACAACTTTCCAAGCAAATGGTCGGAAAAAGCAAGCTGGAGTAGCCATTCTAATATCAAATAAAATCAATTTTCAACTAAAAGTCATCAAAAAAGATAAGGAAGGACACTTCATATTCATCAAAGGAAAAATCCACCAAGATGAACTCTCAATCCTAAATATCTATGCTCCAAATACAAGGGCACCTACATACGTAAAAGAAACCTTACTAAAGCTCAAAACACACATTGCACCTCACACAATAATAGTGGGAGATTTCAACACCCCACTCTCATCAATGGACAGATCATGGAAACAGAAATTAAACAGTGATTTCGACAGACTAAGAGAAGTCATGAGCCAAATGGACTTAACAGATATTTATAGAACATTCTATCCGAAAGCAAAAGGATATACCTTCTTCTCAGCTCCTCATGGTACTTTCTCCAAAATTGACCATATAATTGATCAAAAAACGGGCCTCAACAGGTACAGATAGAAATAATCCCATGCATGCTATCGGACCACCATGGCCTAAAACTGGACTTCAATAACAATAAGGGAAGATTGCCCACATATACGTTGAAATTGAACAATGCTCTACTCAATGATAACCTGGTCAAGGAAGAAATAAAGAAAGAAATTAAAAACTTTTTAGAATTTAATGAAAATGAAGGCACAACATACCCAAACTTATGGGACACAATGAAAGCTGTGCTAAGAGGAAAACACATAGTGCTGAGTGCCTGCAGAAAGAAACAGGAAAGAGCATATGTCAGCAGCTTGACAGCACACCTAAAAGCTCTAGAACAAAAAGAAACAAATACACCCAGGAGGAGTAGAAGGCAGGAAATAATCAAACTCAGAGCTGAAAACAACCAAGTAGAAACAAAAAAAAACCATAGAAACAATCAACTGAACCAAAAGTTGGTTCTTTGAGAAAATCAACAAGATAGATAAATCCTTAGCCAGACTAACGAGAGGACACAGAGAGTGCGTCCAAATTAACAAAATCAGAAATGAAAAGGGAGACATAACTACAGATGCAGAGGAAATTCAAAAAATCATCAGATCTACTATAAAAGCCTATATTCAACAAAACTTGAAAATCTGCATGAAATGGACAATTTCCTAGACGGATACCAGGTACTGAAGTTAAATCAGGAACAGATAAACCAGTTAAACAACCCCATAAATCCTAAGGAAATAGAAGCAGTCATTAAAGGTCTCCCAACCAAAAAGAGCCCAGGTCCAGACGGGTTTAGTGCAGAATTCTATCAGACCTTCATAGAAGACCTCATACCAATATTATCCAAACTATTCCACAAAATTGAAACATATGGAGCACTACCGAATTCCTTCTATGAAGCCACAATTACTCTTATACCTAAACCACACAAAGACACAACAAAGAAAGAGAACTTCAGACCAATTTCCCTTATGAATATCGATGCAAAAGTACTCAATAAAATTCTGGCAAACCGAATCCAAGAGCACAACAAAACAATCATCCACCATGATCAAGTAGGCTTCATCCTAGGCATACAGGGATGGTTTAATATACGGAAAACCATCAATGTGATCCAATTTATAAAAAAAGTGAAAGAACAAAACCACATGATCATTTCATTAGATGCTGAGAAAGTATTTGACAAAATTCAACACGCCTTCATGATAAAAGACCTGGAAAGAATAGGAATTCAAGGCCCATACCTAAACATAGTAAAAGCCATATACAGCAAACCAGTTGCTAACATTAAACTAAATGGAGAGAAACTTGAAGCAATCCCACTAAAATCAGGGACTAGACAAGGCTGCCCACACTCTCCCTACTTATTCAATATAGTTCTTGAAGTTCTAGCCAGAGCAATCAGACAACAAAAGGAGGTCAGGGGGATACAGATCGGAAAAGAAGAAGTCAAAATATCACTATTTGCAGATGATATGATAGTATATTTAAGTGATCCAAAAACTTCCACCAGAGAACTACTAAAGCTGATAAACAACTTCAGCAAAGTGGCTGGGTAGAAAATTAACTCAAATAAATCAGTAGCCTTCCTCTACACAAAAGATAAACAAGCCGAGAAAGAAATTAGGGAAACGACACACTTCATAATAGACCCAAATAATATTAAGTACCTCGCTGTGACTTTAACCAAGCAAGTAAAAGGTTTGTACAATAAGAACTTCAAGACTCTGAAGAAAGAAATTGAAGAAGACCTCAGAAGATGGAAAGATCTCCCATACTCATAGACTGGCAGGATTAATGTAGTAAAAATGGCCATTGTACCAAAAGGGATCTACAGATTCAATGCAATCCCCATCAAAATTCCAATCCAATTCTTCAAAGAGTTAGACAGAACAATTTGCAAATTAATCTGGAATAACAAAAAACTTAGGATAGCTAAAACTATCCTCAACAATAAAAGGACTTCAGGGGGAATCACTATCCCTGAACTCAAGCAGTATTACAGAGCAATAGTGATAAAAACTGCATGGTATTGGTACAGAGACAGACAGATAGACCAATAGAACAGAACTGAAGACCCAGAAATGAACCAACACACCTATGGTCACTTGATTTTTGACAAAGGAGCCAAAACCATCCAATGGAAAAAGGATAGCATTTTCAGCAAATGGTGCTGGTTCAACTTGAGGGCAACATGTAGAAGAATGCAGATCGATCCATGCTTATCACCCTGTACAAAGCTTAAGTCCATGTGGATGAAGGACCTCCACATCAAACCAGATACACTCAAACTAATAGAAGAAAAACTAAGGAAGCATCTGGAACGCATGGGCATTGGAAAAAATTTCCTGAACAAAACACCAATGGCTTATGCTCTAAGATCAAGAATCGACAAATGGGATCTCATAAAACTGCCAAGCTTCTGTAAGGCAAAGGACACTGTGGTTAGGACAAAATGGCAACCAACAGATTGGGAAAAGATCTTTACCAATCCTACAACAGATAGAGGCCTTATATCCAAAATATACAAAGAACTCAAGAAGTTAGACCGCAGGGAGACAAATAACCCTATTAAAAAATGGGGTTCAGAGCTAAACAAAGAATTCACAGCTGAGGAATGCCGAATGGCTGAGAAACATCTAAAGACATGTTCAACATCTTTAGTCATAAGGGAAATGCAAATCAAAACAACCCTGAGATTTCACCTCACACCAGTGAGAATGGCTAAGATCAAAAACTCAGGGGACAACAGATGCTGGCGAGGATGTGGAGGAAGAAGAACACTCCTCCATTGTTGGTGGGATTGCAAACTGGTACAACCATTCTGGAAATCAGTCTGGAGGATCCTCAGAAAATTGGACATTGAACTGCCTGAGGATCCAGCTATACCTCTCTTGGGCATATACCCAAAAGATGCCCCAACATATAAAAAGGACACGTGCTCCACTATGTTCATTGCAGCCTTATTTATAATAGCCAGAACTGGAAAGAACCCAGATGCCCTTCAACAGAGGAATGGATACAGAAAATGTGGTACATCTACACAATGGAATATTACTCAGCTATCAAAAACAACGACTTTATGAAATTCGTAGGCAAATGGTTGGAACTGGAAAACATCATCCTGAGTGAGCTAACGCAATCACAGAAAGACATACATGGTATGCACTCATTGATAAGTGGCTATTAGCCCAAATGCTTGAATTACCCTAGATGCCTAGAGCAAACGAAACTCAAGACGGATGATCAAAATGTGAATGCTTCACTCCTTCTTTAAAAGGGGAACAAGAATACCCTTGGCAGGGAAGAGAGAGGCAAAGATTAAAACAGAGACTGAAGGAACACCCATTCAGAGTCTGCCCCACATGTGGCCCTTACATATATAGCCACCCAATTAGACAAGATGGATGAAGCAAAGAAGTGC
Organism: Rattus norvegicus; assembly: GCF_021556685.1. Taxonomy (NCBI): domain Eukaryota; kingdom Metazoa; phylum Chordata; class Mammalia; order Rodentia; family Muridae; genus Rattus; species Rattus norvegicus. The sequence goes on along the minus strand of NC_141538.1, from coordinate 19,180,510 downwards.
AGACCGACAGGAGCTGGATGTAGATCGCTCCTAAGAGACACAGCCAGAATACAGCAAATACAGAGGCGAATGCCAGCAGCAAGCCACTGAACTGAGAATAGGACCCCCGTTGAAGGGATCAGAGAAAGAACTGGAAGAGCTTGAAGGGGCTCGAGACTCCATATGTACAACAATGCCAAGCAACCTGAGCTTCGAGGGACTAAGCCCCTACCCAAAGACTATACATGGACTGACCCTGGACTCTGACCTCATAGGTAGCAATGAATATCCTAGTAAGAGCACCAGTGGAAGGGGAAGCCCTGGGTCCTGCTAAGACTGAACCCCCAGTGAACTAGACTGGTGGGGGGAGGGCGGCAATGGGGGGAGGGTTGGGAAGGGAACACCCATAAGGATGGGGAGGGCGGACGGGGATGTTTGCCCGGATACCGGGAAAGGGAATAACACTTAAAATGTATATAAGAAATACTCAAGTTAATAAAAAAAATGGGGTTCAGAGCTAAACAATGAATTCACAGGTGAGGAATGCCGAATGGCTGAGAAACACCTAAAGAAATGTTCAACATATTTAGTCATAAGGGAAATGCAAATCAAAACAACCCTGAGATTTCACTTCACACCAGTGAGAATGGCTAAAACCAAAAACTCAGGTGACAGCAGATAATGGCGAAAATGTGGAGAAAGAGGAACACTCCTCCATTGTTGGTGGGATTTCAGACTAGTACAACCATTCTGGAAATCTGTTTGGAGGATCTTCAGAAAATTGGACATTGAACTACCTGAGGATCCAGCTATACCTCTCTTGGGCATATACCCACAAGATGCCCCAACATATAAAAAAGACACGTGCTCCACTATGTTCATCGCAGCCTTATTTATAATAGCCAGAAGCTGGAAAGATCCCATATGCCCTTCAACAGATAAATGGATACAGAAAATGTGGTACATCTACACAATGGAATATTACTCAGCTATCAAAAACAATGACTTTATGAAATTCGTAGGCAAATGGTCGGAACTGGAAAATATCATCCTGAGTGAGCTAACCCATTCACAGAAAAACACACATGGTATGCACTCATTGATAAGTGGCTATTAGCCCAAATGCTTGAATTACCCTAGATGCCTAGAACAAATGAAACTCAAGACGGATGATCAAAATGTGAATGCTTCACTCCTTCTTTGAAAGGGGAACAAAAATACCCTTGGCAGGTAATAGAGAGGCAAAGATTAAAACAGAGAGTGAAGGAACACCCATTCAGAGCCTGCCCCACATGTGGCCCATACATATACAGCCACCCAATTAGACAAGATGGATGAAGCAAAGAAATACAGACCGACAGGAGCAGGATGTATATCGCTCCTGAGAGACACAGCCAGAATACAGCAAATACAGAGGCGAATGCCAACAGCAAACCACTGAACTGAGAATAGGACCCCCGATGAAGGAATCAGAGAAAGAACTGGAAGAGCTTGAAAAGGCTCGAGACCCCATATGTACAACAATGCCAAGCAACCAGAGCTTCCTGGGACTAAGCCACTACCTAAAGACTATACATGGACTGACCGTGGACTCTGACCTCATAGGTAGCAATGAATGTCCTAGTAAGAGCACCAGTGGAAGGGGAAGCCCTGGGTCCTGCAAAGACTGAACCCCCAGTGAATTAGATTGTTGGGGGGAGGGCGGCAATGGGGGGAGGATGGGGAGGGGAACACTCATAAAGAAGGGAAGGGGGAGGGATTAGGGGGATGTTGGCCCGGAAACCAGGAAAGGGAATAACACTCGATATGTATATAAGAAATACTCGCCCAGACCCCGTGAGAGAGAGACCCAACCGCCTGGTCAGGTGGGCACTCCTGAGGCTGCAGAGCGGAAGAGACCACCAACACTGCCCATCCCTGCCCACATCCCTGGCCCAAGAGGAATCTGTATAAGGCCTCTGGGCTCCCGTGGGGGAGGACCCAGGAGCAGCAGGACCCCTGCCTGAGACACCGCCGGAACCTGAAGGAAACAGACTGGATAAACAGTTCTCTACACCCAAATCCCGTGGGAGGGAGAGCTAAACCTTCAGAGAGGCAGACAAGCCTGGGAAACCAGAAGAGACTGCTCTCTACACACACATCTCGGACGCCAGAGGAAAACACCAAAGGCCATCTGGAACCCTGGTGCACTGAAGCTCCCGGAAGGGGCGGCGCATATCATCCTGGTTGCTGCCGCTGCAGAGAGCCGGTGGGCAGCACCCCACGAGCGAACTTGAGCCTCAGGATCACAGGTAAAACCAACTTTTCTGCTGCAAGAAAGCTGCCTGGTGAACTCAAGACACAGGCCCACAGGAACAGCTGAAGACCTGTAGAGAGGAAAAACTACACGCCCGAAAGTAGAACACTCTGTCCCCATAACTGACTGAAAGAGAGGAAAACAGGTCTACAGCACTCCTGACACACAGGCTTATAGTACAGTCTAGCCACTGTCAGAAATAGCAGAACAAAGTAACACTAGAGATAATCTGATGGCGAGAGGCAAGCGCAGGAACCCAAGCAACAGAAACCAAGACTACATGGCATCATCGGAGCCCAATTCTCCCACCAAAACAAACATGGAATATCCAAACACACCAGAAAAGCAAGATCTAGTTTCAAAATCATATTTGATCATGATGCTGGAGGACTTCATGAAAGACGTGAAGAACTCCCTTAGGGAAACACAGGAAAACATTAATAAACAAGTAGAAGCCTACAGAGACGAATCGCAAAAATCCCTGAAAGAATCGCAAAAATCTCTGAAAGAATTCCAGGAAAACACAATCAAACAGTTGAAGGAATTAAAAATGGAAATAGAAGCAATCAAGAAAGAACACATGGAAACAACCCTGGATATAGAAAACCAAAAGAAGAGACAAGGAGCTGTAGATACAAGCTTCACCAACAGAATACAAGAGATGGAGCAGAAGATTCCATAGAAATCATTGACTCATCTGTCAAAGATAGTGTAAAGTGGAAAAAGCTACTGGTCCAAAACATACAGGAAATCCAGGACACAATGAGAAGATCAAACCTAAGGATAATAGGTATAGAAGAGAGTGAAGACTCCCAGCTCAAAGGACCAGTAAATATCTTCAACAAAATCATAGAAGAAAACTTCACTAACCTAAAAAAAGAGATACCCATTGGCATACAAGAAGCCTACAGAACTCCAAATAGATTGGACCAGAAAAGAAACACCTCCCGTCACATAATAGTCAAAACACCAAACGCACAAAATAAAGAAAGAATATTAAAAGCAGTAAGGGAAAAAGGTCAAGTAACATATAAAGGCAGACCTATCAGAATCACACCAGACTTCTCGCCAGAAACTATGAAGGCCAGAAGATCCTGGACTGATGTCATACAGACCCGAAGAGAACACAAATGCCAGCCCAGGTTACTGTATCCTGCAAAACTCTCAATTAACATAGATGGAGAAACCAAGATATTCCATGACAAAACCAAATTTACACAATATCTTTCTACAAATCCAGCACTACAAAGGATAATAAATGGTAAAGCCCAACATAAGGAGGCAAGCTATACCCTAGAAGAAGCAAGAAACTAATCGTCTTGGCAACAAAACAAAGAGAATGAAAGCACACAAACATAACCTCACATCCAAATATGAATATAACGGGAAGCAATAATCACTATTCCTTAATATCTCTCAACATCAATGGCCTCAACTCCCCAATAAAAAGACATAGGTTAACAAACTGGATACGCAACGAGGACCCTGCATTCTGCTGCCTACAGGAAACACACCTCAGAGACAAAGACAGTCACTACCTCAGAGTGAAAGGCTGGAAAACAACTTTCCAAGCAAATGGTCAGAAGAAGCAAGCTGGAGTAGCCCTTCTAACATCAAATAAAATCAATTTTCAACTAAAAGTCATCAAAAAAGATAAGGAAGGACACTTCATATTCATCAAAGGAAAAATCCAGCAAGATGAACTCTCAATCCTAAATATCTATGCCCCAAATACAAGGGCACCTACATACGTAAAAGAAACCTTACTAAAGTTCAAAACACACATTGCACCTCACATAGTAACAGTGGGAGATTTCAACACCCCACTCTCATCAATGGACAGATCATGGAAACAGAAATTAAACAGTGATTTCGACAGACTAAGAGAAGTCATGAGCCAAATGGACTTAACGGATATTTATAGAACATTCTATCCTAAAGCAAAAGGATATAACTTCTTCTCAGCTCCTCATGGTACTTTCTCCAAAATTGACCTCATAATTGGTCAAAAAATGGGCCTCAACAGGTACAGAAAGATAGAAATAATCCCATGCATGCTATCGGACCACCACGGCCTTAAACTGGTCTTCAATAACAATAAGAGAAGAATGCCCACATATACGTGGAAATTGAACAATGCTCTACTCAATGATAACCTGGTCAAGGAAGAAATAAAGAAAGAAATTAAAAACTTTTTAGAATTTAATGAAAATGAAGGCACAACATACCCAAACTTATGGGACACAATGAAAGCTGTGCTAAGAGGAAAACTCATAGCACTGAGAGCCTGCAGAAAGAAACAGGAAAGAGCATATGTCAGCAGCTTGACAGCACACCTAAAAGCTCTAGAACAAAAAGAAGCAAATACACCCAGGAGGAGGAGAAGGCAGGAAATAATCAAACTCAGAGCTGAAATCAACCAAGTAGAAACGAAAAGGACCATAGAAAGAATCAACAGAACCAAAAGTTGGTTCTTTGAGAAAATCAACAAGATAGATAAACCCTTAGCCAGACTACCGAGAGGACACAGAGAGTGCGTCCAAATTAACAAATGAAATGAAAAGGGAAGACATAACTACAGATTCAGAGGAAATTCAAAAAATCTTCAGATCTTACTATAAAAACCTATATTCAACAAAACTTGAAAATCTTCAGGAAATGGACAATTTCCTAGACAGATACCAGGTATCGAAGTTAAATCAGGAACAGATAAACCAGTAAAACAACCCCATAACTCCTAAGGAAATAGAAGCAGTCATTAAAGGTATCCCAACCAAAAATAGCCTAGGTCCAGACAGGTTTAGTGCAAAATTCTATCAAACCTTCATAGAAGACCTCATACCAATATTATCCAAACTATTCCACAAAATTGAAACAGATGGATCACTACCGAATACCTTCTACGAAGCCACAATTACTCTTATACCTAAACCACACAAAGACACAACAAAGAAAGAGAACTTCAGACCAATTTCCCTTATGAATATCGATGCAAAAATACTCAACAAAATTCTGGCAAACCGATTCCAAGAGCACATCAAAACAATCATCCACCATGATCAAGTAGGCTTCATCCCAGGAATGCAGGGTTGGTTTAATATACGGAAAACCATCAACGTGATCCATTATATAAACAAATTGAAAGAACAGAACCACATGATCATTTCATTAGATGTTGAGAAAGCATTTGACAAAATTCAACACCCTTCATGATAAAAGTCCTGGAAAGAATAGGAATTCAAGGCCAAACCTAAACATAGTAAAAGCCACATACAGCAAACCAGTTGCTAACATTAAACTAAATGGAGAGAAACTTGAAGCAATCCCACTAAAATCAGGGACTAGACAAGGCTGCCCACTCTCTCCCTACTTATTTAATATAGTTCTTGAAGTTCTAGCCAGAGCAATCAGACAACAAAAGGAGATCAAGGGGATACAGATCTGAAAAGAAGAGGTCAAAATATCACTATTTGCAGATGATATGATAGTATATTTAAGTGATCCCATAAGTTCCACCAGAGAACTACTAAAGCTGATAACTTCAGCAAAGTGGCTGGGTATAAAATTAACTCAAATAAATCAGTTGCCTTCCTCTATACAAAAGAGAAACAAGCCGAGAAAGAAATTAGGGAAACAACACCCTTCATAATAGACCCAAATAATATAAAGTACCTTGGTGTGACTGTAACCATGCAAATAAAAGATTTGTACAATAAGAACTTCAAGACACTGAGGAAAGAAATTGAAGAAGACCTCAGAAGATGGAAAGATCTCCCATACTCATGTATTGGCAGGATTAATATAGTAAAAATGGCCATTTTACCAAAAGCAATCTACAGATTCAATGCAATCCCCATCAAAATACCAATCCATTTCTTCAAAGAGTTAGACAGAACAATTTGCAAATTCATCTGGAATAACAAAAAACCCAGGATAGCTAAAACTATCCTCAACAATAAAAGGACTTCAGGGGGAATCACTATCCCTGAACTCAAGCAGTATTACAGAGCAATAGTGTTAAAAACTGCTGGTTTTGGTACAGAGACAGACAGATTGACCAATGGAATAGAATTGAAGACCCAGAAATGAACCCACACACCTATGGTCACTTGATTTTTGACAAAGGAGCCAAAACCATCCAATGGAAAAAAGATAGCATTTTCAGCAAATGGTGCTGGTTCAACTGGAGGTCAACATGTAGAAGAATGCAGATCGATCCATGCTTATCACCCTGTACAAAGCCTAAGTCCAAGTGGATCAAGGACCTCCACATCAAACCAGACACACTCAAACTAATAGAAGAAAAACTAGGGAAGCATCTGGAACACATGGGCACTGGAAAAAATTTCCTGAACAAAACACCAATGGCTTATGTTCTAAGATCAAGAATCAACAAATGGGATCTCATAAAACTGCAAAGCTTCTGTAAGGCAAAGGACACTGTGGTTAGGACAAAATGGCAACCAACAGATTGGGAAAAGATCTTTACCAATCCTACAACAGATAGAGGCCTTATATCCAAAATATACAAAGAACTCAAGAAGTTAGACTGCAGGGAAACAAATAACCCTATTAAAAATGGGGTTCAGAGCTAAACAATGAATTCACAGCTGAGGAATGCCAAATGGCTGAGAAACACCTAAAGAAATGTTCAACATCTTTAGTCATAAGGGAAATGCAAATCAAAACAACCCTGAGATTTCACCTCACACCAGTGAGAATGGCTAAGATCAAAAACTCAGGTGACAGCAGATGCTGGGGAGGATGTGGAGAAAGAGGAACACTCCTCCATTGTTGGTGGGATTGCATACTGGTACAACCATTCTGGAAATCAGTCTGGAGGATCCTCAGAAAATTGGACATTGAACTGCCTGAGGATCCAGCTATACCTCTCTTGGGCATATACCCAAAAGATGCCCCAACATATAAAAAGGACACGTGCTCCACTATGTTCATTGCAGCCTTATTTATAATAGCCAGAACTGGAAAGAACCCAGATGCCCTTCAACAGAGGAATGGATACAGAAAATGTGGTACATCTACACAATGGAATATTACTCAGCTATCAAAAACAACGAGTTTATGAAATTCGTAGGCAAATGGTCGGAACTGGAAAATATCATCCTGATTGAGCTAACCCAATCACAGAAAGACATACATGGTATGCACTCATTGATAAGTGGCTATTAGCCCAAATGCTTGAATTACCCTAGATCCCTAGAACAAACGCAACTCAAGACGGATGATCAAAATGTGAATGCTTCACTCCTTCTTTAAATAAGGAAAAAGAATACCCTTGGCAGGGAAGGGAGAGGCAAAGATTAAAACAGAGACTGAAGGAACACCCATTCAGAGCCTGCCCCACATGTGGCCCATATATATACAGCCACCCAATTAGACAAGATGGATGACGCAAAGAAGTGCAGACCGACAGGAGCTGGATGTAGATCGCTCCTGAGAGACACAGCCAGAATACAGCAAATACAGAGGCGAATGCCAGCAGCAAACCACTGAACTGAGAATAGGTCCCCCGTTGAAGGAATCAGAGAAAGAACTGGAAGAGCTTGAAGGGGCTCGAGACCCCATATGTACAGCAATGTCCAGCAACCAGAGCTTCCAGGGACTAAGCCACTACCTAAAGACTATACATGGACTGACCCTGGACTCTGACCCCATAGGTAGCAATGAGTATCCTAGTAAGAGCACCAGTGGAAGGGGAAGCCCTGGGTCCTGCTAAGACTGAACCCCCAGTGAACTAGACTATGGGGGGGAGGGCGGCAATGGGGGGAGGGTTGGGACTGGAACACCCATAAGGAAGGGGAGGGCGGAGGGGGTTGTTTGCCCGGAAACCGGGAAAGGGAATAACACTCGAAATGTACATAAGAAATACTCAAGTTAATAAAAAAAAAAAGAAATACTCACGTTAATAAAAAAAAGAAATGTAAATTAAAAGAAATCCAATAAAAGTAAAAGAAAAAATAATTGATCCCCAGTACATGAAGAAAATATTCTGCCATATTCCTGATGAACAGGGATGTCTTAGATTCATTATGCTTCATTGGAGGCCAATGTTCGCAGAACTCTGTGTTAGTGAGGCTTCAACTGCTGTGATGAACACCATGACTAGAAGCAGCTAAAAAGGAAAGGTTTTATTTCAGCTTACAACTCTCAGGTAATACTGCATCCCTGAGGGAAGACAGGGCAGGGACTCAAGGCAGGAACCTGGTGGTAGGAACCTGGAGGCAGGAACTGAAGCAGAGGCCATGGAAGGGTACTCTTTATTAACATTTCTCCTCATAGTTTGCTTAGCTTGTTTTCTTATGTACCCCAGGACTTCCTATCCAGAAATTACAAGACCCGCCCAGAATACATGCCGTGTTGCTCCTTCTGGGTCCCTACAGCCATTTATAGGGAGGCATTTTCTGAGTTGAGATCCTCTCTTCCAAGATATGTGTAGGTTTGTGTCACAGTGACAAAAACCAACCAGTAGTCTTTCCAATGAAGGTTTGCAAGACTTGATAATGATCCTCAAAGCTTGTAGTGGAAAAAACTTTCATCAAAGGAGTATGTTTGTCCTGGCTTATATGCAGCAAAGTACATTTGTACACCTGTAGCTTGAGCAGACAGATAGCCAAATTTCCTTCAGTTAGTATGCAGTGAAAGTTCACGAAGTCCCCCTTCTACCATCATCTGATGGATAGACTTGAGTCTGCCCTAAAATGCTCTCCTGTGGACATGGTGTACATTAGGGGAAACAGTGGGGAACTGGTTAATCTGAGTCCTTGGAACCCCTGGGAAAATTCAAGTGTGGCTTGAATTTTAAGTGGCTCCAGTTCCACAGCACTTCCTTTTCTTCAGGAAAATTTCTTAGGGACCCGGCTCTGGATCCCCAAGAGCATCTTTTCTCTTAGGACCTCTTTTACCCAATAGTCTGACAAGGACATTTAGGCTGTCAGTGTTTTACAAATAGTGGAGACTGGGGTTCTCCACAAAGGTTTGAATTCTCTGCATTCAGTCAAGGAGGCAAACCCTTCATGACTGAGGATTAAAGTAAGAAACAGTAACTCTCCTGCTGCAGCAGTGGAGCCCAGGAAAGGAGAGTCTGTGTAGTAATAGCAGTACAAACTGTACTGTAAGTACAGTTTTCTTGCAGCCTGCCATTCTAGTCAGAGCAGAGTGACAAGATGCACAGAAACTTTCTATTAATAGATCTTAAACCACTAACTCTATATGACCTGTTTGATTCTGACAAGATTATTTTGCCATTTTATTTGTATACTTAATAAATAAAATACAATACTACCACGGCTTGCTTCCCTGCTTCAAGAGACTGGTCCTGCAAATCCTGAAGATACTAAATTCCAAACACACTGAATGATTCCATGCTCTCTTGTCACTGCACAAGGCGCTCTTTTCTGCTACTGGACCATAGCTAAGCATCGGACCGCCTGCCAAGAAGCTGCAGGGAGAGAAGCAGAAAGCAGCTTGGGCAGTTGGAGTTAGTGAGCCTTGGCGGAGTAGCAGACCCGTCTGGGTCAGTTCTGAGGGGCGGGGCAGGGATAGGAGGGAATGGGCGGGGACTGGAGGGGATGGTGAGCAGTGTGGGGGCAACCAGCCCCCCGCTGCTCTCAGCCTGCCTGTCCGCTGTGCGCCTTGACTGAATCCCAACCGGCAGAGCTTCTTCCAGTCTTGGAAGGCACAAGTTAAACATCAGGGACGTGGACCCATCGAGGCTGAACAGCTACCCCGGAGCCGAAGTGGTGACCTGGAAAACTGACGCTGATTTGGGAAGGGAGGTCGGCAATTCGCGATCCGGAGGTGAGCTTGGGGCTTTCGAGGTACAGTGGGGCAATTGTTGTGCTTAGTGAAACAGGGTGGCGGGTGCTTCTTGTGGTTGCTCACACAGACAGGGTAGGAGCAGCTACAGGAGTGGACAGCACGATGCCTAAGGGTGAAGCAACCTCAGGGCTCCAAAAAGGAGCAAATACTCAGTTTAATAGCAGCGGTGGGTGTAGGGGTAGAGGGTGGGAAAGGGGATTTCAACAAAAGTCCTCCCAGCTTCTTCCTCGGGATGCGCTGCCAGACTGAGTCCAGGGGTTGCGGGCTCCTGCGCCTCCAGCCCTGCCTGCACAGGCAAAGTTTGTCTCTCTGGGTCCAATCTGTCCTCTGCTCCTGCAGCCCGGCAAGTGCCATCGCTCCTCGGTTTCCAGCTGCAGCACTCACCATGGAGTCCCCCATCCAGATTTTCCGCGGAGAGCCAGGCCCTACCTGTGCTCCCAGTGCTTGCCTACTCCCCAACAGCAGCTCTTGGTTCCCCAACTGGGCCGAATCGGACAGCAATGGCAGTGTGGGCTCCGAGGACCAGCAGCTGGAGCCCGCGCACATCTCTCCAGCCATCCCTGTTATCATCACCGCTGTCTACTCTGTGGTGTTTGTGGTGGGCTTAGTGGGCAATTCCCTGGTCATGTTTGTCATCATCCGGTGAGTTCTGGGGCAGGTGGAGATGGTGGTGGTGGTGGTGGTGATGGGGTGGTGGGTTGAGGGTAAGCAGTTTGTGGGGTGTGTGTGTGTGTGTGTGTGTGTGTGTGTGTGTGTGTGTGTGTGTGTAGGAGTGCGGCAGCCAGCCAAGTGCTGGGTCTCTTCTGTGCAGGGTTTCGGAGAGATTCTCCAAGGTGACATCTTAAAAGAATTTCCTGGGAGTGTTTTGCCAGGAATTGTGGGTTTCACACAGGGCTAATCCAAGGTACTTTTAGGATTTAAGAGCTGTCTGACCATGTCAAAAGGGAGGCTCCAAACCTCTGCTAAGAAAACACCTCAAGAAAATGCCAGGGTTCTCATCACAAGGTCATCTCCTGGTAAAGAAATTAGAATTTCTATATGAACCTTTCCTTGCTTACCTGCTCTGGATTGAAGCACTTTACTGCCCTGTCTAAATATTTCCTTAAATAAATTCTGGGCCCACAGAATGCATGGGAAATAATTCAGATTGTGTGTGTGTGTGTATGTGTGTGTGTGTGTGTGTGTGTGTGTGTGCTGTAGCTTATGAAATGAAGACCAGTGGGCTATTTAGTGTTGTGAATATCCACTAGCAGGATTTTAAAGTACTCAGGATTAAACCCAATGAATATGCTAGGCAATCACTCAAGCTAGAGTGTGTGGCTGTCTCAGAATTAGATAGTGGCCCAATTGAAGATTCTGCAATAGCATTGCTCCTTCCGTGTCAGATCTTTCATCCCCTCCTCATAGTCCCCATAATCCCTGCACTAGACGTTCTGTCCTTGTCTTTAAGAGTCTCATGTCATAAAAGTCTCATCAATTTGGCGTCCTTTTATATATTGCAAACCATTGCAGAAGAGCATAAAGAAGGCTGGGGTGCAGCGTGGCCACGTCCTATCGTTCACCACTGATCGCTCCTGAAACTTTATGCTGGGCTTTGAATGAACCAATGTGCTCTCACCTTTCTGCATTCTGTCTTGGAACAAACATTAACATTTCCCTTTACTCAAGAATAGCAAAAGCAGTCTCAGAAATTAAGAACCCGTCTTCCTCTCCCCAGGTATTTTGTACATGTTTGAGAATATCTTTAAAGAGAGTTGGTTTCGTGGCAGCTGCTTGTGTGGATTGGCTATGATTATTTTCTTTCAGTGGAATGTATGATCCCCGTGAAGTATGGAGTCGGCACGGCCATTTCAGTCATAAACTAAAAGCGATGGGAAATAAAGGTTGGGGAACGGAGGGAGGTGTATAGGGTATCAGCCGGCTGGGTGGTGGCATAGCAGGCTCGTAATCCCAGCTAGTTGGGAGATGGAAGGAGGAGAAATGTGAGCTCAAGGCCTGTTTGGACAACTTAGTGAAAGCAAATTACATTTCAAAATAAAAACTAAAAGCACAGAGCTGGAGGAAATGCCTCAGTGTTTGAACACTTACTGAACACACATAGGGCTCCAGCGTCGTAGAAAAGAAAAACAAAAGTGCGCTCTTTATACTTGAGCAAATCTCAGACAAAACCTACTCAAGTGTTCCGGTGCTCCCTTGCCTTTGCCTTTACGTACTTTTCTGGTGTCGATCTCAGACCTTCAGGAGTTTGCTTCTTATTGGGAGGGAAGAATTCCTCCTCATTGCTATTACCCTATATCCCCGAGTGGCAATATCTTCCCGAGAACTGTGCATGGGGTCCCTCCTTCAACCCAGCTTGACTTCTGGATGCAGGCAATCATGGTAGTCCCTGGAGGCTCTGTGCTCAGCTACAAATCTAAAATTCTGTGGCTGTAAGATCGCCGTCATTCTAAGATGGATTGGGTTTCAGTAGGGCAATTAATACAGGCTTAGAATTTTGAAGATAACGGTTACTTGTTCCTCACATTCTCTTTAGAGGCTGTGCCAGCTTATGGTTTAGAGAAGGAAAACTTTGATTAGAAAAGGAGATGATGGTGGTCATTGTTTTTGAGACAGTCTCACTAAATTCCCCAAGCTGATCTCAAATTCGGAATCCTCTTATTTCACCCTACTGTGGAGTAGGATTATAAACCTGTACTACCACATCTCACTGGAGAAAGGATTTTAGGAATGGGGTTAATGCTGCAAAACACATACGGGTTACTGTTTGCTCATTTGCTTAGCACTCATTATCCAAACTGGCCAATTGAGTCAGAATTTACATGACCACTCTTCAGATTTCTGTATGAACTCAGAGAAATAAGTTTAAATATGTATGCCTTTTGGTGCTCAGATGGTGATGCCCTGATGAATACATTGGGATTTGTTGTCAGGGCTCATTGCCATATAGTCATATCAAGAGGAAGGGAGGGAGTATTCTAAGGTATGAATTACTCCAGTGAGGTTGTTTCTTGGGCATTCCTCATCTTCCTTGGCCACAGTCCTTCAGGTATAGCCTGCCCGTGTGTGATGTTTGTCTTGGGTTATTGCTGAACTTGGCTATCCATGTGACAACTGAAAGGCAGTTTGGGCTACTGTTCCATCTCTTATGGTGCTGGCTCTCTGCATAGGCCAGAGCACTGGAAACATCCTGGCTCCAGTGGGAATCAGGTTGCACCGAAAACTGTGTGAAAGACGGCTCAGAAGCAAGGACCACACTTTCTTTGCTTTTCAGAAATGACAAAACTACTGCTTTTTAGCAAGCAACCTTGGTTTCAATATCAAGTAATCCAGAAGAATGTTTAGCAAATTAATTTCATTTATATGAACTGGAGAATTTAATGAAACAAACTCATTACATTTTCAAATCATTCAACTGAGAAGTCATTTTAGGGAAATCTTCATTCCTGATAATTTTTTATTTAATATCTTTAAAAGAGGATTTTCTAAAATAAGAGTTGAGTTCATGGGAAAAGTTGAATAAAAGGCATAGATCCTCCACATCCTTTCCCTTCACATGTAGTATTCCTCCCTAAGTCTCCTCCCCCAGGCGCAATCAGGCAACTGGCAAACCTGGGCTGCCTCAGGACTGTCATCCACACTCCATAGTTACCACTGAAGTTGTTTCACCCTATCAGGTCCTACTGAAGCCTAATTGACAAATGAAAATGACTTATGCTGAAGTTGTGTGTAGATCATTTGTGCTATGAGTTCATTATAAAATGTCTCCTGAAAACACACGTTTTGAAGTCTTTGCCACTCTTCTTCAGTGCTGCTCAGAAGTGGTGAAATGTTTAGTTTAATGCAAGGAAATGAGACCACTGGGTGTATGCTGTCAAAGATATTTAAGGGGGTGTGCAGCCATGAGCTAGTTCTTTCTGTCTCTCTTTTTCTCTGTCTCTGTCTGTCTCTGTCTTTCTTTGTCTCTCTCAGTCTCTGTCTGTCTCTGTCTCTCTGTGTCTGTCTCTCTCTCTCTCTCTGTCTCTCTCTCTGTCTCTCTCTCTCTCTCTCTCTCTCTCTCTTTCTCTCTCTCTCTGTCTCTCTCTATCTCCTTTGCCCATTGCAGACTGAGATAAAGAGATCTTCTCTACCATGGTACATTGGGCCATCACAGTGTTCTGTCAACAAATGGACTAACTGTAGACTGAAACTTCCCAAAGTGGAAACTAATACAAACTTTCCCTCAGTACAAGTTGACTACCTTCAAAATTGTGTTGCTGTGACAGAAAACTAGCACTATTTAATACATGCATGCATTGTGAAATATTTAACTTAATCAAGCGAAAACACACTCTCCATTACCACACAGAATTACTTCACTGTGAGTGCCAGTTATGTGGGAAGCACACTTGAGATCTGCCCTCTGCAACTTTCAGATTCACATTACAGTATTCCTAACCATAGTCATCATTTACAAACAGCCCCCCCCAGATATTCCTAAACATGAGTCTAAGCACTATTTGCATTGTATTTGTATTACGCTGGGCATTATAAGTTGGAAATACACAAGAGATGCCCAGGCTATGTGTGAACAATATACCAACTCACATAAACGTCCAAGCAAGCATTCACGGATTAGGATATCTGAGGAGCTACCCTCTGTAGATACCAAGGGACAATTCTAGGAACTATGGAAAACCTCAAATGCAATAAATATGTGGCAGTGCTTCAGCTCTGCAGGGGCAGCAATTCAGTGCTTTACAGCACTGTTGCTTTCTTGATTATGCCATCTTTCCTAGTGTTTAGTGTTTTCTACACTCAATGTAGATTTGCCACATTGGTCAGAATGTTTTCCAACTGTTGTTTGCAAAATGTGACAGGATTCAGAGTCTTAGTATTTTTCTGACAGAATACCTGGCTCCTTGAGCGTCTTTGGAAGAAGACAGGACTGAATTCTTTTACCAAACCATCATGGATTCCAAGAGCTCTCAAGAAACAAAGAGAATATTTCTAAGATTATTTCGTATTTTCCTTTTCAGAAAAATGAGGAGGAGTAGTATCTTACAGCATTGTGCTATGATTTGTTAGAACAGGGCCATGGCAGGTTATTGCACTAACAAGAAGAGCAGCAGCTGCCTTGATGGTGAAAGTGGAGGTCAGCATCACCTGAGCACTTATAAGCCAGGCCCCTGCTGTGTAACTTAGTGTGTGTGTGTGTGTGTGTGTGTGTGTGTGTGTGTGTGTGAGAGAGAGAGAGAGAGAGAGAGAGAGAGAGAGAGAGAGACCTCATCATCATCACAGCTTTGTCAGGTCATATGAAACTCCCAACACAGTATCTGTTGCTTTGTAGGCCACCAGTAAATGCTTATAATAGTTTTGTTCTTGTTGGATCCTAGGTCATCTCTGGCACAAAACCATCCATCCTATCTTTTATCAAACCCCATAAAGCCCATCTCTGCACTGCCTCCTATAAGAGATACTGGATATCAAAGCTATCTCTGTATCCCTGTCATCTGGCAGGCTCAAGCTCCCATGAGCTTTTCCTGTTTATGTCATTGGTACAGATTTCTCTGGTTTCAAGCTTTTTTCCATCTCTCGGTTCCCTAAGTTTACAATATAATTTAGACTCTGTTTCTAGTCATCAGATTTTAGTGTGCCGCAGATTTAGGGGTGGGCTTTTGAGAACTCAGGGTAAGCATCTTGAAAATGAAGGGATTAAAAGGGAAGAGACAAGCACGAATGGTAAGAGAAAATAGCTTTGGAGCTCAACATGAAGCAAAACCGCAGGTAAAGGCTAACAGAGTGGGAGATAACAGATATCAGCACATGTCAGTGTGTGGTATCAAGGTACCAGGTCTTCAGATTTATTGTGCTTTTGTCATGAAGGTCAGTGACATTAAAATAACAAGAAGAAACAGGGCGATATCTCTGATTGGCAAAGGATGCAAGCAATGCAGTGTTGTCTCATCCATCTCTGTGTTGTCTGTACACGACAGGCACAGAGAAGTGATCAAAAGTCCCAGGACCCTACCAGGCCACAAAGCCAGCATTTCCTCTGGCACATTTCTAGCACTGTGGGTACCACATTCTCACAGAAACCCTGCTCCATGACACTTGCTCTTGATATCAAGAAAGACAACTCAGATCCTTTTGTGTCACACAAATACCAATGAATTCCATTTACATGCAGTGGTGATGCCCACAATGGGCTTGAATTAAGGAGTTCATAGGGAACATTTCTAACTCTCTGGAGTAGAGTCCAGTGAGGGTCCCATTCTCCACTCTGTAACTGACCCTTCTTCCTGGTTTCTCTTCCCCTTCTGTCTAATCTACAGTACTGTGACTCAGGTTTATATCTCTGTGGAGATTCGTTTTTGCTTTACTCTTTGTTACCATACGCTCCTGAGATGTATATGACAAAAGGGCAACCACTTGCAGCCAGCCCACCTTCAGCTTTTACAGACAAGTCAAGCTTCTCATCTAGATGGTGCCATTTTACTTAAAATGCTTGCAAATTTTTGGAAAGCATTATGGATGAAGTAGCAAAACATACTCTAAGAAGGAAAAAAAGCTTAGTTGTTTTCTCAGTGGATATACAATGACTGAAAAGACTGGCTAACGATTAGTTCTAGTTAACTAGAAGTAACTTCTGTGGGCTCTGGTAGAGTCTCTGGCAGTAGAAGTTTCCACTTATGTGTTATGGAGTCCAGTACAGTGTTCTTCCTGGTAGACTGTTGACAATGTCTATTGAACTTCTGGTTTATTCTTTCCTTCTGTTCTGATTGTGAGATCTTCTCTAAATGTGGCAGGATTCTAAGTAACTGTCTGGATGATGGAGCCCTGCTCTGTTTCTCAAAGGAAGGTCTGTCTCTGAGTACACTGCACAGATCAATAGCTTTATCCAAGCCCAAATTTCTCCAGCTAAAGGAGCGAATAGACATAAATTTCAGAGACAACTTGACAGACATGAGTGAGACTTAAGTAATTGAAGTCAAAATTCTAGATTTTAAAAGTCATAAGAAGTTGAAATGATGGATGAGGAATACATGGCTTGCCATCTATCTCCTGCATTAAAATTTCTGCAGTGTCACTTGTAATTATATTTCTTTAAGATTTTTGAAGAGAACTCCATGATTGTTAGCTGCTTCATCTATAGAAAAGAAGTAAGATCTACCACATGGAGTTATTGAGAGACCTAAGTGAGGTAATAGCTACTTAATGGACAGAAAGCTTTTTGAAATGAGTGATCACTGTGATTATTGTCAGGGCTCACTTCTTTTTTTTTTTTTTTTCTTTTTTTCGGAGCTGGGGACCGAACCCAGGACCTTGCGCTTGCTAGGCAAGTGCTCTACCACTGAGCTAAATCCCCAACCCCTCACTTCTTTTATTATGAAATCAGATAACAAGATTTGGATTCTTTATAAATTCATTTCTTAGGCAGTTCCGTTCACCTATTGGTTGTAAATATTTTTGAAAAGCTAAAATCCAGGTATCCCTCAACATTTATGATAACTTTAGATCTATAACTTATTCTATAGTTTTAGTATTATTGAATTTATGTTTGTCTATGCCATGGCTCAAGTTTAATTTTACTGCCGTCTTAATTTTCAAGCTAGATTGGATAAAAATAGCCATAGATATTATCTGGAAGCTACAGTCCACTTTGATTGCTGAGCTAACTGTTAAATTCTCCCTACATATGAAGGGAAGAAAGATTTGAGGAACATGAAATAAATTAGGCATGATTATCAGGAGAGTGGGGAAATACATTTTACTCCATATCCCTAAGTTATCTTTGGAATACTATGCAATAAACATGCACATTACATTTTGTATACAAGAAACTGAAGCTTATGGTAATAAGTTGTTGGTCTCCTCTGAGCCTTGCAGATTGCTTAAAGGCCTATGCATTAGATATGTGGCCTCAGACCTTTAATAGATACAAGGTAATCAGAGGTCTTTGGTTACTTTCAAGTGTGCCCTTAAATGTGGCCTTGGGACTTCATGCCTCTCTTCTTGTTCTTCATTACTGGTGGAAAAGTGAATGGCTTTGCTCTGCTGTGTTCTCCTATCTTGAGGTTCTGCCTTACCATAGGCCTGAAGCAACAGAGCCTGCAAGGCATGGTCTGGAACCTCCAAGAAAAGGAAAAGAAATAATTCTTCATACATACAAATTGACTAACTCAGATAATTTCTATTATGAGGCAAAACTGATTAGTACACCCTATAGAAGTTTATCCATTGGATGGATAGAAAAAAATGAAAGACAAGGGCCCAGGTATCTCTAATATATAAAGCAAAGAAAACTAATATAAGGTCATGAAGACACAGGCATCTTAGAGACTCAAAACACAAGAGTAGATGCCAAAGCTATCCCTTGCTGGAATCTATTAGAGATTTTGTTAGAGAAAGTTGAAGGAGTTGAAAGTATGTCTATAACCTGAACTTTTTAAACATGAAATAGTATTTTCAAACAGGCAGTATTCATATATATTGCATTCTATATTTTCTCATTAGGAATATCACATGATTGTGCTTGGTTCGTTATCTGTACCTTTAGAAAGATAGTATGAATCTTTGATTATATAGTTTTAATCAATTTCTGAAACATTATAGGCCACTTAACAATATTTGCATAATATATCCAAGGGCAAAAAGTGTTTCTCCACTCCCCACTCTTTTAGAAATGAATCATAAAGGTGCAAATCAGAACATGGTAGCTTTAGTACTAATCCTTGCAGTGTCCTCCCACCTAGTCAATAACATATCTCATTTCTCACAGAATAAGAATGGTAGACAGGGAGGACAAAGCCAGTGGATGTTGAGGGTGCATTGCACCTCTGCCTGACAGATGTATCAAGCTGAAGCTTAGACTGACCTCTCTTCTAAGCTCATAGCTTGTTATCCTTATGTATCAGGAACTGATTCAGGAAGTTTAGACTCAGGACTATAACTTCATATTAGACCACACATTGCATCACTCTGATGTCACTGACAGTTAACCTTTTAAGAGAAAAAATATATATCTAGTGGAACATGAATGAATTCATTGTAATAAAGTTTATAATACTGAGGTACAGAGAAAAGGAATTAACAGACAGCTTTTTCCTCTTGGCTTCAGAGAGGTGAGACACTATGGGTATTTACTGGTCAATGGATTCTGGAGGAGGCATTTATTTCAAAGAACAATGCTGTCGATTCAGATTTGAGTGAAAATATTGTCACTCTAAATTTCCTGTTGTAGCGTAGAGAATGATTTCAGTTTCCAGACAATCTTGCTAACCCATCTTGAACATTATTACTGTCCCCTTGTCTGAAAAGTGATACAATTGGGCACTTGAAAAAAAAAACTTCCCAGACATGGGATAGGAAAAAAGTGTTATTTTTGTGTACCATGGTACTGCTGTATCAAATATAACTCATCTTGCTCTGTTTTATTTATATAATGTACTTATAAAGACAAGTTAGTAGCTATTGACATGCAGAAATCAGTGTGTCTAATTGTGCTTTGGAAACTACAAATGGATATATTTTAAAATTGAACATCATTTTGTACTTTCAAAAGGTTAAATAATTATAATGATTGATTTCTTAAAATAACCATGAGGATATTTGTTTTATACAAACAAAAGAGAAATACTTCAAAAAGACTCAGTCAAGACCTCTGTGGAGGATGAAAATGAATCACCTCTGACATGAAGGACTCCACAGAATTTCAACTTGTCTGCATACGCATCTAGTTATCGATCTATGCTGTCTTCCTGCTCATTTTTATTTAACTTATTTGAACAAGGCACTGAGACAGAACCTTAATGAGGACTTTCCTTATCTTTCCCAATACTCTGGCATATAAGAAGTTCTTTTACATGCTGCACACACAATGGCTGCTTAAGAAATAAGTACAGGCAAAGCAAAATTAATAATTAAGCTTAATTATTATCTAGGTTTTGGTTGCAAAGATGAAGGAAATGTTATTGTTTCTTATCTTTCAGATACACAAAGATGAAGACCGCAACCAACATCTACATATTTAACCTGGCTTTGGCAGATGCTTTGGTTACTACCACTATGCCCTTCCAGAGTGCTGTCTACTTGATGAATTCTTGGCCTTTTGGAGATGTTCTGTGCAAGATTGTCATTTCCATTGACTACTACAACATGTTTACCAGCATATTCACCTTGACCATGATGAGTGTGGACCGCTACATTGCCGTGTGCCACCCTGTGAAAGCTTTGGATTTCCGAACACCTTTGAAAGCAAAGATCATCAACATCTGCATTTGGCTACTGGCATCATCTGTTGGTATATCAGCGATAGTCCTTGGAGGCACCAAAGTCAGGGAAGGTAAGAGCCATTTTTTCCATACTATTTATAAAAGTAAAAGTTTTTATGAGCTGAACTTTTACCATGGAAATGAGTGGAACACATATCTATTAGGAAACAGGTAAACAAAGCAACAAAAATGTAATTCCTAAATCCATGAAATATTAAAAATGAAACAATTGTAAATTTTTCCACCTCTAAACATGGAGTATGGTGATAACCCTGCCAGAGCATAGACACCCAGAAGGCTCTGATTCTTGAAGTTCTCAGTGAACTTGGAAGGACTCTAAATTCAGAGAGAGAAGACTGTATACCCTGGCTTCCTTTTTATTTCTCTTCTTCCCATATTTTTACAGAAGTTTTTGATACAGTAAAGTTGCAGTTAACATCCTACAAACTCACTTTGGAAACTAGTAGCCTAAACATTTATATCTTAACTAATGATGTGTCAAAGCAACTAGAAATTGAGTGTGAACAATCTTGACAGTATTACCGTGGGTTATAAGAAGACATTGTGCGTACATAAAGCCTTTAACTGTTACTGGATCACATCATGCTCATTATTCTTATGTCTGTGAGAAATGAACTCTGCAAGATGGAGATGAATTAAGGAAACAAAGGCAAGAAGTTTTTGAAAATACAACGTAGCAATCCTATGGCTTACCTTCTTTTTCCTCTCTAAATTGTTAGAGACACATGTGGGTTCTTTTTCCCCTTCTTGCTTTAAGGTTACCCCTCATATATCCTTTCTTCATTGGTTTAGGTAAGCTCATATTCAGGTTCACAGTTCTTGTCTTATGCAAACAGGGTAGCTACACTTCTGTGTTTATATTACATTGGGATGAGGGATGAAATTGGTTGAGTACTTTAGAATATACCGTTGCCTGGGCTGTATACTTGAAGAATTTGGTTTAATAAAGCTATAGTGTGAACTAGGTTAGTCTGACCTACAACCAAGGTGAGAACAGCTGTCTCAATAGTTTTGCTTTATTAGCAAAAAAATGAAGCTATGTAAAATATGTTTGATCTTAATAGAGATTCCCTAGAGGGAAGCAGACAAATGGATTGTGAAATATATAAATGGCATCTAATGCTTTTGCAGATGGTCCAGATGTATTCTTTTATAAAAGAGCTTTGTAGTACCTGTGATTACAGATAACTGAATACATATAGCAAGGATTTTTCAGGACATAGTAAAGGGCAGATGCTAAAATCATCGCTTATCTTACTTGATACATGCAAAGGTTATTTTTGTTCATTCTATGTGGTTTCTTTTAGTGAAATTTTAGGGTTACAGCAAAATTGAAATGGAAAGAGTAGAATTTCAATTTGTCTCTTACTACCACACATGCACATAATCAATATGTCCATTAAAGTGACACATTTGTCAGAGTTCAGCTTGAAGTAACACATTATCAGCTGAAGTTGATAGCTTATGTTAGGGAGCATTCTTAGTGTTGTATTCGCTATAGCTTTTCATCTAAACTGTGTTGTGAGTGTCTAGCACAGCTACAGCAGGTGATAGACTAAGACACTTGTCAAGTGTATTAAACAAGCAGTCACAAAGATTAGTAACCACACAATGGGATACGTTTTGTTGCCTAGATTGAAGGGAAAATAAATTGCAAGAAACTCTTCAGAAGGTCAGGTGTCGGTGCATCACAAGTCTCACTCAGGAGCAATGCTCTTCATGCTCTAGGGGGAGACCGTTCTGAGCAAGAAAAGGTGATAG
Source organism: Rattus norvegicus (assembly GCF_021556685.1). Classification (NCBI taxonomy): domain Eukaryota; kingdom Metazoa; phylum Chordata; class Mammalia; order Rodentia; family Muridae; genus Rattus; species Rattus norvegicus. Next base: position 19,158,364 of record NC_141538.1, on the reverse strand, counting down.
ATGACTTTCCAGGGCAAAGGAAGACCTGGTTTTATATCTTATGCTCTACTTGCAGGTTTCAACACTTTATTACTGCTCACATTTTTCAGAGAGTGATACCCTAGAAGAATGGGTTTCAGTAGGCTTTTGAAGGAAGAAATGAAGAGAGATGGGTTTCTCAGGTGTATATTGCTGGAGACAAATACATTGATGCCAAAGAAAATATGCACCAATGTCAGTAAGGATTAATTTGTGCAGCAAAAAAGAAGATTAAAATGATCTCATAGGATACCTGTTCTTTCCTTTTGTTGTTCAAGGATTTTGTTTATATTATGCAAGATGATTTTTGTGGACTGCATTCATTTTGTACTGTTGCACCATGCTTTCTGCTAAGATTGTTGTAGAGCTAGGGATTTTAGGGGTCATCTTTCTATCTGTTCAGGGCTGGCTGGTTTTGTTCTTTAGCATGCTAGTAACATTCGTCACCAGCTTGAGCCTGAGAGGTTATGGCTTTTAATATGTTTATCAGTGTCTACTGATGCCCATACAGTACTGAGGACTCTTGTATACAGCAGTATATTTTTACTTTATGGGTATTATATGTTCAGTATTATGTTTCTACATTATTTATTTTAGTAACTCATACTCTGCCTATCTGCCTATTGCCAGTACTCTATAGTAGACAACTCTAGACAAAAACTATAGTCAGGTAAGCTATCTTAAGGATGGGAGAAATAGCCTTCCCTGGGGAATAATCCTCAGTTATACAATATCAAATGATCATCCCTGAAAATATACAAGTAAAAGTATACAGACTGAGCCGGTTATATTTCTATATTTAAGAATATAATACATATACAAGCAATAGCAATTAAAAAGTCTCTCTCTCTCCATATATATGCATACATATATACTCAGTTTCATGTCATACCACCCACCCAGGTTGTTTAATATTTTGTTTTCTGACAATGGTGATGGTTTTTAAACTGTACTTTAAATCTTTTCACATAAGAAGTAACACAAAGATTAAAGTAGATGCTTATTGGTTTCTCTTGGTTTGTTTTCATTTACCTTTCAAGCTTTTGTTCACATTTCAATGATGCTGAGTGATACTATTAAATCACAACACCTGAGTCATATTTAGTCATATTTCATTATCAATTCTTATGGACCCACATAAACAGTTGATGTTTTAAGACAAGTTGGTATTTGTTAAATCCAGTAGAGAGATTAAAAATGTTCAGTCATTTATCAGAAATAGATGGTGACTTTTTTAAAAATGTTAACTCTTGTCAGAGCTGTGGGTGTGGGAACATTGTTAAGACACAAAAATACAAATATGTACCACAATAAAAGTAAACAGTTTAGCTCCTCTGAAAGCCACAAATGTCAAGACAACCTTCACAGCTGGATGAATATATTGTTAGCCAGCTTTGCTTGTTTATTCTTCGTAACACTCTGTGTTTGACAACAGCTCTGAAGAAACTTTTTTTTTATTGACTACTCAATATAGTGGACCATCAATTTCTGATTTGCTGTTCTCCTTCCAGTACTATCTCACTATATCTGGACCTGTGAAAACAAAGGGAGTGGTTAATGTATAACACTGCAGTCACAGGACAGACAGTAACAGAATTCTCTGTCATTTTGTTGTCTCTGGTCACCTCTGGCAGATGTGGATGTCATTGAATGCTCCTTGCAGTTTCCTGATGATGAATATTCCTGGTGGGACCTCTTCATGAAGATCTGTGTCTTCGTCTTTGCCTTTGTTATCCCTGTCTTAATCATCATTGTCTGCTACACCCTGATGATCCTGCGCTTGAAGAGTGTCCGGCTCCTCTCGGGCTCTCGAGAGAAGGACCGAAATCTCCGCCGGATCACCAAGCTGGTGCTGGTAGTGGTTGCAGTCTTCATCATCTGTTGGACCCCCATCCACATCTTTATCCTGGTCGAGGCTCTAGGCAGCACCTCCCACAGCACAGCTGTCCTCTCTAGCTATTACTTCTGCATTGCCTTGGGTTATACCAACAGCAGCTTGAATCCTGTTCTCTATGCCTTTCTTGATGAAAACTTCAAGCGGTGTTTTAGGGACTTCTGCTTCCCCATTAAGATGCGAATGGAGCGCCAGAGCACAAACAGAGTTAGAAACACAGTTCAGGATCCTGCTTCCATGAGGGATGTGGGTGGGATGAATAAGCCAGTATGACTAGTCATGGAAATGTCTTCCTATTGTTCTCCGGGTAGAGAAGAGTTCAATGATCTTGGTTTAACCCAGATTACCACTGCAGTCTGAAGAGGAAAGATGAGGTATTCAATAACTTAGCCATGTTATGCAATCTAAAGGTGCAGGGCACATTAGTGATCTAGCTGAGTAGGGGCAGCAAGTGTGAAGAACAGAGCACATGTCCTGGCAACAATACACCTCTTTCCTAGGACAGAGGAGAAGGCAATCTAATCTCAACCCTTCGATAAACAGACAGCACTCTTTCTTCTGGCCCCTTGATTTACTGCACCTCCATCTGCGTGGCCTTTCTGTGTAACATAGTTCCAAAGCTCTAGAGAAGAAAATGAAAGAAAAAGTGCATTTGATCCAAAACTTACTGGGCACCCAACCTTCGCGTTAACACAGGCAAAACCAACTTCGTATACAATGAGGCCATACCAAGGGTCATATCCAACTCACTTTCTGCTGGTGATCATGTCTTATGTGTGATGAGAGTGAAACTTAGGAAGAACCTGGACTCAGACCCTGACACTGGGGGAGAGCACCATATTGACATTTGTGAACCTATTTAAAGTTGTGGGTGTTCTCGTCTCACAGTGTCTAATGCCTCGAAAAACTACAGTTGCTTCTTAAGGTCTCTGGTTTTTAGCATGCTATTCAGGAAGATAATCTTCTGAGAAAACATGAACTGATATTAAAAGGTTGAAGCTTAAATACCAGCAAAGTGTGTGTAATTTCATCTGTAAATAGTGGTCTGTATATAAATAAGGACCAGGTTTTCCTGTCCAGCCTGTACATTTCTCAAGGATGCCGTAGACACACCCCTGGAGGCATGGAAAGTTCATGCTGGGATATTTTGCTTCACTATAAGCTACTTTCTTGATTTGGTCTTGGTGTGATTTCTACTAGATTACTCAAACATCATTTACTCTAACACTGATCATAACTTGGTGTTAACAATTCCCCAAACTTTGAATTCATTCTAAAGTGTTAGCATTGATCAAATCTACTTTGTGGTAGCATCTGTTTGTAAACACACACATATTGCCAGATTCTCTACTCAGGTAGAGGAAGTTGCTTTGATCATGTACACCTTCAAATGTTATGCTCTGGCTTTCCACAGAAAGTGGAATTGTTTCAAAATGCATGCTGAAAAAGGAAATAGGATTTGAGATGGCTTAGCACAATTTGCATGGTATTGAGTAAGAGGGTACCTGTGGAAGTTACTATCTGAGAAGCCCATTTAGGATACTTTTGCTAAATCTTCCAAATGAATATAAATTCTCCATTCTTTCCTTCAAAACTTATAGTTCAGAGATAATAAGAGGGTTTTTTTGTTTTGTTTTGTTTTTGACAATTTTCCTTGAAAGAAGAAAGGCATAATTTAAAAATAACATCTATTTCTTCAGCTTGCACATGGTTAGGGCAGCACCCCTTGGGGGCTAATAGATGATCTGATGTGTAAACCTGGATACTGTAGGCACAGTTCCATCTGTAAGTTCTCACCACCAGCTGTCTCACGGGTGTTGTTCCCTCACTTTCTGGAGATGGAGGCCTGTATAAAGGTATGACACACTCTCCAGAGTCACTGCCATTATGTTTAACTCCATATGAGACATTTATGCAGCTGAATTCAATGACAATGACATTGCAGAGATATTTCATAGTGAAGATTAAATGCTCTTTTGAGTATTTCTTACATTTCACTGAATACCTTGATGCTCTGGAATTCTTTTGTAATGACACATAGCTAGAACTTATTAAGAGACAGGTATTAATGTAGATTTAAGCATGAAGTCTGACAGAGGACAAAAGACATATAAAAGAGGGACATGCCCTAGAGTGGACACAAAGTTCTTTTAAAACTTGCTGTTGATATTATTATTATTATTATTATTATTATTATTATTATTATTATTCATGTGAGGGCATGCATTATGGCATGCATATAGAGGTCAGAGGACAGCTTTGCACAGTCACTTCTCTTCTCTTTCTTTCACATATGTTCTGGGGATGGTACGCACATCAGCTGTCCTGCATTGTCGAGTAGCATGTACCTTCACTGAGCTATCTTACCAGCCCAGAGTACAGCTTTCTTATAAGAGAGAGTCACCATCCTTGCATTCTTAAAACTAGATATATAGATAAGAATGACTTAAATATTGGGAAATATTAACCCAATAGTTTAAAACTTTGGCTAATATAGTTAAGAGATATATATGTGGACAAAGCAGTTCCTGAACAAATCCTTCTGAAAAGCCTCTACAGTATAGTAAGATGCAGAAGATGCTTATAGATTCTTCCCCAGAAAAACAAAGCAAAACACAATGTGGTTATCACATCACCTCAGGATGGACTTAGAATGGTGAGTTCTTTATCATTCCATGTGCTCTCCTAATATCTCTGTTTCCTGCACTTTCCAATACATAAGTTTGAATCCCATGGAAGGGACAAGAATAGCTTTACTGCCATTGAGATCTATTCTGAGCTTCCCCATGACCCTCAGGTTGAAAGTGAAGAATAGATGACAGCCACTTTAGGATACTAATTTAAAGAATAATAAACAGACTTAGACACTGGAAGGGAAGTATCAATTACATATAAGTGTTCTACTGTTGAACTATATACATGTACATGTATACATGAAAGAGAGCAGATTCATACATATGTGCACATGTGCATGATAATAGATGGCAGTGGTCATACTACTGTGCTTGCTTAATGCAAACAGTGCATTTGTCTAACTCCACATCCTCAAATGATTCCTCATCTTTGAGGTCCCCAGAAGCCTTTTCCATTAAAGAGAGAAGGATTTGCTTGCTATGTCTGAGACCTTGAGATCAACCCTACCTGGCCTCTATCTTCCCATTCTAGTAGCAAATTTTGAAAAACAAAATTTGTCTGGAGATATAAGAAGAATATTTGAGAAAAGTGTTTAATTTTGTGATTGATATGTTAGGTTGTTGTTAAACTTGTTTCTAACAATTTATAGATATTGCATCTAATACTGGGACATAAAATGAATACAATCAAAGAATATAGGCTTTAAGTGAATTTTAAGGACAGCCTATGACAAATTTGCATGTCATTGTACAAATTTTATTTTTCAAGAAAGAGTTGTTTTGATGGGTTTCTATCAGTATGCAAGTCCTATAAGGTTAAAAATTAGCTCAGACCTTGACAGTTTTCCTATCTGAAACTCAAAAGTGTGTTCTTTACTATATCAATATTGTTTATATATTATACTGTTAGAGAGTAATTATACATTGTATATATGATTGTGTACCTTGAAATAAAACCAAAATTGTACCTGCTAAAAATTCCAAGCATCTGCTGGTAAGTCATTTGTCCTTCGGTGGCTTCAGTGATACCTCTCACAGCTTCAAGACCAAGGTTAACTGTTTCTAGAAACTGTGTGTGTCACTAAGTTTCCACCAGTCACAATGTGGCCAATGATTAATGGAACAGATCAAAACAAACTACAATCTTTGATTCCTATACCTGTAGATAACATTGGAAAATTTACCCTTTTTCAATGTAATGCTACCAAATCCTAGAATCAATGGTAAACACTGTCTTTCCAACAAAAACTTCCTTTTAAAAATACACAAACATGCAAAATTTTAAAATAAGCATTCTGAAAAAAATACTTTAAATCAAATTCAACCTATGAATGTATTCAATTTCCTGTCTTTCTATCAACATTGTAACACATCACGCTGCATCTTAACCTCATGATATTTGTTCACTTAAGCAAAAGAAATTTTAGAATCACCACTAGATTTTCATACAGTTTTATGTAGCTCAGATTGGCCTTGACCTCACTTTACAACTGAGAATTATCTAAAACTTCTGATCCTCTTATGTCCATCTCCCAAGTGCTGAGATTATAAGTCTGTGCCAATATGCCCAAATTTTATGTGATGTTGAGGACAGAACGTTGGGTTTCTTATATGGTATGATCTACAGGCCACAGGAAGTGAACTGGTTTGAACTTCTAAGACCTTATAACTCTACTGCATAGTGACACAGTTCTTCCAGCACAACCATACCCACTCCAACAAGGCCACACTTCCTAACAGTGCTATTCCCTTTGGGCTAGTCCTTCAAACACATGAGTCTATGGGGACCATTCCTATTCAATCAAGTACAAGTTTTCTGCATGTTTCCATCAATTGCTGGATGAAGCTTCTCTGATAGCAATTGTGTTAGGGCTCAAGTATAGTAACAGAGTATCATTAGGAATCATTTACCTTCCTTCCCTCCCTCCTTTCCTCCCTCCCTTCTTTTTTCTCTGATATCTTTTATGTTAATTTTTTGCTGGTTGTATTTGGTTCTATCCTAGGTCTCTGGGCTATCCAGACTCTGGTTCCTTGCCCTCCATCTAGCAAGTGAGGGTGGGCTACCTCCCAGGGCAATGGGTTCAAGCTGGACCAATTGTTGATTGGCTACTCCAACAGTTTCTCCGCCTCCTTTAATATAGTGTATCTTGAAGGCAGGACAAATTATATGTCAAAGATTTTGTTGGATAAGTTAGTGTCCCAATCCCTCCATTGTAAATCTTTACTGCTTACAGAAAGTCAACTGAGGCCCCATATCCTCCATTACTAGGAATCTCAGCTAGGTTCACCCTAATAGATTCCACAGAATTTCCACTTCATTTCTTCTACTTTGACTCTAAAAGGCCCCCTAATTCCAGTTCTCTTCCTCAGTACTCTCTCTCTCCATTTTTCTTCCAAATGATCCCCCCAGTTCCTGTGCCTACCCACTTCAAGCCCACCCACAATATCAATTTTATTTCTCCTTCAACCTTCTTGAGCCCTCCTTGTTACCTAACTTTTCTTGTTCTGTGGATTGTAGACTGGATATCTTTTACTAATATCCACTTTTAAGTGAGTAAATATGTTTGCCTCTCTAGATCTGGGTTACCTCACTCAGGATGATTTTTTTTCTAGGAACCTCCCCGCAAATTTCAAGACGTCATTTTTTTTCTCATAGTTGAGTAATTTTCTATTGTGTGCATGTACCACATTAAAAAAAAAACATTCTTCAGTTGAGGGACATCTAAGTTGTTTCCAGTTTTGGGTTACTATGAATAAAGCTGTTATGAAAATAGTTGAGCAAATTATTCTTATGGGAAGATGGAACATCCTTTAAATATATGTTCAGGAGTCACATAGCTGAGTCGAGGCAGATGAATTCCCAATTTTCTGAGATGCTACCATAGTGATTTTCAAAGTAATTGTACAAATTTGTACTCCCACCAGAAATGGAGGAGTGTTTCTCTTGCTCCACATTTTTGCCAGCATAAGCTGTCACAGGTGTTATTGATCTTAGCCATCCTGACAAGTGGAAGATGGAATCTCAGAGATGTTTTGATGTACATTTCCCTGATGGCTAATGGTGCTGAAGATTTCTTAAAGTGTTTCCTGGATATCTGAATTCCTCTGTTGAGAATTCTCTGTTTACATCTCTACTCTAGCTTTTCATTAGATTATTTGCTATGTTGTCTAGTTTCTTGAGCTTTTTAGATACTTTGAAAATTAGCCTCCTGTTAATTGTGGAGTCAGTGAAATCATTTTCCACTCTGTGAGCTGCTGTTTTCTCTGACTGACAGTGTCCTTTGCCTTATAGAAGCTTTAAAGTTTCATGAGGCCCCACTAATTAATTTTTAATCTTTGTTCCTGTGCAATTGGTGTTTGGTTTAATAAGTTGTATCCTGTGACAATATGTTCAAGACTATTCTCCACTTTCTCTTTTATCAGTTTCAGTGTATTTGGTTTTATGTTGAGGTCTTTGATGCACTTAACACTTGAATTTTGTGCTGAGTGATGGGCGTAGCTCTATTTGCAGGTGTCTACATGCTGAAACCAGTTAGACCAGCACCATTTGTTAAAGAGGCTTTCTTTTTTCCATTGTATAATTCTGGACACTTTATCAAAAAACAGATGTTCATATGGGTGCAGATTTACATGTGGGTCTTGAATTCAATTCTATCAATCAACCTATCTCTACAAGTTCTTTATGAAGGCATTTAGTGCTATGAAGTTTTCTCTTAGGACCACATTCACTGTGTTCCATTAGTTTTCATGTGTTGTATATTCATTTTCTTCCAATTCTAGAAAGTCTCTCCTTTCTTCCTCCCTCCCCCTTCTCTCTCCCTCCCTCTCTCCCTCCCTCCCTCCCTCCCTCTCTTCTTCTTCTTCTTCTTCTTCTTCTTCTTCTTCTTCTTCTTCTTCTTCTTCTTCTTCTTCTTCTTCTTCTTCTTCTTCTTCTTCTTCTTCTCTCTCTCTTTCTCTCTCTCTTTCTCTCTCTCTCTCTCTCTCTCTCTCTCTCTCTCTCTCTCTCTCTCTCTCTCTCTCTCTCTCTCTTCTTTGACCTGGTAGTCATTCAGTAGAGAGTTGTTCTATTTCTATGAGTTTGTTGACTTTCTTTTGTTTCTGTTGTTATTGAAATCCAGTTTTAATCTGTAGTGGTCTGACAGGGTGCCGGGGGTTATTACAATTTCCTTGTATCTGGTAAGACTTACTCTGTGACCAAATATGTAGTCAGTTTTCAAGAAAGTTTCATGGTGCACTAAGAAGAAGTTATATTCTTTTGTTTGGGGCTGAAATAATCTATAGATACCTGTGAAGTACATTTGAAGTCTGTTACCTTCAGTAATTCTCTGCTTAGTTTTTGTCTGGATGTTCTGTTTATTGGTAAGAGTCAGGTATTAAAGTCTTCCACTATTTATGGGGTTTGATGTGTGATTTTCGCTTTGATAATGTTTCCTTTACAAATGTGGGTGCCCTTGCATTTGGGGTATAGACATTAAGAATTGAAACATCTTCTTGATGAGTATGAAGTGTCCTTCCACAACTCTTCTTTACTTTTGACTGGAAATCTATTTTATTTGATATTAACGTGGATGCACTAGCTTGCTTCTTGTGTTCATATGCTTAGAAAACCCTTTTCTAACTTTTTACTCTGAGGTAATATCTATCATTTATGCTGAGGTATGTTTATTGCATACAGTGTATATTGGGTTTTTTTTGCTTCATTCTGTTATCCTTTGTCTTTCTAATAGGGAATTGGGGTCCATTGAGAAATAGTAATGGCCAATAACTGTTAAATCCCATTATTTTGTTGTTGATGGTGGTAGTGTGTTTGTGTTTGTGTTTGTGTGTGTATGTGTATGTGTGTGAAAGAGAAAGAGAGAGAGAGAAAGAGAGAGAGAGGAAGAGAGAGAGAGAGAGAGAGAGAGAGAGAGAGTTTTCCTTTTGTTTTTTTCTGGTATGAAATTATTTATTTCCTGGATACATGTGTTTTCATGGATATAGTTAACCTCCAAGGGATACATTTTTCTGTCTTGTGTCTTCTTAGACCTGGAATTGAGGATAGATACTGTTTAAAGTTACCTCTGTCATGGTATATTTTGATTCTTTATCTATGGTGATTGAAAGATTTATTGGTATACAAGTCTGGGCTGACATCTATGGTCTTTTAGAATCTGCAGGATATTTGTCCAAGGCCCTTCTGGCATATTGAGTCTTCATTATGTGTTCTTCTGGTTCCTTGTGTGCATGTGTGTGTTACCAGGGAATAGGATGAGCTATTTTTTTCCTGATCCAAATAGCATGAATGTTCATCCAAAAGAGAAATTCTATACTAAAGAAGAGAAAGGGATGATAGAAAGACCAGAGATGATATAGCCAGTCTTTATCTTTCAAAATTTCATTCTTTCCACAGCAGGTCACCAGGAAGAAAACAGATGAATCTTGTAGGAACACAAAATTATAGTGACAATCTTTGAAAGTAATTTGGATATAAAAATGAACTTCATATATGGGTGGAGATAGGGTGAGCATAGAGTAAGAAAATCAGTATTCTCGTTAGCCACAGATGTAGTCACAGGAATTCTGACACTGAAATCTCCCCTTCCATTCTGCAAACTGTGCTCTAGAAATGTATATTGCCAAGAAGAAACCCCACACTAAAAATTTATTTTCTTATTAATTCTAAATAGCAAGAAATATCTAAAATTACAAAGTTTGTATTATTGAAAATGAATGCAAGATTCTTAAAGTTAGCAAGCAAAAGGTAACACATATGGCAGAGAGTAAATAATACTTCTGAAGAGTTTTAACAGCTACAATATTTTATAATTGACTCACAGTACAATTTGTTATAAATAAATGCATGTTTGCAGCTGTTAGGAATTTTTATGAGTGGCACAACCAAAACAAATAATCTACAATCATTTGGTGATATTAAAGCTCATCCTACATCTTCTACAATGATGGACATTAAGATCCATGAACTGATGTATGGTGACTGTCCTTTAAATTATCCAGTCTAAATCAAATGCCATTTTGAAAGGCATGTGCAAAAGCGATTGGGTTATAGGAACACTGAGGGGAAAAGATGCTAAATGCCATGTCCTTACAGAGAAGGTTTTGCCAGCCTCCTTACAAGCACTCAGAACTCTGACCTGTTCTTATTATTTTATTTTTTTCAGGAAGTAACACAGTTTTGGAGTTCACACTGTGATTAAATATCCTGAAACTTTGTGTGTGAGCACAATTGCCTGTAGAGAATATAAGAAGCAATGTGATGCCCTGGAGTTAAAGTTACAGGCTACTGTGAGACCCCTGACACGGGTGCTGTGAACTAAACTCAGGTCTTTTGCAAGAGCAACATGCACTCTTAACCACTGAATTGATCCCTTTAGGCTCTTTAAATCATATTTTGAAATTATTGCTGTTCTGATTTGGATCTTAAATGTTCTCCAAAGGCCAAATACTGAAATCTTGGAGCTAGCACTAATAGGGGATGGTTAGAAGCTTTGAGCATTGGACGTTTGTGAAAGGAATTAAGTCTCCGAGTTAAGTCACTGGGAGGATGTGCCCTTGAAGAGGATATTGAGAAACCATTTTCTTCCTTTTTTATTGTTCATACTCTACAAGAATAGCTCTGTCCCACCATTTTGTTCTTGGTTTATACCAGCTATCACAGGAATAAAGCAATGCCCCGAGTCACTATAAAGAGGCACTTCTGTAATCACAAGCTAGAATTAAGTTTTACTGTCTTTCTATCGTCTCTATCACCTCAGGCAATTTGGCATAGCATCAGAAAGCTATTGTAATTGTTCTCTGTGTGAGGTTTTATGTCTAAGTACTGATTTGTAAAAATGGAAGGTGCTTTCATTTAGAATAAAATGGGACAGAATTCATCTGATTTGTAAACCATCTTCAGAATATGCTACAGAAATATTAAAATTCATTTATAATAACAAACGTAAGCAATTTCCCTGTCTTGTCCCCATGATTACCACGATACCTTGTTGGGTTCTCAGTGTGTATGTGGAGGTGGAGTGAGGGTAGGACAACCTTATCTTTGCTTTGAGTAGTTTTGGTTGTGCCTTCAGTGCTGCTCTGCTTTTATGATGTGCAAATCAGCAACATGAGCTGAGTTTCCCAGCCTCATCTGAAACAGACTTTGCTGCCTTCCATAAACCTAACTGACTGGCGTAGTAAAATACTAGCTGTATTTTTTGACTTTTAAACAAAGTCCCAATAGTTTGATTTTTTTTCTAAATGAAGCATCAGGAGCCAGATGCTGGGGTGAAAGCCTGCTAACTCAGAGAGGCAGAGAAAGCACTCAGCTGACCTTCCTCTTCAATGTACCAGAAGGAAAAGACCAGATCTCCTGCAGTGTCTTAAAAACCCTTGCATCTGAATGCCCCTCCTTTCTACTTTGTACACATCTCTAGATTCATCCTCATAATTTCCTTTCACTGTCTATCATGTTTTTTTCTAAATTATGTTCATTTTTTCTCAACTGGTTGCTTGCTATACCCCTTAAACTTTGGATGACTTTATTCAATCTTGTTTGCAAAAAACAGAAAGATTTTGGATTAAAGTTATGTGCTAGGGCTAAGTCCCACCACAACTAGAGACAGGATTATCCAGTATAAACCTTAGGGTTCAATATGATCAAATATCCCTCCACAGCCTTTGATCATACATGTTAGAGTGTAGAATCATAGAAGCAGCCACAATCTAAGCATACAGACCTTATGTACCTTCAACATTCAGTAGCCTTTAGGGAGAGTATGTGCCATGCTATGAATAATATAAATGCCAAACCATTCCAAATCATTGATTTTTTATGCTTACTCATACACCAGGAAATAACAGGTGACAAATTAAAAGTCTGTATTTTTTCCTGTTACATATACACCTGGAGCCATGGGTCTGTCCGGGTGTACTCTTTGGGTAGTGGTTTAGTCCCTGGGAGCTCTGGTTGGTTGGTAATGTAGTTCTTACGGGGTTGCGAGCAATTTCAGCTCCTTAAATCCTTTCTCTAACTCCTCCAACAGGGACCCCATTCTCAGTTCAGTGGTTTGCATGTCAGCATGCATTTCTTGGCTTAATCAATATTATTTAGTTTTGGTGCCTGTATATAAATAGACTGAATAACAAGGAGGGGCAGGCTCTGAATGGCCATTCCTTCAGGCTCTGCTCCAAACTTTGTCTTCATATCCCCTCCTATGAATATATTTGTTCCCCCTTTAGGAAGGACTGAAGCATATGCACTTTGGTCGTCCTTCTTGAGCTTCATGTGGTCTGTGGATTTTATCTTGGGTACTTCGAGATTATGGGCTAATATCCACTTCTCAGTGAGTGCATACAATGTGTGTGTGTGTGTGTGTGTGTGTGTGTGTGTGTGAGAGAGAGAGAGAGAGAGAGAGAGAGAGAGAGAGAGAGAGAGAGAGAGAGAGAGATTGGGCTGCCCAATTCAGGATGATATTTTCTAGGTCCATTCACTTGTCTATGAATTTCATGAAGACATTGTTTTTGATAGCTGAGTAGTATTCCATTGTGTAGATGTACCACCTTATCTGTATCCATTCCTCTGTTGAAGGGCATCACGGTTCTTTCCAGCTTCTGGCTATTATAAATAAAGTTGCTATGAACATAGTGGAGTAGGTGTTCTTGTATGTTAGAGCATCATTTGGGTATATGCCCAGGAAAGATATAGCTGGGTCCTCAGGAAGTGGGATGTCCAATATTCAGAGGAACCTCCAGACTGATTTGCAGAGTGGTTGTACCAGTTTGCAATCCCACCAACAATGGAGGAGTGTTCCTCTTTCTCCACATCCTCACCAGCATCTGTTGTCACCTGAGATTTTATCTTAGCCATTCTGACTGCTGTGAGGTTGAATCTCAAAGTTGTTTTGATTTGCATTTCCCTGATGACTAAGGATATTAAACATTTCTTAAGGTACTTCCTGGCCATTCAGTATTCCTAACTGAGAGTTCTTTGTTTAGCTCTGTAATCCATTTTTTAATAGGGTTATTTGTCTCACTGGAGTCTAACTTCTTGAGTTCCTTATATATTTTGGATATTAGCCCTCTATCAGATATAGAATTGGTAAAGATCTTTTCCCAATCTGTGGGTTGCCATTTCGTCCTAATGACAGTGTCCTTTGCCTTATAGAAACTTTAAAGTTTTATGAGGTCCATTTGTCGGTTCCTGATCTTAGAGCATAAGCCATTGGTGTTTTGTTCAGAAAACGTTCCCCAAAGCCCAGTGCTCTGAGATTCTTCCTCACTTTTTCTTCTGTTAGTTTAAGTGTATCTGGTTTGATGTGGAGGTCCTTGATCCACTTGGATTTAAGCTTTGTACAGGGTGATAAGAATGGATCAATTTTCGTTCTTCTACATGTTGAACTCCTGTTGAACCAGCACCATTTGTTGAATATGCTATCTTTTTCCCACTGGATGATTTTAGCTCCTTTGTTAAAGATCAAGTGACCAGAGCTGTATGGGTTCATTTCTGGTTCTTTAATTCTATTCCACTGATCTACCTGCCTGTCTCTGTACCAATACCATACAGTTTTTTATCACTATTGCTCTGCAACACTGCTTGAAGTTAGGGATGGTGATTTCTCCCAGAAGTTCTTCTATGGTTGAGGATAGTTTTCACTGTCTTAGGTTTTTTGCTATTCCAACGAATTTGCAAATTGTTTTTCCTAACTCTATGAAGAATTGACTTAGATTTTTGATGGGGATTGCTTTTGGCAAAATGGCCATTTTTACCATATTAATCATGCTAATCCATGAGCATGGGAGGTCCTTCCATCTTCTGAGATATTCTTCAATTTCTTTCTTCAGAGACTTGAAGTTCTTGTCATACAGATCTTTCAGTTGCTTGGTTAGAGTCACTCTGAGTTATTTTATGTTATTTGGGACTATTTTGAAGGGTGTCATTCCCCTTATTACTTTCTCAGCCTGCTTATCCTTTGAGTAAAGGAGTGCTACTGATTTGTTTGCATTAATTTTATAACCAGCCACTTTGCTGAAGTTGTTTATCAAGTATAGTATTTTTCTAGTGGAACACTTGTGGTCACTTGCCAATAGTGATATTTTGACTTCTTCCTTTCCAATTTGTATCCCTTTGACTGCTTTTTGTTGTCTGATTGCTCTAGTTAGGACTTCAAGAACTATACTGAATAAGTAGGGAGAGAGTGGGCAGCCTTGTTTGGTCCCTGAATTTAGTGGGATTGCTCCATTTAGTTTGATGTTGGCTACTGTTTGTTTGTTTGTTTGTTTGTTTCGTTTTGTTTTTTGTTTGTTTGGGGTTTTTTTATATTTCTTTTACTATGTTTAGGCATGGGCCTTGAATTCCTAATCTTTCCAAGACATTTATCGTGAAGGGGTGCTGAATTTTGTCAAATGTTTTCTTAGCATCTAATGAGATGATCATATCGTTTATTTTTCCTTTGAGTTGTTTACATAGTGGATCATGTTGATGGATTTCTGTATATTGAACCATCCCTGCATCCCTGGGATGAAGCCTCCTTGATCATGGTGGATGATTGTTTTGCTGTGTTTTTGGATTCAGTTTGCGAGAATCTTATTGAGTATTTTTGTGTCGATATTCATAAGGAAAATTGGTCTGAAGTTCTCTTTCTTTGTTGGATCTTTGTGTGGTTTAGGTATAAGCGTAATTGTGGCTTCATAGAAGGAATTGGGTAGTGCTCCATCTGTTTCTATTTTGTGGATGGTTTGGACAATAGTGGTATGAGGTCTTCTGTGAAGAATAGATTTCTGCACTAAAACCATCTGGTCCTGAGCTCATTTTGGTTCAAAGACTTTTAATAAAGGCTTCTATTTCTTTGGGACTTATGGGCTTGTTTAGGTGGTTTATCTGATCCTGATTTAACTTTGGTACCTGTTATTTGTATAGACAATTATCCATTTCATCCATATTTTACTGTTCTGTTGAATATCAGTTTTGTAGTAGGATCTGATGATTTTTGTAATTTCTTTAGATCCTGTTGTTATTTCTCCCTTTTCATTTCTGATTTTGTTAATTTGGATATAATCTTTGTGTCCTTTGGTTAGTTTGGCTAAGGGTTTATCTATGTTATTGGTTTTCTCAAAGAACCACCTCCTGGTTTTGTTGATTCTTTGTATAGTCCTATTGCTTCTATTTGACTGATTTCAGCCCTGAGTTTGATTATTTCCTTTCTTCGACTCCTCTTCTGAGTATTTGCTTCTTTTTGTTCTAGAATTTTTAGGTGTGCTTTCAAGCTGCTAATGCAACCTCTCCCCTGTTTCTTTTTGGAGTCACTGAGAGCTATGAGTTTTCCTCTTAGCACTACTTTCATTCTTGTTGTGGTTTGCCCTGAAGTTATCTGTATTTTGATGCTAATTCTACTGCCCCAAGGACCACTGCCTAGTCTTGTACTCAGAACTCAGGTGACTTCACCAGAACCACCTCCCCACTGAATTTGTAAAGTACAGGTGAGGGGCAGGTACAGCATAGAAGGAGGCCTATCATTGGAGGAGAAGGAAGGATGGGTGGGAGAAAAGTTGGAAGGAAGAGGAGGAGACTGGAAGAGAAAGGAGGAGACAGGAGATAGGAGAAGGAGAGAAGCCGTGGCAGGACAATATGGCAGGCGATGTTAAGATTCTTCTCTGTGTATTTACAGGTTGTTATTAATGTTCCTAAGGGATGGATGGTACTGGGCTTTGTATGTTTAAGTGTGCAATTATATCTTATCAATTGGATCTAAGATTATTGTGTTGTGTGTTCTTTTATGTGAGAGTTTGAGTGTAGGAAGGTGTGTGGCTGGGATGTGTTTCTGCCAAGATATCTAGCAGATATCTTGGGGCACCGCGGTGCGGACCTAGCAGGGTAAAAGATCAACAATACTTTTTTTTATTTTTGTATTTTTACAACAACACATTCTGTCCTATAAATTTGAGTGTGTTGTGTCTTCATTTTCATTACATTTTAAAAAGTCTTTAATTTCTTTATTTCTTCCTTGACCAACTTATTATTGAATACAGCACCGTTCAACTTCCATGTGTATGTGAGTTTTCTACAGTTATTGTTGCTATTGAAGACCAGCCTTAGTCCGTGGTGGTCTAATAGGATGCATGGGATTATTTTGGTCTCTTTGTTTCTGTGGAGGCCTGTTTTGTGACACATTATATGGTCAATTTTGGGGAAGGTACCAAGAGGTGCTGAGATGTAGGAATATTCCTTTGGTTGTAGTATGAAATGTTCTAGATATATCTGTTAAATACATGTGATTCATAACTTCTGTTAGTTTCACTGTGTCCCTATTTAGTTTCTGTTTCCATGATCTGTACATTGATGAGAGTGGGATCTGAACTCTCCTACTATTATTGTATGAGGTACAACGTGTGCTTTGAGTTTTAGTAAGGTTTCTTTTATGAATGTAGGTGCCCTTGCCTTTGGAGCATAGATATTTAGGATTGAGAGTTCATCTTGGTGGATATTTCCTTTGATGAATATGAAGTGTCCTTTCTTATCTTTTTTGATAACTTTTGGTTGAAAGTTGATTTTATTTGATATCAGAATGGCTACTCCAGCTTGTTTCTCCTGACCATTTGCTTGGAAAGTTGTTTTCCAGCCTTTTACTCTGAGGTAGCATCTGTCTTTGTCTCTAAGGTGTGTTTCCTCTTTGCAGCAAAATGCTGTGTCGTTTTTTGTATCCAGTCTGTTAGCCTATGTCTTTTTATTAGGGAATTGAGTCCATTGATGTTGTGAGATATTAAGGAATAGTGATTGTTGTTTCCTGTTATTGTTGTTAGAAGTCCAATTATGTTTGTGTAGTTATCTTCTTTTGGTTTTGTGCAGGATTACTTTATTGCTTTTTCTAGTGTGTAGTTTCCTTCCTTGTGTTGGAGTTTTCCATCTATTATTGTTTGTAAGATTGGAATTGTAGAAAGATATTATGATAATTTGGTTTTCTCTTGGAATATCTTGGTTTCTCCATCTATGTCAATCAAGAGTTTTGCTGGATACAGTAGCTTGAGCTGGCATTTGTGCTCTCTTAGGGTCTGAATGACATCTGCCCAGGATCTTCTGGCTTTCATAGTCTCTGGTGAGAAGTCTGGTGTAATTCTGATAGGTCTGCCTTTATATGTTTCTTAACCTTTTTCTCTTACTGCTTTTGATATTCTTTCCTGTTTTGTGTATTTGGTGCTTTGACTACTATGTGACAGGAGGAATTTCTTTTCTGGTCCAATCTATTTGGAGTTCTATAGGCTTTTTGTATGCTTATGGGTATCTCTTTCTTTAGGTTAGGGAAGTTTTCTTCTATAATTTTGTTGAAGATATTTATTGGTACTTTACGTTGGGAGTCTTCATTCTCTTCTATACCTATTATTCTTAAGTTTGATCTTCTCATTGTGTCCTGGATTTGACAGTTATGTAGGTGTCTTCCGTGATATCTTCTGCCCCTGAGAGTCTCTCTTCCATCTCTTGTATTCTGTGGGAGATGCATCTATGACTCTAGATCTCTTTCCTAGGTTTTCTATCTCCAGGGTTGTCTCTCTTTGTGCTTTATTGTTTCTATTTCCATTTTTACATCCTGGACGGTTTTGTTCAATTCCTTCACCTGTTTGACTTTGTTTTCCTGCAATTCTTTGAGGGATTTTCGTGTTTCCTTTTCAAGGGTTTCTATTTGTTTACCTGTGTTGTCCTGTATTCCTTTAAGGGAGTTATTTTTGTCCTTCTTAAAATCCTCTATCATGCTCATGAGATGTGATTTTAAATCCAAATTTTGCTTTTCTGGTATGTTTGGATATCCAGTATTTGCTTTCGTGGGAGAACTGGGTTCTAATGATGCCAAGTAGTCTTGGCTTCTATTGTTTTTGGTCCTGTGCTTGCCTCTAGCCATCAGGCAGTCTCTGGTGTTAGTTTGCGGTCTCTGCCAGTGGCTTGATCCTCCTGTAGGCCTGTGTGTCAGCACTCCTGTTGACCTCTTTTCTTTTAGCCAGATCTGGGAGCAGAGAGCTGCTCCTGGGTTTGTTTGACCTGAGGCCTCCAGGCAGGTTGCTTGGTACAGAAGAGTTGGTCTTACCTCTGTTCTCAGGTTTGAAGGTGCTCCTGGCAACTGGCTTTCAGCTCTCAGTGCATGCAGAAACCTGAAGTGTCCTGCCCCTACTGCTCCTAGGTCCCTCTGCCCAGAGGGCACAGAGAGCACTAAGAGGGTTCCTCTTGGGTCAAGAAAGTGAGCAGAAGTGGAAGTCTCCCCTGAGATCTCAGAATTGTCTGAGACTGTGAGAGTCCAGCTCTCTCCCCCTTGGGATTTGGGTCCCCTATATTTTTAAAATCAGGGTTTTTTTTTTATATAAACAGAACTGATAAAAAGTATATATTGTATTTATTAGAGTTGCTTACAGGTCATGGTCTAATTATTCTAATGATAGCTATCTCTTGATGGAAAGTCCAACAATCTAATTGGTGTTTACTCCATGCTGCTAACTATTCTTCAGAATCCAGAATCCCAAAGAAATAGACTCTTGTGCCAGTGAAGGAGTGAGCATGTCAGGTATATTGAGGGCAAGAAGGCAAATAACAAGAGGTATATTCTTCCATGTCCTTTATATAGGTTGTCACCAGAGGTATGACCCAGATTTAAGGTGGGTCTTCCAACTTCAAATTAGCCAATCAAGAAAAATCCTCACCATTCTGCCTAGCAGGTTTAATTAATTCAAGATTTAGTCAAATTGACAAGCAAGATTAGCCAGCACAATATTTTAGAGCCCAACTCACTTTGGCAGACCACGAATTGGAAATAGTATAATTCTTTTTTCATTATAGAATCCTTTTGTCTAGGTTGAGGCTCTTTTCTTTGAGCCTGAGCAGGTAACAGTCACTGCCTTTGTCCACAGAGTAGACAGTTTATGAGCCTAAATCAAAAATCTGTCACTTACTTTTGTAAAGATTGCTCTTGGAACCAGTTACATCTCATGAAGATACTGAAGTACCTTGCCAAGGCCTCAGTCAGAGGCAGCATAATCTGCTACAGGAGTGAAGGCCACTTGCTCCATTGCCAGTCCCTGCCTGAAAGCCATAGCTTTTGAGGCATTCCTTCTAAAAACCTAGACATGGGAAGAGGATTGATGGGTTCTTACTGTTACCACATCCCTCACTGTGGAACCAGTTAACTTAACAAAACAGTTATGTTGTATCATTATGTTATGAAGTAAAAGCCCAGAGACGACTTCACACAACTGAAGTTCAAATTGAGAGTCTGTATTAAACTGGCTTGCTACTGCCTGGAAAGAAACACTTCTCTCACAGAGCAGTACTGAGCCCATATTATAGGGAATATTTAAAGACAAAGAACACAGAAAAGCCACATTCTGGTTAGTATTTGCAGGGGAAAGCAAGCAAGCAGTTTAACAAGAGCCAAGAACATGGAGTTAGCAGGGCATGTGGACTCTAAGTCTGTAGAACAAGATTGGGTCCTAAAAGGTAGCAAGGCTTACCTCACCCTTCCACTCACACCTCACTGTTCACCTATCCATACTAATGGCTCAAAAAACCTCTGCTTGTGATTAAAAAAGCAACATACCAAGAGTTGCATCAAAACTTTGTTAGCTCTAATTCACATTCCCCCACTTTAAGGAGTGTATGTAATGCTTAGGTTTCTAAGAAACTCAGATGAAACCACTCTTTTCTCTAACAGCAAATGCTAACTACTATAGGAAAGTTGTTATGTGTGGTAGACTGCTGATGCATACATACAACCTTTTTGCACATACACACACACACACACACACACACACACACACACACACACAGAGGCACACATCTTTATCATCTAACACACCCATAAATCTATTTTCTCTGAACACAAACCCAAATATAAGAATATAAGGGCACAAACTTGGAGACTTCTTTTAAACACCAGGAGAAGGGGGGATGCCCAAAGGTGAAATCCCAGTACAGACTGAGCATTGGTATAAATACAGGCAGGCTTCTGGGCTGTGCCATGTACAGAGCAGGATGTGGAAGATGTATTGGGGTGGTCTTCCTGCCCCTACCATTCCTTTGCTAGGGTCATGTACAAGGTACAGATCCCAGTGTTGTTGGAGGCATCCTGGCACTAGACCTTTGGGAGAGCCTGGGGTATAGAAGCACTCTCTCATTGTCATTCCGTCTCTGCACTGAATGTTCACTGGAAAGTTGGTGAAGAGCCCAGCACTGTATTTAAGGCAGGTGACGAAGGAACAAATGTTAAGATTCAGTGTATGGTTTAGAAATTATTAAAAATGACCTGAAATCATACTACTGATCACTGGGAAAGCGGTTTACACACACACACACACACACACACACACACACACACACACACACACACAGAGAGAGAGAGAGAGAGAGAGAGAGAGAGAGAGACAGAGAGAGAGAGAGACAGAGAGAGAGAACTTCTTTAGAAAATTAAAAGTACAATATTATTTTTCATGTTGAAAATGGAACTTGCATATTAATTTATATTAATTTAAAATATTTTCCTATAGTCCAGACATAGCAGAATTCTCCCTTAATTCCAGCATCAGGGAGGCAAATACAGATGGATCTCACTGGGGGAAACTAGACTACATTGTAGGTTACAGACCAGCCAGGACTATACAGTGAGATCATGTATCATTTTTGTTCCACTCAAGGCTAAAGAGATTATTCTTTTAGAAGACTAGAGTTTGTTTCCCAGCACACACATCACAATCATCTGTATTTCCTGTTCTGGGGGATCTGGTGCCTTCAGGCCTCTTCAGGTATTAGGCATGTATGTGGTACACTCTTAGGAATGGAGACAAACACATAAAATTAAAACATTTTAATCTTTCAATAACATTATGTTATGCATGGGATACAAGCACAGATATGTGCATGATCATATACATACAGGCAGAGAACCATCTTTATAAGACAATTCTAATATTGCCATTTCTACAGTGGCATCAGCCAGCTGATGTGTAACTGTTGAAGTTACTGCCATCAGTGAGGTACTCTTCCAGCTACTTTCTGTACTAACTGAAGGCTTGCTATTTGAAACTCCTCTTTCCTACAGGGCAGCGTTCTCCATTAATTGTTCACAGACTTTATTGTGAAACCACATGGTAGCATTGCTCACAGTTGGCTAGAGAGCAAAACTGGACATGTTATCTTTTTAGCTGTTTGTGCGTGCGCGCGTGTGTGTGTGTGTGTGTGTGTGTGTGTGTGTGTGTGTGTGTGTGTGCGCGCGCGCGTGCGTGCACATGTTTTATAATCTCTTTGTGGAGAGTGATAAAAATTAGAGCTTTCACTAGCCTTCTTTACCTTCATACCTTCATTTTTACCTGAAAAGTTTTTTTAAGAGGAGCCTCAGTGTTTAGCTACTGCTCCAGCACCAAGTATGCCGCCATGTTCCCTGACATAATCAATAATAATGAACTAATGCCTCTAAAACTGTAAGTAAGCCTCCCTATTAAAGGCTTTGTTCTATAAATTTATCTGGTCATTGTGTCATTTCACAGAAATAGAACAGTGACTGAGATACATGTCTACTAGTAGGAACATGAAATGTTGGTGTTGAAAATATTTTGAAATAACCCATGTTCTTCCTTACAAAGGCAAACATAGCATTATACATGATGCTGCAACAGTTCTCCTAGGTATTTACCTGACTGAACTAAAAACTTGTCTGCAGAGAAGTCTGCCCGTGAATGCTTATGTCAAATTGATTCACAGTTAATAATAATTAAATTAACCATTACATTAATCAACAAATGAGTAAACTATTACAATCACAGAATTCTAGTCAGTTATAGCAAAGGATCTATTGCAGTGCAAAGCACATGTATGAACTTTACATGAAAGGGGTCATCCCTGAAAGACTGCGTACTGTTTAACTCTGATGTTTATGAAAAGGTAAGGCTATAATGATGATGAAAAGATCACTGTGAACCATAAGATCAGAAAGAGAAGTGAGTTTGTAGCTGAAATACAGGAGTTTCTAAGGCAATGAAATAGCATTGTTCCGCAACAATAGATACATGACATGGCATGACACAGGCATATTGGAATTGAGCAATTGAAAGAACATGTGTGACATAGAACTTATCATAGAACTTCGTAAAGTGAAGAAAGAAAGAATTATATCAGCACTAAAAACATTCTAGAAAGTATCAGTGAAGACATGACTCATGTGAATAAAATCATATAGAACAACTTGATCAACAAAATAAATATGAACCCATACTAGCACACATCAATCACTGAATACATAAATACATGGAATGAAAATATTAATTCTAATAGTTCATTTAGATAGCTACCTCTTCATTAAATATTATATAACTTTCAAATCTGTGTTATGGACTCTGCATAGGAATTGTGTTTTTAAGAGTACAATGTGGAAAGGAGAAGAAAAGGGGGTAATTTTTAATAGAAAAACTAGATAAACACTCCCAGACAGGTGGCCAAGGATTCTAGCAAGACTGATAAGTCATACTAATGATGTATTCTCTTGGCAAGATAAGATAAGAATATGACTTGTTTTGGACTTTGGCTATGCTTTGTCTCCAGGAGGAAGAGAACCTTCTTCTGGCTACCATTGTATAAAGATGTACAACTCTCAGCTCCTTCTCCAGCATCACGTCAGCCTACATAATGCCATGCTTCCTTCCATGATGATAATGGACTAAAGTGTTGCTGTAAAATATAAAAAATAGGCACAACTGGTTCCCACATGTCACCTCTCCATGCTGGCTCCTTGGTACTCTTGGACCCAGGTAGTTGCTCCCTGGTGTTAGTTCCAGCACCATAGGGCCAGATAGAACTAACATTATATCTCTGATTAGTAGCTCTTCTGGCTGCCTCTCTCCCACACTAGTTTCGGCAACGGAGCGTCATATAGAATTAACCCTAATTTTCCCTATCCAAACCGCAGGTGAAAGTTCCAACATGCTTCAGATAAACTCTGTACTCTTTCCTTCTAACTATAAAAAAAGTCAGCTCCAATTAAATGTTTGCCATTATAAGTTTTGCCTTTGTCATGGTGTCTCTTCAGAGCAATAAAATCCAAACTAAGGCACTCTGAAAAAATGGTCAATGAGGTTTGCATGATGCTATATAGAAAACATACTTAAGTGAAGAACATTCTACATATAACCAAATAATATTTCTTAACAATTTCAAAATTACCAAAAATAAAGGACTCTGAAGACACATGACAGTTTCTTTCTTTTGAATTCTTACTTAATACTCCCTATTTATGAGCAAATCAGTTGACTACAAGCACAGAAAGTCTCTCAGGCTGGATACTTAATTTTATATATAATCAGGTGTATAATCTGTCTTAAAAGTAAAACAAAACGTTCTTGTCAACAATACTGTGAGATAATACATAAAGTTGGGAAGCCAGTGTATGCATAGCAGATGAAACAGTCATCTTGGTTCTTATTTTATTTTTATATAAAATGTAGGTGTCCTGACGGTAGGTGGCAGTTCAGGTGTCCATAAAACTGAAATCCTCTATGTCACAGGGGAACATTGTCCCTATTGACTGTCATTCAAGGTTGGTTCTGAGCTTTGGCTAAAGGTCAAGAGCACTCCATGTCAAACTAAGAAGTGATAGGAAAAGGTTTTCTTATAGGTGATCTTTTTAAAATGTTCCCAGAAGCCTATAGAAACTATTTGTTCCAAGGAACATAGAGTTATTTATCAGAGACAGACCTCTACATGTGTCTGGAAGGATGGATTTTGCACTGTGGTGTTATGTCATAGGCTCATACTATCTGGGCACATGATGTAAGGCTTAAATTGATCCTATATGCCAATGTCACCATTGCAATCACTGTAGCAAGAGCTTCTACTTAAGAGTAAACCCTCCCATTGGGATGTCTGCGACCATTATAGGAGATAACCATAACTGTGTTGATGAAGTACTTTGTGTGTATGATTTTTCTAAGTGTTTTTCTTTCGTTTTTGTTTACATGCTACTTTATTTAACTCTAAGTGAGGCATTGCTATCCTTTTAAGTTTATAAAAGATAAATCATGGCTTAAGAGGTTGGGCATTCTATGCAGATGCATGGAATAATAAGGGGTATGTCCATTTCATATTCTATAATATTACATTAAATGTTTTTTTCAGAGTTTGAAAAACTTCCTCTAAGAAGACAGGGTTAGTCATGGTTGGAAAACATGCCCTGAGTATGTATTGGAAACATTATTCTCATGCCACAGTATGGGGAGATAGTCTCTAATGTAGAGTGTTTCAATTGTGTGGCTTCTGTTGTCATGAATGGACTATTGTTGGTGGTAGAGGTGCAACAGGCTGTGACAGTACTTTCTTTCCTCTCACCTTCTGTTCATCTTTATCACATGAGATGATATAGAAGAGGACTCTGGCCAGTTGAAATTTTGTACTTTCTAGCCTTTAGCATATTTCTGGAAGATGACATGCAGAAGGAGCTACAAGAGGTGACCTTCCTGGAGACAGCCCACCATCTTGCACAGTTGTGATGGGTATATCCTGTACAGGCCCAGCCCCAGGGGCTTTAACCGAGGACTGCTTCTCACTAGTGCTGTCGTCTCATGTTTGTCATTACTATATTCCTCGTGTATCTGGCATGGTGTGATTTAGGCATGGGGAGACACTCACTGCCTATAGCCTGGTTTGATAACTCCTGGGTGACAGTCCACTCTATTTGGCAATTTTCCTGGATATCAACATAAAGATGAACTTTGATTAAAAAAATATTGTTTAGATAAAATAATGATTTTATGGAATTTCTGACTTGATTTAAATAGTTTTAGGAAGTTAGTGTAGCTTATAAGAAAGTTTCAGAAGACGGCTTAAGTTGTTTTGACAGAAAGTTGTAATAAAGTTAGAAATAAGAGACTGTTCCCCTCCCTTACAAAATAATGAGGGATGCTTAAGTTAGAAAATGAATACAGTAAGCTTTCAGATCGTCCCAGTGGTACTGCCACACTCATCGCTACCTGCCCCAATGTTCTTGGTTCTCCAGTGAAAGAAACACACACACAAACACACACACACACACACACACACACACACACAAACACACACACACACAGTCTTATGTTTTAATATGCCTTAAACAGAGCAATGGTTGGGCCACTTACAGACCTCCATGTGGCTAAAAAACTCCCCTTCGATATTCCCAAGTTATTACTTATTAAAACATATATTCATTCTTGATCCAGACCCACACTTGCAGCCCTCTCAGGGTGACTTCCCCAGCATCTACATGATGACTGTCTCTCTGTCTTCTGCACCTATCAGGCCTGAAGTTTCTCTTCCTTCTGTCCCAGTATGGCAGCTCTCTACCTTCCTGCTCTCCAACACTTGACAGGGAATCCTAAAGTCCCGCCTCTGTTTCCCTACCCAACCATTGGCCACCAGAACTTTATTTACCAGTCAAAACCAACAGGGACAGGTCTTCCTGGTTGCTGCCGCCACAGAGAGCCCGTGGGCAGCACCCCGCGAGCAAACTTGAGCCTCGGGACCACAGGTAAGACCAACTTGTCTGCTGCAAGAGAGCTGCCTGGTGAGATCGGGACACACAGAGGCAGAGTTCATCTAGGACCGGGCACTTCCTGTGTTTGCCGGAGGTCCCATGCCTGCGGATCCCGGCCCGCAGCAGCTCTCTGCTCCCAGACCCCTTGGGAAAGAGACCTCACCGCCTGGTCAGGTGGGCACTCCTGAGGCTGCAGAGCGGAAGAGACCACCAACACTGCCCACTCCTGCCCACATCCCTGGTCCAAGAGGAAACTGTATAAGGCCTCTGGGCTCCCGTGGGGGAGGGCCCAGGAGCGGCAGGACCCCTGCCTGAGACACCGCCGGAACCTGAAGGAAACAGACTGGATAAACAGTTCTCTGCACCCAAATCCGGTGGGAGGGAGAGCTAAACCTTCAGAGAGGCAGACAAGCCTGGGAAACCAGAAGAGACTGCTCTCTGTGCACACATCTCGGACGCCAGAGGAAAACACCAAAGGCCATCTGGAACCCTGGTGCAATGAAGCTCCCGGAAGGGGCGGCACAAGTCTTCCTGGTTGCTGCCGCTGCAGAGAGCCCATGGGCAGCACCCCACGAGCGAACTTGAGCCTCGGGACCACAGGTTAGACCAACTTTTCTGCTGCAAGAAAGCTGCCTGGTGAACTCAAGACACAGGCCCACAGGAATAGCTGAAGACCTGTAGAGAGGAAAAACTACACGCCCGAAAGCAGAACACTCTGTCCCCATAACTGACTGAAAGAGAGGAAAACAGGTCTACAGCACTCCTGACACACAGGCTTATAGGACAGTCTAGCCACTGTCAGAAATAGCAGAACAAAGTAACACTAGAGATAATCTGATGGCAAGAGGCAAGCGCAGGAACACAAGCAACAGAAACCAAGACTACATGGCATCATCGGAGCCCAATTCTCCCACCAAAACAAACATGGAATATCCAAACACACCAGAAAAGCAAGATCTAGTTTCAAAATCATATTTGATCATGATGCTGGAGGACTTCAAGAAAGACGTGAAGAACTAACTCCCTTAGAGAACAAGTAGAAGAATACAGAGAGGAATCACAAAAATCCCTGAAAGAATTCCAGGAAAACACAATCAAACAGTTGAAGGAATTAAAAATGGAAATAGAAGCAATCAAGAAAGAACACATGGAAACAACCCTGGATATAGAAAACCAAAAGAAGAGACAAGGAGCTGTAGATACAAGCTTCACCAACAGAATACAAGAGATGGAAGAGAGAATCTCAGGAGCAGAAGATTCCATAGAAATCATTGACTCAACTGTCAAAGATAATGTAAAGCGGAAAAAGCTACTGGTCCAAAACATACAGGAAATCCAGGACTCAATGAGAAGATCAAACCTAAGGATAATAGGTATAGAAGAGAGTGAAGACTCCCAGCTCAAAGGACCAGTAAATATCTTCAACAAAATCATAGAAGAAAACTTCCCTAACCTAAAAAAAGAGATACCCATAGGCATACAAGAAGTCTACAGAACTCCAAATAGATTGGACCAGAAAAGAAACACCTCCCGTCACATAATAGTCAAAACACCAAACGCACAAAATAAAGAAAGAATATTAAAAGCAGTAAGGGAAAACGATCATGTACCATATAAAGGCAGACCTATCAGAATCACACCAGACTTCTCGCCAGAAACTATGAAGGCCAGAAGATCCTGGACTGATGTCATACAGACCCTAAGAGAACACAAATGCCAGCCCAGGTTACTGTATCCTGCAAAACTCTCAATTAACACAGGTGGAGAAACCAAGATATTCCATGACAAAACCAAATTTACACAATATCTTTCTACAAATCCAGCACTACAAAGGATAATAAATGGTAAAGCCCAACATAAGGAGGCAAGCTATACCCTAGAAGAAGCAAGAAACTAATCGTCTTGGCAACAAAACAAAGAGAATGAAAGCACACAAACATAACCTCACATCCAAATATGAATATAACGGGAAGCAATAATCACTATTCCTTAATATCTCTCAACATCAATGGCCTCAACTCCCCAATAAAAAGACGTAGATTAACAAACTGGATACGCAGTGAGGACCCTGCATTCTGCTGCCTACAGGAAAAAGAGACAAAGACAGACATTACCTCAGAGTGAAAGGCTGGAAAACAATTTTCCAAGCAAATGGTCAGAAGAAGCAAGCTGGAGTAGCCATTCTAATATCAAATAAAATCAATTTTCAACTAAAAGTCATCAAAAAAGATAAGGAAGGACACTTCATATTCATCAAAGGAAAAATCCACCAAGATGAACTCTCAATCCTAAATATCTATGCCCCAAATACAAGGGCACCTACATATGTAAAAGAAACCTTACTAAAGCTCAAAACACACATTGCACCTCACACAATAATAGTGGGAGATTTCAACACCCCACTCTCATCAATGGACAGATCATGGAAACAGAAATTAAACAGAGATGTAGACAGACTAAGAGAAGTCATGAGCCAAATGGACTTAACGGATATTTATAGAACATTCTATCCTAAAGCAAAAGGATATACCTTCTTCTCAGCTCCTCATGGTACTTTCTCCAAAATTGACCATATAGTTGGTCAAAAAACGGGCCTCAACAGGTACAGAAAGATAGAAATAATCCCATGCGTGCTATCGGACCACCACGGCCTAAAACTGGTCTTCAATAACAATCAAGGAAGAATGCCCACATATATGTGGAAATTGAACAATGCTCTACTCAATGATAACCTGGTCAAGGAAGAAATAAAGAAAGAAATTAAAAACTTTTTAGAATTTAATGAAAATGAAGGTACAACATACCCAAACTTATGGGACACAATGAAAGCTGTGCTAAGAGGAAAACTCATAGCGCTGAGTGCTTGCAGAAAGAATCAGGAAAGAGCATATGTCAGCAGCTTGACAGCACACCTAAAAGCTCTAGAACAAAATGAAGCAAATACACCCAGGAGGAGTAGAAGGCAGGAAATAATCAAACTCAGAGCTGAAATCAACCAAGTAGAAACAAAAAGGACCATAGAAAGAATCAACAGAACCAAAAGTTGGTTCTTTGAGAAAATCAACAAGATAGATAAACCCTTAGCCAGACTAATGAGAGGACACAGAGAGTGCGTCCAAGTTAACAAAATCAGAAATGAAAAGGGAGACATAACTACAGATTCAGAGGAAATTCAAAAAATCATCAGATCTTACTATAAAAACCTATATTCAACAAAACTTGAAAATCTTCAGGAAATGGACAATTTCCTAGACAGATACCAGGTCCCGAAGTTAAATCAGGAACAGATAAACCAGTTAAACAACCCCATAACTCCTAAGGAAATAGAAGCAGTCATTAAAGGTCTCCCAACCAAAAATATCCCAGGTCCAGACAGGTTTAGTGCAGAATTCTATCAAACCTTCATAGAAGACCTCATACCAATATTATCCAAACTATTCCACAAAATTGAAACAGATGGATCACTACCGAATACCTTCTACGAACCCACAATTACTCTTATACCTCAACCACACAAAGACACAACAAAGAAAGAGAACTTCATACCAATTTCCCTTATGAATATCGACGCAAAAATACTCAACAAAATTCTGGCAAACTGAATCCAAGAGCACATCAAAACAATCATCCACCATGACCAAGTAGGCTTCATCCCAGGCATGCAGGGATGGTTTAATATATGGAAAACCATCAATGTGATCCATTATATAAACAAACTGAAAGAACAAAACCACATGATCATTTCATTAGACGCTGAGAAAGCATTTGACAAAATTCAACACCCCTTCATGATAAAAGTCCTGGAAAGAATAGCAATTCAAGGCCCATACCTAAACATAGTAAAAGCCATATACAGCAAACCAGTTGCTAACATTAAACTAAATGGAGAGAAACTTGAAGCAATCCCACTAAAATCAGGGACTAGACAAGGCTGCCCACTCTCTCCCTGCTTATTCAATATAGTTCTTGAAGTTCTAGCCAGAGCAATCAGACAACAAAAGGAGGTCAAGGGGATACAGATCGGAAAAGAAGAAGTCAAAATATCACTATTTGCAGATGATATGATAGTATATTTAAGTGATCCCAAACGTTCCACCAGAGAACTACTAAAGATGATAGACAGCTTCAGCAAAGTGGCTGGGTATAAAATTAACTCAAATAAATCAGTTGCCTTCCTCTATACAAAAGAGAAACAAGCCGAGAAAGAAATTAGGGAAACGACACCCTTCATAATAGACCCAAATAATATAAAGTACCTCGGTGTGACTTTAACAAAGCAAGTAAAAGATTTGTAGAATAAGAACTTCAAGACACTGAAGAAGGAAATTGAAGAAGACCTCAGAAGATGGAAAGATCTCCCATGCTCATGGATTGGCAGGATTAATATAGTAAAAATGGCCATTTTACCAAAAGCGATTTACAGATTCAATGCAATCCCCATCAAAATACCAATCCAATTCTTCAAAGAGTTAGACAGAACAATTTGCAAATTCATCTGGAATAACAAAAAACCCAGGATAGCTAAAGCTATCCTCAACAATAAAAGGACTTCTGGGGGGAAATCACTATCCCTGAACTCAAGCAGAATTACAGAGTAATATTGATAAAAACTGCATGGTATTGGTATAGAGACAGACAGATAGACCAATGGAATAGAATTGAAGACCCAGAAATGAACCCACACACCTATGGTCACTTGATTCTTGACAAAGGAGCTAAAACCATCAAATGGAAAAAAGATAGCATTTTCAGCAAATGGTGCTGGTTCAACTGGAGGTCAACATGTAGAAGAATGCAGATCGATCCATGCTTATCACCCTGTACAAAGCTTAAGTCCAAGTGGATCAAGGACCTCCACATCAAACCAGACACACTCAAACTAATAGAAGAAAAACTAGGGAAGCATCTGGAACACATGGGCACTGGAAAAAATTTCCTAAACAAAACACCAATGTCTTACGCTCTAAGATCAAGAATCGACAAATGGGATCTCATAAAACTGCAAAGCTTCTGTAATTCAAAGGACACTGTGGTTAGGACAAAACGGCAACCAACAGATTGGGAAAAGATCTTTACCAATCCTACAACAGATAGAGGCCTTATATCCAAAATATACAAAGAACTCAAGAAGTTAGACCTCAGGGAAACAAATAACCCTATGAAAAAATGGGGTTCAGAGCTAAACAAAGAATTCACAGCTGAGGAATGCCAAATGGCTGAGAAACACCTAAAGAAATGTTCAACATCTTTAGTCATAAGGGAAATGCAAATCAAAACAACCCTGAGATTTCACCTCACACCAGTGAGAATGGCTATGATCAAAAACTCAGGGGACAACAGATGCTGGCGAGGATGTGGAGAAAGAGGAACACTCCTCCATTGTTGGTGGGATTGCAAACTGGTACAACCATTTTGGAAATCAGTCTGGAGGATCCTCAGAAAATTGGACATTGAACTGCCTCAGGATCCAGCTATACCTTTCTTGGGCATATACCCAAAAGATGTCCCAACATACAAAAAAGACACGTGCTCCACTATGTTCATTGCAGCCTTATTTATAATAGCCAGAAGCTGGAAAGAACCCAGATGCCCTTCAACAGAGGAATGGATACAGAAAATGTGGTACATCTAAACAATGGAATATTACTCAGCTATCAAAAACAACGACTTTATGAAATTCGTAGGCAAATGGTTGGAACTGGAAAACATCATCCTGAGTGAGCTAACCCAATCACAGAAAGACATACATGGTATGCACTCATTGAGAAGTGGCTATTAGCCCAAATGCTTGAATTACCCTAGATACCTAGATCAAATGAAACTCAAGACGGATGATCAAAATGTGAATGCTTCACTCCTTCTTTAAAAGGGGAACAGGAATACCCTTGGCAGGGAAGAGAGAGGCAAAGATTAAAACAGAGACTGAAGGAACACCCATTCAGAGCCTGCCCCACATGTGGCCCATACATATACAGCCACCCAATTAGACAAGATGGATGAAGCAAAGAAGTGCAGACCGACAGGAGCTGGATGTAGATCGCTCCTGAGAGACACAGCCAGAATACAGCAAATACAGAGGCGAATGCCAGCAGCAAACCACTGAACTGAGAATAGGACCCCCGTTGAAGGAATCAGAGAAAGAACTGGAAGATCTTGAAGGGGCTCGAGACCCCATATGTACAACAATGCTAAGCAACCAGAGCTTCCAGGGACTAAGCCACTACCTAAAGACTATACATGGACTGACCCTGGACTCTGACCTCATGGGTAGCAATGAATATCCTAGTAAGAGCACCAGTGGTAGGAGAAGCCCTGGGTCCTGCTAAGACTGAACCCCCAGTGAACTAGACTGGTGGGGGAAGGGCGGCAATGGGGGGAGGGTTGGGAGGGGAACACCCATAAGGAAGGGGAGGGGGGAGGGGGATGTTTGCCCGGATACCGGGAAAGGGAATAACACTCGAAATGTATTAAGAAATACTCAAGTTAATAAAAAAAAAAAAGGGAAAAAAAAAAACCAACAGGGAACAGGGTTCCTCAGTGTCTTAGGGGCAGACGTGCAGATCCTTTGCAATTTTGGGGACCAAATTCACAGCACGTGCTTTACAGGAATGTAATTGTACTAGGAAGAAAAATAGGCTTGGCACAATTTAATGATCGAAGAAAACATTTTATTCTAGGTTGGGTCGGAGTTACCGGATCTTGTATTTAGGGATATTCTCACAGGTTTTGATGTACATCATGGAAAAAGAAAACAGGGTAATGAATAAAGAATAAGTAATTCTATAAGAATAAAGTGTAGATGATTACCTAGTTTTGAAGAAAACTTTAAAAATTAAACAGAAGATAGGTGATGATTTGTTACTTGGGAAATACAAATTGGCAGCCTCTAGGCATAGGGAAAAACTTGTTACTATAGAGCAGCTTACTTAAACCTTATTAATTAATGGCAAAAGAATTATTGCATTGGGGTTAAACTGAACTTGTGGAGAGAAAGATAGGTGAGGAATGTTTACTTAGGTATGAGTTTGAAAGGAAGAATACATAGTAATTGTGTTGTAATTTCCTTTTGTTTAATGATTTTTATCTGCTTCAGGTGAATATGGTTTTGTGCTGATTGTTCTTAGAGAATATGTAACTTGTGGTATAAAAAGACTAAAAGAAAAAATAAAGTTCTTGAAGTTAGCCCATTGAAATATGTTCCATCCACTAAATATATTTATGTGTACATGTATGTATGTGAAGTTTATTGGAGCCTGATCATTGAAGCTTTTCCTAGCCATCCACAAAATGCATGTATGTGTATATACATAAAATGTATGTGTGAAGTTGTTGGAGCCTGCCTTGTTTCATCCACTCTGTGTGTGTGTGCGTGTGTGTGTGTGTGTGATGTGTGTGTGTGTGGTGGAGACAAACACACACACACACGCACGCATGCACACGCACGCTTGTGCACACACACACACACACACACACACACACACACACACACACACTTTTCTCTTTTCCTTCTTGCCTGGTTCCCAAAGATTTTAAAGAGCTTAGAGAATTTCTCACTAGTCACAGGGAGTGCCAGCTCCAGTAAAACAAATGTTATTCTCTCAGAGAAAAGTCTGCTGATCACCAACTCCACACTTGGCCTTTCTCAGCTTATCCTGTGGTGTCAAAGCTGGCCTTCAACATAATCATCAATAAATTTTATAACTTAAACAAATATAAAAACTTAAAAATATATAAAAATATATTTTATAACTTAAAACGTACCTTAGGCATTCTGCTAAATAAGGAAAACAAACTGCTAGAAAAGAAATCCAGCGAATCTACAATGCTGGTTACACTCTATGGTTGTTGTTTACTACTAAGAAGCTTGCTTCTTCCTCATAGGATATAATATGCAAAGGGCAAATGGCTGACAGGGTGAGGACACAGAAAGAAAGAAAACTCTAGAGCCTATCTTGCTTTCCTGTTGTTTTTCCTTATTCTTCAGATAAGCATCAACTCTGAAATGGTGCTGCCCATTTGCAAATATCCTCACTAGTACACTCAGAAGTTTTCCTCACTGATCTTGTGTTTGCTAGCACAATAATTTGATAATTGGAATTAATCAAATTGCATAAATTTTATGAGCCAATATAATGAAAATATTCTGAAACACTATTTTAATGTTGCCACTAATAATTTTATAACTGTAGCTCTACATATGAAAGTAAAGGATATGAATGCATTTATTTTCACATTCAGTAAGCCATGAACATGTAACAAACATAGAAACAGAATACCCATGGCTGGATTTCATGTTTCTATGATTGCCTCACAAGCCTATTTGTTCGTGTTATTCACACTGACAAGGAAACTGTCATATTCAATAATTTCCCAACTCAGATCTTCCAACCTGACAATTGGAAGCCTAGTGGCTAACATGAGTTCCAGCAATACCGTGCTAATACATAGACAGGTATACATATCCGTGTTTCAGTGTTTTACATCTGCATATTATAGGATGAGATGTTCTGGCATAGATATATTTCTTCCATTAAACCCAAGCTCAGGAAAACATCAGTGGTTCTCTTCTGCTTTCTTCTACTGACATTCTGTGTCCCGTAGGCACCTGCTTCATTATCAAGAATATTGTAAATCAGCAGTCGAGACATATTTCAAAGAATAAGTGATTTTTTATGCTAATATTATGACTTATGAAACAACCAGCTGGAATATACTTTGATATGAATTTTTGAGTCTAAATGAAGCTTCCGCTAGAAAAATGCCAGTAAATTAAGTATTGTGAATAGGGACACACCGCCTTCTTTATTATTATTTATGGACTAAGAGTGCACAAATGTAAGGAGTGTAAATATTTCCATCTCCTCCTCCACTAGACCTCTTTTTTGCAGATGCTACATGTTTGGAAGTTGACTCATTGATAGAAATGATCTGGCTGCATTGGGACATGGTTGATTTGCATATTTTGAAATTATTAAGAAAATGCTTGATTCATACTTTGGAAGACGACCCATTATCACTAGGTTATAACATTTACTTAGAGGAGAAATAAATGATTATTCATCTTATATTGATACCTTCAAGAAGCAAAGATTCTGATTAGTGTGATAGTCACTAGCATAGATTTTTTTGAAAGCTGGAGTCTACAGATAGAAGTAGTATGACTAACGGAAAGTTGTGCCTAAGTCAGTGGAATAAATGTTATACTAGGAAAAGATCCCACAGATCTCTAGTTTAACCAGGAGACGTGTACCTCTAGTAAGAAGTTCATAGCAGATATTTGTGATTGGCAAATATTACTTCTTCAGTAAGAAAAGAACATTGTATGTACAGCTCCACAACCTTCCACAGAATAGCTAATTCTGTCACTGGTATATTTAACCTTAGATGTTAAGTACTTATAGGCATGGCTTGTCAAAAAATAACTATACAACCAAGAAGAAGAAGAAGTGAATTCTGTGGTCAACTAGAATCTGCATGAACCAAGGCTCACGCAAAATGTGTGAGTTGTAAATGCAGATAGGTGGTGTACACCAACACGGATGAATTGGAACAAGCAGAACACCTGAAAAAATGTACTTTTAGTCTTTCTTGACATTTTATTATGTGAAAGTTAAATGAATTTTATACTGGAGACCTGTGAAATCTCCTAGACTCCTAATTCATCTTTTATTTTACTGTATTATCGTATTTCCCTCTAACTACAATGCTCCATCAACCTATCCTATTAATTCAAAATAAATTGTTTTGGTATATATCTCCACTGAATATCTCCAGCAGACAGCATCATCAATTAGAATTTAATACTTGAAGTTCTTTCTTCTAAGGTAATTATTACATTAAATCCATTGCATAAACTTCAAGTGCAGTACTGGTTGAGCTTTGATAAATGAACATTCATCCCTGTATGAATAAACAAATGACCACTCCAGCCTTGGACAGTTTCCTCTTGACTGTTGCCATTCACTAGCACTATCCTGCCAACTCCTCCCCACTCAAGATAATTCCTTCATCAATTATTTTCCACCAGAATATATGTTTCCCCATTCTAGAACTAAATACACATGGTGTAAATTATGTACTTTTTGTTTGAGGCTTCCTTAATTTAATATAATATTTGGGGGGATCAATTCAGGCTCTGTCTACCTGTTATTAAATATTCCTTATTGATAATTGACATTCCATTGAATGAGTATGGGGGCCTTTATCTTTTAGATGGGTTATAATTGTGAAAGGGTCATAAGTAGTCTTTCTAAAATAGACACATCTGTTTGAGTGTATTTTTTGAGTGATTAACTAGAGGTAAAATTACTGAATCAAGGGTAAGAGTAAATTTAGTTTTATAAAAATATAAAGGTAACAGTAAACTGTAGAAATATAAAAGTATATAGTTTTATAGGAAAAATGCATCTAGAGACTTGAGAGACAGCTCGGCAGTTAAAAGCATATACGACTCTTGCAGAAGACCCAACATAAGTTCTCAGGCCGACAACTTTCTGTAACTCTAGGTCCAGGGGATTTGATTTGCTCCTCTAGCCTACATGAGCACTTGAACTCACAAGCAGATCCTCTCTAAACACCTAATAAATTTTTTAAAACATTTTTTGAAGAAAGAAAAAGAGAGACACACAAAGAGAAACAAAAAAGAGAAAGAAAATAAAACTGTACTAACTAAGCAAATCTTTGGGTAGTCCCAGAAAATTCATGCCACTGTTATATCAGTGAGCATATCTTGACAAGCCTATGTAGCTTGCATAGTTCAGAGCTGGTTAAAACTGATTAATGATTGCTTTTCTTCTCTGGAATTATGCATAGCATCTTCAGTATCTTGAAAGCTAGCCAATACGAATGAGTCTTTCAAATCAGAACCAACTTGATTTCTTCATGTTCTATTCCTCAAGTATGTGGTATCTGCAACAACGGAGTTTTACCTTCAAGTTATGGAATGTAACAATAAGCTTTTTGACATAGGCTATGATGTTGCTAGACAGTTTGTAAACATACTTTTATTCTGCTAACCATTTAGAAAATGATTATTAAAGCAACTCACAATGGGTCAGCATGTACATACAAATACACATATATACACAACCAAATTTAAAAAAGGAAAAAAAAACTGTATCTAGATTTCCAAAACAAGAGTTGTAAGCAAAAGAATGTAACAACCCTAATAATGGTTGCACTGTAAAAGGATAGATATTAAACTCTGCCCAAACCAACACTAAATCTTGTATTGCCAAGTCTTCACAGAAAACATTGCATTATGGTTGGTGTTAGGAGCCATGGCTACAGGTCTTAATGATGTTATTATAAATGAGAGATTTGCCTAGAAAATGAGGATAATTATTTCCAAATGGTAGGATAATTTATATCAAAATGATTTGTAAACAAAGCTTTTTCCAAACATTAGATACTAGTAGTCCAATAATGACTACAAGGAGCATTCATGAATCAAAAATTAAGATGCTGCTCCTTTAGTCATTTAAAAGGGTATTCTGGAGTGAATTGCCTTTAGAAGGAAACTGTGTGTAAACTGTGTAGCCTGAGGGTAGAAGCAAATTCAGAAACTTATCTCAAAATACTGAGCTGTGTCTGGCTTGATCTGTACGTGAGATGCTTGATGAATGTTCAGTCAAATTTTAGATAGATTAGACGGAATAGAATTCAAAAGGCTTTCAATAAGTTCAAGGCTTTCATTCTTTAACACAAAACGTTTCTTAGTAACATTATCCTCCATGGAAAATCATTTTTCCTTTTTTGAAAAAAATCTTTGGAGAAATCTTCTATTCACTATTAGAGGCTCAAGTCCAGTAAATGATACATAGGACTAAGTGGCTAGCAATTTTTTCTAAACTATTTTTTTTGTCAATGTGCCTTTCTATATTGTAGAGACCTTAGAGGAAGGTCCATTTTGCCAGAAACAATTTGATAACGAAATAGAACACAGTTGTTAACTCTTGTGCCATCTCAGAACACCACACTAGTACTGGGCTTTTACTACTCAATTAAATGTAATTTTATCGTTTTCTTGTATGTATGTAGGAAATACTTCATGATGTTCAGATGTTGCAATGTATGTATACATACCGAAGTTATTCTCTAATCAAGCATATTCATCATTTCTTTAGTCATTTTCCTTTTTTTTTGCCCCTTCTTTTATTTATCTTAATTTCTCTTCCTTTTCTCTAGGCCGATATTCAGCTTACGGTGTGGAATTATGAAGTAATGTTCTATATTACCTCTAGATTTAATCACCCGTCACTTTGACTCTCACCTCCCAGTGCCATCTTAAGCTCCACAGAGGTGAAGCCTCTGGCATATTCACCTGCAGACACATTGACCCAGAGCACAGCATTCAGTAAGGGAGGAGGTTTACAGAACAGAGCAGTATGGGAATACCATTTTATGACTAGGCCAGAGGGCATTATGGGCAACTCCTGAGAATGTCAAGGTACTAAAATTACTATTTCTGGTCTTCCAAAGATTTTCTGGGTAAAGGTTAGTGGCACCCCAATGTCTTGGCTCTTCAGAGAAGATTAAATTCTTGAAAAGCAGAATATTTCAGAGTCTCTGAAGGCCATGTTTTATGGAGTTCTTCTGCTACTGTAATGTATGGTGCCTATGAACTTAGCAGTTTCTGCCTTCCCCTGGAACACAGTATAACACAGTACACTATAGGAAATATATCCCCTTTCCGATAATTTGCAAGTCAGCAAGAGTGTTTTAAAAAACCTTTCATTTTAAACATTCTGAAAAACACAGTTCTCTCTCTGACTCCTTTATAGCACCCTGTCTTAATTTCACACAGTGTCCCACACTCAGATTCTATTCAGTGTTTCACAAAAGGAAGGATCTATAGGCCACATGCAAGTCCACTTTTCACCAAAGATAAACCATAAGTCTGCTTCTTAACCACTGGGGTTGATGTATATGAATGGAAGGGACTTCCTCACTTTCCTGAAAACTTTGGATGCAATGCTTTATCCTTTCCTCTGTGCCTTCTGTACTCAAGGTGGCAGGGTCCTGGCCTGAACCCTTGCTCTCCCTTGAATGTCCCTCAGTTTGTACCTCTTACCTTTCTAGCTCTGGGCACATTGCTACCTCTCAGCTCTTAAGAAGAAACCTTAGACTCTATCTAGAGCTCTTATCTTTTTCTACATTTCTATTTCAAGCCTTAGTACCTCCATTTCAGTGTTTTCTACCTTCAGTGTTTCTCCATGTTTGGCTTCCTACCATCCTACTTATGAAAATTCTAGTCCTGAGGTCTTCCACTCTACAGCAGCCTTGTGGCTGGCTAGGAGTCAACAAGCCAGTGCCTTAAAACTTCATCCTTAACTCTTTCTTAGTTCAGGCTCTGATCTTCTAGATGTATTCTAGCAGAATATCTCGGCTTACTCTCTAAAAAGTTTCTAGAGCCACTGCCAGTTTCTACCAAGAGTCAACTCTGAACCTATTTTAGAAGCCAGATTCTTTGACATGAATTGCACATGCCTTCAATTAGACATGAGTGAATCCTTATGAGATATGTGCTCTGTCTAGTTGGGGAGACTGGAAGCTCTTAGAAGGTAAGCGCATTGGCTATGTTTATGCATGCAGGAAAGCTTCTGCTGCATTAGCAATACAGGCTGTGATCTATAACCCTGGTGAGCCTTCTATGGCACCCCCTATCTGGTTCCCTGTGATATTCCTTATTCTTGCTATTTCCACCCTCTCCCTGACCTGTCTAGGAACTAAGCACTACTCATGCTATTAGTTATACAATGCTACCCTGTGACCTTCCAACAGCTCCTGCTCTTGAACTTCATAGAGTGCACTGTGTAAATTTGGATGAACTTTTGCTGCATTGCTTTTCCCCCCTGTGTTTAGTTGTGCTTTTTGTTTGTCATGGTTTCTCTATGTAATACAGGTTTGCTTCTAGCTCACTTTGTATCCTAAGCTGACAACTTAGACTTTGTCTGCTTCATTCTCCTGATTGCTCAGGTTACACATTGCTTTTGGTGCTTAATCCTTGTGAAAATTCTCTTAAGGGTTCATTAACTTCCTAATGGATGAAGAAAGGACAAATAGAAAAATGAATATTTTTCTGGAGTATATATGATAAATGAATATATATCTGGAGTTAGGTGTCCTTCATGCTTTGATAGAACTTCACCTTCCCACAGCCCAGAACCCCAGAAGATTTATAAGCTTTAGCATGGTAGGAGCACTTAGCTAGTCTCAGTAGGAGGTCTCAGAAGGTACAGTTCTGGGCCGTGAACATCAGGGAGAAGGAACCCACAATTGTTAATGTACACAGTCAATTGCTCACTCTCAGACTAGTGAAGATCTTGACATCCCTCAACCCCATCTAGAAAAAGTCTTGCCACTCTCAATTAATTCAGGACTTTAGTTAGGGCTTCCAATTCCCATAGTCCAACACTTAAGACTAGAGAAATATGACATCTTCTATTCATGCCTTACTCCTAATCACAATACACAGATGTTCCATACCCCCTTTGCCAATCAAACCCACTTATCTTATCTCCTTGAGTAACTAAGCCTGAGCAGGCCCATGGCTGCTTTTGGAACCCTTTCCCATCTTTCAGTCTATGCACATCCCTGCTCTCAGCTATGTAAAGCCACATACCTCCTAGTGCCTTCCCCCTGCTGTGATTCTTTGCTATCTTGTACACAGGTGGAAGAAATGTGCATTTTCAGCAGTTGGGAATAAATATCCATTCTAAAGGATATGTGTTTGGTCCATGGTTTTCAAGTCTGGCCAAAGCAGGAGTCACTGGAGAAGCATCTAATGATAGGCCTGTGCTCAAATCCTACTTAATTCAGAGCAAAGACTAACACTGCTTTGATTCTCCAAAGCTTATGCATAATAAAGAATAGTTATTCATGATGTCTCTTTTGTTAATCCTTCAATGAACTCACAAATTACCATCTGGCCCGGAACCTGACATATAATAGGTATTCAGTAAATGTTAATTATTTTCCTGTCTCTTTATTTCAGAAGAAATGAATTATATAACTGTAACTTGTTTAAATAATTACATTAACTGATTTATACCACCTATAGTTTTTGTTGTTCTGAATATTTCGGTGTCTTTAGCAAATGTTTTCTACCTTGCACTTGACCTTCAATTATCCCTTTAATATCCTTTCCTTGACATTTTACTATTAAATTCATTAATTAGTCTGCATATTTCTCAAACTTCTATACAATTATACTTTCTGCCACCTACTCTTTTCTACTTTTAACCCTCATCCTTGATTCTTCCTTTTTGCTTTAATTTTGCTCCAGTAAGTGGTAGATGTTGTGCTCCAGCAAGGGAAGTAGACCTTGAAATACCACTGACTTGAGTGTTTTATATTATTATTTATTTAAATTACGTTGGTTGTACATTATGAGAGGGTATTGGAATTTCCTATAATTTAATTTTCTTTTGATATGTTGAAACAGCCTAGAAAGAAAAGGTGAGAAAGAACTTCAATGCCTAAACATATTAGATATGAAGAACTCAATCTGTTGCACTCTGAGTCTGAAAAAGCTGTGACACAGATGCGAAACATCCTCCAAACCTATTGCTTATTAGTGGCAGAGTTGCCTTTTTGAAAATTGGGATAAAATACTGAGACAATTTAAAAATCATTTAGTGATTTTTAACCTTTGCCCTCTTTCATATATAGCCTCAAACCAGTAGAAAAATTACAAACCCTAAGCAATCTCAAGTATGGTAAGTTTAGTAAGTGTACATCATTTTTAAGTTCTCAGTCAGCAGCTAGTATACCTTTAACTGTCCACCAGACTCAAATGGCCATCAGTTGTTTCCACAACCTGAAGTTGAAAAGTTGCAGTTCCCTGAGCACTCAAGGTCATTTGACTCATGTTGGTTTCTTCCCATAGTGGGGGGAACTTTAAATGACCCAATGAAAAAAAGCGTTTCTTTCCTTCAAGGAGTAGAAAGGAGTTCACAAAACACAGGAGCACCATGTTACATTTTCTCCTATTTCATCTCTTCAAGTTTACTTCTTTATTTCTTTATTGTTGTTGCTGTTGCTGTTATTATAGCAAAATAAGGGAGACAATAATGGCTTTGCAGTGAGCTGCCAAGAGCAATGAATAATTCCTAGATCCTAGAATGACAATGAAAGTCACAGTTGTTCAAACCCTAACTACAGTTACAATCTCTAGACATCAATGGCTGAGAAAGGTACAAAAGGAGGATTGGTGCACTCATTCTACCCAGAGGAAACAACATATTTAATTGCCTGTGCTCCCTGTCAAAGAAAAGACTAGGAAATGAAGCTGTTGCAGAAAAACCAAGGTCATGGATTCACTTGGTGCTAAAAACCACAACAATTTAAGGAAGACCTCAGTATTTCTTACATATGTGAGACACATAAGATATTTACTTTCCTGGTGGGGAAGGGAAACAAGGAAAAGAGCTGTCACAGTCTTTTGATCCACAGATCTTTTCAAATGGCAGGAAACCTGAAAGCCTGAAAGCTTTTGTGTGGCTGGAGGTGGATATCTGGAAGGTAGAAAAAAATGTCTTTGCCTTCTTTCCAGAGATTAAACTGCTCAGGGCATACAGATTGGAAGAATCTACCGCTCATGAAAACCACAAAGGAAATGAGACAATAGAGAAATGACTGTTTTGTCAAATTGCTTCATGGGGTGACTGGAGACAAAGAAGAGGATTGCCACGAGGGAGCAATGTCTGGGGCCGGAACCATACTGTCAGGAAACCTAATCCAAGGAAGGATGCCAATCATTGCCTTCCTATGTTTATAATCCATGGGAATATTCACAGGCTCTGTTGAATCAAAGTTGCTAGAAGTCCCATAAGGAATAAAGAAACACCTTGTGTGGAACATGAGCTAACTGACTACAAGAATGGACAAGAGGGAAGTTAGGTACCCCTTGGATACGAAAATATGCAACAGTAGCTTTTAAAACCTGTTGGCCATTCTTTTTCAGTCACTAGAAGTGGACGAACCTTCTCCAAAAGCCTCAAGTGTCAGAACAACTCCATCTTTAAAAAAGTAAATGGCATTGGTAGTTTAATAGATACAAACAGAAGGACCAAAACCAAACAACAAACAAACAAAACAGGAAATTGGCAGAAGGAAGAGTTGCAAGTGGATCTTTCCAGAGAGTTATAGATCAATAATAATACATTATCTTTTTGACAAGGCATTAAAATAAGCATTTGACGACAGAAGATAGTCAACCAGAATGTTCCAATATTCCAAGCAAAATGCTGGATAATATTGACTTACTCGGTTTGTTCTATAGTCCAGGCACTTTGCTGTACCAGGGCCATATCTATAACAATATAAATATCACAGAGCCTTGAGTTCCCTGGTAAGAGGAGCAAAGTTGTGATGCTTTCAATCATCTCTTCACCTACCAGATTATCAGATTATGCATGGAGAAGAAAAGAATACCCTAAATGTGCCATTATGAAGAATCCACGGCTCCCTGATCCTGTCTCACCAGTTATGATTCAACTGACCCTTACTGT
This sequence comes from Rattus norvegicus, assembly GCF_021556685.1. NCBI lineage: Eukaryota > Metazoa > Chordata > Mammalia > Rodentia > Muridae > Rattus > Rattus norvegicus. The sequence goes on along the minus strand of NC_141538.1, from coordinate 19,114,806 downwards.
TAACATATATCCTGTTCATGATGAATTGGCATTCCTCCTTGAATTAGACTTCCTCACAGTATAATATAGGCTTAGACATTAGCAATGGCTGCCTCATGTCAATCCTCTCCTTTGTTTCTTTTGTGTCCTGTGTCTAACTATGCACAGCTGGGTGCAGGAGTAGCCTCATAAATGACTACCATTATATCCCCATTTCAGATCGATGCTCTCATAATTTCCAGAGACCATACATTGAATTTAACATCCCCACTGACCACTTAATACATATCTCAAAAATAATGTATTTCAAATGATATTTACCCCACCCTCAAATCTCTTGTACTTCAGTTTGCTGGCATAAGAAATGACTGAAATAAGGAATATCTGCGATATGTTCATCTTTACTTTTTCTCTCATACACTATATCTAATCCATAAGCAAAATGATTACACACACACACACACACACACACACACACACACACACACACACACAAAGAAGATTATAGCTCCTTTTAAGTTATATTTTATTTTACTTCTTCACTTTTCATCCTACTCACTGCTCCTCCTGGTGACTCCCTCCCACAATTTTCCCATCCTCCTTCACCTTCTTCTCTGAGGCAGGTAGGGTCCTTCTGAGTATCCTTCCACCCTGGCACTTCAACTTTTTGTGAGGCTTGGAGTTTTTCCCACTGAAGCCAGACAAGGCAGCCCAGCTACAAGAACATTCCCCACCTATAGGCAACAGCTTTTGGGATAGCTCTCATTCCAATTGTTTGGTACCCGCATGAGGACCAAGCTGCATATCTGCTACATATGTGGAAGGTGGGCTAGGTTCAGACAGTGCATGTTCTTCGCATGGTGGTTCATACTCTGAGAGCCCAAGAGTACATGTTAGTTGACTCTCTTGGTCTTCCTATGGAGTTCCTAACCCCTTCAGAGCCCACAATTATTCTTCCTTTTCTTTCTTAAAAGTCCCTAAGCTCCATCCACTGTTTGTCTGTGTGTATTTGCATCTGTCTGAGTCAGTTATTGGGTGAAGCCTTTCAGATAACAATATTGAGAAATTGGAGAAACTTACTGTAGGTAAATCTCGTTTATATTACTTGAACCTCAACTTGGTTTTGTTGTTGTTTATATGAACATTAGTATACATGACTCACAGGCTTAAAGGAAAATGAACCACAGAGCTTCTCAGAGAAAACACAGAGACAAATATCACTTATTCCCAACTAAAACAACAAATATTCTGGACTTCATAAAACTCTAAACTGGTTTTGCAAGATCAAAATAGGACACAAGCTGCTTACTGTGACAACATAGTATAATATGTATATTTGATAGAGAATTCATGCCCAGAATATAAAAATCAACATTCATAGGTTAATGAAGTCACAACCCAATAAAATGTCAAAAGACTTGAGTGGACATTTCATAAAGTGATGATATCCAAGAATCTGATAATCCATCTACTGTGGATGCCAGCAACAACATGGAGTTATTTTGGAAACATCCATTAGAATGAGAAAGAAAACCCACACAAAGAGCACACACATCATGATTCCATACTACCATGTCAGACATGGAAGTAATGCATTTTTTACTTTTGTTTTGTCAGTTAATTTATTTATTCATTTTATACCCACTCCCTTTTTTTCTCCCAGTCCCGACCTCACAAACCACTCCCCCCGATTACTTCCTCTTCTTCTACTCAGAGAAGGAGAAGCTACTAACTTGCCCTGGTACATCAAGTCACAACTGGACTAAGAACTTTCTCTCCCAATGAGGGCAAACAGGCAGCTCAGCAGGGGAAGGGGATCCAAAGGCAGGCAATAGCATCCACTTCAGTTGTTAGGGGACCCACATGAAGACTCAGTTGCACATCTGCTACCAATATGTATGTACCATATGTCTTTGGTTGTGTGTGTATGTATGTACCAATATGTCTTTGGTTGGAGATTCAGTCTACTTGATTCCCCCATAGACCCAGGTTAATTGCTTCTATTAGTCTTCTTGTGGTGTCTTTAACCACTCTATCTCCCTTAGTTCTTTCTCCCACTCTCCCACAAGATACCCCAACCTAATGTTTGGCTGTAGGTCTCTCCATCTGCTTCCATCTGCTGCTGAATGAAGCTTCTCAGAAGACAGTTATGCTAGGTTTCTGCCTGCAGGCATAACAGAGTACCATCAATAGTATCAGGGGTTGGCTTTTCCCCAGGGGATGGGTTTTAAATTGGTCCAGTAATTGTTTAATCCTTCCCTCAATCCGTGCTCCACCTTTATTTCTGCACATCTTATAGATAGGACAAATTTTAGGCAGAAGGTTTGTGGGTGATTTGGTGTTCCTCTTCCTACACTCGAAGTCACACCTGGCTACAGATAATGGCTACTATATAGTCATCATATCCCCAGCTGCTAGAAAGCTCATCTAGGGTCATGCTCACAGCCTCCAAGCAGCCTCCCCTGTCCCAGGTCTTTATATTGTCCCAGAGATGCCTCCTCCACTAATTTCTGTTCTTCCTCCTAGGCCTCTCCTGTCTCCACCCTGTTCTCTCCATACTTTATCTACAGCCCTGTTTCCTTTCAAACTAAACTTCCACCCAAATCCCTCCATAATCCACTTCTGATGTCTATTTTCCCTTCTGAGTGAGATTCAAGTGTCCTCCCTTGGATCCTCTTTGTTACTTAGCTTCTTTGGATCTATGTATCTCAGTATGGGTATCCTGTGCTTATGGCTAATACCCACTTATTAGTACTTACTATGCATGTCTTTCTAGGTCTGGGTTACTCACTAAGGATGATATTTTCTAGTTTCATCAGTTTGTCTGCAAAGTACATGATGCCTTCGTTTTTAATAGGTAAATAGTATTCCATTATGTAAATGAACCACATTTCTTTACCCATCCTTTGGTGGAAAAACATTTAGGTTGTTTCGAGTTTCTGTTATGAATATAGTTGTACAAATGTCCTTGTAGTATGGTAGAGCATCTTTTGGGTATATGCCTAGAAATGGCATAGCTGGGTCTTAAACTAGAACAAGTCCCAATTTTCTGAGAAACAACCAATTGTTTGCCAAAGTGAGTATACGTTTGGATTTCCACCAGCAATGTAAGAGTGCTCACCTTGCTCCACATCCTCACCAGCATGTGCTATCACTTATATTTTTTATCTTAACCATTCTAATGGGTATAAGATGGAATCTTGGGGTCATTTTGATTTACATTTCCCTGATGACTAAGGACTATGAACATTTCATTAAGTGCCTCTCAGTCATTCAAGATTCCTCTGCTAAGAATTCTCTATTTAGCTCTGCATCTCATTTTAAAATAGGGCTGTTTAAGTTTTTGGTGTCTAATTTCTTCAGCTCTTCATAAATTTTGGATATTAATCTTCTGTTAATGTAGGGTTAGTGGAGATTTTTGCCTAAGTTGTAGGGTGCTGTTTTGTCCTATTGACTGTGTTCATTGCCTTACAGAAGGTTTTCAGTTTCATGAGGTCCCATATATCGTTGATCTTAGAGCCTGAGCCACTGGTGTTTTTTCTCCTATACTAATGAGTTCAAAGTTATTCCTTACTTGCTACTTGTCATGGTTTGAATATGCTTGACCCAAGGAGTGGCACTATTTGGAAGTGTGGTCTTGTTGGAATAGGTGTGTCACTGTGGATATGGGCTTTTAGACTCTCATACTAGCTGCCTGAAAGTCAGTATTCTGCTAGCAGCCTTCAGATGAAGATGTATAACTCTCAGCTCTTCCTACACCATGCCTGCCTGGATGCTGCTATGTTCCTACCTTGATGATAATAGACTGAAACTCTGAACCTGTAAGCAGCCCCAATTAAATGTTGTCCTTGTAAGAGTAGCCTTGGTCATGTTGTCTGTTCACAGCAGTAAAATCCTGGCAGAAGTTGAATCCAGGAGTAGGGTATTGATGTGATAGGCCTGATCATGCTTTTGTTTGGAGCAATGTGGATTTTGGGACTTTGGAAAGCAGTGGAATGTTTTAAGTTGGGCTTAATAGGATATCCTAGTAGTAATATGGAAGACTTTGTTACTGAGAATGATTTAAATTGTGTGGATCTGGTCCAAAAGTTTTCAGCTCAATATGTGGCCTAGAGACTGTTTTCATGGTAATTTTATGAAGGATGTGACTACTCTTTGCTCTTGTCTGAAGAGTCTACCTGAGACAAAGGTGAAGAGAATCAGATTAATTACATTGAAAAAGGAAGTCTCAGAAACACCCATCAGACACCCACCATTTGTTCTCTGGTTAAGTCTCATGAAGAGTATTTTGAAGAAGTATAGCAAGTTTAGAAAGGAAAAATATAAAATATATAGCTCAAGTATTAAAGGGGCACCAGGAATGAAGTGGAACTGACGTCAATATTCTAGGAAAAAACAGATTAAGCAATTTTGGGGCAAGATCCTACTGAGCTAAGTTTATATTCAGCATAGTGGTACCCACTTTTAATTCCAGGAGACAGGCAAGCATATCTGTGAGATCAACGTCAATCTACACATCAAGATCCAGGACAGCCAAGCTTAGGCAGGGAAGGAGTTGGAAAACAGAGAGCTAGTGGAAATGGAAGAGGACAAGTAGGTCATGTTCCAGCTCCTGCAAGCAGAAGATCTCAGAAGCTTTGTCCACATGGCTCTGGCTTTAAAGTGAAAACTAGAAGAGACTACTGAGACAATTGGTGCCACTTAGCTGGAGCTAACAAATTAGCAGTGATTAAGAAGAACCCAGCATCACTGAGGTGAAATATTCTGAGAAGTAGTTTATGAGAGCACAAAGAAGCTATGTTATAGAGAGAGCCAAGGTTGTTCCTCGTGCTTCAGCTTGACCTGGCAATGTGTAAGAGTCACCCAGGTGGTACTGGTTTTGAAGGCATGAAGAACATCTGAGGCTCGCCACTGTCAGAGGCCATAGAAGGCCCTTGGTGAAAGGGTAGCCTTAGTTGTAGTTGACAGCTCAGGATTGAAGGGAGCATGCAAAGGATTTGACCTTGGCACCATTAAAAGACCCTTTGGATGCAATTGGTGATGCCTAGTTGCAGCAGATCATCACAATGTATTAGAGATGCCAGTACCATGGGATGATCACCAAGAACAGCAACAGCAGTGGAATGGATCGAGCTGAACTTAGAGTGCTACAGAGGGCAGAGCTGGAGAAGTGATGCCAGCCCTTTGGAGAATCCCAGAAGATCATGTGTACATCTCAGACAGAGAAACAAGAAGCTGTAACATGAAAGTTGCCTTGGAGACTCTAAGATTTTTGAGATGCCAGAGCCATAGCATATCTACTGAGGAAAGCTGCTAACAAGCAGTCCAGTCAGCCAAGAGATAGAAGTTTTTTTTAGTCAACAAAGATGAAAAAGAAGTTGGAGATCTGAAGACTACTTTGACATCAGACATGGAGATGCAGAGTTCGGACTTTGTCCAGCTGATTTCCTGTCTTTCTTTGGGGGTTACAGTTAAGTGATTGAATGGACCTCAGAAGAGACTTTAAACTTTTGACTTTTAACATTGTTGAGACATCTATAGACTGTGGAGACTTTGGAAGTTGGATGAAATGTATTTTGCATTATGGTATGTTTAGGTACGGTCCCCATATACTTATGTGTTTGAACAAGCCTATAGTGGCCAGGAAGTGGAATGTCATGGTTTGAATATGCTAGGCCCAGGGAGTGGCACTACTGGGAGGTATGACCTTGTTGGAATACATTTGTTACTGTGAGTGTGGCATGTAAGACCCTCATCCTAGCTGCCTGGAATTCAGTATTGTGCTAGCACCCTTCAAATGAAGTTGTAAAACTTTCATTTCTTCCTATACCATATTGCTTGGGTGCTACCATGTTTCTACCTTGATGATAATGGACTGAACTTCTGAACTGTAAGTAGCCCCAATTAAATGTTGTTCTTATGAGAGTTGCCTTGGTCATGGTGTCTGTTCACAGCAGTAAAACTCTAACTAAGTTACTATTAAATTTACTGTATCTGATTTTATGATGAGGTCTTTGATCCACTTGGACATCAGTTTTGTGCAGGGTGATAGATATGGGTCAATTTGGATTCTTCTACATGTAGACATCCAGTTAGACCAGTACCATTTGTTGAAGATGCTTGCTTACCTCCCCTGTATGATTTTTTTTTTGTCAAAAACAAGTGTTCATAGATGTCTGGGTTTATTTCAGGAGCCTTTATGTGATTCCATCAATCAACCTGTCTGTTTCTATACTAATACCGTGCAGTTTTTATTACTATTGCTCTGTAATATAGCTTGGAGTCAGGGATAGTATTAATTCCAGAAGTTCTTTTATTGTTTAGGATTGCTTTAGCTATCCTGTTTCTTTTTGTTTTTGTTTGTTTGTTTTGTTTTTGTTGTTGTTATTGTTGTTGTTGTTTTGTTTTTCCATATAAAGTTGAAAATTTCTCTTTCAATGTCTGTAAAGAATTGTTTTGGAATTTTGATAGGGATTACATTGAATCTGAAGATTTCTTTTGATAAGATGATCAGTTTTACCATGTTAATCCTACTAATCTGTGAGCATGGGAGATCTTTCCATGTTCTAATATCTTCCTCAATTTGTAATTCACAGACTTGAAGTTCTGGCCATATGGGTCTTTTCTAATGATTGGCTAGAGTTACACCAAGATATTTTATATTATTTCTGGTTGTTGTGAAGGATGTTGTTACCCTAATTTCTTTCTTTGTCCATTTATCCTTAGTATAAAGAAGGGCTACTTATTTCTTTTGAGTTAAATTTTATTATCCAGCCTCTTTGTTGAAGTGGTTTATTGCTGTAGGAGTTCTGTGGTAGAATTTTGGAAGTCAATTATGCATACTATCATATTATACCCAAGAGACACTTTGACATCTTCCTTGCCAATGTGTATCCTTCTGATCTCTTTTAGTTGTCTTAAGCTCTAGCTAGAACTGCAAGTACTATACTGGATAGACAGGGAGAGAGGGAGCAACCTTATTTTGTCCCTGACTTAAGTGGAATTACTTTCAGTTTCTCTCCATTTAGTTTGATGTTAGCTATATGGATTGGTTTATTATGTTTAGATATGTATCTTGTATCCTGATTAAGACTTTTAACAGAAAGTGGTATTGGATTTTGTCAAAGGCTTTTCAACATCCTAAGAGATGATAATATTTTTTTGAATTTTCTCATTGTCTGTGGTTATGTCTATCTTTTCACATGTGATTTTGTTAATTTGGATTCTCTCTCTCTCTCTCTCTCTCTCTCTCTCTCTCTCTCTCTCTTTCTCTCTTCCTTTTATTTAGTGTGACTAAGTTTTGGCTAACTTGTTGATTTTCTCAAAGAACCAACTCTTGGTGTTGTTGATTCTTTGTATCACTCTCTTTGTTTCTAATGATTGATTTTAACCCTGAGTTTGATTATTTCCTAATGTCTCCTCCTTGCCTGTGTTTGATTGTTTTTTTTCTAGAACTTTCATGTATAATTTTAAGTTGCTACAATTTCTTTATGAAGGTACTTAGTGCTGTGAACTTTCCTCTTAGCATTGCTTTCATTTTGTCCCATAAGTTTGGGTATATCATGCCTCTATTTTCATTTTTTTCTAGAAAGTCTTTAATTTCTTTTTTATTTCTTTCCTTAGCCAGTGGTCCTTTCATAGAAATTTGTTCTGTTGCATTACTAACACTACTCAAATTGCCCTGTTGGCAGAGGCATGTGTTTCTCACCATCTGCCCAGTGTTCTGGATTCTCAAAAGAAACACACACACACACACACACACACACACACACACACACACACACACACACATACAGCCTCATATTTAATATGCATTAAACAGTGCAATATCTGAGACACTCCCAAAATTCCATGTTGCTAATGCATCCCCTCTGATAATCCTGAGTTATTACTTACTAACATCTATATTCCATCTTTGCTACTCTAGACCTGAACCTGAAAGGAGGTGACCCTTGGTGCTGCTCTTCCCCAGCTCTTACATTGTTGAGCTCTCTCACTTCTCTAGCTCTCAAGCCTGATCATTCTGTTCCCCTGGCATAGCCATTCTAAATCCTGCTTCTTCTCTGGGTCCCACCTCTCTCTCCTGGCCTAGATATTAGCTGCCAGCAACTTTATTTACCAATTACAACCAACTGGGTGCAGGGACCCTCAGAAGCTTAGATGCGAATATGTGAATTCCTATGTAATTCTGAGAACCCAATATAAATCCACAGAATTGTTCAATTTCCATGAGTTTATAGGGTCTCTGTTGTTTCTGTTCTTGTAGAATTACAGCTTTAATTTATGGTGATCTGATAAGAAACAAGGGGTTATTTCAATTTTTTATCTGTTGAGGCTCACTCTGTATCCTAGTATATGTTCTATTTTGGAGAAGGTTCCATGAGGTGCTAAGAAGAATGTATATTCTTTTGTGTTTAGATGAAATGTTCTGTAGATTCTTCTTAGGGCCATTTTACTCAGCGGTTCTGTTGATTTCATTATCTCCGTGTTTCATTTCTGTCTCAATGACCTGTCCAGTAGTGAGAGTTGAGAATTGAAGTCTTTCACTATTAATGTTTGGGTACATTGTGTGATTTTAGCTTTAGTAATGTTTCTTTTCAGGATGTGGATACCCTTACATTTACATTTGGAGCATAGATGTTCAGAATTGAGACATCATGTTGGTGGATTTTTCCTTTGATGAGTATTAAGTGTCTTTCCACATCTGTCTCAATTTCTTCTGGTTGAACAGCTATTTTACTTAATATTAGAATGGCTACTCTAGCTTGTTTCTTGGGTTTTTTTGCTTGGAAAAAAATTTTTACAGCCCTTAACTCTGAAGTAATATCTATCTTTATTGCCGATATATGTTTCTTTTATGCAACAGAATGATGGGCACTTTTTTCACATCCATTATCTTAACCTTTGTCTTTTTATTGGTTAATTGAGTCCATAAATGTTGAGAGGTTTTAGTGACCAACTATTGTTAATTCTTGTCATTTAGATGTTGATGGTTGTGTGTGTGTGTGGGTGGGGGGGGTGATGGTTCAGTTAGCCTCCTTGTGTTGCTTTTTTACTCCTAGTATCTTCTGTAGACTTGGATTTGTGGATAGATATTCTTTTAATTTTGTTTTGTCATAGAATATTTTATTTTCTCCATCAATGATAATTGAAAATTTCACTGGGTATAGTAGTCTGTGCTGACATCTGTGGTCTCTTAGAGTCTGCAAGATATCTGTTCAGACTATTGTGGCTTTTAGAGTATCTGTTGAGAAGCCAGGTGTAATTCTGATAGGTTTGCCTTTATGTGTTACTTGGCCTTTTTCCTTGCATCTTTTAATATTCTTTCTTCTGTACATTGTGTGTTTCAGTTATTACATGGCAGTAGGATTTTCATTTCTGGTTCAATCTATTTGGTATTCTGTAAGCTTCTTGTATATTGACAGGAATCTCTTTAGGTTAGAAAAATTTTCTTCCATGTTTTTGTTGAAAATATTTCCTCAAATCTTCTCCTTCTTCTCTTCCTATTATTCTTAGGTTTGATCTTTTCTTAGTATTCTATATTTTATGGATGTTTTGTGTCAGGAAGTTTTAGATTAATATTTCTGTGACTTGTGTATTGATTTCTTCACACACACACACACACACACACACACACACACACACACACACACACACATGAGATTCTATCTTCCACCTCTTGTATTTTGTTGGTGATGCTTGCATCTTTGTTTCCTGTTCTCATTTTTCAGGTTTTCTGTTTCCAGGATTTCCTCAGTTTGTGTTTTCTTTATCACTTCTATTTCTGTTTTCTGATCTTGAACAGTTTTATTCATTTTCTTCACCTATTTGATTGCAATTTTTGGCATTTCTTTCAGGGATTCATTTATTTCCTCTCTAAAAGCCTCTATCATCTTTGTAATTGGATTCAACATCACCTTCTTGTGCTTTAACTGTGTTTAATATCGAGAGATGGCTGTAGTAGGATAGCTGGGCTTTAGGGGTGTCATATTGCCCTGCCTCTTGTACATTATGTTCTTATGCTGGCCACTAGCCATTTGGCTGGATAGGACTCTTAGGAGAGGCAGGCAGAGCCATGGGTCTGACAATGGAGATCAGAGAACAGGACACTGCTTACCTCTGCTTGCTCTACCCCAGGTAGTTCCTGTGGCCCTGCATACCTCCTTGGGAATGCAGGAAGAGCTATGAGACAGTTGATAGAGATCAGGGGAAAGGCCACAGCTCACCCCTGCTGGTATGACCCAGGGGGTCCAGCAGGCAGGGGATTCATGGGGGAAGTGTTTAACCCACATGTTTCTGGGGTTGTGCAGGCCTTCTTGGGAACAGCCTGATTGATGGAAGTAACAAAGTTTATGGGACAGAAATTAGAAAGTTTTTTTACCTGGGAATGAAGAAACTAGACCAAGAGAGATGGGCTTCTAAGAAAACATACTATCTTTTGCTTTATAGTGTGATGTGTAGTCCACACTAATTTTTAAAAATAAAATAAACTACACATATACACATAGGTGCCTACCTGGGGAAAGAAAGACAGAATGCTTTCCCAGTCAGAATGTAGCATCATCCCTCTTTGGGAATTGGCAGGTGACATTGTTAACACCTTTGAGAGGGGAAGTTTTATTAGTTGATAGAATACCATGGACAAACAGGCAATGTTCTACTAGAAAGTATCCTTTCAGTTGTTCTTTTCATAATTTTGGAGAAACATCATTGAAATTTGAAAGAAGACCCTTTATCAAAATAAGGAGGTCCTGTCTGAACATACCCTTAGTTACGAGGCAATCCTGAGAAATTACTGAGTCAGCCCGAACACTCTCTATCAACCCTATACAATAAAAGCAATTCTCCAATTCTCTCAGACTTCTCTACTTTTGAGTGAAATTAAATTTTCCTGGAATTGAAAGCATGAGACAAGCCAATCACCTGTTTCAGGTGCTCCTGCAGTGAAGAGTAGGAACATAATGTTTATTCTGCCTGAAGTGAACACCAAAAAGATCTGAATACCAGATACTAAAAGGATTTTTCACTGAGCAGAGTCATGAAAAGTTCTGCTGAAACCCGGAAAAATCCCTTTAGCATCATAAATATGGAAAAAGAAAAAGAAAAAAATCATACAGCTAACTACTTTGTGGAGAACAGAAGGGGTTTACATTCATGCTCATATTTCTGTACTTGGCCTGGTCTACTGGATAACATTTTAGTGTATATCTTATGGTTTTACTGCTCTGAACAGACAAAATGACTAAGGTAACTCTTTTAAAGACATTTAATTGGGGCCGGGTTAAAGGTGCAGTGGTTCAGTCCATTATCACCAAGGTGGGAGCATGGCAATATTCAGGCAAGCATGGTACCGGAGGAACTGAGAATTATACATCTTTATCTGAAAGCTGCTACAAGAAGACTGGCTCCCATGTTAAGAGAGGGGTCTCATTGGCCACCCCCTCAATGACATACATCCTCTAACAAGGCCACACCCCTTCCAAGAAAGCCACACCTCTTAACAGTGCTACACCCTAGGCCAAGCATATTCAAACTACTATATTCCACTCCCTAGCCCCCATAGGATTGTGCAAACATATGAAATTATGGAAGCCATACTTAGTCATAGCATAATAAAACATATTCACTTAGTTCAACTTCCAAAGTCTCTGTAGTCTATAGCAATCTCAACAGTGTTAAAAGTCCAAAGTTCAAAGTCTGAGATTCATTCAATCACTTAACTGTAACCCCCAAAGCAAGACCAGAAACAAGGTGGGCAAACTTCAAACTCTGCATCTCCATGTCTGATGTCAGAGTGGTCTTCAGATCTCCAACTCCTTTTTCATCTTTGTTGACGTAAAAAACAAAAAAAAACAAAAAAAAACAAAAAAAAACAAAAAAAACAAAAAAAAACAAAACAAAAACAACAACAACCAAAAAAAAAAACAAAACAAAACAAAAAAAAAAACAAACCTCTTTCTCCTAAGCTGGTTCTACTCCTTGTTAGCAGCTTTCCTCAGTATCCTATGGCTCTGGCATCTCAAAAATCTTGGCGTCTCCAAGACAACTTTCATATTACAGCTTCTCGTTTCTCTGTCTGAGCTCTACACATGATCTTCTGGGATTCTCCAAAGGGCTAACATCACTTCTCCAGCTCTGCCCTCTGTAGCACTCTAACCTCAGATCAATCCATTCCACTGCTGCTGCTGTTTTTGGTGATCATCCCATGGTACTGGAATCTCTAATACATTGTGATGATCTGCTGCAACTAGGCATCACCAATTGCCTCTCATAGGCTCTCTTAATGGTGCCAAGGAACAAATCCTTTGCATGCTCCCTTCAATCCTGAGCTGTCAAGTACAACTGAGGCTGCACCTTCACCAATGGCCTTCTATGGCCTCTGACAGTGCCGAGCCTCAGATGTTCTTCATGACCCCTTCATGCCTTCACAACCAGTACCACCTGGGTGACTCTTACACATTACCAGGTCAAGCTGAAGCACGAGGAACTACCTTGGCTCTTTCTATAACATAGCTTCTTTGTGCTCTCAGAAAACTCTTCCTAGAAGATTTCACTTCAGTAATGGTGATCTCTTCTTAATTACTGCTAATTTGTTAGCTCCAGGTAACCAGCATCAATTGTTCCTCTAGTTTCTCTTATTCTTGACCCTAAAGTCATATGGCCAAAGCTGCTGTTCTCCTCTTGCTGGAGCTGGAAAACGGTTTTTCAACTCCCTCACTGTCTAAGTATGACTGTCCTAGAACTTGCACTGTAGATTGACCTTGAACTCAATGTTTTGTATGGCTCTGCCTCCTGGGATTAAGTTTTTTCATCTGTACTTGCCCTGTCCCAGGCTGGCTTTGAACTCAGAGACCTGCTTGGTACCTCTTTATTATTAATGGAACCATACATTCTTTATTTTTTTATTTTTAACCTTGCTGTGCTTAATCAAATGTTCTTCATAGGACTCAACCAGAAAATAAACTCTGGTGAGCTTTTTTGAGACTCCCTTTGCCAATATGATTAATATAAATCTCTTTACCTTAGCCTCAAGTACTCTTCAGACAAAGGCAAACAGCAGCTAGATTCTTCATCAAAATACCACAAAAACAGTACTACATAAGGAAATTGTTCTCCACTGAAACTTCTTGGTCCAGGTCTGCACAATTCAAATCACTATCAGGAACAAAAATCTTCCAAATTCCTGCTAAGGTGGCCTATTAAGTCCCACTTACAGCATTCTACTGCTTTCCAAATCTAAAGTTCCAAAACAAAAGCATGGTCAGGCCCATCATAGCAATACCAATCCCTGGTACCAACTTTTGTCTTAGTTGGGGTTTTACTGCTGTAAACAGATACCATAACCAAGGCAACCCTTACAAAGACAATGTTTAATTGGAGCTGCGTACAGGTTCAGAGATTCAGTCAATATCCTCAAGGTGGGGAGCATGGCAGCATCCAGGCAGGCATGGTGCAGGAGGAGCTGAGAGTTAAATATCTTTATCTGAAGGTTTCTAGAACAACACTGGTTCCCACATGGTTAGGCGGTACATATCATTGTCCACTCCCACTGTGACACACCTACTCAAACAAGGCTATACCTCCTAATAGTGCCATGTGGATGCCTTATTACACTGGCTGGTAATTTATTTACTAATTCCAAAGAATTAGATCTTTTTCTAAGTATTTCCTATATGTGCTCACATATACATATGGTACACACACATTTATAATAATAAGTAATTTCATTTCATTTTACAAACAAAAAAGTAAAACTCAGAGAAACGAAGAGATATCTCTGATATTTTATATCTGAACTGAATGATGGATGCAGGAGTTGATCCCAGTCTGTATGTTTTTATTTCTGGATCTGTAATGTTATATTCCACTCTTTCTTCTGTCACAAAAGACAAAGTGCAAGACACAGCCCAACCGTTCAATATCTCTGCTCCTCTAGTCAACCTTTCCAAGATTTAGTTCCCATTGCACAAAGTCATTCTTTGCCAAATCCAAAGTGTACATTTCTAGCAGACCAAGACACAATATATTTTCATTCTGTTCAAAAAGTTCAGAATAAATTAAGGAAGCTCAGCTGGTGGAGATTAATAGAAATAAAGTGTTTATTATCATTACTAAAAAATCCAACATAGATAAGTCAGTAATTGTTTGTTGAAGGTCTTACTAACTCAGTTTGCTTCATGCTCAGTTCAGTTCTTTGGAAAGGCTTCCCAAAGGAAATATTTAGGTCTTAAAAATAAACACCTGAGCAATATTGCTTCCTGTCCTGGGTTGGCAAAGAGATGAAAGTAGAAAAGAGTCCCACCCTGAGGAAGAGAGGTGGCAGGAAGTCCCACTCCTTGCTGAAGAAGCTATTGGAAATTGACATGTGCTAGGAAAAGGTGAGTCAGTTTTCTTTAAGGGTGTGGCCTCTGGTAGATGGACTTCACTCCAATGGACAGTCACAAATCTCAAAGGATAGTGGCAGCATCAATTAGACTTAATGTATAAAACAAAACAGAGGACACAGGTTGGACAGGTAGGTTGAATAGGAAGATGGACATGAGAAGAGATAGAGGAGAGGTGTGTAAAAAAAGTCCCTAGCACTGGTAAACATTTGAATGAAAAACTTATTTACTCATTTTATGTTATTGTGTGCATGTTTGTGTATGTGTGAGTGTGAGTGTGTGTGTGTGTGTGTGTGTGTGTGTGTGTGTGTGTGTGTGTGTGCGCACATACAGGTGTATCAGAGGACAACTTTTGGGAATATATTCTTTCCTTCCATCATGTGTATTCTAAGGATCGGACATTAGTCTTTGTGGAAGTGAATTTACCTACTGAGGTATCTCATAGATCTTTATCATCAGACTCTTAATATATTAAATTTATTAACTTGAGGGAGGACTGATACATGTTTCAGTCAGCTCATCCTACCAGAGTAAGGAGAAAGGTGGGCTACTGGGACAAAAGATCCCTGTGACCAAGATTCCCATCCATACATACCTGAAAACAGCAAACGATTATTCTCTTAGCTCCACTGAGCCACATGGTACAACAGCCCTCAATTAACAGGTTCTAAGCTTCCTCAGTGTTGAGCAATTTGCCTACTTCTCTGGCTTCCCTCAAGTTGCACTCTTGGAAAGTTCTGAGGATGAGTGAGGATGCACCTCGACTTCCATCCTTTGCTGTCTAATCAGAGTTCTTACTCTTTTACCAAAACTGGTCTGATCAAGGCTTTCAGTTGTCCTGTTCAATCAAAGTCATTGTTGCTTCTCTGCCCAATCTTTCCTCAGCCCAGAGGTGGCAGTGGGTCTCTCTTTCCCTTTTTAGAATTATTCCTGCAATTCTCTCAAGTTACTATATTTTTCTGTGTTAATTTGAACTTCCACTCTGTCCTACTTGTTCACTCACTTGCTGTTCCTATCTTTCCTTATCCTGTGTGACAGAAATGGATAAAAGATGTCTTCTGTATGTTAACCCCAGTGTTGCTCACTTTTTTATCTAAGGGAATTATTTGAACCTTTTGTCCCAATATCCCACTTTTGCTCCTCACTCTGATACTGTTAGCTGAATGATACGTGGTCCTTTCTCAAGTTAATAAATTTAATATATTAAGGGCCTGATGATAAAGATCCATGAGTCATTGCCACAAAGACTGATGTCTGATCCTTAGAATACACATGGTGGAAGGAAAGAATGTACTCCCACGAGTTGTCCTCTGATACACTCGTATGTGCACATGTTCACAACACACACACACACACACACACACACACACACACACACACACAGAGCCTATAAGTGCCAAATTTGAATTTTTCAACAACTAGTCCTTCTAATTAGTCCAAGTTGCACTATTCAGAGCCTGTATAGTGAGTATATTTTGAGGCTGTACACAGTATATATTGTGGATAAGACAAACTCCATGGCTATGAAATACCCAGTATTTCTGCTGAGTTCCTGAGCTCTCTAACATAGACTGAAACACTGCAGTCTTGTAGCAACACTGTCTGTCCTGTAGGCCGGATCTTCAGTGGCCTGTCCTTGTTCATGGTGGTAGCCTGATCTACTCTCTCTGGAAAGTTCCCTGGGAGGTTAGTCCCCCTGAAGTTAACTCTGTCCAAGTGTACTACTTAATTTTCAATTATGGTATGGCACCTTCCTTTTTTAGTGGATCAGCTAAGTATCCAAATCCACTATATGTGTTTTATTGCTTCTTCTTCATATGCTTATTTTCTACATGATAATATGTCCCAGGATATAGTCTGTTTTCTTTGGGGATAAGATGGGAGAAAAGATTAAATAGAGTTTACACTAAAAGTTAGGACCCAGAAGACCTCTAAAACATTATAAGAGCAATTTAATTTTATAAATCCCACCTATAGGATCAGATACAGTAATGTTTATTTATTTACTAGAGTGGGAGGCTGTGAATGGCAACTCTTGAGTGAATGGATATTAGAGAATAAGTTTGGACAGCCAGTTTTCTCCTTGCACCATGGGTTCTGGGGATCAAACTCATGTCATCCAGTGTGTTCTTCAGGACATAGCCTTCAATAAACCTCCCCCTTTCATTTTACTCTTTCATGAGGCAAGTTCATCTATGTCTGTAGAATTAATGCCATTTTTCTATCATAAAAACCAAGCCTTCAACACTGATGTTTCCTATACGTTTTCAATAACTTTTTACTCCATCATTCTCTGCAGATGTCTAACACACACCAAAAATTACACAGGTCCAAAATCAAACTCTTGATTCCATTTTTCTTGCTCCTCCAAGACCTATATTTATGTCATATCACCTGATAGCATTGCCACTGAGGCCATGTGAGAAGGTGAAGAAACTCCTTGATGGCTTGTTGTCTTCATTCCATCTAACTCAGTCCTGCATTGACCACTGCTCTCATGCTTGACCAGCATGCTAGCCAGGGAAGCTCTCTTGCCTGACTTGCTGATTTGAGTCTTGCAGTTACTTGCCTTAATTTTTACACTGAAGTCAGAGTTTTGTAATGTGAACAGAGCATACTGTTCCTCTACCTAAAACACCCTAGTGTTTTTCTTTTGCCTGCAGACTAAACCCCAAATTCTTTTATATGACTCATCTGGTCCTCTGAGCCATCCTGGCACAGGCTCCCACCTCCCACCCACCTCAGGCTGTCCCACTAGACTCTTCTATTTCAACCCCTTTACCTCCTCTCTTTCTTTGGCCTCAATTCCTTTTTACATTTGTAGCTTTGCTCAAATATCACCTTTCAGCGAGAACTTCATGATACCTTTTAAGACTGCCCATGATGGCTACTTATATCCACTCCAGTTTTGCTCCTTTGTAACACTCACATGCAGAGCTCCTTTTATGTGAGCTCTGCTTGCTCACTCACTGTCTGCCTGCTTCATCTTGCTTGTGTGTTCTGCAAAATATATTCTAAATTGCTAAGGCAGAGAAGTCAGAAAATATAGACTTACTAATCACCTTGGAAACCCATCCTTTTCCTTTTTAAATTTATTTTTATTAGATATTTTATGTATTTACATTTCAAATATTATCCCCTTCACCCCTCTCCCATGACCTCTCTCCCTCCCGTGCTTCAATGAAGATTCTCCCACTCTCACCTACACACTCCCATCCACCCACTCCCACTTCAGCACCCTATCATTCCTTTACACTGGGGAAATGAGCCTCCACAAGACCAAGGGATTCTCCACCTATTGATGCCAGACAATGCCATCCTCTGCTACATATGGTGCTGGAGCCATGGGTATCCATTCTCTTTTTTTAATTTCCTTAATAATACTTGTATTTTAAAATACAATTATGACATTTTCTCCCTGTCCTTTCCTCCATTCAACCCCTTCCATGTCCTCCCCCCTCCAACTCCTCCTAGGACCCCTTCACTCCCTCTCCAATTCATAGCCTCTTCTTTTATTATTATTATTATTATTATTATTATTATTATTATTATTATTGTTACATATAAGCAAGAATATATAAATACAACCTGGTGGTTCTGTTTGGTGCTACTTGCATGTATATAATTTTGGAGTAGACTACTTGGTATTTTGCAACCAGCTGAGGAAATTTCCTGGAGAAAATTAATTCTACTCTCAGAAAACCCATCCTGTTAATGACTGCAGCAAATTGGTTTTAATTAGAAAAATGCTTGTATTTTTAGCATTGTTTTTAAGTATCAATGAAGTATACATCTTAAAATAATGTAAAGATGTTGTTTCCTGTTTCTGGTTCCAGGCATAAACTTAGCTGTGTTTCCTCTAAATCCTATGCCTGGTCTCAGATGTTCACTGATTTCTGCCCATGTGATGAGAACACAATCACATTGGGCTAAAGATACAAAGTCAAGCCTCAATTCTTTTTTTTTCCAGAGCTGGGGACTGAACCCAGGGACCAAACCCAGGGCCTTGTGCTTGCTAGGCAAGCGCTCTACCACTGAGCTAAATCCCCAACCCCTCAAGCCTCAATTCTTATGTGTTTACATCTTTAGATCTCTTGTTTTCGAATACAATCACTCCTGAAGTACTAGGGATTAGGACAGCAGGTTGTATTTGGAAAGGCAGCAGAACTGAGCCCATGATGATCCTATAGCGGTGAGATCCTGCTAGCTGCAAGAGAGACAACCAGCATTCTAAGTTTTGCTTGCTGCAAATAAGAATGTGGAAAATTAAGGTGTAAGTAAAAATGAGATTACAGAAAGACTTTATCTCTTGTTCTCCAGACAGACTTCTGAAACTATATATAAAGTTGTAAAATGTATTGAAAATGATATATCCTGTTGCTTTAATAAAGTGGAATCATAAGAGATCTCTTATAACTTTAGGCTATTTTCTACTTCTGTACCTGATAATAGTTCCCAAGATTAGTCTATCAGCAATCTCCTTGACATTTATAGTTAGGAACCATCTGACTTTTAATTACACAGTAATTTTTACTGAATTGGTTTTAAGTTAAAACTTACAACTCTTTTTTCTCTAAATTCAGCCAATCTGATAGAGGTACAACAAAATAAAATCTTGTAGTATCTAATATGTGGGAAGAGCCATTTTATACTTTTATAATTCACTTTCAGTCATGATAGAGATTTTTTATAATTAGTTGAGAAAACGTTTACAGACAACATAATTTTAAGACTGGGAGGCAGTATTCAGAAGGTTATTAAATCTTTTTCTCTGCCTTTGGCTAGAGTCATGTTGTTTAAAAACATATCACCATGACTCATAATTTTTAAGGTCAAACTGCAAAGGTAATGAACAAAGTAAGATTCAAGAGCCTTGGTCTTCTGTGTTGGGGAACAGCTGCCCTTGACATGGGTAAGTAGCTGTGTCTCCATTTGACAAGAAAGTAATAAAGATTTCAGTTTTGTGGCCTGAAGCTACTTTTCATAAAAGAGACATCTTTGTGCTACTTGCTTCAGATTGACTACTCTGATGATTCTCCTAAAGGAAAGACAAATGAAAGATGTCAGAAATGTGTTTTTATTTTGTGTTGCAGAAGACCTCCTCCAGCATAAGGTAACACTACAAAAGCTTTACAAACCTTTTGTGCATGTCACCTCGTTAGACCCTGAGCTACTTAGCTTTTGAGATAGTCGGGGAGAACATTAGTCATGTTCATTTTGCAGAGGGATCACTGGGGTTCATGGAGACTAATGTTTTGAAAACCTCAAAAAAAGTAAGAAGGGAGAGAGAGAGAGAGAGAGAGAGAGAGAGAGAGAGAGAGAGAGAGAGATTTTGGGCATGGTAGAATATACTTATGATCACAGCACTTGGGAGACTGAGTTAGTTAGGTCAGAGGACTGAAAATTCAGGGCTACCCTAGACAGGAGATCCTTTCTTCAGGAAAGTAAAAGGTAAATCTAGGGATGATATGAATGGAGTCATTCCTTGCTGCCACGTATTAACATTAACTTTAGTAAAACTCAGTTTGTAATTTATAAAATGATGCTGTATTCTCAAAGGAAGAGATTGGCCTAGTTGAAAACTTCCAATGTCTTCTAACAGTTGAAATATCTCATGCCATCAAACTGATATTCATAGGAGTCTTCTCAATAATGGATCTATGAATAAATAAGTAAATAGTCCTTGTTTGACCTAAAGCCCAGCATAGGATACTGAAAAATGGCTGCTTTTCAATATCATGGACTAATAATGAAGCAGTATTTATGGAGGTTACTATCTCTCTACTAGAGTTTCGGTTCGTCTCTGATAAATGAAAAAGATGATACTATTGATGAACCTAATTACATTTAGTTGATATTAACATTCTTAATTTATTGTCTGAGTTTTATGAAAATAATTTTAGCTTCATCCCCTATCAAAGACAGTTGGTTTTTTTTCAGTTAGTCATTTTACATTTTGCAACTATGTTCCATAAGTTAGGAACAGTATCAGGTTACAGGAGACAGGACCTGTACTAAGAGTTGCAATCAGGATCTAACATAGCCATGCTTAAGAAGATTCAGTTTATTTTAAGCAAACTTAGCCAGAAAGAGGTGGCCTCACAGCAAGGGGCCTGGAATATAGGGAGCCTCTCTCTCCCTCTCTCTCTCTCTCTCTCTCTCTCTCTCTCTCTCTCTCTCTCTCTCTCTCTCTCTCTCTCTCTGTGTGTGTGTGTGTGTGTGTGTTCTCTTTACCATATACCCTGGAATCAGGGAGACCATTCATATTTCTCAACTGGTCTTGCAGTTATATGCTTATATGAAGCCAGCTTAGCTCTGGGCCTCACTTCACACAATAACAATGTTAACAATCTGGCACATGCTGCCTGATACTTACTTTGGATCCATGGCTACCAAGCAACACGAGTAATCAATAGTTTTCATGTTTTGATGAGGAGTTAGTCTAATAAAGAAAAAGTCTCTTACTTTAGCAGAATGGTTTAGGGCAGCCTAGACAACTGAAAGAAACCACTGCATAGTTTGCTGAGCAGAGATTTTTCTACTGAACATGGTCTTTCTTCTAACACACAACTATTTGACATGGTTTCAAAGATTCCATTGTCCTTAAAATTTTACCAGTCTTTCCTCTTTTAGGTCTATAACTTTCTGGAACATATATGGAATGATTAAAATGATAATTATGATTTAAAATGATAATTAATTGGCCATGAGTTGAGTTTAATTTTTCTTCAAGAAAATTCTTCCAATAGAGACAAAATCCCATTACTTTTGAAGACACAGACAAATATTTCCATATAGTATCTTAGAGTTTTCTAGAGAAATGGAGCCCATGGGATAAACAGTTAAGGGATTAGCTCATTAGCATCTTAGGAACTTACTGTAGTCATGTCTTTCTAGTTGGTATCACCATCTGAAGTTATTCAAATAGGTCTCTTGTATGGTTCTCCTCTGAGCAATGACTTGGGTCTCAAAACAAGGCAGTTCTCTATACACAGAGCTTCCAGATTTATAATTAGATTATGTGAAAGAAGACAGTCAAAGAATTGGTAATTGTTCATTTGCAGTAAAAAAGACAAAATATCAAAGTTCATATAAGCACTGTGCAAATTGGAAGTTACTATTTCAATTAGTGTTTTAAATAGTTAAAAGGATATACCTATCATAGTATTTATCACATACTAAATATAAAAAATGAACTTCTGTGTTTCACTCAAAAGTATACTACATGTAGTGTGATGTAAATGTACTGTTGGATAGAGGAAAAGCATGAACAATGGAGCAGAGAAAGAGGGTCCTAAGAAACAGCCCAGGTCTTGTTCCTGTTTTCATAACCTCAAAAGTTATTATATAATCCCAGCTGCTGTTTCCATAATATAAAAATCAATCACAAAAACCACAGTGTTTTCAGAATATCTTGAGTTATCTTAAAAGCAGTTAATCATGAGGTCACCAAAAATAAAAAAATATTAATAAAAAAAATAAAAGCAAAAAAGCCAAACCAAATGAAATGAACAAGCAATTTCAACTTTGTCTTGATATTGGTGTTTCTGGAAAGTCAAAGTGACCTTCTGTAACTAAATGTACTTGAAGCTACATATGGGCTAGTTTACCTATGTCAGAAACTAAGGCTCCAGGACATTTTTCCTATCACCATGTATATACTGATGAAGAGTGTTCATCTTTAAAAGACATGACATCATTATAACATTGCTTAGGGAGCAGTTTTGATGCCTATACCATGGAATTTTCTAGAGGATCATGGAAAGAAATACTCTAAATGGGAGTGCTCCAACATAATTTGAGAAAGAAAAAAGGTCATCTTATCCTATAAGATGTCATCAATCTCATAAATATTTATAAAAATTTCTTTAAAATTCACAGAGTACTCATTGTCTTGTACATCCTCTTTGAACAGCCCACTACAATCTCTACTTGGAGCAATGCATTACTTTCCCAGATAAACTTCTTCATTGTTCATATCACTCTATTGATTTCTTTCTTTCCAGAAGACATTAATAGAGGAACAGCCCCCCAACGGTGCCTCAACAAACACTGAAAAACCCATGCTCTCATCTTCCATTAACCTTTGAAGAAAAAGTCCATGCAGCTCATAGTCAAAGATAATATTATTTCAATGGATATATTTTATTTCTTATACTATAAAGTTGAAGATAGAGGAAAGAAAAGTTTGTCATTGTCTGTATCAGATGTTATAATTGAGCACAGCTGCAAGCTACAACAAATGGTTTTTCGGAAATTAGAAGAGCTTTTATTGATGAAAATGTCCAACATTTAAATTTTTTCCATTTTGTTCTCTACTTTTAAAGAAAGGTTGTGCTAACCCAAGAATACAGCATCATTAAATCAACCACTAAATTCAACTGAAGTTTTTTTCACATAATAGCTTAATTACATCAATCAGTGAAATTCTAATCAGCCTAATGTTGTTACCATGATAACCCAAATAATTGGAAATAAACAAGATAGCAGGCTCTATCTACTTTTGTTGACTCTCTTTACTGAACAAGAACTTCTAAGTAGCCACTATCATAATAAGCAAAAGCTCTGAGTATGTTTCAAAAAAATTAAGCATGGATAGAGCACCGAGAAAACAGTTGTTCACCAGTTTCAACACAGTTTGGGCCATCTCTTCCATCAGGTCGCAGTGACTGAAATCTTTTGAATTTAAGCACTGTTTCTATCTTACCTACTTCATTCTTGCAGAACCCAGAGAATCAATTTGTATGCAGGTACTAAACTTGCTTAATTGGAAAACAGTCAGAGTGGAAAATTTAAGAAAGAAAACAATTTTGAATTGTGAATGTGTGTTTGAAAATACAGAGACTCCAGAGCCCTTATTTATCTCTTTTTTGACACTGAGGGGCTCAGTTTGAGTCCCATTATATTATATCATATGGAGCCTACAGTTTTACATCTCAGAAAGGAAAATATACAAAACTTATTGTTTTGTTAGCACAATGCTTTCCTGCACTATGTAAAGATTATCCTTGTATTAATCAAATGCTGATATCTGTTGTAATCTGGACTTGGCATTATATGCTTATTGTAAGAATCTCTGGTCTCAAGTATGGGTAAACATTGCTCCCAATTTATTCTCTGACTTGTCAATAAAATGTGATCAGCCAATAGCTAGGCCGAAAAAAGAATAGGGAAGTATTTTAGCCAACCAGAAGAGGAGGAGGAGGAAAGGGAAAGATGACTTCAGCCACAAGGAAAGGGTCCCGGTGATATTGTGAGTTAGCATACCTGAAGCCATAGAGCCAGACGAATACTGAAATTCAAGTATTTCAAAATGTTTTGACTGTGAGGACAAGGAGAAGTATAGTCAGATTAATTTAGAGGATTAGAATAGATCAATAAGTGCCCAAGTATTTTACAGTAAAGCTTGATTAAATAAACCTTGTAGTTTCTGCCTCATTCATTTGGTGTAAAGGCCCATGATTCACCAAAGAATGATGCAAAAGCAAAGAATGTTTTAATCTCCAGAAGTCCAGCATGCTGGGGTCTACCATCCACCAAGATGGAGGCATACCAGAGAGCTCACAGGCCCCATTTAAAGCACATTAAGGAAGGGGTAGGTGACCTCTATCTTAATCTGTTGGTTCTATCCTTAGGGACATACCAGAACTCTTGCTGAGGTATGTGGGGGTGGGGGGCTGGTGGTAGATGAGTTGCTGGGATAGTATGGAAACTTTTGGTAACCCATTACCCTTGCCTCAGCCAGCTTCTGATGGCAGGGCAGTTTCTGAATGGCTGTCTGAAGCCTGTAGTTTTTGCAATAACTGACTTGTCTAGAATTGTCTGGATGTGCCCAGTTCTTGGAAACAGATTTAGGCCTAGTCTCCTTAACTGCCAATTTGAAGTCTGTCATGGAGTCAGTCTAGCTTGTCTCATTGGAAGCTAGCCAGGGAAAGAGAAAAAAAACCTACCACGTTAAAAAAATTACATATATATATATATATATATATATATATATATGTTGTTTAAAATATGCTAAAAACTTCTAAAAATTTATTCACATATTTTATTATTAAATTATTTTTATTTATTTACATTCCAAATATTGCTTTCCTTTCTGGTCCCACTCTCCAGGTTCTTCACCCCATACCCCTCCCTTTTTGCTTTTGAGAGGTTGCTCCCCCACCCCATCCACCCCACCACCTACCCCCACTTTATGCATCCTCCTTCCCTGGGGGCATCAAGTTTCTATAGGATTAAGCACATCCTCTCCCACTTAAGCCAGACAAGGCAATCCTTTGCTACGTATGTGCTGGAGGTCACGAACCAACTCATGTATGCTCTTTAGTTGGTAGTTTAGTTTCTGGGAGCTATAAGGGGTCCAGGTGAGTTGATAATGTTTAATGAGTTGATAATGAGTTGTTGTAGTTCTTAGGGGGTTGTCATCCCCTTCAGCTCCATTCCCAAACTCCTCCATAGGGGTTCCTGAACTCAGTCCAATGGTTGGTTCTACATATCTGCATCTGTCTCAGTCAGCTGCTGGAAGAGCCTCTCAGAGGACAGCCATGCTAGGCTTCTGTTTGCAAGCACAACATGGCATTAGTAATAGTGTCAGGGTTTGGTGGCTACAATGGGATCGATCTCAAGTTGGGCCAGTCATTGGATGGCCTTTCCTTCAGTCTTTGCTCCATTTTTGTCTCTGCATTTCCTTTAGACAGAAACAATTCTACATCAAAAATTTTGAAGATGTTTGGGGGATCCCATGCCTCATCTGGGAGCCATGTCTGTCTACTAGAGGTGGTCTTTTCCTCAAAGACATGGGAAAAGCAATTCTCAACTTCATATGGAAAAACAAAAACCCCAGGACATCTTAAAGAATTCTCAACAACAAAAGAACTTCTGGAGGAATCACCATCCCTGACCTCCAGATGTACTACAGAGCAATAGTGATAAAAACTGCATGGTATTGGTCCAGAGATAGACAGGTTGACCAATGGAATAGAATTGAAGATCCAGAAATAAACCCACACACCTATGTACACTAGATCTTTGACAAAGATCATTTATATTGAGAGTCATCAATGGACAATGATTACTGATTCCTATTATTTGATTGGTGGTATTGGTGATATTGGTGGTAGTAGTTTGTGTGTGTGTGTGTGTGTGTGTGTGTGTGTGTGCGTGTGTGTGCGTGTGTGTGTGTGTGTGTGTATTTACTTTGTTTTTGCTAGTTTGAGATTATTAATTTCCTGTATTTTCATGGGCATTGTTAATATCCTTGGATTGAGCTTTCTTTCTAGCATCTTCTGTAAGCCTGGATTTGTATATAGATGTTTTTTAAACTTGATTTTATCATGAAATGCTTTATTTTTTCATCTATGGTCTTTAAATATTTGGCTGGATATATTAGGCTTGGATGGCAGCTATGTTCTGTTATAGTCTGCAACACAAAGCCAGGAGGTTATTATGGCTTTTAAAGTATCCATTGAGAAGTCAGGCCTAGTTCTAATAGGCCTACCTTGGTCTGTCACTTTCTCTTTCCCTCCTCACTCTTCTAATATTCTTTCTCTGCTCTATGTGTTTAGTGATTTGATTATTATGTGGTAAGGAAACTTCCTTTTGGGGGTTGAATCTATTTGGTGTTCTGTTTGCTTCTTGTACCTCTATAAAATCCTTTGTCTCTGCTTTCAGCTAATTTGGATAATGGTTTGTCTACCCTTTGTCTTTTCTCAAAGAGTCAGCTCTTTGCTTTATTTATTATTTGTACTGTTCATCTTTGGTTGATTTATTTCTAATTTTATTAACTTTAGATATGAGTTTGTTTATTTCTTGTTATCTTTATAATTATCTCCTTCTTCAGGTTAGGAAATTTTCTTCTATGATTTTGTTGAAAATATTTCCTGGACCTTTGAGCTAGGATTTTTCTTCTCTATTCATATTATGGTTTGATATTTATATAGTGTCTTAGATTTTTCTAGATGTTTTGTCAGGAATGTTTTAGATTTAACATGTTCTTTGAGTGAGGTTGTTTTACTCATTCTTTGTATTATTCTTCTTTTGGTTGGTTTGTTTTTATCTTATTAACTTCAAGCATAAGATTGATTACTCCTTGCTGTCTACTCCTATTGGGGTATTATTTCTTCTTTTTTTCTAGCACTTTCTGGTGTGTGGTTAAGTTACTAAATGAGATCTCTTCATTTTTTTTTCCTTTTTTTAAAGATAGGAACTTACTGTTATGAACTTGCCTACTAGAGTTGTCTTTGTTGTACCCCACAGATTTGGGGGATATGGGAGATCTTTTCATCTTTTGAGATCTTTAATTTCTTTCTTTGAGACTTGAAATTCTTGTCATACAGATCTTTCACTTGTTTGGTTAGAGTTACACGTAGGTATTTTATATCATTTGTGACTATTGGGAAGGTAGTCGTTTCCCCGATTTTTTTCTCAGCCTGTTTATCCTGTGGGTTGGAGAAGGCTACGGATTTGTTTCAGTTAGTTTTATACCCATCCACTTTGCTGAAGTTGTTTATCAGTTGGAGGAGTTCTCTGGTGAAAATTTTGGGGTCACTTAAATATATTATCATACCATCTGCACAGAGTCATATTTGGACTTCGTCCTTTCCAATTTGTATGCATTTTACCTCCTTTTCTTGTCTGAATGCTCGGGGTAGGACTTTGAATACTATACTGAATAGGTAGGGAGAAAGTGGGAAGCCTTGTCTAGTCCCTAATTTTTGTGGGATTGCTTCAACTTTCTTTCTATTTAGTTTGGTGTGGGCTTCTGGTTTGCTTTATTTATATTGTTTTTACTATGTTTGGGTATGGGCCTTAAATTCCTGATCTTTCCAATTCTTTTGTCATGAAGGGGTGTTGAATTTTGAAAAATGCTTTCTCAGCATCTAATGAGATAATCATGTCATTTTTTTCTTTTAATTTCTTTATATAGCAGATTACATTGATTTCGTCTTAAATATTGAACTATCCCTGCATCTTTGGGATGAAACCTACTTGATCATGATGAATTTGTTTTGTGATAATTTTATTGAGTATTTTTGCATTGATATTCATAAGAAAAATTGGTCTAAGGTTCTCTTTCTTGGTTGGGTCTTTGTGTGGTTTAGGTACAAGTATAATTGTGACTTCATAAAATGAATTTGGTAGTGTTCCTTCTGTTTCTATTTTGTGAAATAGTTTGGACAGTATTGGTATGAAGTCTTTTATGATGGTCTGATAGAATTCTGCACTAAACCCATCTGGTCCTGGGCATGTTTTTCTTTGGTTGGGAGACTTTTAATGACTGTTTGTATTTCTTTAAGAGTTATGAGACAGTTTAGATGATTAATCTGATCCTGATCTAACTTTGGTACCTGGTATCTGTCTAGAAAATTGTCCATTTCCTCTAGATTTTCCAGTTTCGTTGAGGACAGGCTTTTGTAGTAGGATTTGATGAATTTTTCAATTTTCTCAGTGTTTTTGGTTATGTTTCCCTTTTCATTTCTGATTTTTCTTAATTTGGATAGTGTGTTCCCCTGGGTTGTCTGCCTAAGGGTTTATCTATCTTGTTGATTTTCTCAAAGAACCAGTTCCTAGTTTTGTTGATTCTTTGTGTATCTCTTTTTGTTTCTATTTGACTGATTACAGCCCTGAGTTCGTTTACTGTCTGCTGTCTACTCCTCTTGGGTATACTTGCTTCTTTTTGTTCTAGAGCCTTTAGGGTTGCTGTCAAGGTACTAATGTCTGCTCTCTCTAATTTTTTTTCTAGGCACTCAGAAATATGAATTTTCCTCTTCGCACTTCTTTTATCGTGTTCTGTAAGTTTCAGTATATTGTGCCTTCATTTTCATTAAATCCTCAAAAGTCTTTTATTTCTTTCTGTATTTCTTCCTTGAGCAAGTTATCATTGAGTAGAGCGTTGGTCAACTTTCATGCGTTTGTGTGCTTTCTGTCATTTTTGTTGTTATTGAAGACCAGTTTTAGTCCATGGTCATCTGATAGGATACATGATATTATTTCAATTTTCTTGTATCTATTGAGGCCTGTTTTTTACTGATTATATGGTCAATTTTGGAGAAGGTACCATTGGGTGCTGAGAAGAAGTTATACTCTTGGTTTTTAGATGAAATGTTCTATAGATATCTGTTAAATCCATTTGGTTCATAACTTCTGTTCATTTTTCTGTGTCTCTATTTAGTTTCTGTTTCCATGATCTGTCCGTTGATGAGAGTGGGGTGATGAAGTCTCCCACTGTTATTGCGTGAGATGCAATATGTGCTTTCAGCATTAGTGAAGTTTCTTTTATGAATGTGGCTGCCCTTGCATTTGGAGCATAGATATTCAGGATTGAGAGTTCATCTTGGTGGATTTTTCTTTTGATGAATATGAAATGTCCTTGCTTATCTTTTTTGATAACTTTTGGTTGAATGTCAATTTTATTCGATATTAGAATGGCTACCACAGCTTGTTTCTTGGGGCCATTTGCTTGGAAAATGGTTTTCCAGCCTTTTACTCTGAGATAGTGTCTGTCTTTGTCACTGAGGTATGTGTCCTATATGCACCAAAATGCTACGACCTGTTTATATATCTAATTTGTCAGTCTATGTCTTTTTACTGGGGAATTGAGTCCATTGATGTAAAGAGTTATTAGGAAATAGTGAATGTTGTTTCCTATTATTTTTGTTGTTAGAGATGGAAATTATGTTTGTATGGCTCTCTTCTTTTGGGTTTGTTACAAGAAGATTGTTTTCTTGCTTTTTCTCCCTCCCTGTGTTTTCCATCTATTATCCTTTGTAGGCCTGGATTTGTGTAAATTTGGTTTCATCATGGAATATCTTGGTTTATCCATCTATGTTATTTGAGAGTTTTGCTGGCATTTATCTTCTCTTAGAGTCTATATTACATCTACCCAGGAACCTTTGGCTTTCATAGTCTCTGGTGAGAAGTCTGGTATGATTTTGATAGTTCTGCCTTTATATGTCACTTGACTTTTTTCCCTTACTGCTTTTAATATTCTTTCCCTTTTTCTTTGCATTTGGTATCTTGACTATTATGTGATTGGAGGAATTATTTTTCTGGTCCAATCTATTTGGAGTTCTGTAGGCTTCTTGTATGTTTATCAGATCTCTTTCTTAGTTTAGGGAGGTTTTCTTCTACCATTTCTTTGAAGATATATTACCTTAGATTTGCTCTTTTTCTTCTACCCTAGATTTCCTAGATGTTTTGGATTAGAAGCTTTTTGTATTTTGCATTTTCTTTGGTGGTTTTGTGAATACTACGTATAGTATCTTTTGCCCCTGAGATTCTCTCTTCTATCTCTTGTATTCTGTTGGTGATCTATAACACTTGATCTCTTTCCTAAGTTCTATCTCCAGGGTTCTCTCTTTCTGTGACTTCCTTATTGTTTCTATTTCCATTTTTAAATACTGGATGGTTTTGTTCACTTCCTTCGCCTGTTTGGTTGATTTTTGTGTTTCGTCTTTAAGGGCTTCTACCCCTTAAAGGGCTTTGCCCATCCTGTAGGCCTGTGTGCTAGTACTACTGGGAAACCAACTGTCTTCCAGAGGGATCTGGGAACAGAGAGCTATGACACAAGTTCAACTCAGGGTGCAGACAAAAATTTTGTTGAAGATATTTTCTGTGCCTGTGACCTGGTTTCTTTTCCTTCCTCTATTTCTCTAGCCCTCTATTGCTATTATTCATAGTTTTGGTCTTTTAGTAGTGTCCCAGATTCCCAAGTGTCAGGAAGGTTTTAGATTTAATATTTGGCTTGACTGAGGTATTTGTTTCTTCTTTTGTGTCTTCAACCCCCAAGAATCTCTCTTCTATCTCTTATAAGTTGGTGAGGCTTACCTTTGAAGTGTCTACTTGTTTTCCTGTATTTTTCACACAACTTTCCCTCAGTTTGTGTTT
The DNA here is from genome assembly GCF_021556685.1 of Rattus norvegicus. Taxonomy (NCBI): domain Eukaryota; kingdom Metazoa; phylum Chordata; class Mammalia; order Rodentia; family Muridae; genus Rattus; species Rattus norvegicus. The sequence goes on along the minus strand of NC_141538.1, from coordinate 19,084,558 downwards.
TCCTTTTTCATTTTATTTCTACTTTCCAGTTTTGAACTATTTTCTTTATTTCATTACATTGTTTACTGTTTTCATTGATTTCATTAGTTCATTTTTTGTATCCTCTTCAATGACCTTGAACATATTGATAATAACTATTTTGAAGATCCTGTCTTGTGCTCCATCTAAATTGCATTTCTCATGACCTACTCAATTAGAGTTTCTGGGCTCTGGTGGCAATATATTATCCTGCCTACCATTGAGTTTGTTTTCACACTAGCATCTAAGCATCTGGTTTAATGATGGTTGTCATTCTAGGTGTTTATATCAGGCCTTGGCTTTGTTGGGTGGGTGTTCCATTTCTTGATTTCAAATGAACTCTGTGGATCATAGAACAGTGTCCATGTGTTGCATGGAAGGATATTTTCTGGGATCCTCATAGGTGTGGCTTCTGAGGATTTCATGTCAAATATGATTCTAGGGATTGTGCTCGAACATGTAGTTTAGGAATGGGAATGGGCTAGGAATTGGGTCTGTGGGTCCACAGAAAGGAGGAAAGCAGGGATCTCTGCCATCAGATTTACACACCATAGGTAGATACGAAAGGGAAGTTGAAGAATCCACAAGCTTCTCAGTCCATGAGGCTGAATTTCTCTGTGGATCATCAGTAGACCCTGGAATTCCAAAGAAGTAGATTGAATATTAATGAAGGAATGGGCTAGCTAAGAGACAAAATAAGGCTGGCAAAGAGCAAAATATTTTTATGTGGTCTTACACAGGCTTCCAGCAAAAGGTGTGACCCAGATTAATGTGTGTTTTCCCAACCTCAAGACTCAGTTTAAGCTGGGCAGTGATGGTATATGACTTTAATCACAGCACTCAGGAGGCAAAGGCAGTTGGACCTCTGAATTTGAAGCCAGCCTGGTCTACAGAGTAAGTTCCATTTACAAGACAGCCAGGGCTATACAGAGAAGAATTGGTTTGAAAAACAAAACAAAACAAAACAAAACAAAACAAAAACAACAAAATGAAACAAAAACAAACAAACAAAATCTCGGATTGAAGACGTTCGTCTTCTCATCTCCAGATCCAGAATAAAGGCATGACTTTTTCTAGCTCAAAAGATCCATATTAAAGGTGTATTTTCTTACCTGATTGATCCAGATTAAAAGTAGATTTTCTTATGAGTTCAGATTAAGCAAAAAGCCCTCACAGCTGTGCCATTTATTTTTGGATTTTAGTTAATTCCAGATGTAGTCAAGCTGACAACCAAAAGAATAGCCACCACAGAAAAAGATACATATCCCTTGCCATTTCACAATACTGAGCCTAAGCAGACCCAAGCTTCATGATTAACCCAACTCACATATCCTGTGCTTTGCTTCAGCCTGGCCCACCAATATCAGATGCAATACCCAAATCCCCATATGACTAAACTTCATTCCAGAAAAACAATATGGAAGTTTAAAGCCTTATTTCTCTTCTAAAAGCTACCAGTTCTATAAAAATACTCTACAACAAGAACTGTTGAACTGAGCCTAAAGACATGGATTTTAAAAGAACAATCATAAACTTCATTAAAAAATTCAAGATATTTAGAGAAGACACAGGAAACAGCTCAATGAACCTAGATAGAATTAAAGCAAATGAACACCTGAGTGATGCTGAAGAAAACCTAGGCATAAGGCTTATGGAAATGACAAAGGTAATTCAGAATGTCAAAAAAATTCAATAAATATATAGAAACACTGAAGGAAATGCAATCTAAAATGAAGATGAAATTGAAAGCCACAATAATGTAATTAGAAAACACAAGATAAAGCATTAAAATAGAATGAATCACATAGAAGACAGACTATCAAGGCCCAAAAATAAAGTAGAACATCTAGACCAGAAAGCAAAGTATATAAAAACAATCAATCATCAAGCAAATAAACTAAAAAGCAAGAAATGAACATGCTGGAAATGTAGTATTCCATGAAAAGATAAAATCTACAAATTATAGAAATAGATGAGGTAAAGGAATACTACATCAATGTATAGGCCAGAAATTGAACAAAATTATAAAAGAATACCTTCCCAAACTAATGAAAGATATACTGTGGTTGTTTAAATATGAATGTCCCTCATAGACTCACATATTTTAATGCATGGTCATTAGGGTGTGGCACTACTTAAAAGGAATTAAGAGATATGGCCTTGTTGGAGGAACTGTCACTAGGGATGAACATTGAGGTTTTTAGGAATTCAAGCCATAACTATTCTAGCTGTCTGCTGCTATAGATGTTAAATTCTCAAGCTTTTTTCTCCAGCACTGTCTTCTTGCCACAGACAATGGATTGAACCTCCCTAAATGTAACCAAGCCCCAAATAAATGTGTTCTTTTATAAGAGTTGCCATGATTATGAGGTCTCTTCATAGCAATTGAACACTCACTAAGACATACCCACACAAATACAAGAAAGCACAAAGAACTCCAAATAGACAAAAATCAGGAAAAAATTCTTGTGGAGTATCATAGACAAAAGACGAAGAACACAGAACAAGTATCACATTAAAAAGTGTATGGAAAACTGCAAGAGAGAAAACACATGTCATCTCTAAAGAAATATCAACTAAATTCCTGCTGGAAACACTGGAAATCAGAATAGGTGGAAACAATGTGTATTAAGTTCTAAAAGACTATAGTTGTTATCCTGCACTCAGCAAAATTATCTGTGTTATTTAAAGAAGAAAGACGTTCCACGATATAAATGGCTAAAAGATTTATATGCATCAGATTAAGACAGTCAACAAAACAAAAAGAATCAGGAAGCAATATTTCAGGCTGCAAAGAGGAGGAAGCACAGTCAAGAGAGAAAAAAGGCAAATAAGTCATAATTTCTGAAACACAAAGTACCACTGAAACATAAACATCAAAAACAACACGATGATTAGAATCAACACATGCATTTCAATAATAACTAAAGGCTAATGGCCTCAATTCTTTAGTCAGAAAGTGCTGGAAAACTGAATCAAGAAGCAAGTCCTATTGAAATTATCTGCAAGAAACTCAGTTTTATAGGTAGGCACCACCTTAGAGGGAAAAGACGGACAAAAGTGCTCCAGTCATATAGGACCAGAGATTTTTGCTATCCTAATACATGGCAAAATAGAGTTCAAACTAAAACTAATCACAGGGAATAAAAAAGGATTTTGTTCTAATAAAATTATTACTATCTTAAACATATATGTACCAAACTTTCATTGTCCAGTTTCATAAAATGTGCACTACACATTTTATGTGTAATTATGTGTAATTAAAGACATAGATTAAGCTTAATCTATCATTAGTCAGTGATTGTAATACTCTATTTCTTCTAACAGACATGTCATCCAAAAGAAATTAACATGGATTTAAGAGATATCTATAGAATAATCCAACCAATTTCCCAAATATACATCCATTTAACAGCACACCGAATGTACTATAAACTAAAACAAATCTAACAAATCCAGAAAGATCAAACTAACTCGGTGTATTCTGTCTGACTATAGTACTACACAATTTAAATGTAAGAACAAGCAAATCTCTACTAAATACAAAAACTGACAGAGATTAAATAACTCAATTAACAAAATTAGAAATGAACAAGGAAAATTGCAATAGAACTAAAGAAATTCAGATATTAGAAAATATTTTTAAAACTTTATACTCCATTAATAAATAAATGGATGAGAAAGAAAGACTATAGGCCAATAAGTACATTTAAAAATTCACAATATAATAACTACAAATGAAATACAAACACACATCACAAAGATTATCCAGCATAATATGTTGGTTCTATTGCAGGGATGTTTCTACATATGCAAGTGAGTAAATGGAAAACATATTAGGGAATGGCTTTCCACTTAGGAGCAACTGTTGCTTTGCCAAAGAATCCAAGTCTGCTTTTTTAAACAAACATGGTGGTTAACAACCATCTCTAAGCTCAATTCTAAAACTTTCAATCCTTCTAGTTTCTGCCTGAACTAGGAGCTGACCAGGTCCCACAGCTCTCTGTATCCAGATCCCAGTTGAAGACAGAGCAGGACTCTTAGAAGTGCAGACAATCCTGAGAGCACAGGGGAGACCACCACTTCTGCTCACATTCCTGGTGCAAGAGGAACCCTCCAGGAGGCCTCTGGACACAGGAACCTAGAAGCAGACTAGGAAAGGGTCCTTCTGGTTTCTACCTGTGTCCAGAGTTGACCCTGTGTCATAGCTCTCTGTACCCAGATCATTCTGGGGGAAAGCCAGTCTCCAGGAGTGCTGACGCACAGACTTACAGGAGGGTCAAGTCACTGTTTGAGACAGCAAGACCAGCTAACACCAGAGATAACTAGATGGCAAGAGGCAAGTTCAGGAATCTAAACAACAGAACTAAGACTACTTGGCATCATCAAAGCCCCAGTTCTCCCACCAAAGCAAATACTGGATATCCAAACACACCAGAAAAGCAAGATTCTGATTTAAAATCACATCTCATGATGAAGATAAAGGACATAAAGAAGGACACAAATGGGGCTGGGAATTTAGCTCAGTGGTAAAGCGCTTACCTAGGAAGCGCAAGGCCCTGGGTTCGGTCCCCAGCTCCGAAAAAAAGAACCAAAAAAAAAAAAAAAAAAAAAACCAAAAAAAAAAAAAAAGAAAAAAAAAGGACACAAATAACTCCCTTAAAGAAATACAAGACAACACAGAAAACAAGTAGGAAGTCCTTAAAGAAGAAACACAAAAATCCCTTAAAGAATTACAGGAAAACATAACCAAACAGGTGAAGGAATTGAACAAAACCATCCAGGATCTAAAAATGGAAATAGAGACAATAAAGGAATCACAAAGGTAGACACCCCTGGAGATAGAAAATGAACAGAACATACATTAGCAGCTGGACAGCACACCTGAAAGTTCTAGAACAAAAGGAAGCAAATACACCCAAGATGAGTAGACCACAGGAAATAATCAAACTCAGGGCTGAACTCAACCAAGTAGAAACAAAAAGAACTATACGAAGAATCAACAAAACCAGGAGTTTGAGAAAATCAGTAAGATAGATTAAGCCCTTAGCCAGACTAACCAGAGGGCCAAGAGACCTCATCAAAATTAGCAAAACCAGAAATGAAAAGGGAGACATAACCAAAGGCATTGAGGAAAATTTAAAGTCATTAGATCCTACTACAAAAGGCTATACTCAACAAAACTGGAAAATCTGGATAATATGGACAATTTTCTAGACAGATACCAGGTACTAAAGTTAAACCAGGATCAGATAAACCATCTAAACATTCCCATAACCCCTAAAAAAATAGAAGCAGTCATTAAAAGTCTCCCAACTAATAAAACCCCAGGACCAGAAGGGTTAGTGCAGAATTCTATCAGACCTTCATAGAAGACAGAATACCAATACTGTCCAAGCTGTTCCACAAAATAGAAACAGAAGGAACAATACCCAATTCATTCTATAAAACCACAATGACACTTATACCTAAACCATACAAAGACCCAACAAAGAAAGAGAACTTGACATCAAGTTCCCTTATGAATATCAATGCAAAAGTGGTCAATAAAATTCTCACAAATTAAATTCAAGAACACATCAAAACAATCATTCCCCATGAGCAAGTAGGTTTCATCCCAGGGATGCAGAAAAGTTTCACTATAAGAAAATCTATTAATGTAATCCACTATATAAACATAAAAGAAAAAACCCACATAATCATCTCATTAGATATGGAAAAAACAATTGGCAAAATATAACACCATTTCATCTTAAAAGTCTTGCAAAGATCATGAATTCAAGGCCCGTACCTAAACATAATTAATGTTATATACACCAAACAAGTAACCAATATCAAACTAAATGGAAAGAATCTTGAAGCAACCCTTCTAAAATCAGGGACTAAACAATGATGTCCACTCTCTACTTATCTCTTCAGTATAGTACACAAAGTCCTAGCCAGAGTAATTAGAACACAAAAGGAGGTCAAAGGGATACAAACTGGAAAGGAACAAGTCAAAATATCACTATTTGCAGGTGATATGCTAGTACCAAAAATTCCACCAGAAAGCTCCTACAACTGATAAACAACTTCAGCAAAGTGACTGGATAAGAAATTATCTCAAACAAATCAGTATCCTTCAAAGGATAAATTGGTTGAGAAGGAAATTAAGTAAATTTCTTCATCATAGTCACAAATAATATAATTATCTTGATATTTTGGTATGACTCTAACCAAGCAAGTGAAAGATCTGTATGACAAGAATTTCAAGTCTCTGAAGAAAGAAATTGAAGAAAACCTCAGAAGATGGAAATATCTCCCATTCTCATGGACTGACAGGATTAATATAGTAAAAATGGCCATCTTGCTGAAAGTAATCTACAGATTCAGTGTAATCCCCATCAAGATTCCAACTAAATTCTTCATAGAATTAGAAGGATCAATTTGCAAATTCATTTGGAATAACCAAAAACCCAGGACAATGATAACTATTCCCAACAAAAAAACTCAGATGACAACAGATGCTGGCAAGAATGTGGAAAAAGAAGAACACCCGTCCATTGTTGGTAGGATTGCAAGCTGGTACAACCACTCTAGAAATCAGTCTGGAGGTTCCTCAGAAAACTGGATATAATACCTTTATTTATAATAGCCATAAGCTGGAAAGAACACAGATATCCTTCTACAGAGGAATAGATACAGAAAATGTGGTACATTTACACAATGGAATACTACTCAGCTATTAAAAAACAATGACTTTATGAAATTCAAAGGCAAATGAATGGAACTAGAAAATGTCATCCTGAATGAGGTAACCCAATCACCAAAAAACAAAACAAAACAAAAACCACACATGGTATGTACTCACTGATAAGTGGATGTTAGCTCTAATTACCAAAGATACAATCCACAGACCATATGAAGCTCAAGAAGAAGGAAGAACAAAGTGTGGATGCTTCAGTTCTTCTTAGAATGGGGAACAAAATACTCAGTAGAGGTAGAAAAGAGGAGGGACTTGGGAGGAAGACAGGAGTGAGTGGGGGAAAGAGGGGCAGGATATGGGGATGATATACAGAGGGTCACGAAATTTAGCAGAGGTTTGTAGCAGTGAGGCATGGGGAACCTCTGGTAGCCACCAGAAGTTCCCAGATGCTAGGAAAGCAAGAGGCTCTCAGGGCCCAACTGGAATGACATTAACTAAATTACCCAACAAAGGGGATGGAGAACCTGTAGAGACCATATGCAGAGGTCAGACAAGGCCCCGACTTGAGGGATGGTGACGCCCACCCACCTCAAAAATATTAATCCAGCATTCCTCCTGTCAAATGGGAATGCAGAAACAAAGAGTGAAGCAGAGACTGAAGAAAAAGCCATTTAGAGACTGCCTCATCTAGGGAGAAATACCATCTCCAAACTCAGACACTATTTCTAGTGCCAAAAAGTGCTTACTGACAGGAGCATGTATACCGTGTCCCCTGAGGGGCTCTGCCAGAACCTGAGCAATACAGATGTTGATGTATGCAGCCAAACAATAGACTAAGCATGGGGACCTCAATGGAAATTTAGGGTAAGGATTGAAGGAGCTGAAAGTGTTTGCAACCCTAAAGAAAGAAATATAGTATCAACCAACTAGAACCCCTAAGGCTCTCAGTGACCCAACCAAAGGGTACACATGGGGGGAGGATGTCCCATTTCTCCAGCTGGATATGTAGCAGAGGATTGCTTTATCAGGCATTACTGGGAGGGGAGCCCTTGATTCTGTGGATGCTTTATGACCCAGAGTATGGGAATGCTAGGGCTGAGGCAGGAGTGGGTGGGCAAATGAGGGAGCACTCTCATAGAGGAAGGGGAGGGACGGGGATAGAGGGTTTGTGTTGTGGAACCTGGGAATGGGATAACATTTGAAATGTCAATAAATAACCAATAAAATAAAATAAAAGCCATGTAGAAAGTGATAAATCCTCGTGAACTGTTGTACATGTTCTTCCATTGAGAACTAACATTGTTTCCAATATTAGCTGTTCCCACAAATAACATTCATTTCTATTTGCAAAATTTGAGCATATCATTTATAGATAAGATAAATATTTTGAAATCATAGTCAAAGGAATATCACAAATAGATTTACAATGTTAATTCTTTATAGTCATCAATTGTACAGCCAAATATTCCAAGCTTTTTAATTGCTTGACGATTGGATGACAGACCAAACTATGAAATCACTGAGACCATCTTAATACCAACAGAACGTGTGTTTCTTCTACTTCCTTACAGAGCACTGGTGAAGAGTTGTTTACAGAAGCTTGGGTGACCTCTAAACAGCTACATCAAAGAAAAGTTGTACTGCAGAACCCGTGACAACCGCTCTGTAAATGCAGTCTTCCCTTCAGTTAACATTCCACATTATATATCTCATAGCACCTTCTGAGCTGCAAGACCATATGCAATTTGGAATTAGAAGTGGCTGAGAGCAAGATGGTGGAGTGGTGTGAATCTATGAGAAAGGTTAACAAGCCTGGTCTTCATAGTCTTTAGCAACTAGTCAACAGCTATTCTGATGACAATGGGAATGACATTTATACTCAGAGGACAATGTTATGCAACAGAGAAGGTATCCACTTTTTGCCTACTTTTTAGTAAGTAAAGATAATCACTTCTAAAATGGCACATAACTATATCTATTGTTTTCTTTTAAAAAGTAATCTATTATTTTTTTTAAATCAGTTTCTTCTTCCTTTTATTCTACCCAACTCCTCCCAATTTTTTCCATTAAATTCATGGTCTGTTTTTCTTTAACTGGTGTGTGTGTGTGTGTGTGTGTGTGTGTGTGTGTGTGTGTGTGTGTGTGTGTGTATAAATATATAAATACAACTTGCTCAAGCCACATAATGTTATTTATGCAACTATGATTCCAGGGCTGACCATTTGGTATTGGTTCACAAATCGGGGAGGGGATCTCCTCCCTGGGAAAGATTCTTTATCCAGTGCTCAGCATTCTTTGATGACTGATAATGCTTTGTACCCGGTTGTGAGCCTAGATGATTTTATTTGTATTTGTTAGGATGTCTATTAGAATTGTCTTTATTAAGGTCTGGTATAGACGTCTATGTTGATGAGACTTCATGGGTGCCACTTCTGACATTTATAGGAGACATAAATGCATGTGATTTTAATAACCATGCTTGCTCTGGCTAAAGCAGCCACTTGCTTGCTGTCTAGTTAGCCCCCATGGTTAGCTAACGCTTTCCTGAGATCTCTAAGAACAGCTGCCACCTGTATTCCTGATAGTGCTCCCCATTCCTCCTTGTCTGGTGCTGGCAATGACTGTCTCACTCAGCTCCCTTTAGTCCCAAGAAAGGAAAACTCTAGAGACTTTTGTATTTTAAAACTGACCATATAACTCCAAGGCTGGGGAAAGAGTATCTTGTCCTATTCTCCTTAGCCTCCACAGCCACCTATGTAGGCTACAAACTATTGGTGCCCCAAGAGAACTACATGTCTGCAGGTTCCTAGCTGGTCCATAGCCTGGTCCAAAAAAACCTTTTCTCAATCTCTTCCCCTTCTCTTCCTCCTGGGACCTGGAAAACCTGCCTCTATATCTTCACCGAACTGTTCGCGTCTGCCGTCTTTATTTACCCAATCAAACAAGTAGATAACCTACCACTGCATATAATCTCATAGTAATCTTGCTGCTCCTGTGGCTCTTAAAAATTTCTCTCCCCATCTTATACTGTGATATCTGAGCCTGAGTCATATTGTATCATCAGTTGTAGACTGATACCACATGGTCACTTGTATCATTTGTTCACTGCATTTTGACTGGTTGTGGTTTTCTGTAATAGTCATAGCTTACACAAGAGAAGTTGGGTTTTTTTGTTTGTTTGTTTCCTCGTTTTAAATGAGGATATCTAATTTGCTTTTATATTGCTGTGATAAGACGTCACTTCCAAGGCAATTTATAAAAGAATTTATTTGGTAAGTACAATTTCAGAGGGTGAGATTGTGACATCATGGTAGAAAGTCTGGGAGCAGGCAGGCAGGCAGTCATGATGCTGAAGCACTACCTGAGAGTTCATACTTTGATTCACAACCTCAAGGCAGAGCGAACCCACTGGGAATGGTATGTGCTTTTGAAACCTCAAAGTCTGTCCCCAATGGCAAACAAGACAACACCTAATCCTTCCCAAATAATTCCACCAAATAGAGACCAATTATTCAAATATATGATCCTATGAGGGCCATTCACTTTCAAACCAGACTATGTGTTTCAAATATTCTTTTTTAAAATTTTGTTTAATATTTAATATTGAAGATGTGTTGTCCCTAGAGTTAGAAGCACCCAGAAAGTTTTAAAACAAAGCGTATCTTGAACATATATAAGAGAAGTTACAGAAAAGAGATTTTTCTGCCTGATGAAAACAATTTTATTTCCATCATCATTATTATTTTATTTATTCACTTTACATCCCACTCACTGCCTCCTCCCAGTCACCCATCCCACAATTTTCCTTCCTACCTCCTCCTTTTTTCCTCTGAGTGGATTGGGTACCCCCTGTGTTTCTCCTGATCCTGGCATGTCAAGTATCTTTGAGACTCAGGCCATCCTCTCTCACTGAGGCCAGATAAGGCATCCCTCTTATACTCACACTTATCTGTAGGTATAAAAGTAAACATTGGAATGCGGTTTTAGAAAGGTAGGTGGCAATTGAACATTTTCCTCCAAGACTGATGACCTCAATAGCCCTTGATAGGTAGGTTTCAGTAACAAGAAAGACTTCCCTTTTGTAGAATGAACCGTAAGTCCAATTAGAGAGATGTTGATTACCAGCATGTGTACCACTATCACACCCTTCTGGCTGTTATGTCATATTGGTCATCACTGTTTCATAAGGGTCATAACTGGTTAAGACTGTTGTCTGCTTTTTCTTCCCTTGGCATCTTGCATGGTACTTTATGGGACAATAACAGATGACACTCTGGGAGACAGCATTCAGGTCAGATCCATTGAATCCCGTAGATGACTGGTTTTTTTAACCTGTATGTCACAATCCATTACAGAGTTGAGTAACCCTTCCACTGGGGTTTCCTAAGACCACTAGAAAACACAGATATTTTGTATTACAATTCATGATAATAATCAAAGTAAAATTGTAGTTATGAAGTTGCAATAAAAATAAATTTTTGATTGAGGGTCAAGAACATGAGGAACTGTATTAAAGGGTCACAGCATTAGTATCTAGATCCTGTATTCAAAATGCTTGGTGCCTTTGATAAAAGAGTCTCACCTCTTTAAGGCAAGTATGTATAACAGCAATAGTTTCTAATGCTTTGGGAGTCTCTCATACAATTCTAACTAACAAAGAAGCAAGTCAGGAAGGTGTGTTCCTGTGTGGGTCCTGCCTCTATTCCTGTTTGATTTCTTTCTCTGACATCCTTCAGTGATAGACTGACTAGGGTGTTATAAGCTGAAATAAATGCTTTCTTCCCCAAGTGCTTTTGGTCATGATATTTATCACAGCAGCAGAATGAAAAGTAAGACAACATGAAAGGCTTTCCGTTCAGAGAGTAACTATTCATAATATTATACAATAAATTTAATTTCTGCATATAGATGTTATCAGTTGTTTGAACATATATTACCATTGCATTTTATTATATCTTATCATTAATATATAACATTTAAAATAGAAAATATACATATATCAGAAAATAGGTCAAAGCAACATAAGCATACATATATGTGTGTATATTATAACTAAAACATTATTCTACAATGTTCTGAATCTTCTTTAAAATGTAATGTATTTTAGAAGAAGTGCTTTTATATAAAGTTGTGGCTTGGATTGCCAGTGCTTTCCAAAGGTCCACGTGATGACATTTTGTTCTCCGGAGAAGTACTGTGAAGACTTGGTGGAGCAAGAAGAAGTAGGACAGATTGGATTTCTTCAGGCCACTGAAAGCAAAGGGGAATCCAGTCCCTCTTTGCCACTTACCAATGTCTCTTTTGCCTCCTTACCATGAAATAGAGCCACTTGCTCTACCATGTGCTGCCAGGTTTGTGTGCTGATTAACTCTAAGCATCAGATCCATTTGAACTAAAACTTTCACTCTGTGAGTCAAAAGAAACTTTTCCTCTATATAAGATGCTTCCCTAGGAATTTATCATTACAACAGAAAGCTAGCACATAGGGATATTATCTTTAAAGATGTCTTACTCTAATGCCTATATAATATTCACTGGAAAATTGCTAACTGTATGTTTATATGTTCATTATTTTTCATTAATATCAACTCTTTAGGCTTTATATTGTAAGAACTTCAAATATCATCATAGTTTCAAACATTTGAAAGTGAGAAAAATCTATGCAGAAGTTTGATCTGAAGCAGGTTATTTTCTAGCTCTAGAATGGATGAGACTCTATAATCCTGTAGGATAGAGATACAATTTAGAAAATGAATTGCCCTGCAACATCCCCTTCCCCAAGATATATAAGAAGTGGAGGTACTCACGTTGAAAGTCATGTAACACCAGCTATTTCAGTTATGGTAGTGAGCCTCTGAGCCTCTATGGCCTGATCAGAAAAAAAATAATGTTAACATTACTAGTGTTCAACAGTGATGTATGATGTGTAAGCATCATTTTATATAAGAAGTTCCAAGATATTAACTATTCCAGTGTTTTAAAGCTTACAATTCAAAGCACGAATATTCTTACATTTTGGGATGAACTTAGCTCAGTCATGAAAATCTTACATTTGACTGATACCATGAAGACTTGAGTTCTATCCCCAGAAGCCATAAAAATGTTAGACATGACAGGGCACACCTGTAATCCCATTGCTGGGAAGACAGAGACAGGTGGATCCCAAAAGGCTTGCTAGCCATCCAGCCCACTAAAATCAATATTAATTAATTAATCAAAATCAATCAAGTAAATAATATACAATAAATTTAATTTCTGCATATAGATGTTATCAGTTGTTTGAACATATATTACAATTGCATTTTATTATTTCTTATTATTAATATATAACATTTAAAATAGAAAATATACATATATCAGAAAATAGGTCAAAACAACATAAGCATACATACATATACGTGTATATATTATAACTAAAACATTATTCTACAATGTTCTGAATCTTCTTTAAAATGTAATGTATTTTAGAAGAAGTGATTTTATATAAAGTTGTGGTTTTAAACTCCAGGTAATATTAGAGTCTCTATCTCAGAATAAAAGGCAGATTGAGATTGAGAGAGACATCGCATGTCAATCACAAATATGTGCCTTCATGTACACAATACACGTACTGTGCTGACTGGTTTTATATATTTTTTTTATTAACTTGAGTATTTCTTATTTACATTTCGAGTGTTATTCCCTTTCCCGGTTTCCAGGCAAATATCCCCTAGTCCCTCCCCCTCCCCTCCTTTATGGATGTTCCCCTCCCCATCCTCCCCCCATTGCCGCCCTCCCCCCAACAATCTAGTTCACTGGGGGTTCAGTCTTAGCAGGACTGGTTTTATATTAACGTGACACAATCTAGAGTTATCAGAGAGGAGGAAGCCTCAATTGAGAAACTACTTCTGTAAGATCAGGATGTTGGCAACCCAGAAGGATACTTTCTTAATTCCTGAATGATGTTGGAGGGCCCAGCCCATTGTGGGTGTGGCTACATCAGTGCTGGTAGTCCTCTGTTCTCTAAGAAGGCAGGCTGAACAAGACAGTAAGCATCCCTCTTTGGCATCTTCATTAGTTCTTGCATCCAGGTCTCACCTCTGTTTGAATTCCTGCTGTGACTTCCTTTAGTGATAGATTATGATGTAAAAGAGTAAGTTAAGTACTCCTCTCCTAACTTGCTTTTTGACCTGGTGTTTCAGGATAATAGTAGAAACCCTGACCCTGATAGTAACTAAGATATACTTAAGAGGGGAGGGGGGAGTGGGAGAGAGGAGGAAGGAACAGAGAGGAAGAGAGAGATAGGGAGGAGATGGAAGAGAAAGAGAGTGAAGGAGAGAAGGAGAATAGTAAATAACAAATTTTGAACTATGCAAAGGCATTCACTTCCGCATGAAAAAGGATTCATACAGAGAATTTTCTATTGTACAGTAGGCATTCAGAATATGAGCTATGTATTCAAAAGCATGTTTGCTGTCAGGACATCTTTAGATGGCACAAACCAGGCCATTTCAAGTGCTCCAGCTTTGAACAAAACCAATCCAAAATCAGCCTCTTTGCTCTTTCTCTTTGCTATGATCTCCAAACTCCAGCCTCAGCAAACCAGAGATAAAGACCAGCAGACTCAGAACGAACCTAGAAGTCATTATTTATGTCTCACAAGCTTATGACAAGGGGCTGTGAGACTCATCCTGATTCATGTCAAGTGTGAAGCTTCACTGATAGAATTTCAAACAAACAGTTCCTTAGGCAAACCATTTTTGTGGCTTCTCTGTGACTCTGCATGCTGCTTACCAAATACATCTAGCCAAAAATAAACCCATAAGCATGAAAAACAAATATAATTTGTGAATATGCACAGCAAATTTAACTGCCATGGCAGTAGACAATCTACATTCAAACTGAGAAGCAGTGGTTCAGGAACAGTCTTGAAGGGCAGAGTCCTTATCTCCATGTTTATTTTGCAGGCATTTTTAGGATCGCAGTTGTTAATGGGTCCAGGGTTAATGGGTTAATTGAATATGTGGACAGGAGGATATTTAGGACTATTATTTCCTGCTCAGTTGGAGACCGCAAGAGAGATGAGTCCTTCGCTTAAAATGGTAGAAAGCTCAAAAGAAAATTCTGCTTCCTTTACCCCCTGTCTTTCATAGTAGATAAAGCCTAAAAGGAGAATTGTAAGTAGGTGGTGAGAAGGTGACTGCTTAGCAAGACAGAGTATTTGAGTTGCTGAACAGTCACAGGAGATGATCCAGATAGGTGTGTTTTGATGTACACACTTCAGTCTCTACCAGTGAGATACTGTAGTATAAACGCATGTACTTGGTTCTTTACATTTCTACACTGTTTGTGAAATTTGTCTTCTTCAGCAAATACATTTTCCTGAGAAGTAGGAAAGATGTGGGCACCACCATCAGGTCAGAATTTATCATGTGCTTACATTTTCCTCAGGAGGATGCTCTCAAACAAACTGGGGTTTTCTTTCACAGCTCTAATGTTTATGTTTTACATTACGTGTTTCTTGGGGTAGCTTCCACCATACCCTAATTCTAATATACCTACATATGGACTGTCTTTGCATAACATTTTCTTTCGTACTTAATTCTCATATGTAACACTCAAGCTAGTAATAGTCAAACTTCTCTGAAAAAAATATTATTACAGGATGTTGGTGTTTGAACCAATTTCTAAAGCACAAGCACTGACCGATGAAACTCATACATTCAACAACTCTGGTGAATAAAACCACAGTAATAACCAAACAGTGGCAACTTGTACAAACTCTAAAATTCAGGATATCATCATCACCATCATTTTTATCTATAAAACAAAATAAATTATATGGGGTTGGGGATTTAGCTCAGTGGTAGAGCGCTTGCCTAGGAAGCGCAAGGCCCTGGGTTCAGTCCCCAGCTCCGGAAAAAACAAAACAAAACAAAATAAATTATATTATAGATCTTACCACTTTTCATCTTTTACTGAAATCATAGTTATTGTTGGTTTATTGATCTTCATGCTTCCATTATAGCAGATTATAGCTTAGGTTTATGATATCGAAACAAAGAAGAAAATAATCAAGCATTTTTGCAAGGGAATGGAATCACTTTCTCCTCTAGTCACAAAGAAATAGTTACTCTATTCTGATGAGAACAAGCCCAAAATGGGTAAATAGTGGGGGGAAAGGTGTTCTTTTACCTCAACCTGTCATTAAATTATTTTTCTAATTTTTGTTGAAAAAAATCAATGTGTGTTGTATATTTAAATAATGAATAATATCCCCTGGGTTGGATAACAGAGTACATAACATAGAAAGTGTCAATCGTATGCTCCACAATCACTAAAACCAAATTAGTAAGCCACCCTATGTTACTCACTTCAAAGTTATCTGTGAAGACACAGCCTTCTAAGCTTTTTCATAGAGTGTGATAATGACTTCAGGCAGGAGCTTGGGAAATGCCTGAACCATCCCAGATGTTGGTTTTCATCACCATTCCCTAAAGGGTGATTAGCACCAGACTGTGATTCAAATGAACAGCAAGAAACATAACAGTCTCACAGTCTAGGATAAGGAAATTCAAAGTAAAACAGACTATGAGGTAATATGTGTGTGTATACATATATATATCCCCATCATATATATATATGTAGAACCCTTTCTCTAGAAATAATAATTCACAGTGCCCTTCACCTGGAGTGGGGCTACAAAACTAGTTTGGGTCCTAGGAGCTTCTTTATGATGACCTGGTATAATGAAAGTGTAATGTAAAACACTTAAGACAAATGCAGCAAGTTCTCAAAAATTTGAACAAACAGGTCAGTGGTCTTTAGATATTAGATTCTGACCACATTCGTATACTGGCCTTGGAATCCACTACCTTGCTTTCTCTTCTTCCTCTGGAAACACTGGGAACTGAACCCAGGGCTTGGCTACTCACCATTGAATTTTGGATTAAACCTTAGCCTTTGGATTTTAAGGACAAGGTTTCACAATGAAGACCAAGTTGGCCTTAATGCTTCTAAGCAGAAATGAATACTAAAATGATTATTTTCATATGACTTATATTAAAAGTTTGTCTTGGGTTTGGGGATTTGGCTCAGTGGTAGAGCGCTTGCCTAGCAAGCACAAGGCCCTGGGTTCAGTTCCCAGCTCCGAAAAAAAAAAAGAAAAAAAAGTTTGTCTTAGGTGAAAGGAACTAGCTAAATATTAGAAAAGTTATCTGAAATATTCATCGATTTTTGATTCCATTGTATGTTATTTCATTTGACCATAATTCTTATTTTTTTCTTTTTTTAACATGGAAAAATATAACTTCTATATATTATTAAGGTCAGTGATTTTTTTCTTTCTTTCTTTTTTTAAGATTATTAAGGAATCTATGTGTCTTGCCCTTCTGAAACATAACTGATGCTTATGCAAAATTTATACATTTAAATGATCACACTAATTTGCCCTCAATGTTAATAATAAACACATTAATTGTAGGTCTATGAAACACAAATTATTTTTTAAATAAAAGAAGTTAGATTTTATAATTTCTTAAAGAGTAGAATTATAGAGAGGAATGCTTTCTTTTTTTTTTCTTTTCTTTTTTTTCGGAACTGGGGAGCGAACCCAGAGCCTTGCACTTGCTAGGCAAGCACTCTACCACTGAGCTAAATCCCCAACCCAAGAGGAATGATTTCTATGTCTTATTCTCCATTTGAATTATTGTGAGTGATAAACATTGTTTGTCTAAAATGTATGAAGAAAACCTAGCATAATGGCTGATGCTCATAATCTCAACATTTGAGGGTCGAGGAAGGAGACTGCCAGGAACTCAAGGTCTGCTTGTGTTACATAGTGAGATCCAGGCCAGTATGAATTAAAAGTGGTACTATGTTTAAAAACAGACAAGTGAATGAATGAATGAATGAATGAATGAATGAATGAATAAAACCTATGAAGAAAATGAAGGAATACTTCATAATTCTTTCAGGACAGCCACAGACCTCCTCTGACTTGGCAGCAAAACTATGCAAAGGATGATATCTTCTTACATTTGATTTATGTGGTTGCACTGAAACCATTTCAGTAACTTTTCATATTATTTAACATTAGAATTCATTGCACTTTGAATAAGTCTTTTGACAATTATTTTATGTAATATGGTTTGAGACTGCTTCCCCAAGTTGCATGTGTTTGGGATAGGACCTCATTTGAAATGTTTAGGTCCTGAGGAGGAATCTCTCCTTAGAGGATCCATGCTTTCTACAAGCAAGTTCTTGCTATTTAATAACTGAATAGTTGTCATCAGAAGTAAGTGTTATAAAAGAAAGATAACAGTGTCTTGTCTCTTCTACATGTACCTGCTTTGACTTCTGTTTTCATCAAGGAAACACTCAACAGAAGTCAGAAAGTACAGGTACCCTGTTCCTGAACTTGCCAGTCTCTAGAGTCAGAAGTCAAAATCAACCCCTTGCATCAGTAAATTAACCTATTTCACACATTCTTCTACAGCAACAAGAAAACAGGCTGGGACAATATGATAATGTCATGTATAAGACATTGAGCAATACTATATTATAAATATTGATACAAATATTGATAAATTTTATTTTGTAACATAGACATTGTTCCTTAATACCACTGATTATATTTAAAAGCTCTTTATTACAAAGCTATAATATAGAATTGCTCAGTAATACCACAGATTATATTAAAAACTTCTTTATTATGAAGCTATTATCTTTATACTAGTCAATATAAGTGTTTTCAACTTATTTATTTGGAATGGATATTCATTCGAAAGTTCATGTTTTGTGGTAGATACTGGGTTGTGCTTTCCTTTGAAGTGATTGGAGTATCCTGTTCCCTTCTGAGAAAATGTTTGATAGATACTCATGTGTAAATACTCATCTATCAGTCTATCAGTCAAGCAAAACCTGTCCACATGAAGATAAATGGCTTGTTCATCTTGCCGACAAAATCATTATAGATGTTTTTCTTTGTGAGTTTCTGTGGACTTTCAGTGTTCAGTGAATATGCCTTACATCCATTCCATTGTTCACAGAAAACTAAAAGATGTACTTCAGAGCCAGAAATTAAGTAATTTTTTTCCATTAAGGACATGTTTTATGGTATTAATATTAAATTTTTCATCTGT
The DNA here is from genome assembly GCF_021556685.1 of Rattus norvegicus. Taxonomy (NCBI): domain Eukaryota; kingdom Metazoa; phylum Chordata; class Mammalia; order Rodentia; family Muridae; genus Rattus; species Rattus norvegicus. Next base: position 19,065,733 of record NC_141538.1, on the reverse strand, counting down.
GGTTGAGAACAACTTCTGTTGCCTTGGTTTATGAAAAGATGCTAGAGACATTATCTACCATTTTTTTTCTTACAATACCATCCTTAGAAATTTGCAAATTACACATGGAGAACCACGGCATAGCTTTTCTTTGAGGCACATTTGAACACATAAACTTGATGGACTGTATTAGATGTGCGAATGAGAACTCTATCCAGCTCAGTGACAGAAGAAGTAACTTGACTTTTGTTGTCCAGGTGTGGTTTAAAGATGCAGGAAAAAGAGCAACACCCACCATACATGCAGAGCCAGGGGTTAGTGAAATCCCTACTTAACTTGAACAAAGAATCATGGAGGCACAGTGACAGTAAGTGGCAGGGAACTGAGCGGAAGATCCTGATCTCAACCTCACAAACCTTACAGTCTGTGCATTGCCATCCACCCCTGCTCTTTGGGATAGATGAGGTGATAAACAGAAGTTCAATAACTAGTTAGGAAAATACTCGCAAAGGTTGGGTATAAGTTGTAACACTATCCTCTTCCTTATTCCTGTGGCTGTTTGACTTTCTGAGTTCCCCGAGTAGGTATTCCACATAGATCCCACAAAGCATCTCTCTTCTGAGAGGCTGTTTTTGTCTCAGCCACTCAGACCTTCAACCAAGGTCAGTAACTGTATATTCCTCTGCTGCAGCAGCAAACACCAGCTCACACTGCTGATCTGTTATCATTTGGCAAGTTTCCAGCTCCAGGAGCAAACAAAGGTGAAACAAAGCATTTTCCATAGAGCATGAATATCAATCCATTCATTTGCCAGCTAAAAGTAGTAATATAAAATATTCTTCAGCTCAGAATTTTGCTCTTCAATTATAAATACATGTCAATTAATATCAGTCATTCAATGCCCTTTAGCAATGAGCAAACATTTTTCTGCATGGATGTTAGAGTTTATGTAGCTATTGTTGAGAAAAATTGTTTCTTTAAAACACTGCTATTTCTTTGTACAAAAACACCAATATTGTCCTGCAATAAAGAGCCATGCCTCCCTTTATCCCTTCTGGGGCAGATTATCTTCAGTGGGCTTCATGTAAACTCTGTGGACCTGGGTTGTTCTTGTTTTTTATAAGATTGGCATTTATAAAAGATTTATTCAGAAGCAGGTCCTTATACCCAACCAATGGACAGAAACTGGGAACCCCTATGGTTGAATTAGGGTAAAGCTATTAGAGACTGAACAAGAAGGTGACCCATAGGAAGACCAGCAGTCTCAAAATCTCAATGAATCTGGACCCCCAGGATCTCTTAGACACTGAACCATCAACCAGGTAGCATTCACCAGATGATATGAGGCTCCCAACACACACACATACACACACACACACACATACACACACACACACACACACACACACACACACACACACAAACACACACACACACACACACACACGGCCCCAGGGAGTGAGGAGTTCTGGTGGGATGGTGGGGGAAGGAGGTGGGGACATTCTCTTGGAGATGGGGGCGGAGGGAGGTATAGGATAAGAAACAGTCAGAGGCTGGACTGGGAGGGCGATACTGAGTGAACTGTAAAAAAAAAGATTAAAAATAATAATAATAGAAGAAGAGGAAGAGGAAGAAGGAGGAGTAGAAGGAGGAAGAGGAAGAAGAGGAGGAGGAAGAGGAGGAGGAGGAAGAGGAGGAGGAGGAAAGACCTAAAACATTCAGGCTGTGAACTGGTATTTTTAACATTTTTAATTACAGACATTCAAATATTTGTAGGTAGATTGTGGATTTCTCCAGTATACCCTCCATAAAACTTTTTTTTTCCTACCTCCAATCTTTTTTTTTTTTTTATTAACTTGAGTATTTCTTATATACATTTCGAGTGTTATTCCCTTTCCCGGTTTCCGGGCAAACATCCCCCTCCCCCCTCCCCTTCCTTATGGGTGTTCCCCTCCCAACCCTCCCCCCATTGCCACCCTCCCCCCATAGACTAGTTCACTGGGGGTTCAGTCTTAGGAGGCCCAGGACTTCCCCTTCCACTGGTGCTCTTACTAGGATATTCATTGCTACCTATGGGGTCAGAGTCCAGGGTCAGTCCATGTATAGTCTTTAGGTAGTGGCTTAGTCCCTGGAAGCTCTGGTTGCTTGGCATTGTTGTACTTTTGGGGTCTCGAGCCCCTTCAAGCTCTTCCAGTTCTTTCTCTGATTCCTTCAATAGGGGACCTATTCTCAGTTCAGTGGTTTGCTGCTGGCATTCGCCTCTATATTTGCTGTATTCTGGCTGTGTCTCTCAGGAGCGATCTACATCCGGCTCCTGTCGGTCTGCACTTCTTTGCTTCATCCATCTTGTCTAATTGGGTGGCTGTATATGTATGGGCCACATGTGGGGCAGGCTCTGAATGGGTGTTCCTTCAGTCTCTGTTTTAATCTTTGCCTCTCCCTTCCCTGCCAAGGGTATTCTTTTTCCTCATTTAAAGAAGGAGTGAAGCATTCACATTTTGATCATCCGTCTTGAGTTTCGTTTGTTCTAGGGATCTAGGGTAATACAAGCATTTGGGCTAATAGCCACTTATCAATGAGTGCATACCATGTATGTCTTTCTGTGATTGGGTTAGCTCACTCAGGATGATATTTTCCAGTTCCAACCATTTGCCTACGAATTTCATAAACTCGTTGTTTTTGATAGCTGAGTAATATTCCATTGTGTAGATGTACCACATTTTCTGTATCCATTCCTCTGTTGAAGGGCATCTGGGTTCTTTCCAGCTTCTGGCTATTATAAATAAGGCTGCGATGAACATAGTGGAGCACGTGTCTCTTTTATATGTTGAGGCATCTTTTGGGTATATGCCCAAGAGAGGTATAGCTGGATCCTCAGGCAGTTCAATGTCCAATTTTCTGAGGAACCTCCAGACTGATTTCCAGAATGGTTTTACCAGTCTGCAATCCCACCAACAATGGAGGAGTGTTCCTCTTTCTCCACATCCTCGCCAGCATCTGCTGTCACCTGAGTTTTTGATCTTAGCCATTCTCACTGGTGTGAGGTGAAATCTCAGGGTTGTTTTGATTTGCATTTCCCTTATGACTAAAGATGTTGAACATTTCTTTAGGTGTTTCTCAGCCATTCGGCATTCCTCAGCTGTGAATTCTTTGTTTAGCTCTGAACCCCATTTTTTAATAGGGTTATTTGTTTCCCTGCGGTCTAACTTCTTGAGTTCTTTGTATATTTTGGATATAAGGCCTCTATCTGTTGTAGGATTGGTAAAGATCTTTTCCCAATCTGTTGGTTGCCGTTTTGTCCTAACCACAGTGTCCTTTGCCTTACAGAAGCTTTGCAGTTTTATGAGATCCCATTTGTCAATTCTTGATCTTAGAGCATAAGCCATTGGTGTTTTGTTCAGGAAATTTTTTCCAGTGCCCATGTGTTCCAGATGCTTCCCTAGTTTTTCTTCTATTAGTTTGAGTGTGTCTGGTTTGATGTGGAGGTCCTTGATCCACTTGGACTTAAGCTTTGTACAGGGTGATAAGCATGGATTGATCTGCATTCTTCTACATGTTGCCCTCCAGTTGAAACAGCACCATTTGCTGAAAATGCTATCTTTTTTCCATTGGATGGTTTTGGCTCCTTTGTCAAAAATCAAGTGACCATAGGTGTGTGGGTTCATTTCTGGGTCTTCAATTCTATTCCATTGGTCTATCTGTCTGTCTCTGTACCAATACCATGCAGTTTTTATCACTATTGCTCTGTAATACTGCTTGAGTTCAGGGATAGTGATTCCCCCTGAAGTCCTTTTATTGTTGAGGATAGCTTTAGCTATCCTGGGTTTTTTGTTATTCCAGATGAATTTGCAAATTGTTCTGTCTAACTCTTTGAAGAATTGGATTGGTATTTTGATGGGGATTGCATTGAATCTGTAGATTGCTTTTGGTAAAATGGCCATTTTTACTATATTAATCCTGCCAATCCATGAGCATGGGAGATCTTTCCATCTTCTGAGGTCTTCTTCAATTTCTTTCCTCAGTGTCTTGAAGTTCTTATTGTACAGATCTTTTACTTGCTTGGTTAAAGTCACACCGAGGTACTTTATATTATTTGGGTCTATTATGAAGGGTGTCGTTTCCCTAATTTCTTTCTCGGCTTGTTTCTCTTTTGTATAGAGGAAGGCAACTGATTTATTTGAGTTAATTTTATACCCAGCCACTTTGCTGAAGTTGTTTATCAGCTTTAGTAGTTCTCTGGTGGAACTTTTGGGATCACTTAAATATACTATCATGTCATCTGCAAATAGTGATATTTTGACCTCTTCTTTTCCGATCTGTATCCCTTTGATCTCCTTTTGTTGTCTGATTGCTCTGGCTAGAACTTCAAGAACTATATTGAATAAGTAGGGAGAGAGTGGGCAACCTTGTCTAGTCCCTGATTTTAGTGGGATTGCTTCAACTTTCTCTCCATTTAGTTTAATGTTAGCAACTGGTTTGCTGTATATGGCTTTTACTATGTTTAGGTATGGGCCTTGAATTCCTATTCTTTCCAGGACTTTTATCATGAAGGGGTGTTGAATTTTGTCAAATGCTTTCTCAGCATCTAATGAAATGATCATGTGGTTCTGTTCTTTCAGTTTGTTTATATAATGGATCACGTTGATGGTTTTCCGTATATTAAACCATCCCTGCATACCTGGGATGAAGCCTACTTGATCATGGTGGATGATTGTTTTGATGTGCTTTTGAATTCGGTTTGCCAGAATTTTATTGAGTATGTTTGCGTCGATATTCATAAGGGAAATTGGTCTGAAGTTCTCTTTCTTTGTTGTGTCTTTGTGTGGTTTAGGTATAAGAGTAATTGTGGCTTCGTAGAAGGAATTCGGTAGGGCTCCATCTGTTTCAATTTTGTGGAATAGTTTGGATAATATTGGTATGAGGTCTTCTATGAAGGTTTGATAGAATTCTGCACTAAACCCGTCCGGACCTGGGCTCTTTTTGGTTGGGAGACCTTTAATGACTGCTTCTATTTCCTTAGGAGTTATGGGGTTGTTTAACTGGTTTATCTGTTCCTGATTTAACTTCGATACCTGGTATCTGTCTAGGAAATTGTCCATTTCCTGAAGATTTTCAAATTTTGTTGAATATAGGTTTTTATAGTAAGATCTGATGATTTTTTGAATTTCCTCCGAATCTGTAGTTATGTCTCCCTTTTCATTTCTGATTTTGTTAATTTGGACACACTCTCTGTGTCCTCTCGTTAGTCTGGCTAAGGGTTTATCTATCTTGTTGATTTTCTCAAAGAACCAACTTTTGGTTCTGTTGATTCTTTCTATGGTCCTTTTTGTTTCTACTTGGTTGATTTCAGCTCTGAGTTTGATTATTTCCTGCCTTCTACTCCTCCTGGGTGTATTTGCTTCTTTTTGTTCTAGAGCTTTTAGGTGTGCTGTCAAGCTGCTGACATATGCTCTTTCCTGTTTCTTTCTGCAGGCACTCAGCGCTATGAGTTTTCCTCTTAGCACAGCTTTCATTGTGTCCCATAAGTTTGAGTATGTTGTATCTTCATTTTCATTAAATTCTAAAAAGTTTTTAATTTCTTTCTTTATTTCTTCCTTGACCAGGTTATCATTGAGTAGAGCATTGTTCAATTTCCACGTATATGTGGGCATTCTTCCCTTATTGTTATTGAAGACCAGTTTTAGGCCGTGGTGGTCCGATAGCACGCATGGGATTATTTCTATCTTTCTGTACCTGTTGAGGCCCGTTTTTTGACCAATTATATGGTCAATTTTGGAGAAAGTACCATGAGGAGCTGAGAAGAAGGTATATCCTTTTGCTTTAGGATAGAATGTTCTATAAATATCCGTTAAGTCCATTTGGCTCATGACTTCTCTTAGTCTGTCTACATCACTGTTTAATTTCTGTTTCCATGATCTGTCCATTGATGAGAGTGGGGTGTTGAAATCTCCCACTATTATTGTGTGAGGTGCAATGTGTGTTTTGAGCTTTAGTAAGGTTTCTTTTACATATGTAGGTGCCCTTGTATTTGGGGCATAGGTATTTAGGATTGAGAGTTCATCTTGGTTGATTTTTCCTTTGATGAATATGAAGTGTCCTTCCTTATCTTTTTTGATGACTTTTAGTTGGAAATTGATTTTATTTGATATTAAAATGGCTACTCCAGCTTGCTTCTTCTGACCATTTGCTTGGAAAGTTGTTTTCCAGCCTTTTACTCTGAGGTAGTGTCTGTCTTTGTCTCTGAGGTGTGTTTCCTGTAGGCAGCAGAATGCAGGGTCCTCGTTGCTTATCCAGTTTGTTAATCTATGTCTTTTTATTGGGGAGTTGAGGCCATTGATATTGAGAGATATTAAGGAATAGTGATTATTGCTTCCCGTTATATTCATATTTGGATGTGAGGTTATGTTTGTGTGCTTTCATTCTCTTTGTTTTGTTGCCAAGACGATTAGTTTCTTGCTTCTTCTAGGGTATCGCTTGCCTCCTTATGTTGGGCTTTACCATTTATTATCCTTTGTAGTGCTGGATTTGTAGAAACATATTGTGTAAATTTGGTTTTGTCCCGGAATATCTTGGTTTCTCCATCAATGTTAATTGAGAGTTTTGCTGGATACAGTAACCTGGGCTGGCATTTGTGTTCTCTTAGGGTCTGTATGACATCAGTCCAGGATCTTCTGGCCTTCATAGTTTCTGGCGAGAAGTCTGGTGTGATTCTGATAGGTCTCCCTTTATATGTTACTTGACGTTTTTCCCTTACTGCTTTTAATATTCTTTCTTTATTTTGTGCGTTTGGTGTTTTGACAATTATGTGACGGGAGGTGTTTCTTTTCTGGTCCAATCTATTTGGAGTTCTGTAGGCTTCTCGTATGTCTATGGGTATCTCTTTTTTTAGGTTAGGGAAGTTTTCTTCTATGATTTTGTTGAAGATATTTACTGGTCCTTTGAGCTGGGAGTCTTCACTCTCTTCTATACCTATTATCCTTAGGTTTGATCTTCTCATTGAGTCCTGGATTTCCTGTATGTTTTGGACCAGTAGCTTTTTCCGCTTTACATTATCTTTGACAGTTGAGTCAATGATTTCTATGGAATCTTCTGCTCCTGAGATTCTCTCTTCCATCTCTTGTATTCTGTTGGTGAAGCTTGTATCTACAGCTCCTTGTCTCTTCTTTTGGTTTTCTATATCCAGGGTTGTTTCCATGTGTTCTTTCTTGATTGCTTCTATTTCCATTTTTAATTCCTTCAACTGTTTGATTGTGTTTTCCTGGAATTCTTTCAGGGATTTTTGCGATTCCTCTCTGTAGGCTTTTACTTGTTTATTAATGTTTTCCTGTGCTTCCCTAAGTGTGTTCATGTCTTTATTGAAGTCCTCCAGCATCATGATCAAATATGATTTTGAAACTAGATCTTGCTTTTCTGGTGTGTTTGGATATTCCATGTTTGTTTTTGTGGGAGAATTGGGCTCCGATGATGGCATGTAGTCTTGGTTTCTGTTGCTTGGGTTCCTGCGCTTGCCTCTCGCCATCAGATTATCTCTAGTGTTACTTTGTTCTGCTATTTCTGACAGTGGCTAGACTGTCCTATAAGCCTGTGTGTCAGGAGTGCTGTAGACCTGTTTTCCTCTCTTTCAGTCAGTTATGGGGACAGAGTGTTCTGCTTTCGGGCGTGTAGTTTTTCCTCTCTACAGGTCTTCAGCTGTTCCTGTGGGCCTGTGTCTTGAGTTCACCAGGCAGCTTTCTTGCAGCAGAAAATTTGGTCTTACCTGTGGTCCCGAGGCTCAGGTTCGCTCGTGGGGTGCTGCCCAGGGGCTCTCTGCAGCAGCAGCAACCAGGAAGACCTGTGCCACCCCTTCCGGGAGCTTCAGTGCACCAGGGTTCCAGATGGTCTTTGGCTTTTTCCTCTGGCGTCCGAGATGTGTGTGCAGGGAGCAGTCTCTTCTGGTTTCCCAGGCTTGTCTGCCTCTCTGAAGGTTTAGCTCTCCCTCCCACGGGATTTGGGTGCAGAGAACTGTTTATCCGGTCTGTTTCCTTCAGGGTCCGGCGGTGTCTCTCCCATAAAACTTTTTAAAAGATGCTAAATTTATTCTACTTTAGAAGCCAAATAAATTAGATGAAGGGATTTATCATTTTCTTTCTTCTCTATATTTCTCTTCCTGAAGAGAAAATAATGTATGTTGCTTCGTCTTGTTACTTTCCTGATGAGCTGTTGAGGAAATGAGTCAGCAGGGAGTGACCAGGAGCACGGCTGAGGAGCATGATGGGAGCACTAAAGACAGGAGTGCTGAAGCTGTCAGCCACACTGAGGAAACTCAGTCACAGCTTCATACCCGCTCCTGGGACTTCACCTGCCCTCCATAAATCTCGGATCTGAACTTCAGCACAACTTTCTTGTCTAACAACTTACTGAAAAAATATAAGAGAAAGGACATGGATTCTTCTGTAAAAATACATGGAGTCATATGTCATCAGTCCTCTGAATTATTATTCAAATAGTTTTATGCACAAAGTAATTCTGCCCATTTTTGATCTTTTTTGCATGTATTCCAATTATTTTTGAAAGCAGCATTAATCCCTTTGTTACTCATTTGGACTGCTTATACTTATCTTTGAATTCCCTTTTGGTCTCATCTCACAGGATGAGGAAAACCCTTTTGGGAAGGGAATTTTCCCTGAATCCACCCCAGTGATAGCCTCATGACTGTTACCTCATCACTACTAAAGCTACTCTCTCCTGTGGAACACTGCACTGAATCTCCTCACAATGCTCCTTCTGTCTGTGTGCTTGACCTCCTCTGGCCTCTCCAGATTCTGATTTCCATGTAGCCCTCAACACCATTGTTTGAAAACAGACTCTCCCAGAGAAATGGTTCAACAGTTATGAACACTGGCTGCTCCCCCAGAGGACACAGGTTCAATTCTCAATACATGCAGAAATTCTACTTCCCTTTTGTGGCCTTCATGGGTACTAGGCATACATATGGCAAACAAACATATATGTTAGAAAAACGCCCATACACAATAAAACATATTAGTCAATTAATTAATTACTTTCCTGGATGAAACAGAAACTCTACTATGTCTTTCTTGTTTGGAACTTTACAAAGAATTTGATTTCTTCTTTAATAACTCAAATGCTAATCTCATAAGAGTAGATATCACACTAACTTTTCAGCAGAAGTTGTCCAACAATAGAAAACAGTACATTTATAATTATGAAATGCTCTTATGGAACATTTGAAGGTACTAAAATAAGTTTAGCTGTGCTTTATGCTGGTTTTCATATTAACAGTAAAGTAAAATGAAACACTTGAATTTACTAATGTAAACTTGCTACCATGAGTTATATGAACACACAAAAAGCCCCCAAATCACCCAAAGTATTTTAAATTGGGAGAAATGTTGCAACTGGGACACTGTTCTACTGATGTTTCAGAATTTATTTTCAGAAAAAAACATTCTAAAATGATAAGACCTAAAAAAAAAAGCTACTTTGCTATACTTATATAGATTATAGCCTTAGAAAATGACCCTTACTGGTACCCATTTTGCCTCTCATTGGCAATGTGACCATGATGTCAACATTTACAAACTTTACAGTCATGGCTTCTTGTGCTGCCATCACTTTTGAAGAAAATTTCTTCTTTTAGGAGGAGGCAGATTTTCAAGGATAGTTTTGAAAGTCTTAACTTCCAATCACATTTTCCTTTGTAAGCAAAAGAGAGAATAAAGTGTGAACTGCAGCAAAATTGAACTTGTTCTAGTAGAATACAAGGATTGGGGAATTGGAAGTATGGCCACTTGTGAAGACCGTCTGTGAGTGAATATGACATTATTTTCAAATAATATAGCAGAAAGATTATATCTTCCTCCTTTTTATTTTGAAATTTAACATTTAAAAACATTCAAACTGTTGGCAGAGGTATGACTGAAAATTCATTCCCTGAAGTGACAGACACTTTATCGACCTGATGAAATATTTGGGCTTCTATTTATAGTTTAGTAGGTGGGTAATAACAGCAGGTGCTTTAAGATGAGAGCTTCATCTGGGGATTTGGTAGCTAGACAGCTTGCCTGTAAAAGGAATTATTTTACTGTATACTGAATTGTCATATATATAACCAAAAAATACTACCTGGTGAGTAACAAGTACCTGCAGAAGTTCCTTGAAAGTTGTTTTTGGTATGAAAATTTCTCACAGAAAATCTACTAATTAATCGACAGCTATTTCCATAAACTAAGCAAAGACCTACTTAGCTACTTTATGACCACTGTTAAATAATTTTAAGTGCCTTTAACTTTGATGACTAAAACAAAGCAATATGTCTAGCTCACTTAGAAGAGGTTGGAACGCTGCATGGACACAGAAGACTTGGAAAGCGGATAATAGTTCATAAGTATAGTACAAGGGCACGTCCATCATTATCTCTGTCTAACATTCCTGTTGTTTCTGTGCTTCCCACTCTGGGTGCAATACATTTGCCTCAATTTCTCATCTGTCCCCATTTCTAAACTTCCCTTCTGAGTCAATACCATTTTCTACTTTGAAACTCCTTTATTTAATAAGTGCTTTTTTTTTCAGACCTTGTACAAAATTACCTATTTGCATATAAAATCCTAACATTGAGTGTAATTTGTGACGAATCTGAAGGACAATGGAGGGGCCGGAGCCTAAGCTTAAGACAGGGCCTTTAAGTCTAGCTGTTGGGCTCCTGCACTTCAAATTGGAGCATTTTAGGGTCGTTGGTTTTCAGCTGACATGCTTCCTAGAGTATTCTAGTTACACCAGCTCCCTCTTTACGCCAAGTCTGTCTTTAGGGTCATAACGTAAGAGTAAGGTTTAAATTGAACTGCAAATACAGGACCAACTATGGTTCCTTACCCTCTGCTGTCATAGCTACAATCTGCCCTGCAAGGATGTTTTACAAGTCATAAACCTTGCTCCTAGAGATAAGTTCCTCCAGTGGTTGCTCCCCAGTCTTCAGAATTTTCATGGGGTCCACTCTTTCAATCTGAGAGTCAAAGAAAGCAACAAAATGGCCTCCATTGTATATTTTCATTTACTTTTTTGATATAATTTTTGTAGTTCTTGGTAAGCTTTGAACATTAGCCCCAAGTCTGAAGTATAGCTGTAACCTATACTTCATTCCATGGGTTATATTTTTGCTCTGCTGATAGTTTGCAGTGGTTTTGGTTTGGGTTTTGTTTTGCTGTGCAGATTTTTAGCTTCATGCAGTTCCCTCTGTTAATTCTTGGGGCTGTGTTTCTGCTAAGTGTTGTCATTGATAGCCTGCTTTGGGCCAGCTGATTTTCCAGGTCTTCTCTAGCTGTAGCATTTCTGTGTTTTTCTTTGCATGGGTCTCCCTCTCACTGTGATCAGAAAAAGTATGTTTCATGCTTTACCACCTAAACCTTCCTATTTGTGCCCCCTTGGTGCCCCAAAACAAACATCATATATGAAAAAACAAACAAAAAACAAACAAACAAAGGCAACTTATTGTTCTCTCTGTTTCTTTCTTGGCACATTCTTCTAAATCTCTCAAGCATTATAATCTAATGGCTGCATTTTTATGGTCCTCGTGTTTCTCAGCAGAATGATGGGAACAGGGTCTTTCTTTCTAATTCCAGCCAGGTTTTACACAGGGATCAGCTATCAATAGATATTTGGTGAAATAATACAATAAATAAATAAAACTAGTTAACATTGAAAGCATTTCTTGGATTTGTTATATAAAATCAGAGTGAGAAAATACACAATGCTCAGGATGTATGTGAAGGACAGTCCATAGCTGTGAGATATAACCAACACAGAGTTGTTCCCCCTAGACGAGCTGTGTAATGCTAATCTTCATATTAATTAATGGCTTACATGCTATGATTTTTTTGTGCATTGCAGTATTTAATAAATGCAGTCAAATTACTCCTCCAAGTATAGAGATAGACAGATATATATATATATATATATATACAAGCATATTATTTGTCCCAAACGCCAGATTGCTGAACACAATTGAAATAGCTGATTAGCCAACTTTTCTTTCCATGTTATTTACATGTATTTAAATAAGACAAAAAAAAGAGCCCAAAATGAACCAATGAGCAGACAACAATACTAAGCAATGGATAAATCTATAAACAGGAAAAGAAATATCTAATTTTGGTTTTTTTTGTTTTTTCTATGTTATCTAAACTATCCTTAAACTCATTATAAACCTAATTATTCTCCCTCCATAGTTCCCAAGTACTTGAATTCAAATTCTGTGTTTCTACACGTGGCAATAAATATCATATTAAGATCACTCCAGCCCCTTTCTTTAAAAAAGTTCTATATGAGGTTGCAGTTCACTTTAAAATGCCCAAAGTGGGGCCACCACAGGATAATCTACTACGTTACTTTTTCTTTGTGTTCTAGGCATATATGTACCTACACTCTAGCCATTTTGTTTTCAGATATCAGAGTCACAGAGAATAAATTCATAGTAAGTCCACTGGGTTTGGTTTCTATAGCTTATCAATTAAATTGTTTGTCTTGCAACAACATGCTCTGTTCCACAAGAGTTGTATAAGCAAATAGAATATATTTAATAAGTTACATATACTAATTTAAAATGCTTATGGCCAAGAAGTCAAGGATTCTTTCAGCACCAATTTGAGATAACACTTAGCTTGCAGAGCAAATTGAAACAGCACCTTATTTAGAATCTCTAAAGCTGAAGGGCAGTCTGTTCTGTGGTGACAAGGCTATCCTTATGTTTAGTCCAAGTGAACTTACATGCCTTACCCCACCCACACTCATTGTTTTCATATCACTATCTCATCAAACACTAAAACAAATACTATTCTTATTAATGCTTTTATTTAAAACTTAACAAATATGGTTCCCTGTAACAAAGTTTCAGTAAATTAGTGAGACTTACATTTCAAAAATTTCATGTTTGTTAGAAGCCATTAGCTATTTTTATAAATATGGCAACAAAAAAATCACCTTGGCAACACCTGTGAGAATTTGGATTAAATTTATTAGTGACCCTAGAATGGTAATGTTACAGAAGACACAGGACATCACAACCAAATATTTGAGGCTTACTTAATGAACCTTCGTGGAGAGTGAACTAAGAAATGCCTTTTCTGCTGAGGAGGTGAGAGTGATAAACACACGAGTGAATTTCAAAGTGACCTTTGAGTCATCTATTCCCCATGGGGCTTAATTGTATTTTTCTTTCTTATAGAAATGAAATCTAGCTTCACCATCCACACACATTTTTAGGAGAGTAAGTGTGCATTCCTACAGAGGACATAGACCTCAGAGCCCTGAAGCTGGAGTTACAAGTGGATGTGATTCACTCTGCCTGGGTGTTAGAAACAAACTCTGGTCATCTAAAAGAGCAATATAATCCTTTAACTGATAAATCATCTTTGCAGCCCCAAATTAGTTTTCTAAAAAACTGCAAAGGAGACAATAAAGCAAGGAGCTTTTTAAAAGCCTGGATACTTTTGGAACCCAGAAAATTAACTGAAAAAAGAAGATGATTCTGACATATGGAAAAAAAGACAAAAGCATGACTGTATGGCAGATCATGGAGTAAACTATAAACTTCTACCCCAGTATACTGAGGCAAAAACCTAAAATACCTTGCTGGTAAAAGTTGGAATATAGTATTCTGCACGTGTTTCAGCTTTGAGAAACAGAGAAAGATAGGGATGCACAAAGAATCATACAGCTGAGGTATGTGTGGAAAAATGATTTACCTATCTGGCTTGATATGAAAGGACAAGAGAAGTGTTCAGCACATTGGGCAACTGGGATGGTTCAGTTGGTAGAGAGTTTGCTCTATAAGCCTGATGACTTGAGTATGATGCTTGGAAACCCAGGTGTCCTCATATCTCTGAAGTGATGTTCGTGTGAGCACATATACATAGGCATATATATGCCTTTATAGATGTACTATACAACATTGTTAAATTAAAAACAGTCATTATATCTAGAACCCATAGAGGGAGACACAAAGAAAAATCAGAGAGAGCATGCACATCAGTGTAAAAATAAAATTATACTAGCCTGGAACAGTATCTGATTTATACTTTTATCTATAAGCTTGCTATGAAGAACTCACCTCACTCTAATGTATCAATACACAAACATACTAGGAGATCTAGAAATTCATACTAGAAATTCTGCGAAGAAACTAATAAAGGGAATAGAGCATAAGGATGGCAAAAGACACCAAACAAAGACATTGCTAAGAACAAAAACTCAGGTGACAGAAGATGCTAGAGAGGATGTGGAGAAAGAGGAACACTCCTTCATTGTTGGTATGATTATAAGCTGATACAACCCCTCTGGAAATCAGTCTGTTGGTTTATCACTCAGAAAATTGGACGTTGCACTACCTGAGGACCAAGCTATACCACTCCTGGGCATATACCCAAAAGAAACTCCAACATATAACAAAGACACATACTCTACTATGTTAATAGCAGCCATATTTATAATAGCCAGAAGCTGGAAAGAACCCAGATGTCCCTCAGCAGAGGAATGGATACAGAAAATGTAGCATATTTACACAATGAAGTACTACTTAGTCATGAAAAACAATGACTTTGTGAAATTCTTAGGCAAATGGATGGAACTAAAAAATAGCATCCTGAGTGAGGTAACTCAATCATAAAAGAACACACATGATATGCACTCACTGATAAGTGGATATTAGCCTAAAAGCTGGGAATACCCAAGATACAATACACAAACCATATTAAGCTCAAGAAGAAAGAAGACCAAAGTATTCTAAGTCCTTCTTAGAAGGGAGAACAAAATATTCATGGGAGGTAGAAGGTGGGAGACACTTGGAAAATAGGAGGGGGAGGGAAAAGGGCAGCAGGATCGGGTATGGGAGGAGATGGGGACAATATACAGAGGGTCAGGAAATTGAACAGAGGTGTGTAGCTATGAGGGTTGTGAAACTGGGGGTAGCCACCAGCAAGTCCCAGATGCCAGGAAAGCAAGAGCTACCAGAACCCAGTGTGGATGAGATTAGCTGAAATGCCCACCAAAGGGGAGGGAAAACCTATGTAGACCATATCCAAAGGTTAGACAAGGCCCCCAGATGGGAGTTAGGACCACTCACCCATCTCCAAATTTTTAGCCCAGAATTGTTCCTGTCTAAAGGAAATATGGAGACAATGTGTAGAGCAGAGACGGAAAGAAAGGCCATCCAGAGATTGTCCCACCTGGAAATCCATCCCATATAGACACCAAACCCAGACATTATTGCTGATACCAAGAAATGCATTCTGACAAGAGCTTGATATAAATGTCTCCTGAGAGACTTTGCTAGAGCCTGACAAATACAGATGCAGATGCTCACAGCCAACCATTTGACTGAACATGGGGACCCCCACTAGTGGAGCTACAGAAAGTACTGAAGGAGCTGAAGGGATTTGTAACCCCATAGGAAGAACAACAATATCAATCAACCAGAGCTCCCAGAGCTCCCAGGGACTAAACCACCAACCAAAGTGTACACATGGAGGGACCCATGGCTCCAGCTGCATATGTAGCAAAGGATGGCCT
The DNA here is from genome assembly GCF_021556685.1 of Rattus norvegicus. Lineage (NCBI taxonomy): Eukaryota > Metazoa > Chordata > Mammalia > Rodentia > Muridae > Rattus > Rattus norvegicus. The sequence goes on along the minus strand of NC_141538.1, from coordinate 19,050,193 downwards.
TATCTGGTATCAATGGGAGGAGAGGCCTTTTGTCCTGTGAAATCTCAATGCCCCAGTATAGGGGAATGCCAGGGCAGTGAGTTGGGTGTAGATAGATGGGCAGAAGCACCGTCATAGAAGCGGGATAGGAGAGGATGGGATAGGTGGTTGGTGGAGGTAAACTGGGAAAGGGGATAACATTTGAAATGCAAATAAATAAAATATCCAGTAAAAAAGAAAGTTGAAATTGAATAAATAATAATTTGAGTACCTTTTTGTAATGAATGTAAAACATATGTAATATTATTGCCAGGTGTGATGGTATACTCGTTTAATCCCAGCATTAAGGAAGTAGAGTTAGACTGACCTCTGTGGCCACTCAGAGTTATCCAATGAACCTTTTCAATGATGATGATGGTGGTGGTGGTGGTGGTGATGATGGTTATGATAATTATGATATGATGATGATGATGATGATGATGATGATGATGGTGATGATTTTTTCCCAAAGCATAAAATGTGAAGGATGTAAAATGTTAGCATAGGAGTGGCAAACTGTAAACAATGGTGAGATGAGAGCCATGGAGGTATGTTATGTGATGCTGTTCATGAGGATATGTGAGCAAATGTTTTCTCACCCCAGATAGGGAAGTGACAATAGACACAAAGTAATGATACCACAAAAGTCCAACTAGATGAATTGATGAGTTTTATTGGAGTTACTTACAGGAATAAGGACAGGTGGTTACTCACAGAAGCAGAAATGACTCAGAGACAGGTGAGCCATTCAAGCCTACCAGCATGGATGACCACTTATAAAATCTGGAAACCTGTAAAGCACTACACAGGTGGCAGGCACTCAACAGGCACTGTTCCAGGCAACTCAGTAAGCCTGAGCATCTTTCAGGCAGTTCTGCTTGTCAAGGATCTTTCAGCCATGTGGCCAAATTCTGCTTTCCGTAGGAGCTCACCTTATCTCAGAGTATCTTTCAATAGTCCATGCTTGCAGTTTATACATGCCTGCAGAAGCAGTGACTTGGTAAATCTCATCCATTTCAGGGACTTCATGGAGGTATTGAGTTATCTACTTTTTGAACTTAGGAAAAGCTTCCTGGAAGAATGCATTGTTTCACCTTCTCTTGGAATACTGTTTTACTCCATTTTAACATCCTTCATCTATCCAATAAAAAAAAAATAAAAAAGAAATGTAAATAAAGAAATATCCAATAAAAATTTTTAAAAAGAGGAAAAAAATATTTATTTTGTATAATGTCATGTAAGCCATAGATTTTTTTTGTTAATTTATCAAAAATTAGGATATTTTTTAAAAAGTCTTTCATGTAAACAAGCTTCTCTGATTTTATCTCACAGGAGATGGCCACATGACAAGGTTAGGGGGTAATTTGATGTTATTTTGTTCCTTCTATTCTGTGACAGGCAGCTTTCATTGTTCAGTTGGCACAAATTGAAATTCACCAGACAGCTTCAGTGAGGAATCCAATGGAGATTGAGTTGGTCTAAAGTATGCCTCTGGGGGATTACCTTAAGTTAAATGATGTTCAAAGACTCAGCCCACTATGGGTGACATTGTTCCCTAGGCTTGGAGTTCTGAACTGTATAAGAGTGTACACACTGAGCTGCTATAAGCAAGCAGGTGAGCTTATGTTTTGGCAATGCCTGCATCGTTGGGATACTGAGAACTGGGCACAGGCCTGTGAGATTTAAGAAGAAACACACAGACTTGGGTCATTCATGTTTCAAGAAATGAATGTCAAAGGTTTTACTGGGTGCACAGAATATATACTCCAACCACTGAGTGGGAGCACAATGGAGAAACAGAAACTGAAACTAATGCTGAGATCAAAAGTTCTAGAGTTCAGGTGTTAGCTACCCTCTATGGCTGACAGGAAGGCCAGGATATTCCTTCAAGAGAACAAAGGCTTTCACATGCATCAGTGAAGCTCAGCAGGGGGCAAACACTGACAGAGTGCAGGAGGGTCCGACAATGTATAGTTACTCTTCTTGCTATGCTCTTGAGTGAAATGTGATATGACCATCTATTTCAAGCTTCTGGCACTGTGATAGCCTCATGGTAGCAAAATATAACTTGGAACTATGAACTAAAATAAGCCAATTTTCATGTAAACTGCTTTTGTTTGGGTATTTTGTCTCAGTAACAGACATAAAAGCAGAACACAATCTTTACATAAAGTTGCTAGAATAATTCATGTGGGTTCCATTTGTAGGATTTAGTAACTCCTAAAAGCTCCATCTCTTAATAATGCTACACTGAGTATTACATTTTTTTATTTCATTCCAGTCAGATGGTAGGAGTTTTTTACTTTATTAAATTAAAATATACTACCTCCTCACAAAGTAAGTTGAATTAGCCAAAAATATATAACAATTCATGTGCTGCCACATCAGTAAGGACTAGAAGGGAAATACAGGATTTGATTAGAAAAGGTAGAAATAGAACTCATAAAATAGATCCAAATTTTATGTCATTAATTCAATGTCTGTTGGTTGGTTTGGATTGTGTGTGTGTGTGTTTGTGTGTGTGTGTGTGTGTGTGTGTGTGTGTGTGTGTTCTTTGCTTGTTGGTTCCTTAGGGATTGATTGGTTAGCTGTTTTGGTTGGTTGGTTACTTTTTTTTCTTTTATTGGATTTTTAATTTACACTTTAAATGGCATCCCATTTCCCAGTTTCTCTTCTAGAAACCGCCCCCCCCGCTAGCTACCCCATGCCCCCTCCCACTGCTTCTATGAGGGAGCTCCCTTACCCACCCACCTACTCCCTCCCACCTCCCCTCCCTGGCATTCCCTTACACTGGGGCATGGAGCTTTGACAGGATCAAGGGCCTCTCCTCACACTGAGCCCCACAAGGCTATCCTTTGCTACATATGCAGCGAGAGTCATAGGTCCATCCTTGTGTTTTCTTGGGATTGTGGTTTAGTCCCTGGGAGCTCTGAGGATGGGGGTGGAGAGGTTGGTTGGTGGATATTGTTGTTCTTCTTATGGGGTTGCAAACCCCTTCAGCTGCTTCAGTCCTTTCTCTAACTCCCCATTGGGGACCCTGTTCTCAGTTCAGTAGTTGGCTGTAAGCATCCACCTCTGTATTAGTCAGGTTCTGGCAGAACCTCTCAGGAGACAGCTATCTCAGGCTCCTGTCAGCATGCACTTCTGAACACAACACCAATGGTTTATACTCTAAGATCAAGAATGGACAAATGGAACCTGATAAAATTGTAAATCTTTTGTAAGACAAAGGACATTGTCAATAGGACAAAACAGCAGCCAACAGATTGGGAAAAGATCTACCAATCCTGCATTCAATAGAGGGCTAATATCTAATATATACAAAGAACACAAGAAGTTAGACTTCAGAGAATCAAATAACCCTTTCAAAAAATGGGTTACGGAGATAAACAAAGAATTCTCAACTGAGAAATAGCAAATAGTCAAGAAGCACCTAAAGACATGTTCAACATCCTTAGTCAACAGGTAAATGCAAATCCAAACAACCCTCAGATTCCACCTCACACCAGTCAGAATGGCAACTCAGGTAACAGCAAATGCTGGTGATGATGTGAAGAAAGAGAACACTCCTCCATTGTTGGTGGGATTGCAGACTGGTACAACTACCCTGGAAATTAGACTGTTTCTTCCTCAGAAAATTGGACATAGTACTACCTGAGGACCCAGCTATAAGATTCCTGGGCATATACCCAAATGATGCTCCAACATATAACAAAGACATGTGCTCCACTATGTTCATAGCAGCCTTATTTATAATAGCTAGAAGCTGAAAAGAACCCAGATGCCCTTCAACAGAGGAATGGATACAGAAAATGTGGTACATCTACACAATGGAGTTCTATTCAGCTATCAAAAACAATGATTTCCTGAAATTCATAGGCAAATGGATGGAACTAGAAAATATCATCCTGAGTGAGGTAACCCAATCATAAAAGAACACACATGGTATGTGGGTATTAACCCAAAAACTCGGAATACCCAGGATACAATTCATAAACCACATGAAGCTCAAGAAAAAGACTGAAGTGTATATGGTTCAGTCCTTCTTAGAAGGGGAAACAAAAATGCTCAGAGGAGGAAATATGGAGACTGCTCAACCTGAGGGATCCATCCCATATACAAACAGACAACATTTCAGATGCCAAGAAGTGCATGCTGTGTATTAAAATTTTAATGCAAACTTTAGAGAAAGCACATTGAGGCCATATTACAATTAATAATTGGAAGTGTTTTATTGTTGGTAATACATTTCTTAAGAATTGTGTAAAATGAGAAAACATTGAACACAATCTCATTAAAGTTATTATAAATAAAAACATAACCACTATCCTTTAATATAGTTAACTTATGTTACTTAAAAATAATTAATAAGAACAATTATGTGATTATAAGCAAATACCTCACAGATTCTATTCAGGAAATACAATATTCATACACAAATATTTGGGAATAAAATATTGAGAAATCAGTATCAAATATAGAAGATGCATAAGAAAAACTATAAATATGCCCGACAGAGAGAAAAGTAGTTATAAATGTCAGTTGTGTTTCTGGAGAGGACTGTGCACTCAGAAAACTGAATTTCCCACATAATCTAGAAATGTGTAATGAAGTCTGACCACTAATCTCTACCCTCCTACCTTCTAGCTGCTTGCCTTTCCTCCTAGGAACATGGCTTCTTTTTAGAGTCATGTCAAGGAGTCCCTGGAAAGAATATGACACAGAGAAATCCCTGACAGGGCTTGATGCTAATTTCCCCCAAAGCCACCAGTTGGACAATCATGGTGTTAACTGTATGATAACACTAAATCTTCCTGAAATTCAAAAGGCCAGAGGGGAAGAGAGTGGGCTGAGGGGTTTTTCCCAGAAGCATGAGACATCAGGAACTGGGAGAAAGACACCTGCCTTTAAGGGTCAGGGCAGGCTCACCCCAGCATGCAGGCCCATCCTGCAACTGCATCTGTGTCTAAGTCCTGACAACTCAGAACTCCTGCCCTGAGTGGTGCCAGTCACCAGGCAAAGGTGCCTCGACTGAACACCCACTGGTCAGTGAGAAATACTTTTCTAAATATAACCAAAATCGTAGAAACCATAAAAGAAAGTGTTACTTATTGACCAACTAAACAACAAATGGAGGGGATTGAGAAGACAACAAGAGAGCTTAGACTACAGCACGGCAACTGAACAGTCGCTTGCTTCCTGTGCATGAAACCCCGCGTTCCATCCACATGATGAAAACAAGTCAAGAAATCTAAAACTGGTAGACTGTGAAACATGAGAAAATGTGGTAAGCTTATATTTGAGACTTTATTTTAAAATATCTCTACATAATGATTCTAAAAATTAACAAGAACCTATAAACCAACAGAAAAACACACTACTGGGTAGTTCCACACAGAAAGCTCAGAATGCCTCTTCAGTATATGACAAGATACTCGGTGTTCTTATTGTAAGAAAAGTGTACTTGGAAACCGTGTATTAATAAAGTTGCAAACTGAAAATGTTGGATGTTTGTTAAATATAGTGAGAGCTAGTGAGAGCAAAGCATGCTCCTTCCCGGCAGAGCCTGTCCTATAATAGGACAGCCTGCTTGGGTAGTAAGGAGCGTGATATCTGGTTGCCTTGACTGAACAGAAAGAGGCCCCGCTGGCATGAGAACAATGCAGAGGTCTCTGTGAGCTGTTAGTAGCCTTGAATTTTGTTAGGAGGCTATGTCATGACCACATGCTCCAGAGAACTGGCTTCTGTAATTCAGCCAGGCGCCTTTGTGAGGAAAGCATGCTTCAGGTTCCAAACCAAAAATCCCTATCCTGAGCTGCTAATAAATCGGGATCATGTTTTATCTTGTGGAGCTTTGCAATATCCCCCTTCAACGTCTCTCTACAGTTTCTACCCTAAAGAATATAAATTATCAATCCAAAGATACATCATAAATGCTCAGAAAAGAGGTAATCCGAGGGTTTTAGGGTATTTCCAAATGTATATTCAACAAATCTGTGGTTCTCTGGCACTTACAAGGAGCTCAGTCCTGCAACTCTGCACCCACCTTAAATGCTATAGCAAATCCTTGGCTTTCTTACAACTCTTCCAACTAGCTATAAATCAGGGCCTCTTACAAACCACTGTTGGATTCAATAATTTTCTAAAAGTACTCAGAGAATAGTCAAGAAAACCATTGAATTGTTCTTATTGGTTTGTTATATATGATAAGACAAAAAGGAGAAAGACAAAGTCAGAGATAAGAATGTGCCTTCCAGATATATTTCAGGTACACCATCCTGTCACCAACCTACAGTCTCTGAACTCAGTTATCTGGGGTCTTTATTACCATTCCCTTATGCACATATAACCGATTAACTCATTGGTTGATGAGTATCAACACTATTTGTTTGTTCCCAAAAGAGGTTGAGAGATGGTACAAAAATCCCAGGCCTGTGCTTTGTTTGGTTGTGTTTTGAGTGCACTGACAAGGGCTCATGTGGCAGAAGGTGAGGTGGCAGACTCCTTAAAAGGAATGATGTAATGGGATACCCCAAGGTTTTATAAGTACCAGCTTTATAATGATCGGTGCTTATCTGGTGAAATGGCTTACTTCTAAAAGAAAATACATTTTTAAATGCAAATCCAACATGTACTCAGTCCCTTTTGCATAAAACCAATTCTGTTCCTACTTCACCTTTTTTCTTTGTTTGTTTTGTTTTTTTTTTTTTGGGGGGGGGGTTTTCTCATGTATCAAGGGGGACAATTGCTTTGGTTGCTGAGAATAGAGGTTCCACAACTATTGATCTAAAACCGTAGGTTGCTTCCTAGATTTACTTTTTAACTATTTTCTCATTTAAAACTGTTTGTAAATAGTCAGCCACATTGTCCTCTTCAAAAACTGTGCTCGAACTTCTAGAATTGCCCTTCTATGCTTATCTTGCCTCTCAGACACCAGAGTAGTATGAACTCTGATGGAAGTTTCACTTTTAAATTATAAATAAATGATTAGCACTATAACTGAATGGGAACAACAGAAAGTGTGTGTGTGTGTGTGTGTGTGTGTGTGTGTATAAAGTATATGATATATATAATACTTATATATACTTATATGTGTATATACATTTAGATATAAGTATATAGTTATACTTATGGTATATAGTTTCTATTATTCCTATTTAAATATCTACAGGGGACAAATATGTGTATTAAAGTCTAAAAACGTATAAGTTCTGAAAAATCATGAGTAACATTTTTTTGTGCAAAGAAGTTGGTGCTATAATGTGGACTGAAAAAAGATTACACAATTACGATTCTTTCTATTTCCAGCCAATACTCATATTCAGGAGATAGAGGATAATACACAATATTTAATATACATCATCATCTTGAGGCATTGATCAAAACAGGCTAGGGTAAACTTGAGATTGTATAGTAAAAGAGTACATATGCCAGACTTTATGAATTTTCCTGAAACATAGTAGAAAATTTTGAAATTGTTTTCTTCTTCGCTACTAATGATTGGTGTGTTAGCTGGTTTTATATTAGCTAGACACAAACTATAGTCATTTGGGAAAATAAAACCTCAGGTGAGAAGATTCTGCCACCAGACTATACTGTGAACAAGCCTGTAAACTTTTAATAGATGCTGTTTTATAGAAGAGATTCTAGATTCATAGTAAAAACTGAGCTGAACACATAGAGTTCCCTATATTCTCTGCCCTATGCATCCAGAGTAGTCTGACTTTCCAAAGCTGCACCAAAGTAGTCTATTTGCTTAGAATGGTAAAGACCTAGTGAAATACTCCTGTCACTTGCTAAGGCTAGGTTTGGCTTGTTTCCAGAGTTATGTGTGGGAATCTTGGGCTCCAGAATGGCAGTACTGAGGTACTAGGATGTTTTAGGCTGAGATAATTAGGCCATTGATGAAACAATCCTTGCAAGAGTTAATGGTGGTTTCCTGGAAGAATGACTTCTTGCAAGATTGAATTATTCTCAAGGGAATAAAAAGAGAAACTGGTGCATCTTCACTGCCTGGTTTCCTTCCTCATAATGTGCACTCTCTCTTTGGTGCTGTCTTTTTATGATGCCATCTACCATATTGTGACATAGCCAAAGAAGCCTCACCATTCATTCATGGATGAACGGTACCGCCAAATCTTGGGTTTTAGTTTTCAAAATTATAATCTGAATTAATCTCTGTGTCTAAAATAAATAGCTTCAAGGATTATGTTTCAGCAATGATAAACACATCATCCTAAACTCTATCATTACAAGTGGGCTCACTTTTGGCATTGTGCTTCCTTTGGATTCAGATAAATGTAAAATTATGTGTGACTATTATTATACTGAATGCCCTAAAACTTTTCTATGCTTTGTCTCTTCATATCCTTCCCACAACACCTGGAAAACCCTTCCCTATCACTTTATCAATAATTTCACTTTTCCCAGAATCTTTTGTATTTGAAATAGTGTATTCAAAGCATTTCAGATGTTAGTGTATTTGGATTGTTTAATTTTCAGATTAAGGGTAATCAGCATACAGTGATAGATCTAAAACATTTATTACTTACTATAATGAAGTATATTTCTAAATATATCTCAAATTAGTCTTTGAGTCCCCAGAAAACACCATTTAAAATAACAAATTCTTTTAGAACACACCCTGCCTTTACACTGCAGAAAATGAAATTCTCAAAACAAAAAACAAAAAAACAAAGGAGTGTTGAAAACAACAGTTAACAGCGGCAGGCTGTAGTGTGGCTTAGCGGTAGAATGTAGCCTTGCATTTCAACACCACAAACAACAAGAGATCTCTCCCTTGTTGCACATAAAGATTGTTAATCTCACAAAACTGCTGTGGCAGTACAAAACTGGCAAAGGGATACATAGAGCAGGCAGGGTTACAAACTACAAAGTTAGAAAGATAAGCATGTGTACCAGGCAACTGTATATGATTCAGGTATTGCAAGTTGGTACATTGCAAATACATAAATTAATTCTTAGTCGACAAATTTTGAAAGTAAATAAATGGCAAAACTTTAAAACTCTTAGAAAAATATGAGAATTTTAATGTTGAGATTGAAAGGGGTCTCCTCAGCAAAATGCAAAAGTCCAGGAAGTAAAGGCTTTAAAATTCACAGAGATGGATCAGCAGTTAAGAACACTTACTTTTGTTTCAGAGTTAGGTTTGGCTCCCAGCACCCATCTTCTCCCATCAACCATCAGAATTCCATTCATAAAAGATTCAGCACCCTCTTCTGGTCTGGGCACCAGTCATTCTTGTGGTACAAAATCATACATGCAGGCAAAATACTTATACATATAATAATAAATAAATCTTAAAAGTTTAAACTTCTGTCCAATAATGAGCTCTCTCTTAGTTAGAATTAGTGTTCCTGTGACCAAACATCATGAACAAAAGCAAGTCAGGAAGGAAAGGGTTTATTTGGCTTCTGTTTCCCCATCATTGTTCATCAGTGAAGATGGTCAAGATAGGAACAGAAACTTGGAGATAGGAGCAGATGCAGAGGGTATGGAGTGGTGTCCTTTGATGGATCTGCCCTCAGGCTTACACGTTCTACTTTGTAACACACCTTAGAACCACTAGCCCAAGGGTATCCCTATTCACAAGGAGCTGGGTTCTCCCTTAATTAAGAACATGCCCTACAAGCTTGCTAGCAACCAAAGGTTTTCTTTTCTCAAGTGACTAGTGTATGTAAAACTGACAAGACTAGCCAGCACAAGCTCCTATAATGAAAATAAAAACACAACCCTACACTGAGAATATTTTAATAAGCATAACAGTAATGTGACATGTAATTGAAAAGCATGGGTAAATCAATACAAACAAACTAATAAAATGACCAGAAGAAATATAAATAACATATTAGCACATGGTCAATATAACTAGTTGTGGAGGAAATGAAAATTTAAAACTGAATGAAAATAATAATTAACTTATACTGAAAAAAAAATCAATGAATAACAAATATAAAGGGTCAGGAAATCCGAACACTTAAGAAAAGTATACATGCTCAGATATAAAGAAAATCACAGGGATTGGGGATTTAGCTCAGCGGTAGAGCGCTTGCCTAGCAAGCACAAGGCCCTGGGTTCAGTCCTCAGCTCCAGAAAAAAAAAGAAAAAAGAAAAAAATCACAAAGTTTAAAAGTAGATCAGAAAGCAGTAGGTCCAGACTCCCAGGGAGTTAGTTATATGGGCCAACCTAAAGAAACCCATCTAATTATAAGTACTTTTGCTTAGTTTTCATTTTGGTCACTTATGCTCTTTTTAGGGCAATGATAGAAGAAATGGACAGTTCTGATCAAGAAGTAAATACACATGAGAATTATTACTTGTTCCTAAGAAACTTTAAAGCACAAAGCATAAAGATTAAAAGGCAAAGCTTCACTCTTAAGAGCCCTCTCTTCCAAAAGCAGCTTCTCAGACTTGTCTTTGGCCTATTTGCTTAAAGTCCTTCTGTCTTGTCAGAATTTAACATCTAGCCTTTCTCTAGAACGGCATTTGGAATTGTGTTCTTATTCTTATGTGCCTCAGAAAATGACTTCAGTTTTCTACTTCCAATTTCCTGGAGAAAGATGGCCTTCTCTTGTTAACTTGGCAACCTGAAGTCCTCATTATGTTTCCCTCTAGTCACTGACAAATGGTGACTACCAAGCACAAAGCATAGAAATTATAGGGCTTTTCAAAACAGCACCCCTGGTCAAAGAACATGGAGATCAATTGTTATAACTCAGCTTGCCTATGTGACTTGCATTCTTTAAGATCAATAATAATGCATCATTTTGTTTAATGGTTGTATGTGCTATTAAGAACGATGAAAATAATTTTGAGAACAAGCATGTTGGGGTTGGTCTGGGGCTATGGATTCAAATACCAAATTACGTATCCCTAGATCTGGCTGCCTCAAGAGCAAATTCTCAGGTACACGAGCTTTTGCTTGTGCAAATCTTGCTCCCCAAGTTGATTGATCAATAAAAGGCTAAAACCTGTGATTGGGGAGTAGAGAGAGATAGGCAGGACTTCCTGGGAAGGAGAAAGGAACTCTGGGAAGGACAAAGAGGAAAGTTTTGTGCCAGGAGACATCAAAGAGGTAAATATGACTATGTGTGGAGAGCCGCCCTCACATTCTCCATTGTAAGATGGCGCCGATATCCGGCAGGATGCACCTAGTAAAAAGGGCAATACACAAGCGCCTGGTAAATTCCTCACTCAAGGGGACACGTATGCTGTGGTACATAATCTGGCACGTTTGGCAGCGACCAGCCAGAGAGTGACACGTCCTAGGCGAGGATAGTTTCCTATATAAGGGATGGTTTTTCCTCACTCGGGGTCTCCGTATTGTAAGCTTATGCTCTCGCTCTCAAGATGCATTAAAGCTTTTCTGCAGAAGGATCCTTTGTGTCCTGCGTCGTTCTTGCTGGCAAGACGTAGCGCAGGGCATTTGGTGCTGAAAACCCGGGAAAAAGACCTCGCCATCGTCAGCACCTTTGGAGACCCCTTGGTGACAAGGAGGATTCAGAACTGCAGGCAGGTACGTTCGGAGAGGCATGCCTTTCTTGGACTTTGATCTGGGGTTGTCACTGCCTTGGGAAGGATTTGTTGAGGCTATGGTATTTGTTCTCGGAGACACCCTACTCTTTCTTATTATTATGTTCTGTTTTCACCGTTTCCGCTGCTAAAAGGAAGATTTTGGTGTGGTTGGTCTGATACAAATACGTGACAGCAGTTGGAGGCGCGTCTCAGTCTCTCGTAAATAAGTGAGCTTCGCACAGCTCCCTTTTACCTTTGCCTTTGACTGTTGGGGAGCAGGGACGCGATAAGGCCGACGTAAATAAGCAGCACCGTCCGGGGAAGTGCGCGTAAGACTCCCGTACATAAGAGAGCAGTGTGTCTGTTTCTACTCACGCCTTGTCAGATGGACGTAGATAAGCCGCCGGCGTTCTTGGTCCATCATGGGGTCCTCACAGTCTGTGATCATGGCCTTGGAAATGGTACTAAAGCAGAGGGACATTAAAATCAGAGGAAGAACACTTAAAAACTTTGTGAAGGAGGTGGACAGGGTGGCTCCCTGGTTTGCCTGTTCAGGCTCGTTTACAATCGCCTCATGGGACAAACTTGGAAAGGACCTAGACAGAAAATTGGCGGAGAAAGATCTGCGTCTAGGAACTAAAACCATATGGAAACTAGTCAAAAATTGCTTAGCAGATGAAGTGTGTAAGGCAGCAGTTGTAGGACAGACCACTCTTGAGGTAGTCCAAGACAGCATGTCAGAAACCGAACGTAGTGAGAGGTTGGGTGCGCGCAAGAGAAAGGACGTCCTGAGAAAGAAAAGGAGCCCTCCCGGTAAGTCTTCGGACAAGTGAGTGTTAAAGCTTTCAGATTCCGGCACTTCCCTCTCTGCACAGCAACCGGGAGGGGGAGCCAGCATATACACTGTGAAAGAGCTAGAAGCGCTGAACCTTGACAGTTCTGATAGCTCTGAGAATGGAATCTTAGATTCAGAGGAGGAGGCCGAGTTAGATGAGGAAGCAGCTAGATATGAGGAAGAGAGATATCACCCCGAGGAACGAAAGGGAGGTAATAGAAAGCTTCTGCCACGGCAGTCGCCAACGGCGCCCCCTCCGTATGAGGCACGCTCTTGCTCATTCTCTTTAGTCCCCGAAAGGGTGAGAAGGAAGCTGCGCATGACGTTCCCCGTCTTTGAGACACAGGAGGGTGAGCGGGTTCATGCCCCAGTCGAATATAACCAAATAAAAGAGCTGGCGGAGTCTGTCAGAAAGTACGGAGTTACAGCCAATTTCACCCTAACCATTCTTGAAAGGCTGGCCCTAAATTATTTGACACCAGCTGATTGGCAGATGATTGCAAAGGCGGCCCTCGTCAACATGGGCCAATATATGGAATGGAAGGCGCTTTGGTATGAGGCGGCTCAAACACAGGCCAGAGCTAATGCCACGGCTTTAACGCCTGAGGAACAGGAATGGACGTTTGAACTCTTGACAGGACAGGGCCGCTTCACAGCGGACCAAGCTAATTACCATTGGGGCGCTTATGTTCAAGTCTCCAGCTCGGCCATTAAGGCCTGGAAAGCACTCACTAGGAGTGGAGGGGTTGATAATCAACTTACCAGAATCATCCAGGGGCCCCAGGAACCGTTCTCAGACTTCGTAGCCAGAATGACAGAGACTGCAGGACGAATCTTTGGTGATACTGAGCAAGCGGCGCCACTTATAGAACAGCTAGTTTTTGAGCAAGCCACCCAGGAGTGCCGAGCAGCCATAGCCCCCAGAAAAAATAAAGGGTTACAGGATTGGCTCAGAGTCTACAGAGAACTCAGAGGGCCCCTTACTAACGCAGGCCTGGCGGCCGCCATTCTCCAGTCCCAGCGACGTCCCTTTAAAGGGATAGATGAAAGATCATGTTTTCAATGTGGAAAAGTGGGCCATTTAAAAAGAGACTGTAGGATAACCAAGGGAGACAAGAGGCCTGCAACTATCTGTGTCCAATGTGGCAAGGGCTACCATAGGCCTGACCAGTGCCGCTCAGTGAGGGATATTAAGGGCAAACTGCTCCCTCCTTTAGAAGCTCAGCCTAATGAGATGTCAAAAAACAGATTGTTGGGCCCCCAGTCCCAGGGCCCTCAAAGATATGGGAACCGCTTTCAGAAAGCCATGACCCTGACAGAGGAGGCTCCCCAAGAGGTGACACAAAATTGGACCTGTGTGCCACCTCCAACTTCTTTCTAATGCCCCAGATGGGCAATCAGCCAATTCCTGCTCAGACTGTGGGGCCTCTACCCCTGGGAACCATAGGCCTTGTCCTTGGGAGAGGATCTCTCGCCCTACAAGGACTGATAGTCCATCCAGGCCTTGTTGAAGCTCAGCACTCTCTTGATATTCAGATTCTTTGTTCAAGTCCCGATGGGGTTTTTTCCATAAGTGAAGGAGATAGAATAGCACAGTTATTACTCCTTCCGTGCTCCCAAGCCACAATACAGGATATCAAGGGGCCCATGGGGTCCACTGGTAATGATTCAGCATATTTGGTGGTTCATCTTAACAACCGCCCAAAATTGAGCTTAGAAATTAATGGAAAGAAATTTGAAGGCATACTGGATACTGGGGCTGATAAAAGTATAATTTCCTCAAAATGGTGGCCTCAATCATGGCCTACCATAAGATCTTCTCACTCGCTACAAGGCTTAGGCTACCAGTCGTGCCCTATAATCAGTTCTGCCACACTAACTTGGACGACTGTCGATGGCCGACAGGGACAATTTGTTCCCTATGTACTTCCCCTACCTGTTAATCTTTGGGGGAGAGATGTTATGCAGACCATGGGACTAACCTTATCTAACAAATGCCCCCACAAGTAGCCCACATGATGTCAAGGATGGGCTATAAGGAAGGGAAAGGCCTAGGGCAATTAGAACAGGGCTGTCTCACGCCCATTGAACCGATCGCCAACCCCCATAAACAAGGCCTGGGTTTTTCCTAGGCGCCATTGGGGCAGCATGACCCATACCCTGGAAGACGGAGGATGTGGTGTGGGTTCCCCAATGGCCACTTACCTCTACCTACAGGCTGCTGTAGGACTGGTGGATGAGCAGCTAAGATTGGGACATTTGGAACCCTCCACCTCTCCTTGGAACACCCCAATTTTTGTAATAAGAAAAAAATCAGGAAAATGGCGATTACTCCATGATTTGAGGGCCATTAACGATCAGATGGAATCCCTTGGACCCATTCAGAGGGGCCTTCCTATACTCTCAGCCCTACCAAAAGATTGGAATTTGGTAATAATAGATATTAAGGATTGTTTTTTCTCTATTCCGCTTCACCCCCCTGATAGGCCCAGATTTGTGTTTACTGTCCCATCAATTAATCACACTGAACCTGATAAAAGATACCAGTGGAAGGTCCTACCTCAGGGCATGACCAACAGCCCCACGATGTGTCAATTATATGTTCGGGAAGCCCTCAAACCAGTCAAGGAGACCTATCCAAATTTATTGTTGGTTCATTTCATGGATGACATTTTGATGTGTCATAAAGATTTAGAATTACTTAAACAAGCCTATCCCTTATTACAAAAAACCCTTAAACAATGGGATTTACATATTGCTACAGAGAAGGTCCAAATTGCTGATACAGGCCATTTTTTAGGATCCATCATTCTCCCTGATAAGATTATACCCCAGAAATTGGAAATTCATAGAGACCACCTCCATACTCTCAATGATTTTCAGAAGCTCTTGGGGGATATTAACTGGTTGAGACCATTTTTAAAAATCCCCTCCACGGAATTAAAACCTGTGTTTGAAATATTGGAAGGGGACGGCCACATTACCTCCCGTCGTGTGCTAACTCCCGCTGCAACCAAGGCCTCACTAAAAGTAGAAGATGCCATAAAACAGGCCCAATTGCAACGCATTGATTGTTCTCTACCTTTTTCACTCTGTGTATTAGATACCAAGGATTTGCCCACTGCAGTTTTATGGCAACAAGGTCCACTATTATGGATCCATCCACATGCTTCCCCTGTGAAGACTATTGATTGGTATCCAGCCGCAGTAGCACATCTGGCTATTAAGGGCCTAAAAGCTGCCATCTGTCATTTTGGGACTCTACCCCAATCCTTGATTATCCCATATACACCCTATTAGGTCCAAACTCTAGCCGCTACCTCCGATGATTGGGCAGTGTTGCTCACATCCTTTACAGGGAAGATAGATAATCATTATCCTAAACATCCCCTATTATGTTTTGCTAGATCACAACCTGTTGTTTTCCCTCGTGTCACATCCCACAGACCGTTAAAAGAAGGGATAACAGTATATACGGATGGGTCAAAAACAGGGGTGGGAGCATATGTGGTAAATTCCCAAGTGTTCTCACGAGAATATTTTGAAACCTCACCCCAAGTGGTAGAATGCCTAGTGGTCATGGAGGTCCTTGAAAAATTCCAGATGCATCTAAATATTGTTTCAGATTCCTTCTATGTGGTCAATGCTGTTAATATTCTTGAAACCGCCGGCGTAATTAAAACAACTAGCAAGGTAGCAGAGATTTTCCAAAAAATCCAAATTATTTTAATAAATAGGAGATTCCCTGTATATATTACTCATATATGGGCCCATTCTGGACTCCCTGGTCCAATGAGTTCAGGGAATGATTTGGCTGACAAAGCCACAAAAATGATAGCTGTGGCCCTGGCCTCTCCTCTAGAGGCCGCTAAAACCTTTCATAGCAATTTCCATGTTACCTCGGAAACTTTATGCCGCCGCTTCTCTATAACTAGAAAAGAGGCACGTGATATAGTCACCCAATGCCAACAGTGCTGCCAGTTCCTCCCAGTTCCTCACATCGGGGTCAACCCGAGAGGAATACAGCCATTGCAAATCTGGCAAATGGATGTTACTCATAATTCTACTTTTGGAAAATTACAGTATGTGCATGTATCTATAGACACATGTTCTGGCATTCTACATGCCACCCCACTTACAGGAGAAAAAACAACACATGTCATTCAGCACTGCCTTGAAGCATGGAGTGCTTGGGGAATGCCAAGATATGTAAAAACTGACAATGGCCCTGCCTATACATCTCAAAAATTCCGTCAGTTTTGTGCTCAGATGCAGGTTACCCATCTGACGGGCCTGCCCTACAACCCTCAAGGACAGGGAATCATAGAGCGCACTCATCGGACGCTCAAATCATATTTAATAAAATAAAGAGGGGGAATTATGATAGAACTCCCCCCAACACCCCGAGTGGCCACTGCTTTGGCCCTTTTTACCTTAAATTTTTTAAATCTTGATGAAGCTGGGCAAACAGCAGCTGAGCGACATTGCTCAGAGCCCAAAAGGACAAAAGAATTAGTCAAATGGAAGGATGTATTGACAAATGAATGGAAGGGCCCGGATCCTGTTTTGATAAGATCCAGGGGAGCTGTTTGTGTTTTTCCACAGGATAATGAAAATCCAGTTTGTGTTCCGGGATGACTTACTCAGAATATCAAGACAGAGGACCAAGAAGATGACAACTCTGGTGATCCTCATGCTGATCCAGGGAGTGCCAATAAAAGTGCAGAGCGAACTACGCTGGGGAATAATGTCAACCTTCCCCCTCCCGATGCCGGTGATGTATAATGCCCAAGTGTTTCCACGTTTCTTTACTACCAACAAAGAATTGGGCCTAGCCTATTTACCATTAGATTCCCATATAGAGCAAGTAAAAGAAGATAGGATTATTCCCCTTAAGGGCAGCCTTTGTTTTGGCATATTCAACAAAACATCTTTTAATCTTCCTTGCATTCTGGCACGTTTGGCAGCGACCAGCCAGAGAGTGACACGTCCTAGGCGAGGATAGTTTCCTATATAAGGGATGGTTTTTCCTCACTCGGGGTCTCCGTATTGTAAGCTTATGCTCTCGCTCTCAAGATGCATTAAAGCTTTTCTGCAGAAGGATCCTTTGTGTCCTGCGTCGTTCTTGCTGGCGAGACGTAGCTCAGGGCAACTATGGACCTGGAATGTATAGCTAACCTCATGGCTGGATGGGGCTAGGTGACTGGGTTAACTTAGATGAACTAGTTAAGAGTCTGCCTAGCTAATGCCTAAGCTTTGAAATATTAAAAGGTCTCTGTGATTATTTGGGAAACTAGCTGGTTAATGAATAACTGCTGCCATGTTAATTTCCAGAATTAATTAATATATATAGAATATTAATAATATTTTACACAAGTGAACCATGAAAATGTCAGTTATTATTATACAACAAATGTATCTCAAAAATGGGATTATTTCTAAAATTGTATTGGGCTGCTTGCTGCATGTCATGAAAAAATTTAATGACTATTAAATTTTCTATTTTTAAGTAAGTTACCTAGTAGGATGCTAGAAGGCTGTTTCATTTACTATGCAGGTAAGCTCTAGTGGATTTGCATGAAGTCTAAAAGCCAGGCTTTTCTTTGCAGAAAAATATCAAAACTCCTCTAATGTCGTTGGTACAATCAGAGTAATTCTACAAAGAACATTTTCCAGGAACCCCTAAAAAGCCTCAAAATTCTACCATGAAGAACAGCCAACTATTACAGAATAAAAAATGAAAGTCCATTTTCTAGCTGTATCTAAAATTGAGAGCCTGGGAAATGGATCTGTCAGTCAATGATTGGGGCGGGGGGAGTCAAAAACTGGCTCTAAGGGTAAATCCCTGCAGTATTCCCACAGTGTCACAAACCTCAATGTTAGTTATGAGTTTTGAAGAGTCCAATTATCTCACTTTGTATGAACTTCAGGGTAGAGGCCTGGCACTACTTTGAGAAACCACTCATTATATGATACTGATCTAAGCTGGAAAGCCTTCAGGTTGGGAATCACAAGACAAGGAGACTATATTTAATCAGCTGAACTCCTAACTTGAGAGACAGTTTTAGGAGACAGTTGTCTCCACAACTGTCAAGAGGCTAGATATCAACAAGCTGAAAAATACATGAAGCAGATGGCTCAGCTCAGGAGGTGGGGTGATTAGGGAAAAGTAAGTTTTCTTGAATGTTAGGAGTAAGTCTCACCAAATAAGAAAAACTCTGGAGTTTGATGACCCTAAGCTTAAGCTCAAAAGGTAGAACCATGCATGTGCTATTCTCTGCTGTAGACACTACCCTTCACCAATCTGGGCTTCAAAGGTCTATTTGGCATCATGGCTGAATTCCTTCAGTGGGGTAGTTAGTACTCAAGAGAACTTTAAAGAAGACCAGGCTGTTGCTTCTACAGGTAAGAAGTTGCTCTTACCTTCTCATTTTGGGACTAAGGAGTGCCATCACAGCATAGCCTCACAGGTTATTTATGGCTTACAGTTACAGAATGTTAGAGCCCATGACTTTCAAGTAGAGAATCATGGTCGTAGGTATGCAGGCATAGTGAATTACTCATTGATCTGCTAATACCAGGCAGAGAAGCCAACCTGGAATGGCATTTGCTTTTGAAATCTCAAAGCCTAAAAACACACTTCCCCCCAACATGGTCATACCTCCTAACCTTTCCAAACAGTTCTACATAGTGGAGACCAAGTATTCAAATACATGAGATATGGGGGCCACTCTACTTCAAACTACCACATATCCCTGAGTCCTTAAAACATTCAACCCATGAGTTTATGCAAAAATGGTACTGATTAGTTCATCTGTATTTTGGCATCTGTCTGTCTGTCTATCTATCTATCTATCTATCTATCTATCTATCTATCTATCCCTCCTTTTCTTGGAATTCTGGATCCTGGAATGAGATAAGGCCCACAAATTCTGCAGATTCAACTAATGTTTAGAAACTCATTGATAAATCAGTAACTGGTGTAAACTATTTCAGCTCTTAGGCTTACTGAGAGTGATGCTAATTCAAAGTGGTCAGGCTTCTCATATCCAGAGAAGATGAAGCTGCTACTTATTGCAAAGCTGTACTCTCTGCCCAGTGAAACCCTACTTAATTCTGAAAAATTTATGTCTGTTGTAGAGGAAATGAAGTCGCGTCTCTCAAACTGGACAAATTTCCCTCTGGTCCCATCTTCAGCCATTTCATTTTTGGCTAAATGAAGTGATTGAATTAAGAAGTATTCTTTTCTCTGTGTACCTTCTGAATCCATTCTTTATGGGATTAAAAAAGGCAGGGAGCCAAAAATAATAACCATCTTTGGTTATAGAGGAAGTAAAAACATAATAGGGAAACTTTAGACTTTGACTTTGTTGTAAAATTCAAGTTACGATTTTTGTTATGGATGTGCATCAAGAAGATAAATGGTAAATGTTCTCTCACTCACAAGCCCAGACAGTTCTGCTAACACCCACTCATAACTCACTGCCACAGTGGTTGGCAGCCTTCCCCATTCTCTATCAAGGAAGACTAAGCACCCACCCTTCCCAGTACCAGTTCTTAGTTTTTGGCAGCCATCACCAAGGACATATTAGAAAAATGCATGTTTAATTTATTCATTGGTAATTTAATGCATGTGTGTGATGTATTTTGATCATATTTACCCCTTTTGCCATCTCATATTCTCTCTTACTCCCTCTGAAATTTTTTCGCCAGTAAATCCTCCTACTAGTTTCATGTTTTATATTTATGATATGCTGAGTTTAGTTAAGATTCCCTGAGTGAGGAAGAGTGAGGGGTTGTTTACTGGAGCATGGGAAATTTACCTGTGGCTACACTGGTACTAAAGAAAAAATGACTCCCTTTTACCAGAAACTAATAGCCCCTTAGCCAAGGTTGCAACTAATGTCTTCTGTCCCATATCCATGATGGAATGTTGACAGGTTTAGTCTTGACCAGGTCATATACTCCAGTAATCATGGCTGCTATGTATTAATGAATAGAAGACTAAATCGTGCCCAGATGACAGCATTCCATAGAACTACTCTCCAACCTTCAACTATTACATTCTTTCTGCCCTCCCTTCCACAATTTTCCCAGAACATTTGATCAAGTAATACAAATGAATCATTTATGGATGAGTACTCAAGAGTCACTTATTGCCAACACTGACCAATTACAAGTCTCTAAATTATCTACTGTCCCCTGCAAAAAAAAAAAAAAAAAAAAAAAAAAAAAAAAACACATAAGTATGTAGCAAGTAATCTGCTAATCAAGGTCTCATTAGTATGTGGGTACAAACATAAATACGTAGAAGACAGCTTGATAAAATGTCCATTCAGCTAACAGTAGTAGATTCCCAAAAGGGTTTATGACCTCCCCAGCTGTTGCAAGAACAGGTATTTCTTGCCTGGTAGGTCAGATTATAAAATGCATAATTTCCTGCTGGGTAAGAACTTTGATTTATTTTTTCTCTCCCAGTATGCGCTCAAACTTTGATCTCTGTTAAAGCATGTTGTCAGGGAATAAGCCTCCGTTTCAGTTCCAGCTTGATTTATGTTGTACAACCAAAGTGTGTGCTGAACTCAACAGCAGAGTTTTACCATTTATTTCTAGAAGCAGCCAAAAGAAATGTCAATATCCTGTGTTCTTTTGGGAATCCCTGATGAACAAGTCACAGGGAAATATCCAACTCCTGTCACTGATACTTTTGTTTAATAATCTATGTTTTTATAGCTTTTTATTTACTTATGCAAGGTACTTCCACCAAGTGCCTTTTTAAATCTAATTTAGACTTATTGTTTATAATAAACTTCCTGGCTTTTTGATTGGCTTCATCATTGACAGCAGCTTTAAAGAACCCCTATCTCACTAACTTCAAGTTTATACATTTATTTCCTGTATATTTATTCTCATCCCCATTACTATGTTAGCTCAGATTTTTTTCAGGCAGAGTCAAAGAAAAATAAATGTGTTTCTATGTTAACTGTGTATGATAGAGCTGAGCATGAAGGATAGTCAGGAAAGGAAGTAAGCTTGCCTGGGACTAGGTATGTCTGAATGCATAAAGTCATTCCAGCTACTTAATATCTACAAAATAAAGGTGGTGAGGAGGATTTATTCAAAATTCTGCTTCCCAAGTCAAATGTTTACTGTAAGGATTGTTAATCTATCTGGAATGTGAGAACAAAGCAGATTCAGAGAAAGATTCTAAGAGAGAAGGAAGGGAGGTGCAGAGAAGCCATGAATCAACAAACAGCCAGGTGATGGATCACAAGCCTGAGGCAAAGGTAGTTGAGGTCTTCCTATTTATTCTGCTTCCCTAGGCAGGGATGATATTAAATGTACGCTGAAACAGCAAAATAGGGGGAAACACAACCAAGCACACTTTATTAAAAACAGCTTCAGGGAAAATCAAACTCAGCTCTATCTTCCAGGCTGTTTGATCTCCCGAACCCTCCATTTTGCCTACGATTATTAAGAATAAAATTAGGGTTTTTGTTGATATGTTTGAATATGAAACAAATTAAAATGCAACACTACAGTAACATTTTTCGAACTAGTTCTCATAATAGAAATCGAGGTTCACATCAGAAAGCTAAGGTTTTCTATAAAAACATTGCAATGTATTACTAAGACTCAAAACACTACCAAAGTAAGCCACTGGCATTATTATTCTTGTTGTCATTGTCACTATCTCCTCCTCTTCCTCCTCCTCTTCCTCCTCCTTCCCCTCCTCCTCCTCCTCCTCCTCCTCCTTTTCCTCTTCCTCAGCCTCCTCCTCGTCTTCTTCTTTTTCTCAGTTATCATTGTTATTTATACAGGCCTGGCTGTAAAAATACAGCCTAGTTAACATTGCAACTTTTGTTTCCAACATGAGAATAAGGGAAGAAGTGAGCAGACATTTCTCAAAAACATACCAGAATAATTTTCACTGGGTTGAGGAACACAAATGTAATTATTGAGACAGAAACTTAGGTAATGTTTAGCTGCCTCTAATGATACTGCAACTACCATTATTCTGGATGTGTCCAAGAAAGGTCACCTCTCAAAAATCCTACTATCTGGTTTGGAGAACCTGAGAAACAAGAATAGCTTTGCTCCTTTTGAAGCCCCCTCCCTTAGTTCTATTCTGCCATGTCTCTGGGTATCAAACTTCTCTAAATTCACAACCCTGTGAGACTAACATTTTGCGGAAAAAAACTTAAAATATAATACATGAAAAATAGATAGAATTCTGCATTGTAAACACGCAAGTTTATTCACCCTTGGCTATTGGGGTAGCAGAGAAGGAGATAAACACAGGGAATTTATTTTCTGCTCTGAGCTTTCCTTGTAAGGTTTGCCACCTCAATATTTTGGATATGAGCTGCATCCTGACCTTTATAGAAAACAAAAACAAAGTTATACAAAAATAAATTCTGGTAGGTTCTAGTGGTTCTATGAAATTAGAATAAAACTACACTCACTTTTCTAATGATACTACAGGAACACAATCACTGTTACCCATAAAGGCCGGACCGTGGAAATAAAGCCTTGTTAACAATGTGATTCTTGTTTCCAGCATGAAGAGAAGGATAGCATGATGTCTACGAGGATGGGGTTTAAGTACACCAATAGTGCTGTGGAGTTTACTGTCCAGATTACAAGGACAATTTAGCTTCATAGATCTCTAGACAAATTGCCTACTAATCATTCTATTATAGACTAAGGCCAGTTTGAGATGAGAACACTTTGGTCAGTGAATGTCAGTGAATAGCCCTATAAAGAATATTAAAAGTTCAGAGTTTGAGGTAACACTAAGAGCTGCCATTGAAAACTAAATTGTGATACAAAATTTATTTTCTCTGCAATAGCACAATTGGCTGGAGGTACAGCTCCCTGGAGGAACAATCTGGATCAAGTTCTAACTAATGATGCCTTCATTTGTTTGGGTAGTTTTCTAACTTCTCATTGTATAATTTGGGTCTTATAATCCTCTGAGGCTGGGAAGTTGTAGGGAGCCATATTGGATTTGGGCCTAGCCGCTTTTTGACTGCATGGCTCAAAGTGGCTAGGTGACTCTGGGCTGTTTGGCCACAGATATTCACCCCTAAGATGACTGTCATAAGTCTTAAGATTGTTGGACAGAGGCCTCTCCCATGAATTTACGGCACAGGAAGATCACATTCAAGGGATGCCTCAGCTCGAGCAGATACCAGTTATCTCTTGAGTCAACACCCGGTGTCTACCGCCTGACCTCATCCTCTACATCCTGACCTCTTTGCCTCCAGCTATCACTGCCTATGTCCTCATCTCCCCCTCCTCTGTGTTTCACAAAGGACACTCCCCCTACCTGAAAGCCTTAAAAGCTGTAACGTTCACCCCAATAAACGAGACCTTGACAATAGAATCTTGCTTGGTCTCCTTCTTCTCTTCACCCTCATTTGGCCCACAGGTAGAAAGTCTCTTTGGGACCCTGAATAACTGGGTCCCCGCTGGTGGGGACAGGAAGTTGTCTTAAATCCTGTGCTACCAAAAAAGAGAAGGGAACTGCACTTCAACATAAAAAGAGAGCTGGATTCACATTGAATAGGACAGGATTCAAGGCTAGGTTTCAGGTCTCTTCAGTCTAATCAGGGGTCTGCCACAGAATAATAGTTATACCTGATTAGAGATCTATTTAGCATAGTGACGCTCACTATGTATCACTATGCTCCCAACAGGGAGGCTCCCAAGGACAAAATGAAAGGAAACACTGGAAATAAAGTTATTACCTCCCTAAAGATATCACGGACATTTACTGAGCACTTCTACAATAGATGCAAACTGACTCTAACAGGTAAACAATGAGAGACTCTCTGCTGATAAAACAATTGCCAATTGGCCTGGTAAAGCGTCACAGAAGATTTCTAGCCAAGGGGTGACCGTTGCTAAATGTAGCTGAGAAATGGTGGAAATGGGTCTCTGAACATACATAGATGCCCAGTGCGGCTGTAGGATGTGGTTACACTTGAAAAGTGAATGAGAGTGAACAAATAGAGAGACAGAGGGTTGGAGTAAGATTTCCAAGGCAAAATAAATCTTATTTAAAATCTTAGGAGTGTATGTTGGTGGAAGAAAAGTAAGTAGACTAGTTTGATAAAAAAATAAAATTGTCAGTTGAAGTTTCAATATAAAATTTGAAGAACATAAGTGAAGCAAGTAATTGTTCTCAAACTGCCTTACTTTATAAATGATTTCATCAAATTAATTTTGATATGCTGAATAGACAGTATCACTACCCTGACAAGGATTAATACATTTTTTTCTTGAGAATAAATAAAAACCTACCTAAAATTAAATACTTCTAGCATCACTTCTTTTGGTTGGAATATATTGAAAATAATTATGACAACATAAAATAAAACATACATTAAATAAATATGTAATTTTATTTATATCTAAGGTATTATAAATTATTTCTTTTAAAATATTAGAAAATGTGTTTTAAAAAGCATTGATGCCAATGCTACTTGGTGATAATTTATGGCACATTGGAAACAGTTTTATTTTTTTGAGTATTGCTTTATAAGACAGTTTGTATTTGAAAGTAATCATCTACATATATATTACGAATATGAAATAAGTATAATTTTTTTTTCGGAGCTGGGTACCGAACCCAGGGCCTTGCGCTTGCTAGGCAAGCGCTCTACCACTGAGCTAAATCCCCATCCCCATAAGTATAATTTTTAACTAATTATTTTGACCATATTTCTCAGATTCAGTAATATATAAAATATATTCAGTAATACATAATGATGCCTTCTTCCCTTGAGTGGCTTCTATGTATTCTCAGCAGATAGGAATATCAAGTTATTATTCAATTATTCTTCCCACTGCTAGAGGGATAAACAATAGTTGTTGAAACGAAAATTCTCATATCTTAATTAGATTAGTTTCTTAGAATGAATTCTGATTTGTTGGCTAGTTCTTGTGCAGGTAACCACACCTCCTATAAGTTCATATGTGCAAGAACCATGTGATGTCCAGGAAGCAGCATTTCAGTGTGGTCTTCTAAGTCTTCCAGGTCTTAATTTTTTTCTATAGCTCATTGAGTTTCCCAGGCCTTGGTGAATGTATAGATTGGAACCAGTTTTAATTGAATGATAACCTTGCATGATTGACATAAGGGAACCCCTCGAAGAATTGTTTTATTTTTGCATATACTAAGCCTCCCTTCATGGTTGAAAACTTGGCACTGTAAGTGACTAAGCATGAAGACTGAAGTTGGGAAACCGTTTTCATTTTATGAATTGAGGTTTAAGTAGTTTAAGTGAATTTGACAGATATTTTCTTAATTAAAATATTATTTGTAGACCCTTTTCCCTTATATTAGAAAACTTTGATTTGAGTACTTTATTTATTTATTTATTTTTATTACATTGCTGTGTGTGTATGAGTGTGTGTGTGTGTGTGTGTGTGCGCGTGTGTGTGTGTGTGTGTGTGTGTGTGTGTGTGTGTTGCCAGACAAAAATGCCCAGCACACATATGGAGGTCAGAAGGCAGTTTACTGGAATCAGTTCTCTCCTTCTACTTCAGAAGTTTAGAAATTGAACTCAGGTCATCATACTTGTCTCCTCAAGTACTTTTATCCTTTGAGCTATCTTGGGCCTCCCCTTTCTTTTATTAAATGAACTATATTTTTCTATGAGCCTTTACATTTCCATAAGAGGGAACCTATTCATGAATATTGGTGCATGCTTCTTATCCTAACACTCAGATCACTTCCGATGCCCCTGGGCTACATAGCAAAATGCTATCAAAAAGCACACAAGGAAACAAAAAATAACTACAACAGAGAACCTGGAGAAATGGAAACGAATTGACTGAAAATATAAAGTGACCCAATAATGAAAGAAACTTTCCACCAGGTGTGATCAGACTTAAGAAAAGAAAAGAAGTGATCGGACAGGTTGTGCTTACAGCACAGATTGAGCACTTGGTAGGGAAGGACTGAGGAGAAGCAGAGGCACAGCTGAGAGCAGTTCTGGATGCAACCACTGCCAAACCACATTGCATAGAGAGGGAGTCGGGAACATGTGCCTTAACATTTTCAACTTCTGACATCTCAGCTATCAATAGCCTAGAATGAGGGGTCCTGTTTGATGAATGGCTGTCAGCCCCAAGGCACAGACAAGAATGAAATTTACTGGAGATCAAATATGTGAGATGGAATCAGAAAACATCAGGACATCTTCCTGTGTTCCACATTGTCTTCTCGGGTATATATTTAGAGATGTGAAGAAGCCTGTATATGAGTGAAAATATTATGCCCCTGAAGCAAGAATAATTGGGACATGATCTAGAACAAGGGAAACACTCCTAATATAGAGCCCTTGTTTCATTACACTAAGATATTTGATGGAAATGGTAAATCAATTAATATTTAATAACTTTAATTATGGAGATTAATTTTTGAGTGGGACTCATTAAAGTCTTATGGTGGAAATATCTGTAACATTTCAAATGAGTTCTGTATCATTATTTATGATTTAATTGCATGTGGAAATTGTGACAGGTGTCATATTTTTGTTAAATATTTTTTAACTTACATTTTGTGGAATGTTTTTCAAAACCTACAGATACCTATGGTGAATTTAGATTGCTTCTCAGGGATATTATAATATACTTCTTGGGTTTTTTTTTGTGTGTGTCAAGTAGACATAAGCTAGAGTCATCAGAGAAGAAGAAGTCTCAGTTGAAGAAATGCCTCCATTAGATCCAATTGTAAGGCATTTTCTCAATTAGTGATCAATGGGGGAGGGCCCAGCCCATGGAGGGTGATGTCATCTCTGGGCTGGTGTTTCTGAGTTTTATAAGAAAGCAGGCTGAACAAGCCAGATGAAGCACATCAGTAAGAAGCATCCCTCCGTGGCCTCTGCACCAGCTTCTGCCCATTTTGAGTTCCTGCCCTGATTTCTTTTGATAATGAACAGCAATATAGAAGTGTAAGTTAGCTAAATCCTTTTCTCTCCAACTAGCTTTATGGTGTTTCATCACAGCAACAGAAACCCTAGCAAAGACATATAAAACCAAATTTATGCACATGAATTTTTAGACCCGATAGTACTTTTAATTTATTCAAGAAGAATATTGGAACCGTGGTGTCTTGATGTACTTTCTGGTTTTTTTTTTTTGTTTTTTTTTTTTGTTCTTTTTTTCGGAGCTGGGGACCGAACCCAGGACCTTGCGCTTCCTAGGTAAGCGCTCTACCACTGAGCTAAATCCCCAGCCCCTTGATGTACTTTCTAAAGTAAATAGCATAGTAAAAATTAACTTGAGGAATATGATGGTTTAAATGGGTATGGCTACTATAGGCTCATAGATTTGAATAGTCACCCAGGAGTGGCACATTTTGAAAGGATTAGGAGATGTGATCTGTTGGCAAAAGTGTTACTAGAAATGAACTTTAAAGTTTTAAAAGCCAAAGAATGGCTCAGTTTCTCTCTTCCTGATGTGGATACAGATTCAGAACTCCCTGCTATTTCTCCAACACCCTGTCTTCCTGTGCACTGCCATGTTCCCTGTAATGACAATGGACTAAACAGCTGAAATTATAAGCAAGACCCAATTAAATGTTTTATTTTATGAGTGGCCTTGGTAATGGTGTCATGATGTTCTTTCACAGCAATAGAACACTGACTAAGACAGGAAGAAGAGGTTTATTTGTCTTACAGATTACAGTCTACCATCAAGGCAACATGGGCACAAAACCTAGAGGCAGGAAATAAAGCAGAAGCCATGGGACAATGTTACTTATTGCCTTGCTTCCAATAGTTTGCTTAGCTTGCTTTCTTATACAACCTAGAGCCACCTTTCCATGAGTTGGAACTACCCTCTGTGGTCTGGACCTCTAACCCTCGAATCATTAGTTTTTAAAAAATGCCCACATGTTTTCTATAGGCAAATAAAATTCAGTTTATTAACTTCTGTTTATTGTCACCACACTGCTTGGGCTTTAGTGGTCCATCTTGGAGTTATTTGTGTTCCCGAATGTAATCTGACACCTATATTTCTGTAAATAACTCCAATTAAACATAGTGGCTCACCATCATACTTGGTGATATCTATATTGTGGTTAGTCCTGGGTTCCTTATATGGGGTGAGACATATGTGTTGAATCACCCTAATAAAAGTCTTCTCATACAACAGAGGAAAGAGGTTATGGAGGCCAATGGACCAAGGGGGAAGGTAGGTATGGGAAAAAGAGAGAGAGAGAGAGAGAGAGAGAGAGAGAGAGAGAACATGCTCACATATTTCTACTCAGCTCCTTCTATCTCTGTCTCCTTCTCTTACTGTTCCCCTTTTTCTCCTCCTCTTCTGGCAGGTAGAAATAATAAAAGCATCTTGTTAACTTATGAGATAAATGTCATCTATTGCCTTTTGTGGTTGCCAGTAGGCTTTGGAACATCATTAGCTGTGCCCTAAAGTTTAACTTCTCTGTAAATGATGTAGACCTCTGTCTGTCTAAACCAAAGTTTGTTTTTTCCAGCACATCTCTTTTTGGCATATGCAGAGTCTGAAACATCACAGTTCACTTGGGTAGTAGTTTAAAATGCCCATAGGAAAACATTTATTTTAGGTGGCAGTCAACCTTTTGACAGCTTGTCTCATGGGAGGCTATTATCATCATCAACATATTTTAAAATTCTAGAGCCATTTACATTACTCTCAGAATCTTTTAAGTGAATAACAATGTTAAGATCACAGCTAGATTGAAACCAGTGCTGATTGATTGTCTGTAAAACAATCAAAAATCGTTTTAAAGAAAGAGACAGCATAAGCTACAAGATAAAACAATGGTCTCAGAGGATTGTTTAAAAGACAATAACAAAGCTAACAAAAGTAAGCATAAATTTTGAAGAATTAGCAGCAATTATATACTACATAAACTTATATTCTAAGTCAATATTCTGATCCTACTCACAGATATCAAACAGACTGAAAATTTGTTAGGCAAAGCAAACTATTTTATTTTATTTTCTTTCGCTGGGTTCATTAAAAAGGTTAGTTTTCCTAGAAGCAAATTATTTTAAATATTCAAATCAACAGATATCAGAAAATTACAAGTTGTACTTATTTTGATATTATTTATAAACTCAAGATAAAGAAATGATATTTATTAAGTTTCAAAATAAGGACTATACATTTGTACAATATAGAAAACTGTGTTTGACACGAGTGTCAGCCAAAGGTTGTCTAGTTCCACATGGGACAAAACTGAGCTACTGTTGGGCTATAAGCAGAAGGTAAGAAGCTTCAGTAGGGTTGTTATATATGTACTGTAGACTACAAGAAGATAAAAGAATGAAGTTTGAGAGCTGAAAGCCAGTCACCAAGGAGCTCTGACACACCAGAGAGCAGAGGTAAGACTAACTCTTTTGTTTCAAGAGACCCTCCTGCAGGGTCACAAGATACACAAACCCAGGACTGTCAGGGATAATACCCTTCTGGGTTTCTGCCAATGCCTGGAACTGAAACGGTCCCACAGCTCTCTGTACCCAAATCCCTTTGAAGAGAGAACTGGACTCTCAGAACTGCAGATATTCCTGAGAGCTCATGGAAGACCTCCACTTCTGCTCACATTCCTTGACCAAGAGGAACCCACCTAGTGCCCTCTGGGCACAGGAAACAAGGAGCAGTCAGGGGAAGGAACCTTCTGGTATCTGCCTGCACCCAGAGCTGAAAGTCAGTTGCCAGGAGCACTGACACACTTGAGAGCAGAGGTAAGACCAACTCTTCTGCTCCAAGCAACTTACCTGGAGGACTCAGGACACACAAATCTAGGAACAGTCTAGGAAACGACCATTTCGGGTTCTGTCTATACTCTGAGATGAAACTATTTCCACAGCTCTGTGCCCAGATCCTGCTGTAAGGAAACAGGCCTACAGGAATGCTGACACATGTAAGAGGGTCAAGCCACTGTCAGAGACAGCAAAACAATCTAATATCAGAGACAACCTTGGAAACTAAGCAACAGAAACCAAGACTACTTGGCATCATCAGAGACCAGTTTTCCCACCAAAGAGAATACTGGCTATCCAAACACACTGAAAAAGCAAGATTTGAATTTAAAATTACATCTCATGGTGATGATAGAGGACTTTAAGAAAGAGATAAATAACTCCCTTAAAGAAATACAGGACAACACAGGTAAACAAGTAGAAGCCCTTAAAGAGGAAACACAAAAATCCCATAAAGAATTACAGGAAAACACAATCAAACAGGTGAAGGAATTGAACAAAGCAATCCAGGATTTAAAAATTCAAAAAAAAAAAAAAAAAAGAAAGAAAGAAAGAAAAAAGAAAAAGAGACAATAAGGAAATCACAAAGGGAAACAACCCTGGAGATAGAAAACCTAGGAAAGAAATCAGGAGTCATAAACAGAATATGAAAGATAGAAGAGAGAGAATATTAGGGGCAGAAGATAACACAGAAAACATTGACAAAACCATCAAAGAAAATGTAAAACACAAAAAAGATTCTCACCCAAAACATCAAGGAAATCCAGGACACAATAAGAAGATCAAACCTAAGGATAATAGGAATAGAAGAGAGCAAAACTCCTCATTTAAAGGGCCAGTAAATATCTTCAACAAAATTATAGAAGAAAACTTCCTTACCTAAAAAAGAGATGCCCATAATCAAACAAGAAGCCTATAGAGCTCTAAACAGATTGGACTAGAAAAGAAATTCCTCCTGTCACATAATAGTCAAAATATCAAATGTGCAAAACAAAGATAGAGTATTAAAAACAGTAATGGAAAAAAGTCAAGTAACATAAAGACAGACCTATCAGTATCACATCAGACTTTTCACCAGAGACTATGAAAGTCAGAAGATCCTGGGCAAATGTCATACAGACACTAAGAAAAAACAAATGTCAGCCCAGTCTAATATGTCCAGCAAAACTCTCAATTAACAGAGATTGATAAACCAAGATATTCCAAGAAAAGTCAAATTTGCACAATATATTTCTACAAATCCAGCCCTACAAAGGATAATAGATGGAAAACTCCAACAAAAGGAGGTGAACTAAACCCTAGAAAAAGGAAGACAGTAATCTTCTTGCAACAAACCCAAAAGAAGAGAGACACACAAACATAATTCAACCTCTAACAACAAAAATAACAGAAAACAGCAATCACTGTTCCTTAATATCTCTTAACATTAGCAGACTCAATTCCCCAATAAAAAGACACAGACTGACAGACTGGATACAAAAAGAGAACCCAGCATTTTACTGCATACAGGAAACACAAGTCAGTGACAAAGACAGACACTACATTAGAATAAAAGTCTGGAAAACAATTTTTCAAGCAAATGGTCTGAAGAACCAAGCTGGAGTAGCATTTCTAATATCGAATAAAATCGACTTTAAAAAAAGATAAAAAAAGACACTTCATATTCATCAAAGGAAAAACCACCAAAATAAACTCTCAATCCTGAATATCTATGCTCCAAATGCAAGGACACCTACATTCATAAAAGAAACTTTACTAAAGCTCAAAGCACACAATAGTAGTGGGAGATTTCAACATGCCACTCTCATCAATGGACATATCATGGAAACAGAAACTAAACAGAGACATAGAGAAAGAAACAGAAGTTATGAAACAAGTGAATTTAACAGATATCTATAGAACATTTCATCCTGAATCAGAAGAATATAACTTCTTCTCAGAACCTCATGGTACCTTCTCCAAAACTGACCAAATAATTAGTCACAAAACAGACCTCAACAGATACAAGAAGATTGAAATAATCCCATGCATCCTATCAGATCACCATGGATTAAAGCTCATCTTCAACAACAACAAAAATGACAGAAAGCACACATACACATGAAAGTTGAACAATGCTCTACTCAATGATAACTTGGATAAGGAAAAAATAAAGAAAAAGATAAAGAAAAAATTAAAGATTTTTGAGAATTTAAAGAAAATGAAGGCACAACATACCCAAACGTATGGGTCACAATGAAAGCAGTGCTAAGAGGAAAACTTATAGCTCTGAGAGCCTCCAAAAAGAAACTGGAGAGAAGACACATTAGCAGCTTGACAGCACATCTAAAAGCTCTAGAATAAAAATAAGCAAAGATATCCAAGAGGACTAGATGGCAGAAAATAGTCAAACTCAGGGCTAAAATCAACCAAGAAGAAACAAAAAGAACTATACAGAGAATCAACAAAACCAGGAACTGCTTATTTGAGAAAAATCAACAAGATAGATAAACCCTTAGCCAGATTAACCAGTGCACACAGACTGTGTATCCAAATTAACAAAATCAAAAGTAAAAAAGTAAATTTAACCAAAGACACTGAGAAAATTCAAAAAAATTAGCAGATCCTACTACAAAAGTCTGTTCTCGACAAAAGTGGAAAATCTGGAGGAAATGGACAATTTTCTAGATAGATACCAGGTACCAAACTTAAATCAGGATCAGATAAACCATCTAAACAGGCCTGTAACTCATAAAGAAATAGAAGCAGTCATTAAAAGTCTCCAAACCAAAACAAGGCCAGGACTAGATGGGTTTAAAGCAGAATACTTTGTTTTTCTTTTATTGGATCCTTTTTATTTACATTCCAAATGTTAACCCTTCCCCGAACATAAGCCCCCTATCCCTTTCTTCTATAAGGGTGTTCCCTTCCCCATCTACCCCCCCCACTTCCACCTTCCTGACATTCCCCTACACTGGGGGTCCAACCTTGGCAGGACCAAGGGCTTCTACTTCCTTTAGTGACCAACAAGGCCATCCTCTGCTACATATGCAGCTGGAGCCATTGGTCAATCCATGTATAGTCTTTAGGTAGTGGTTTAGTCCCTGGGATCCCTGGTTGGTTGGCATTGTTATTCTTATGGGATTGCAAGCCCTTTCAGCTCTTTCAATTCTTTCTCTAAATCCTCCAATAGGGATCTAGTTCTCAGTTCAATGGTTTGCTGCTAGCTTTCACCTGACATGTTCTGGCTGTGTCTCTCAGGAGACATCTATATCTAGTTCCTGTCGGCATGCACTTCTTAGCTTCACCAATCTTATCTAGATTTGTGGATATATATATATATATATATATATATATATATATATATATATATATATATATATATATGGGCCACATGAGGGAATGGCTGTTCCTTCAGTCTCTCTCTGCTGCAAACTTTGCCTCCATATCCCCTCCTTTGAATATGTTTCCCCTTTTAAGGAGGACTGAAGCATCCAAACTTTGGTCATCTTTCTTCTTGAGCTTCATGTGGTCTGTGGATTGTATCTTGGGTAATTCGAGCTTTTGGGCTAATATCCACTTATCAGTGAGTACATACCATGTATGCTTTTCTGTGATTGCATTACCTCACTCAGGATGATATTTTCTACTTAAATCCATTTGCCTTTGAATTTCATGAAGTCATTGCTTTTGATAGCTGAGTAGTACTCCATTGAGTAGATGCACCACATTTTCTATATCCATTCCTCTGTTGAAGGGCATCTGAGTTCTTTCCAGCTTCTGGCTTTTATAAATAAGGCTGCTATGAACATAGTGGAGCATGTGATTTTGTTGTATGTTGGAGCATTTTTTCTGTATATGCCCAGGAAAGGTATAGATGGGTCTTCAGTTAGTAGTGCAGAATTCTATCAGACCTTCATAGAAGACCTCATACCAATACTGTCCAAACTATATCACAAAATAGAAAGAGAAGTGACACTACCCAATTCATTTTACGAAGCCACAATTGCACTTATACCTAAACACCCAACAATGAAAGAGAACTTCAGACCAATTTCCCTCATGAAGACTGATGCAAATATACTCAGTAAAGTTACCAGAAACTGAATCCAAGAACACATCAAAACAATCATCTATCATGATCAAATAAGCTTCACAACAGGGATGCAGAAATTGTTCAATATACAAAAATCCATCAATGTAAATCACTATGTAAACAAACTCAAAGGCAAAAAAAAAAAAAACCCACATGATCATCTGATTAGATGCTGAGAAAGCATTTGACAAATTTCAATACCCCTTCATGTTAAAAGTCTTAGAAAGATCAGGAATTCATGGCCCATATCTAAACATAGTAAAAGCAATATACAGCAAATCAGTAGCCAACATCAAACTAAAGGGAGAAAAACTTGAAGCAATCCTACTAAAATCAGGAAATAGAAAAGACTGCCCACTCTATCCTATTTATTCAATATAGCACTCAAAGTCCTAACAATATGACAACAAAAGGAAGTCAAAAGGATACAAACAGAAAGGAGGAGGTCAAAATATATTATTTGCAGGTGATATGATAATATACTTAAATGACCCCAAAAGTTCCACTAGAGAACACTTGAACCTGATAAACAATTTCACCAAAGTGGCTAGATCTAAAATTAACTCAAACAAATCAGTAGCCTTCCTCTACTCAAAGGATAAGCAGACTGAGAAAGAAATTAGGGAAATGAAATCCTTCCTAATATTCCCACATAACATAACGAAGCAAGTGAAAGATCTGTATGACAAGAATTTCAAGTCTCTGAAGAAAGAAATTGAAGAAGACCTCAGAAGATGGAAAGATCTCCCATGCTCATGGATTGGCAGGATTAATATAGCAAAAATGGCCATTTTACCAAAAGCGATCTACAGATTCAATGCAATCCCCATCAAAATACCAATCCATTTCTTCAAAGAGTTAGACAGAACAATTTGCAAATTCATCTGGAATAACAAAAAACCCAGGATAGCTAAAGCTATCCTCAACAATAAAAGGACTTCAGGGGGAATCACTATCCCTGAACTCAAGCAGTATTACAGAGCAATAGTGATAAAAACTGCATGGTATTGGTACAGAGACAGACAGATAGACCAATGGAACAGAATTGAAGACCCAGAAATGAACCCGCACAGCTATGGGCACTTGATTTTTGACAAAGGAGCCAAAACCATCCAATGGAAAAAAGATAGCATTTTCAGCAAATGGTGCTGGTTCAACTGGAGGTCAACATGTAGAAGAATGCAGATCGATCCATGCTTATCACCCTGTACAAAGCTTAGGTCCAAGTGGATCAAGGACCTCCACATCAAACCAGATACACTCAAACTAATAGAAGAAAAACTAGGGAAGCATCTGGAACACATGGGCACTGGAAAAAATTTCCTGAACAAAACACCAATGGCTTATGCTCTAAGATCAAGAATCAACAAATGGGATCTCAAAAAACTGCAAAGCTTCTGTAAGGCAAAGGACACTGTGGTTAGGACAAAACGGCAACCAACAGATTGGGAAAAGATCTTTACCAATCCTACAACAGATAGAGGCCTTATATCCAAAATATACAAAGAACTCAAGAAGTTAGACCACAGGGAGACAAATAAACCTATTAAAAAATGGGGTTCAGAGCTAAACAAAGAATTCACAGCTGAGGAATGCCGAATGGCTGAGAAACACCTAGAGAAATGTTCAACATCTTTAGTCATAAGGGAAATGCAAATCAAAACAACCCTGAGATTTCACCTCACACCAGTGAGAATGGCTAAGATCAAAAACTCAGGTGACAGCAAATGCTGGCAAAGATGTTGAGAAAGAGAAACACTCTGCCATTAGGGTGTGGTTACAGCTGGGACAACTACTCTTGGAAATCATTCTGGAGAGTCCTCAGAAAATTGGACATTGAACTACCTGAGGACCCAGCTATACCATTCCTGGTCATATACCCAAATGATGCCCCAACATATAACAAGGGCATGTGTTCCACTATGTTCATAGCAGCCTTATTTATAATAGCTACGAGGTGGAAAGAACCCAGATGCCCCTCAACAGAGGAATGGATACAGAAAATGTACATGTACAAAATAGAGTACTACTCAGCTATCAAAAACAATGACTTCCTGAAATTCATAGGCAAATGAATGGAACTAGGAAATGTCATTCTGAGTGATGTAACCCAATCACAAAAAAATACACATGGTATGCACTCACTGATAAGTGGACATTAGCCCCAAACTCAGATTACCCATGATACAATCCACAGACCACATGAAGCTCAAGAAGGATGATCAAAGTGTGAATGCTTCACTCCTCCTTAAAAGGGAGACCAAAATATTCATAGGAGGAGATATGGACACAAAGTTTGGAGCAAAGACTGAAGGAATGACCATTCAGAGCCGGCCCCACCTTGGTAACCAACATATATATATATATATATGTTGGTTGTATATATATGTACAACATGTATATACATATATGTATATGTATGTGTGTGTATATATATACACACACACAATATTGATCAAGCCAAGCCAAAAGGGGCATGCTGACAGGAGCCTGATATAACTGTCTCCTGAGAGGCTCAGCCAGAGCATGACAAATACAGAGACGAATGCTAGCAGCAAGCCTTTGAACTGAGAACAGGGTCCCCATTGGAGGATTTAGAGAAAGGTTTGAAGGAGCTGAAGGGGCTTGCAACTCCATAAGAACAACAATACCAACCAACCAGAGCTCCCAGGGACTATACCACTACCCAAATGGTACACATCAATAGGCCCAGGGCTCTACCTGCATATGTAGCAGAGGATGTTCTTGTTGGAAGGACAAAAAAAGGCCCTTGGTCCTGCAAAGGCTGGACTCCTAGTGTGTGGGAATGTCAGGGCAAGAGGTGGGTTGATTGCAGAGGGGGAACACTCATATAGAAGAAGAGGGAGGAGGGATGTGTAAAGGGGCTTTGGAACTGAAAAGCAGAAAAGCTAGTAACATTTGAAAGGTAAATAAAAAATCCAATAAAAGAAAAAGAAAAAGAATGGAGTTT
This sequence comes from Rattus norvegicus, assembly GCF_021556685.1. Lineage (NCBI taxonomy): Eukaryota > Metazoa > Chordata > Mammalia > Rodentia > Muridae > Rattus > Rattus norvegicus. Next base: position 19,012,997 of record NC_141538.1, on the reverse strand, counting down.
TATCAATTTTATTCTATAAAATATATCCTTATACTGACTTAAACATTATGCAATATGTACAAATGAAATATAAAGTACTTCATAAACCTATGTGCATTTTAATATATTGTAATAAGTATAAATTTACTGATATATATTTATATATGTAATTTTTATTTAAATACAGTGGAATACCATAGAAAATAAGAAGAAATAATTTTAAGAGCCAAAGGTCCAGTGCTCAGATGTAAGACTGTGTCTTCTAGATATGACAGAGAAACTATGCACATGAAACCTCAATAATGTGATTGCTTAAATAAAGCTGCTCAATGACAACACGCTCCGACATATGAGTGTCTGGTGAAACCACACTGTTCAAGAACTCCTTACCCATCTCTTCTGGTGCTTTTACTCCAAAATAGCCCAGAGTTAAAAGCATAGACATGAAGCAATAATAAACAAAATGAGTATTTCTCATCACTGTCAGCATTCATGCCGAGGATACGAAAGTTCTCAGTAAATGGGGCCCTTAATGCCACTGAGTGCATTAAGCTGTATTGCTGAAAAAGGCAATGGCAGGAAACACCTTATGCTGGTTTTCCCTGGCCAGGCAGAGGCAAACATCTATGGGAACAAAACTCTCCCAGCAGGATAGTATAGGGAAATCTATTATGTGCAGTCTACAAATAGCATTAAACCATTGGCAGCAGCTCCAAAAGACAAGGAAGCATGGTATAATATAATTTATATCCTGATGGTAAGTGACTGCCAACCAAGTTCCTATTTTCAGCAAAGTGGTCTCTAAGAAATGACAGGTTAAATTTTTCATGGCAATCAAGCCAACCCTACAGAAAATGTTTAAAGGTATACTACACAGAGAGGAATTACAAAGAAAGCTGCATAGATAAAAATAGTAAACAATATATCTCATAAGAGGAAGAGATGAATAAAAGAGTAAGTAATCAATCATAATCAACAACATAATTAAACAAATTCCTAATACTGGGTGCATGAAGAAGAAGAGAAAGAGGAGGATAAGGAGGAGGAGGAGGAGGAGGAGGAGGAGGAGGAGGAGGAGGAGGAGGAGGAGGAGGAAAGAGAACTATTAATTATGCAACCAGGTACAAAACTAACCAACAAGATCATTCCACCTGCTTTCCCAGAGATAAGACTGCACCAGGGGCATCCAGGTAAGATACTCCCCACATAATCCCCTGCCTGCCATGTCTGCCTAAAGCACATCTAATAGTACTGAACTGCACACTGTACCTGAGTCCTTGCCTGCCAAATCCATCTAAAGCATACGCAATAGCTTTAAACTGCACCCAGCATTCCGTTTTTTGTTTTTTGGTTTTTTTTTTTGAACACAACTCTGGCTGCTTTCCTTCAGACCTTCAGACCTTCCAGCACCAATGACTGTCAGAGCCTCCTGGGTCCCCTGCAACGTTCCATTCCCCTTGTCAGACCCTTTGGGTCTCTTGTAGGGTTTGACCCCTGCTGAGCCCTGCTGATGCATGTGGAAGCCTTTTGTTCCTAACAAAGGAGCAGTCTGGCCTGGTACGACACACCTGGGTGGTGGTCAATTCGTTCCTGCCTCTTGTCTTACCAGTCTTTTGTTTTTGAGATTTAGGCTGGTCTTCCTGGATTTCTCCCTAGTTAATTCAGGGCACGTCTCTGAAGTCTCGAGCTGGGGTTTCTCACTGTGGTTCCAGGAATTTTTCTACTTGGTCAACTTGGGGTATACATTTTGGTGAATAAAGTTACAGGAGTCTCTCCCTTCCTTTTCTTGCTTAGCATGAATAACCTGTGTGTGTGTGTGTGTGTGTGTGTGTGTGTGTGTGTGTGTGTGTGTGTGTGTGTTTCTTTAATCCCGCAGGCTTTTGCCCGATTCTCGGTGCCGTGTGGGTGCGGGCATCGACCAAGGACAACCAGGAAGCCCCTACACTTAATACTTGCCCACCAAGTCCAATTAAAACACACCCAACTTAATCCCATGGACTTCATTTTCTGACCCACAATTTCACCTGCTGGCCTCAGGATCAGTAGGCCATACTAGTTCTAAGGATGCCAGAGACTAGGTTAGCACACAAAACCTGGGAGGACATGTAGGCCACAAAAATCCCAGAGGACACACTACTGGACCTGAAGAAATGCTAGTCACCAGAGGCCTAGGCCACTCTGGCCAGAAGACAGAGAGAAGGGAGGAAATGCAAAAACAAACAAACAAAACAAACAAACAAAAAACACCCATCCAACTCAGAAATCAGCATCTAAATCTATAATAACCACAAAACCCAAATGGCTATAAACCAGTGTAAGAACACAATCAGCAATAGCCAAAACAGTATGGTACCACCAGAGTCTAGCTATCCTACTATATCAAGCCATGAATATTCTAACATAGCTACAGCCCAAGAAAATTACCTTAAATCCAATCTTATGAAGATGATAGATGCTTTTAAAGAGGAAATGAACAGGAGAACGTCAGGGTGGGGAGGTGGGAGGGAATGGGGGGGAGCACCCTCATAGAAGCAGGGGAAGATAGGTGGTTTCTGGAGGGGAAACCAGGAAAGGGGATAACATTTGAAATGTAAATAAAAAATATCCAAAAAAGAGAAAATGAATAAAACCACTAAGAAACACAGAAATAAACAATTAAACAAGAAAAGAAAACGAATAAACTGGCTGAAGACCTGAAAAAGGAAATATATGATGTAAAGAAAACACAAACTGAGGGAATTCTGCATATGAGAAATCTAGATAAGAGAACAGAAAATACAGGCACAGTATCACGAATGGAGTACAAGAGACTAAAGAGAGAATCTCAGGTTTAGAGGATATGATAGAAGAAATTGATACTCCAGTCTAACAAAATGTTAAATGTAAAACATTTCTGACACGAAACTGAAAGGAAAATTATACAGATTTAAGGTTTAAAAATATGAAGTTAAAAGAGTAAGTTTCAAAATTCAGACTCAGGGCTAAACACTGTGAAAAGCAAGTCCAGGCAGCCCCGCCCTGCCGCTAGGACTAACAGACCATAAAGATAAAGAAAAGGAATGCAGGAACCAGTCAGAGTTATCAGGACTGACTCTAACCATCTGGCAGGAAGGCACCTCCCCCAGCTTACTCAGAGTCACACCTTAACCAGATGTCCTTCAAACCCTGATATGCCCCTAGCTTCTAAAATCCTGTACGCTCCAGTCAATACGTACTCCTGCTGTGCTGTAATCTCACTGCCATGTTTAAATGAGCCAATCACTTATAGCTGCGCCAGAAATTAGTCAATTGTGTGTAACCGAGCCAAACCCCCTAGCCTTCCCTATATAAACCCCTGACTTTTGAGCTTCAGGGTCGACACCTCTGTCTCCTGCGCAGGATACATGTCGACCCGGAGATCCCTGTAATAGATCTCTGTAATAAACCTCGCCTTTGCTTATTACATCCAAAATGGTCTCTCTGTGTCTGGGGTCCGCGATTTCCCGCGACTTTAGAAAGGGTATCTCTTCGGGGATCTTTCAGAAACATCCAGGAATCTTGGACACTATGCAAAGAACAAACCTAAGAATAATAAGAATAGGAGAAGGAGATTCCCAGCTCAAGATCCAGGAAATATTTTCAACAAAGTCATAGAAGATAATTTTCAACAAACTCAGATTTCCCTAACCTAAAGAGATGACTACAAATATTTAAAAAAGCTTATAGAATACAAAATAGATTGAACCAAAAAAGAAAACCATTCCACTACATAATAATAAAAACATTAAATGAACAAAACAAAGAAAAAAGCATTAAAAGCTGTAAGGGGAAAATGTCAAGTAACATATAAAGGTATACCTATCAAAATTATACCCAACTTTTTAACAGAGACTCTAAAAGCCAGCAGAGCTTTGTTAGATGTCAGGCAGTCTCTATGAGGACACAGATTCCAGCCCAGAATATTATACCCAGAAAAACTTGCAATCAACATAGATGTGAAAAAAAAAAAAGAAATTCCATGGCAAAAACAAAATTTAAACAATATCCATCCACAAATGCAGACTTACAGAAGTTACTAGAAGGAAACTTCCACCTCAAGGAGGCTAACTACACTCAAGAAAATACATGACGATTGCCTTTGGTGAGATGGCTCATTTTTCTATGTTAATTCTGCCAATCCATGAGCATGGGAGATCTCTCCATTTTCTGAGATCTTTCTTCTTCTTCTTCTTCTTCTTCTTCTTCTTCTTCTTCTTCTTCTTCTTCTTCTTCTTCTTCTTCTTCTTCTTCTTCTTCTTCTGCTGCTGCTGCTGCTGCTGCTGCTGCTGCTGCTGCTGCTTCTTCTTCTTCTTCTTCTTCTTCTTCTTCTTCTTCTTCTTCTTCTTCTTCTTCTTCTTCCTCCTCCTCCTCCTCCTCCTCCTCCTCTTCCTCCTCCTCCTCCTCCTCCTCCTCCTCCTCCTCCTCCTCCTCCTCCTCCTCCTCCTCCTCCTTCTTCTTTGGCATGGTCTATGCCTTGTTTTTATTCTAGTAAGTCATCAATAGCACCACCCCTCCAAGCAGAGGCAACTTCAGGAGCTAACACACAAGTCCTGTTTTATTATTGTCTTGTAGTGGTCAGGTGAATAAAAACAAATGGTATGAACACACTCAAAGGAAAGCTGGAACACAAACCTTTCTGTCTTCAGACCGGAAAAAAAGTTTTGCAGAGTTAACATGAAACCAGGGAATGGAAAAGGCAGAGGGGGCTTAAGCACATTTACTATCTTAAAATTTTAGAAAAAAAGATCGGAGAGTAAGAAAAAGCAACATGTACACCATGAAAACAGTCTTTCTTTTTTTAATGATCTCCAATTTTGTGTTTTCTAGAAGCATCCAGACCCTCATTGTAGATTGCATATCATCTCCTCTTTGGCTATAAGGTGTATCGTTTGGTTAACCAGAGATTCAGCAAGTTCAGTTTCTGAGACTAGTCATTTAATAAATTATTTGGATCCTTGGGTGTCTGGAAGTCGATGACTCCAGCCGACCTGCCTACTTTAGTAAAGATGGTCTTGTTAATGACTAGATTCGAGAGAAAAGCCTCTGACTCATCCATGGAGAAATCCAAAAGTTGTGCCATTCTTTTCATAGTTATCCGAGTATAGTACTTGACTATAATTCTGATGTTATGCTCCACGACTCTGCTGTTCAAGTCTTTCCACCGTTTTCCACCTTTTTCTGTAGAACTGAAAACGTCAGTTGCTGGGGTCTCCGAGGAGCCCTTTCGTAGCTCCACCCCATAGTCTTCAACAAGTGTGGAACAGCGTCAGCTCCATTGTGGTAAAAAAGCTTCAGCAGACCCTTGTGTTTGGGAATCTCTTCCAGCTTCTTGTCACTACTTATCCATTAAAACAAATCTGACTGCTCATTGTCAAAAGGAGCCAGGATAACATAGAGAACAATGCTTTCCAGAGCCTGCTGCCACTTGTCACTTTCTGCCTGAATGCAGGGAGTGTCGTAGATGGCTCTGCAGTGTTTACAGATCGACAGATAGAACCCCTTATGCTGATCCAGCTGAATCATTAAGTCAGAGTACTTCAACTTTAATTTCTCTGTGTTTTCTTCCTGGAAGAATTTGGTGTTAACTTTTTTGCGGATGACCTATGCGCAAATGTAATCCTTTACAACTAGGCAGAGCCTCATCTGCCCCAGAATAAACTCCACTCGTTCCTTCTCCATGGACCCGTAGGTTTCCATGTGTAACTCTCGCAGGATGGAGGTGGCCTCCTTCACACCCCCATTTTGCTCTTTTATAGTTGCTAAGGGTTTAGTCAGCCTAGCTCGCTCAATTTCAACACACATCTTTCCTTCTGTAACCATCCGCAGAGTATCAATCAACCACAGCTTGACTGGCAGGTCTGTGATCTCCTCCACATTAGTACAGCACTGCTGGACAATTTTTGCAACTGTTTGTTTTAACTGACTCCGTCGTTTTGACAGAAGCATAATATTGTCATTAATAAGTCCCACTCTTGAGCTCATAGGACATTTTTCACTACAGCATCCAAGATGCGGGACGTGCACACTATGTCAGAGGCAGTCCGGGTCTGTTTTTCTTGAGAGGGAAGGGTTTTGTTGACTTTCTGAAGCCGTCCTTCCTTGGCCAACTTCTCTCACTCAGGCAGGCACTGGTCCACCGTGGTGCTGTAGTCCACCTCCATCTCCACAATGCGCCATCGGCCCTTTCTGAGCCGCTGTCCTCAATGGTCCCTACCTAAGAGTCCCCTGCTGTCCCCCAGGTTCAGCCACCACTCATCACCAGAAGCCGCCCCTGAGATCTTCGATTTCTTTCTTGAGAAACTTGAAGTTCTTAACATAAACGTTTTTCCCTTGTTTGGTTAGTTACCTCCAAGATATTTTATATTATCTGTGGCTATTGTGAAGGGAATTGTTTCCCTAATTTCTTTTTTAGCCTGTTTATCATTTGTGTAAAGAAAGACTACTGATTCATTTGAGTTTATTTTATAATCTGGCTATTTTGCTGAAGTTGGAAAAGTTCTCTGGTAAAATTTTTGGGGTCATTTATGTATACTATCATATCATCTGCAAATAGTGATACATTTAATTCTTCTTTGCCAATTTGTATCCCCTTCGTCTCTTTTTGTTGTCTTATTGTTCTAGCTAGCACTTTGAGTATTATATTGAATAGATATGGGGAGACTGGGCATCCTTGTCTTGTCCCAGATTTTAGTGCAGTTGCTTCAAGTATCTCTCCATTTAATTTGATATTGACTGTTGGCTTGCAGTAAATTGCTTTTATTATGTTTAGGTATGGACGTTGAATTCCTGATTTCCAATACTTTTAACATGAAGCGGTATTGTATTTTGTCAAATGCCATTTCTGCATCTAAAAAGATGATCATGTGATTTTTTTTTTGTCTTTGAATTTGTTTAAATGGTGGATTATGTTAATAGATTTTCGTATATTCAACCAACCTTGCATTCCTGGGATGAAGCCTACTTGATCTTGGTGAATGATGGTTTTGATGTGTTCTTGGATTTGGTTTGTGAGAATTTTATTGAGTATTTTTGCATCAATATTCATAAGCATGATTGGTCTGAAGTTGTCTTTTTTGGTAGGGTCTTTGTGTGGTTTAGTAATCAGAGTAATTGTGGCTTCATAGAATGAATTAGGTAATGTTTCTTCTGTTTCTATTTTATGTAATACTTTGAGAAATATAGGTATCAGGTCTTCTTTGAAGGTCTGGTAGAACTCCAAACTAAATTCTTCTGGCCCAGGGCTTTTGAATGCAATCCCCATCAAAATTCTGACACAATTTTTCAAAGACATGGAAAGAGCAATTCTCAAATTCATCTAGAAAGGCAAAAAAACCAGAATAGCGAAAACAGTTTTTAGCAATAACAGAATGGCTAAGGGAATCACCGTCCCTGACCACAAGATATATTACAGAGCAATAGTGATAAAAAACTTCATGGTATTGGTACAGAGACAGACATGTTGATTAATGAAATAAAATTGAAGACCCAGAAATAAAACCAGACACTTACACACACTTGATCTTTGACAAAGAAGCCAAAAATATACAATGGGAAAAAGAAAGCATCTTTGATAAATGGTGCTGGTCTAACTGTACGTCTGTATGTAAAAAAAAATGAAAATAGAGCCATATTTGTCACCATGCACAAAGCTCAAGTCATAGTAGATCAAGGTCCTCAAGATAAATCCAGATACACTGAATCTAATAGAAGAGAAAGTGGGAAAGAGCCTTGAACTTATTGGTACAGGCAGAGATTTCCTAAACAGAACTCCAATGGCTCATGCTGTAAGATCAAGAATTGATAAATGTGACTTCATGAAACTGGAAAACTTCTGTAAGGGCATAGTCAATAAGACAAATCAGCATCCTACATATTGGAGAAAATCTCCACTAGCCCCACATTTGATAGAGGGCTAATATCCAAAATATATAAAGAACTCAAGACCTTTACCACCAAAAAACCAAACAACCAATCAAAAGATGGGGTATAGAACTAAATCTAGAATATACAATACAGGAATATCAAATGGCTGAGAAGCACCTAAAGAAATGATCAAATTCCTTAGTGATCAGAAAAATTCAAATCAAAATGATCCTGAGACTGAAACCTGACACCAGTCAGAATGGCTAAGATCAAAACCTCAGGTGACAACACATGTTGATGAGGATGTGGAGAAAGAGGAACACTTCTCTATTGCTGGTGGGATTGCAAACTGGTACAACCACACTGAAAATCAATCTGGATGTTCCTCAGAAAATTAAAGTAGACCTACCTAAAGATCTAGAAATACCACTCTTGGAAATATACCCCATAGATGCCCCACCATGCCACAGGGGCACATGCTCCACTATTTTCATAGTGACCCTATTTGTGATAGCCAGAAGCTGAAAACAACTCAGATGTCCCACAACAGAAGAATGGGTACAGAAAATTTAGTTCATTTACACAATGGAATACTACTCAGCTATTAAGAATGAGAACATCCTGAGTTTTGCAGGCAAATGGATGGAACTAGAAAAGGTCATCCTGAGTGAGGTAACTCAGACCCAAAAGGCCATGCATGTTATATTCTCAATAATAAGTGGATACTAGCCAAAAAAAAAAAAAAGTACAGAATACCCAAGATACAGATACGGTCAACAAGCTGAAGGGCCCAAGTGAGGACACATCAGTTCCACTTGGGAGAGAGAAGAAAGTAACCACAAGGGGGGAGGGAGGGAGGGACAGGGGAGGGAAATGGTATGGAGTGGGAGGATATAGGCACATGATCTGGTATTGGGTTGGGAGAAAGGACTGAAGCCCTGAGGGCCAGCAGAAAGAATGGAAACAGGTGACCTCAGGTGGAAGGAGGTTGGGAAGATCCTCTAGAATACACCAGAGACCTGGAAAGTGAGAGACTCTCAGGAATCAAAGGGGGGACCCTTGATGAAAGACCCTATAATCAAGAGAGGGAATTTATTGAATCCACCTCCAGCAGAAAGACAGCGCATCAAGCGAAGGGTGGGGTTGCTATCCCACAGCCAAAGCTCTGACCTAAAATTCTTCCTGACTGAAAGAAAAGCAGGAAATGGAGAAGAGCCTGAGAAAAAGAAGGTCCAGCAACAGGCCCAAAGTGGGTTCTAGCTCAAGGGGAGGTTCAAGACCTGACACCACTACTGAGGCTATCAGCACTCACAAAAAGAGACCCATCATAACTGCCTTCCAAAGACCCAACAAGCAGCTGAAAGAATCAGATGCAGATATGTGCACCCAACCAATGACCAGAAGCTGCTGATGCCTCTAGTTGTATTAGGGGAAAGCTGGAGGAAGGTAAGGACAAGGGCAACCCTGTAAGAGGTCTGGCAGTCTCAATTAACTTGGACCCCTGAGATCTCTCAGACACTGGATCACCAAGCAGGTAGCATGAGACCTCGAACACATAAACAGCAGAGGATTGCTGTGTCTGGGTTCAGTCAGAGAAGATGGACCTAACCCTCAAGAGACTGGAAGCCCCAGAAAGTTTAGCAGTCTGGTGGGTGGGTGAGGTGAAGACATCCTTGTGGAGATTGGGGGTAGGGCAGGGAGAAGGTATGGGATGGGGAACAATCAGGGGGGCGGATGTGGATGGGGGGAATAAAATCTGGAGTGTAAAAATGAATAAACAACAACAAAAAAAGCATGCCATCTCACTGAGAAAACATTCCTAAGGGTTTTTAAATTGTTTTAAATGAATTTAAATTTTTCTTTATGAATTATTAAAATTCAACCATGTTTGTATGTTGGTATTGTATCCTATTACTAAAGTGTGAGTTTTTATTAGTTTCCATTGTTTTTTGTATATGTGAAATCTAGAGTTTTCCAAAAATGTATCACTTGGGCACAGAGATAATATTCTTTCTTTCATTCTAGATAGATTCTTTTTCTTTTTTGAAAATATACGATCCCAGAGTTCCCTGCACCCAAATCCTGTGGGACCGCAGGACAGACTGCCACCTGTACACACCTCTACCCACATCCCAGGTCCAAGGGGAAACTGCACAGTGCTATGGACACAGGGATCTAGGAACAGATAGCCGCCAGTACCTGTGGTTCTGGTCTGCGCTCAGGACTGAAGTGAACCAGTCAAACAGCTCCCTGCACCCACATTCCATGGGGAAGAGAGCTGGACCCTCAGATGCACAGATACTCCTGAGAAGTCCAAGGAGACTACCCACTGCCCAGAGTCCAGAACCAAGAGGGAATCACATATTGCCAACTGTGCCCACTGGGTGCAAGGAACTATGAGCAATCATGGGCAGGACCTTTTGATTACTGCCCACACCTACAGCTGGAAGAGAGCCCCCAGGAGCACTGAAACACCTGAAATCAGAGCACCTGTTCTCAGGAAAGACTGAAAGAAAACAGGAAAACAGTTCTCCATGAGTGCTTACACAGAGGCCTACAGCCAGGTGAACGAATCAAAAATGCAAATAGAAACAAAAAGGAAAGCACAAAGGGAGACAACTGTGGATATAGAAAACCTAAGGAAGAGACAAAGAGCCATAGATACAAGCATCACCAACAGAATACAAGAGAGAAAAGAGAGAATCTAAGGGGCAGAAGATACCATAGAAAACATCGGCACGGGGCTGGAGAGATGGTTCAGTGGTTAAGAGAGCTGACTGCTCTTCCCGAGGTCCTGAGTTCAAATCCCAGCAACCACATGGTGGCTTACAACCATCTGTAATGATATCAGATGCCCTCTTCTGGTGTGTCTGAAGACAGCTGCAGTGTACTTATATAAAATAAATAAATAAATCTTTAAAAAAAAAAGAAAGAAAGAAAAGAAAACATCGGCACAACTGTCAAAGATAATGTAAAACGCAAAAAGTTCCTAGCTCAAACCATACAGGAAATCCAGGACACAATGAGACAATCAAACCTAAGGATAATAGGTATAGAAGAAAGTGAAGACTCCCAACTTAAAGGACCAGTAAATATGTTCAACAAAATTATAGAAGAAAACTTCCCTAATCTAAAGAAAGAGATGCCCATAAACATAAAAGAAGCTGACAGAACTCCAAATAGATTGGACCAGAAGAGAAATTCCTCTTGTCACATAATAGTTAAAAACACCAAATACACAAAACAAAGAAAGAATATTAAAAGCAGTAAGAGAGAAAGGTCAAGTGACATATAAAGGCAGACCTATAAGAATTACACCAGACTTCTCAGCAGAGACTATGGAAGCCAGAAGATCCTAGACAGATGTCATACAGACCCTAAGAGAACACAAATGCCAGCACAAGCTACTGTATCCAGCAAAACTCTCAATTAACATAGATGGAGAAACCAAATTTAGACAATGTCTTTCTATAAATTCAGCCCTAAAAAGGATGATAGATGTTAAACTCCAACATAAGGAGAGAAACTATATCATACAGAGAGCAAGAATATAATTTCCTTGCAATGAAATGAAAAGAGAGACAAACAAACATTATTCCACCTGTAACACGAAAACAACAGGAAGTGACAATCACTATTCCTTAATATCTCTTAACATCAATGGACTCAATTCCCCAATTAAAAAACATAGATGAAGAGACTGGATACATAAAGAGGACTCAGCATTTTGCTGCAATGCAGGAAACACACCTCAGAGACAAAGACAGATACTACCTCAGAGAAAATGGCTGGAAAACAACTTTCCAAGCAAATGGCCCAAAGAATCAATCTGGAGTTCCCATTCTAATATCAAATAAAATTATCTTTCAACCAAAAGTCATTAAAAAAGATAAGGAATGATACTTCATATTAATGAAAGGAAAAATCCACCAAGATGAACTCTCAATCCTAAATATCTATGCTCCAAATGCAAGGGCACCTACATTCGTAAAAGAAACCTTACTAAAGCTCAAAGTACCCATTGCACCTCACATGATAATAGTAGGAGAGTTCAACACCTCACTCTCATCAATGGACAGATCATCAAAACAGAAATTAAACAGATACATAGAGAAACTACGAGAAGTTATGAACCAAATAGTTATAACAGATATTTATAGAACATTCCATCCTAAATCAAAAGGATATACCTTCTTCTCAGCACCTCATGACACCTTCTCCAAAATTGACCATATAATCGGTCATAAAACAGGCCTCAACTGATACAGAACATAGAAATAATCTCATGCATCCTATCAGATCACCACACACTAAGACAGGTCTTCAATAACAAAAATAATGACAGAAAGCTCACATATACCTGGAAGTAGAACAATGCTCTACTCATTGACAACCTGGTCAATAAAGAAATTAAAGACTTCTTAGAATTTAATGAAAATGGAGATACAAAATTCCCAAACTCATGGGACACAATGAAAGTGGTGCTAAGAGGAAAACTCATAGCTCTGAGTGCCTGCAAAAAGAAACAGGGGAGAGCATATGTCAGTAGCTTGACAGCACACCTAAAAGCTCTAGAACAAAAAGAAATAAATAAACCCAAGCAGAGTAGAAGGCAGGAAATAATCAAACTCAGGGTTGAAATCAACCAAGTAAAAACAAAAAGGACTATTGAAAAAAACCAACACAACCAGGAGCTGGTTCTTTGAGAAAATCAAGAAGATAGATGTACCCTTAGCCAGACTAACCAGAGGTCACACAGAGTGTATCCAAATTAATAAAATCAGAATCTAAAGAAATTAAAAAAATCATCAGATCCTACTACAAAATCCTTTATTCAACTAAATTGGAAAATATGGAAGAAATGGACAATTTTCTAGACAGATACCAGGTACCAAAGTTAAAGTAGGAACAAATAAAACATCTAAACAACCCCATAACTCCTAAAGAAATAGAAGCAGTTATTAAAAGTCTCTCAACCAGATTTAGCTCAGCGGTAGAGCGCTTGCGTAGCGAGCGCAAGGCCCTGAGTTCGGTCCCCAGGTCCGGAAAAAAAAAAAAAAAAAGTCTCTCAACCAATACGAGCCCAGGTCCAGAAGGGTTCAGTGCAGAATTCTATCAGACCTTCATAGAAGACCTCATACCAAATTACTGACCAATACTGTTCAAATTATTCCACAAAATTGAAACAGATGGAGCACTACCAAATTCCTTCTGTGAAACCATAATTACTCTCATACTGAAACTACACAAAGACCCAACAAAGAAAGAGAACTTCAGAACAATTTCCCTTATAAATATTGAAGCAAAAATACTCAATAAAATTCTTGCAAACCGAATCCAAGAACACATCAAAATGCTCATCCAACATGATCAAGTAGGCTTCATTCCAGGGATGCATGGATGGTTTAGTATATGAAAAACCCATCAATGTAATTCACTATATAAACAAACTGAAAGATAAGAACCACATGATCATTTTATTAGATGCTGAGAAAGCATTTGACAAAATTCAACTGCCCCATTTTATGATTAAAAAAAAAAAAAGACCGTTGAACGATCAAGATTTCAAGGCCCATACCTAAACATAGTAAAAGCAATATACAGCAAACCAGTAGCTAACATCAAACTAAATGGAGAGAAACTTGAAGCAATCCCACTAAAATCAGAGACTAGACAAGGCTGCCCATTCTTTCCCTACTTATTCAATATAGTACTTGAAATCCTAGCCAGAGCAATCAGACAATGAAAGGAGGCCAGAAAGATACAAATGGGAAGGAAAGAAGTCAAAATATCACCATGTACAGATGATATGGGTAGTGTACTTTAGTGACCCCAAAAGTTCCACAAGAGAACTACTTAACCAGATAAACAACTTCAGCAAAGTGTTGGAGTATAAAATTAACTCAAACAAATCAGTAGTCTTCCTCCATTCAAAGGATAAACAGGCTGAGAAAGAAATTAGGGAAATTACACCCTTCACAATAGTCCCAAATAATATAAAATATCTTGGTGTGACTTTAACCAAGTAAGTGAAAGATCTGTATGACAAGGACTTCAAGTCTCTGAAGAAAGAAATTGAGGAAGATCTCAGAAGATGGAAAGATCTTCCATGCTCATGGATTGGTAGGATTAATAGAGTAAAGATGGCCATTTTGCCAAAAGCAATCTACAGATTCAATGCAATCCCCATCAAAATTCCTACTCAATTCTTTATAGATATAGAAAAAGCAATTTCCAAATTCATTTGGAATAACAAAAAACCCAGGATAGCGAAAACTATACTCAACAATATAAGAACTTCTGGGGGAATCACCATCCCTGACTTCAAGCAGTATTATAGAGGAATAGTCTTAAAAAGTGTATGGTATTGGTACAGAGACAGGCAGATAGACCAATGGAACAGAATTGAAGATCCAGAAATGAACCCACACACCTATGGTCACTTGATCTTTGACAAAGGAGCTAAAACCATCCAATGGAAGAAAGATAGCATTTTCAACAAATGGTGCTGGTTCAACTGGAGGTCAGCATGTAGAAGAATGCAGATCGTTCCATGCTTATCACCCTGTACAAAGCTTAAGTCCAAGTGGATCAAGGACCTCCACATCAAACCAGATACACTCAAACTAATAGAAGAAAAACTAGGGCAGCATCTCGAACACATGGGCACTGGAAAAAATTTCCTGAACAAAACACCAATGGCTTATGCTCTAAGATCAAGAATCAACGAATGGGACGTCATAAAACCACAAAGTTTCTGTAAGGCAAAAGACACTCTCATTTGGATAAAACAGCAACCAACAGATTGGGAAAAATCTTTACCAATCTTACATCTGATAGAGGGCTAATACCAAAAATATACAAAGAACTCAAGAAGTTAGACTCCAGAGAGCCAAATAACCCTATTAAAAATGGGGTACAGAGCTAAACCAAACATTCTCAGTTGAGGATTATCGAATGGCCAAAAAGCACCTAAAGAAATGTTCAACATCCTTAGTCATCAGGGAAATGCAAATCAAAACAACTCTGAGATTCCACCTCACACCAGTGAGAATGGCGAAGATCAAAAACTCAGGTGACAGCAGATCTTGGCGAGGATGAGGAGAAAAAGGAACACTCCTCCATTGTTGGTGGGATTCCAAACTGGTACACCCATTCTGGAAGTCAGTCTGGAGGTTCCTCAGAAAATTGGACATTCCACTACCTGAGGACTCAGCTATACCTCTCCTGGGCATATACCTGTCAGAAGCCATAACAGGACAAGCTAATAACTAGCAGGTGATCATCCTGAGATGGCCAGCCTCAGATTATTATATAATCTGCGACCGGTTCACCCTTATTAAGCAAGGTTGTAAGAGATTCATTTTAGGAAAGAATCTTGCTATTAATAGGCTGTTCCTGTTATTATTGAACACATATAATAGTCATTAAGTAATAGCCTACCCCTTTGGAGCAGATCTACAAAGATGTACTGTCTTGTAGTGATGCTATATAGACAAATAGATGACTGCTTAAGTCTTATTATGATCCTTTACGAATTCCTAAAATTATAACATGATTATTAAGCTCTTTTATACTGGGACTGCTATTAAGTCTTTCTCTGGTAATTAACTGCAGTGAGAACTCTGTCAGTCTCCCAGGTGTCACCAGTTAATTGCTCTTAGATAATAACCAGACTTTCTCCTACTCAGAGCACATTCCAAGAGGTTGTAAAACAATTAACCAAAGGTCATAAAAAGGGAACTAATGATTTATTATAGGTGCTAGGACAGAGGATAAAATATTGACTGTGTTTATCTATACAAAACTTCACTTCTAGCTTACTTATGGTTTTAAACCTTCAATGAACCTGTGGAGCTGTGACAGGTGATAGATTGTTAGCCAGATAATTACTCCTGATGGATATGCACGTAAACATTCTCTGTTGTAAATTTCTATTTCAATTTATGATTTAATCTTTCCTATGAACTTGTGATGAGCTTTGTAACATGTGACTATGTATCCTGAAAGATGTTTAAGTGCTGAAGACACAGAGAAAGACAGAAGGACAGAACAGAGAAGGACTGAGCTGGAGAGGAACTGAGCTGAAGAGTCAGGTTTGAGCTAAGGAGAACTGAGCTTAGTAGAACTGAGCTAAAAAGATCTGGGCTGAGAAGAAATGCAGAGAGGAATAACGTAGAGATTATAGGTAACATATGAGAGCAATGTGCAGAATGCAGAGGAAAAGAGGAAAAAAGAAGAAGCTGGAGAGAGGAGAAGGAGCAGGCAGGTTTTTCCTTACCATGGGACAGAATAGGTCACAAAACCCAGGCTTTGTCTTATTAAATGGAACAAGCCTTTTCTCTTACAAACTTAATTCACATAGCATTAAAAGGGTAGAAGTGATTTCTTTCTCTATGTAATAAAGATTCGAGTTCATCTTTCACCCAGAATGAGTGAATTCTTTCTGCACCAGTGCTTGGTCTTTTGCTCCATATGAATATGTAAGTATGGATGTGTGTGTAAGTATGTAATTGTGAGAATGTATGCATGTGTGCATGTGTAAGAATGTAATTGCAAACCAACAGATTGGGAAAAGATCTTTACCAATCCTACAACAGATAGAGGCCTTATATCCAAAATATACAAAGAACTCAAGAAGTTAGACCGCAGGGAAACAAATAACCCTATTAAAAAATGGGGTTCAGAGCTAAACAAAGAATTCACAGCTGAGGAATGCCGAATGGCTGAGAAACACCTAAAGAAATGTTCAACATCTTTAGTCATAAGGGAAATGCAAATCAAAACAACCCTGAGATTTCACCTCACGCCAGTGAGAATGGCTAAGATCAAAAACTCAGGTGACAGCAGATGCTGGCGAGGATGTGGAGAAAGAGGAACACTCCTCCATTGTTGGTGGGATTGCAGACTGGTAAAACCATTCTGGAAATCAGTCTGGAGGTTCCTCAGAAAATTGGACATTGAACTGCCTGAGGATCCAGCTATACCTCTCTTGGGCATATACCCAAAAGATGCCTCAACATATAAAAGAGACACGTGCTCCACTATGTTCATCGCAGCCTTATTTATAATAGCCAGAAGCTGGAAAGAACCCAGATGCCCTTCAACAGAGGAATGGATACAGAAAATGTGGTACATCTACACAATGGAATATTACTCAGCTATCAAAAACAACGAGTCTATGAAATTCGTAGGCAAATGGTTGGAACTGGAAAATATCATCCTGAGTGAGCTAACCCAATCACAGAAAGACATACATGGTATGCACTCATTGATAAGTGGCTATTAGCCCAAATGCTTGAATTACCCTAGATCCCTAGAACAAACGAAACTCAAGACGGATGATCAAAATGTGAATGCTTCACTCCTTCTTTAAATGAGGAAAAAGAATACCCTTGGCTGGGAAGGGAGAGGCAAAGATTAAAACAGAGACTGAAGGAACACCCATTCAGAGCCTGCCCCACAGGTGGCCCATACATATACAGCCACCCAATTGGACAAGATGGATGAAGCAAAGAAGTGCAGACCGACAGGAGCCGGATGTAGATCGCTCCTGAGAGACACAGCCAGAATACAGCAAATACAGAGGCGAATGCCAGCAGCAAACCACTGAGCTGAGAATAGGTCCCCCGTTGAAGGAATCAGAGAAAGAACTGGAAGAGCTTGAAGGGGCTCGAGACCCCAAAAGTACAACAATGTCAAGCAACCAGAGCTTCCAGGGACTAAGCCACTACCTAAAGACTATATATGGACTGACCCTGGACTCTGACCCCATAGGTAGCAATGAATATCCTAGTAAGAGCACCAGTGCAAGGGGAAGCCCTGGGTCCTGCTAAGACTGAACCCCCAGTGAACTAGACTATGGGGGGAGGGCGGCAATGGGGGGAGGGTTGGGAGGGGAACACCCATAAGGAAGGGGAGGGGGGAGGGGGATTTTGCCCGGAAACCGGGAAAGGGAATAACACTTGAAATGTATATAAGAAATACTCAAGTTAATAAAAAAAAAAAATGGAAAAAAAAAAAAAGAATGTAATTGCAAGAGTGTTTGTAAGCGGAACCCAACTAATGAATGAAAATGTATAAATGCGCATTTATAAATCTCTGTGTAAAATTATATATGATTATGAATATTTGGCTATGTAGAAGCTCCTTCTGCAAGCGCTATTCACTTCTCTTGGTTCAAAAGAAGTTTATTGCTCCAAACGTCCCCCTAGCCTGACAAGCAAGAGGCATAGAGACAAAAGGGAAAAGGCTCTAGCAATTTTTCTGGCCTCAGAGGAACACAGAAGGTGGGTCAGTTAGGTAGCAGAGCATAGTGACTTAGACATAGATAAGTAAATCAGCTCCAATAACATAGTAACTTAGATTTAGATAAGTAGCATTATTATACAGCAAAACTAAATATCTCGTAAGACAAAGTCTTATCCTGTATCTCATAAGACAAAGTCTTACCCTCTGCCGATGCTCTTCCCCCTCCACTGCCTCAAGAAGAACCAACACGAGAAAGAAGACTAATGCTGGGGCTGACCCCCGGCATATACCCAAAAGATGCTCCAACATACAACAAAGATACATGCTCCACTATGTTCATAGCAGCCTTATTTAAAATAGCTAGAAGCTGGAAAGAACCCAGATGCCCTTCAACAGAGGAATGGATTAAAAAAATGTGGTACGTCTACACAATGGAGTACTACTCAGCTAGCAAAAACAATTACTTCATGAAATTCATAGGCAAATGGAATGAACTAGAAAATATCATCCTGTGTGAGGTTACTCAATCACAGGAAAACACACTTGGTATGCACTCAATGATATGTGGCTATTAGCCAAAAAGCTTGAATTATCCAAAATGCAATCCATAGACCACAGGAAGCTCAAGAAGAAGGATGACCAAAATGTGAATGCTCCCACTACTTCTTAAAAGGGTAAAAAATATCCATAGGAGGAGATATGGAAGCAAAGTTTAGAATAGCGACTCAAGGAACAGCCATTCAGAGCCTGTCCTACATGTAGCCCCATATATATATATACCAAAACTAGATAAGATTGATGAAGCTAAAAATACATGCTGAAAGGGACCCGATATAGATCTCTCCTGAGATACACATCCAGAGCATGTCTAATACAGAGGACAATGCTATCAGCAAACCACTGAACTGAGAACAGGAACCCCTTGGGGGGAATTAGAAAAAGTATTGTGGGAGTTGAGGGAGCTTGCAATCCCATAAAAACTACAATGCCAACCAACCAGAGTTTCCAGGGACTAAACTACTACCAAAGACTATACATGGACTGACCCAGGGCTCCAACTCTATATGTAGCAGAGAATAGCCTTGTTGGGGCACAAGTGGAAGGGGAAGCCCTTGGTCCTGCCAAGGTTGGACCCCCACTCAGGGGAATATAGGGTGGGGGCAATAAAGGGGATGTATGGGGGAATACCCATATGGGGGAGGGGGAGAGGACAGGGTGGGGGCTTATGGACAGGAAACTGGGAAGGGGAATAACATTTGAAATGTAAGTAAACAAATATATCTAATAAAAAAAATTTTAAAAAAGAAGGAAATTTCTTTGTGTTTTTGTTGTTGTATGTTTGTTTTTTGTTTGTTTCGTTTTGTCATACAGAAGACATATTTTGATTGCATTAATAACAGCAATAACAGCACATCTTAAACTCTGGGTTGCCATCCTGGATGGGCTTTTAGATCAGCCTAACCTCGAATTCAGACTGTGCTCCTATGAAAGGCATGTGCTACTTTGAGACTGACTTTTAGAGAGAGAGAAGAGAGAGACTGAAATTTAAGTTTTTGAATTTTAAAAAAAATACGTGACTTATAACATTTTGAATATTTTATATTGTGATATTTCTATTGATGTGAGATCAAAGTTGAAAGACCCCCGGAGCGGGGAGACCCTCACTCAAGTCTCAGGATGATGCGACCCCCCCAGGAACTTACATGAGACCGTCCTTGCTATAATAAACAAGAGGTTTATTGATAGGAACCAGTGCACTGGGGTCGAGACTCATATCCCATGTAGGGGCAGTGGGGTTCGACCCCGAGAGGCTGAGAGAAAGGGTATTTAAAGGGAGAAACCACAACCCAAGGGGGCAGGGATGGCATCTTTGGAAAGTGTCGAGAATACCAGTGAAATATCACAAGGAGGAGCTTCTGTTTCTCAAGATTGTTCTCTAAGGGCCTTATCTTAAGTCCTTTTATCTAGTTCCTGGGAGAGCAGGCTCAAGAAATGTGACCTTTTACCTACAGGTAGAGGGCAGGGTCTGGAATTTGAGGTATTTAGGGCTTTTTTAAACTTCTGACTTCTTAGCTGCATTTTTTATTCTTTCAAAGTGATTAGCAAAGGTTAGGTTGTGGTCTAGTAGTGATGTCTGTTTGTCAAGTTGACAGGAAGTCAGTTGTTTTTGGGTTATTTCATGTAAATTTGACCCAAGCTGAAGTAGCTAGAGAGGAGGGACCCTCCCTTGAGAAAATGCCTCCCTAAAACCTAGCTGTAGGGCATTTTCTTAGTGACTGTTGCAAGAGGGCACAGCCTATTGTGGATAGGGCCACATCCCAGAAAGGACTCCTGGGAGCTTTAAGAAATCAGGTTGTGCAGCCAATCTGAGCAAACCAGTAAGCAACACTCCTCCATGGCTTCTGTGTCAGCTCTTGATCCCAGACTCCTCTCCAGTCTGAGTTCCTGTCCTGACTTCCTTTGGTATTGGACTGTGGTGTGGCAGTGTGAGACAAATCAATCTTTCCCCTTCAAGTTGCTTTCTGCCCTGGAGCTTTATCACAGGGATAATAATCCTCAGACAACTTATCATCTTTTGTAAGTCAGTGTCACAATCAGCACTGGGATATCACAACGGAGAACTATGATATCATAAGGGAAAAAAGAGATGACAGGATTGAGCATTCTGCTATCACAGCGAGGTATTTTAAGCACATAATGGGGCTTGTGATACTACACTGAGATAGTATAGTGTCATCACAAAGAATTATAATGTCACAATTGTTTTGTGTCATAAAACAATGCCCTTTATTATGCCACATTGTGTTGGCATAATGAAGTATTGTGATGTCAAAATGAGCACTGTGGTGACCCAGTAAAGCATAGTGATCTAACAGTGGTGCATTATGATGTAAAAATAGAGCACTGTGACATCACAATGAAGCTTTTTAACCTTAGAACATTTCTTTTTGATGTAACAACAGATATTTGTGACGTAATAATGGAGCTTTGTCGTATGACAATGGAGTCTGTGATGTAATAATTGAGTACTGTGACAAAACATAGCTATTTGATGTAACATTGGAGCTTCATGATGTAACAATGGTTCTTTGGGATGTAAAAGTTGTATATTGTGATATAACAATGGTGTATTGTGATGTAGCAATGAAGCACTATGATATAAGAATGGGGTACTGTGATGTAACAATGGAGTTTGTGGTGTAACAATGGAGCAATATGATGTAACAATGATGCAATGTGAAGCAACAATGGAGCACTGTGATATAATAATAAAGTATTGTGAAGAAAAAAAGAAAACAGATTTATTTTTCTTACATAATGTATCTTGATTATGGTTCCTCTCCTCCTACACTTCCCAGCTCCTCCCTTCCCCTCCCATCTAGATCCACTGCCTTTCTTTCTCTCACTAGAAAAAAAATAATCTTTTAAATCATCAAAAACTATCACATCCTGAAGAGACTGGAGACCCCAGGAAGTTTAGAGGTCTGATGGGGTGGGTGGGGTGAGAACATCCTTGTAGAGATTGGGGGGGGGGGGAGAATACAGGGTGGGGTGTTGTGGTTTGGCCTGAAGTTATCTGTATTTTGATGCTAATTCCACTGCCCCAAGGACAGCTTCCTAGTCTCATACTCAGGAATCAGGTGACTTCACCAGAACCACCTCCCCATTGAATTTGTAAAGTACAGGTGAGGGTCAGGTACAGGATAGAAGGAGGCCTGTCATTGGAGGAGAAGGAAGGATGGGCGGGAGAGAAGTTTGAAGGAAGAAGAGGAGACGAGACGAGAGGAGAAGGGAAGGAGAGAGGTTAGAAGCCATGGCAGGTGATGTTAAGATTCTGCTCTGTTTATTTACAGGATATTATTAATGTTCTTAAGGGATGGATGGTACCGTACCAGGCTTTGTATGTTTAAATGGGCAATTATATCTTACCAATTGGGTCAAAGATTATTGTGTTGTGTGTTCTTTTATGTGAGGGTTTGAGTGTAGGAAAGTGTGCGGCTGGGATGTGTTTCCACCAAGATATCTAGCAGATATCTTGGGCACTGCTGTGCGAACCTGGTGGGGTAAAAGACAACTGTACTTTTTTATTTTTATATTTTTACAACAACAAACAGTGGGGTGGGGAGGAGTAGGAGGTATGGGATGTAGAACCCTTGGGGGGTTTCCTGGGAGAGTAATAAAATCTAGGGTCTAAAAATAAATAAATTTTAAAAAAGAACAAAAAGGAAAACATATGAAAAAGCATAATTTCCATTGGCAAAATCAGAAGAAGGAAAAATACACACACGTATAAACACACATACAAAACCAACAACATCAACATAACAGAAATTAATAACAATTGATCATTAATACCTCTTTATATCAATGGACTTAATTCCCCAATAAAAAGATACAGATTAACACAATGGATATGAAAACAGGATCCATCCTTCTGTGTTGGGGACCGGGACCAGACTGCCGGACTAGACACCCTGCCCTGAGCGGATTTCTTAGAAGGGCTTGACCTTTTCAAAGAAAGAACATGTCCCGGGAAGACTGTTGCCGTTGTCTAAGGAGGATATCTTGCAATTTAATGATTCACCTTATGTCCTTGGGCGCTTCCCAGTACTCCCCCTGCCCTAAGCTTCAATTCCTGCTTCAGAGCTTTAAATGCTGTACATTCCTCTCAATAAACAGTCCTTGACAAGGACACTGCTTGGTCTCACTCCTCTTTCTCGCCCTTTCTCCCACAGGTATGGGTCCCCCTCAACCCCCACCAATAACTGGGTCCCCGCTGGCAGGCACATTTCTGCTGTATACAAGAAAAAATGCCTCAACATCAAAGCTATTACCTCAGAGTAAAGGACTGAAAAAGATTATTCAAGGAGTGAGCCCAAGCTGCAAACTGCCATAGCTATCCTAATAGTTAATGAAAATAGACTTTTAACTAAAATTAAAGAAAAGAGGTGAAGAAGCACACTTCATACTCACCAACATAAAACCCAACAAGCTGGTATCTCAATTCTAAATATCTAAGCCCCAACTGCAAGGGCACCACATTTGTAAAAGAATCATTTCTAAAGTTTAAATCACAGACAAAACACTATATATTAATAGTAGGAGATTTCATCACCCCATTCTCACTAGTGGACAGGTCATCAAAAGAGAAATTGAAAAAAAATAGAATTCACAGATCTTATCACTCAAATGGACTTAACAAATATCTACACTAGATTGTACCCAAACATACAAAAATATATCCAAAAATAAATATCTTCTCAGCACTTCATGAAACTGTTTTCAAAATCAACCAAATATTTGGTCACAAAGTAAGTCTCAACAGATACAAGAAAATTGGAAAACTTTTAATTGTTGCTTTGGGATAGCTGTGGCCATATGTTTGGATGTGACAATAGGACAAATTTCATTGAAGGGAATATCTGACCCACTTTTTCTTACATCACTGTTACAAAATGAACAGAATTCAGCAGATCCCTTCTATAAACGTATCTGGTTTTGATTTGTTTTAGTTTACCTCAAAGTTCTGGAATACTCTCAGTGTGTGAAAATCAGTTAACATTTATGCAGTACACAGTGTATTTGAGACGTTGAGCTCATTATCTAGGTATAGTGTCTCAACAAGTGTTCTTAGTTTGAACTATTTTGCTCATAAAGACACAAGAGAAAGAGCTTAAACATGTTTTTGTGAAGAGAATGCAGACAGGGTCAGGAGTTAGGATGCACACCTGAAATAACAGCACTAGAGAGGCACAGGTATGAGGATTGCAAGTTCAATCCCACCCTGATCTAATAACACAGCACAGAGAAAGTGCATGAGAGATAGCAAGTTAGGAACATTCACATGTGATAACATAAAATGGAATAAAAAAAATCATTAAGTCTCAGACCTTTTAGATTTTCAACTTTTAATCAAACTTTTTTATTGGATTTTTTTATTTACATTTCAAATGTTATTCCCTTTTCTGGTTTCCCCTTCACAAATTCTCTATCCTGTCCTCGATCCCCCTTCTTCTATGAGTGTGTTTCTCCATTCATCCACCAACCACTTTCCACCTCCTACACTGGGGTGTCCAGTCTTGGCAGGACCAAGGGTTTCTCCTTCCATTGGTGCCCAACAAGGACATCCTCTGCTCCATATGCGGCTGGAGCCATGGGTCTGTCCATGTGTACTCTTTGGGTAGTGACTTAGTCCCTGGTTCGTTGGTGTTATTGTTCTTAATGGAGTTGCAAGCCAATTCATCTCCTCCAAACCTTTCTCTAAATTCCCCAGTGGGGACCCTGTTCTCAGTTCAATAGTTTGCTGCTAGCATTCACCTCTGTATTTGTCATGCTCTGGCTGAGTGTCTCAGGAGACAGCTATATCACATTCCTGTCAGAAAGTACTTTTTTGGCTTGGCTTCATCAATATTGCTGGATCCCAACGTGGGGCCCCTGAATGGTCATTCCTTCAATCTCTGCTCCAAACTTTATCTCCGTATCTCCTCCTATGAAAATTTTTGTTCCCTCTTTTAAGAAGGACTGAATCATCTGCACTTTGTCATCCTTTTCCTTGAGCTTCATGTGGTCTGTGGATTGCTATTTTGGATAATCCGAGCTTTGGGGCTAATATTCATTTATTGGTGAATGCATGCCATGTGTGTTTTTTTGTGAATGGGTTACCTCACTCAGGATGATATTTCCTAGTTCCATCCATTTGCCTATGAATTTCAGGAAGTCATTGTTTTTGATAGCTGAGTAGCACTCCATTGTGTAGATGTACCACATTTTCTGTATCCATTCCTCTGCTGAAGGGCATCTGGGTCCTTTCCAGCTTCTGGGTATTATAAATAAGGCTGCTATGAACATAATGGAGCACATAAACTTGTTATGTGTTGGGGTATCTTTTGGGTATATGTCTAGGAGTAGTATAGCTGGGTCCTCAGGTAGTACTATATCCACTTTTCTGAGGAATCTCCAGAATGATTTCCAGAGTGGTTGTCCCAGCTTACAATCCCACCAACAATGGAGGAGTATTCCTCTTCCTCCAAATCTTTGCCAGCATCTGTTGTCACCTGAGTTTTTGATTTTAGCCATTCTGAGTGGTGTGAGATAGAATCTCAGGGTTCTTTTGATTTTTATTTCCCAGATGACTAATGATGTTGAACATTTCTTTAGGTACTTTACAGCCATTCAATATTCCTCAGCTGAGAATTCTGTTTAGGTCTGTACCCCATTTTTAGTAGGGTTATTTGACTCTCTTGAGTCTAACTTCTTGTGTTCTTCGTATATATTGGATATTAGCCCTCTATCAGATGTAGGATTGATAAAGATCTTTTCCCAATCTGTTGGTTGTTGTTTTGTCCTAATGGCATAAGTTTTGCAATGTTATGAGGTCCTATTTGTCGATTCTTGATCTTAGACCATAAACCATTGGTGTTCTGTCAGGAAATTTTCCCCAGTGCCCAGGTATTCAAGGTTTTTCCCCACTTTTTCTTCGATTAGTGTGAGTGTATCTAATTTTATGTGGAGGTCCTTGATCTACTTGGACTTAAGCTTTGTACAGGGTGATAAGAATGGGTCGATTTTGAAACAGCCTGAGAATCTCTACATTAGATAATCTACAAAAATGTTGTAAGAACTGAAGACTTCCAACAAGTTCTTTCTCCATATCACTGTCATGCTTTGATACTGTACAGATTTCTGTTTCATTTACTGTATCAGTAAATGAAAGCTTACATTAAAACATCATTTTTTTCTTCCTTCAGGATTTTCTATGACTTCATTTAGGTACTTCTAAATATCTGGTTACATAATAGAAAAGTCTTAAGCTTAAAACTAAAATTGCCCTGAATTTTAAAATACCACATCTTAAGGTAAAAGTCATAAGTTTAAATCTTTAAAGTTAATGATAATATAATACGATAAAGTTCATTCAATTGGTTTTATTCAGTTTTCAGTTTTATACTTTTCTTTGGTCTGATAAATGATCAGACACTGGCAAAGAAAGTAATTTAAAAAGGATGCACAAAAGCCTGTCCTCTAAAGAGGGCATTGATTTATACAATTTAAAACATCATTTTAGTCCAAGATTCTAAGGCATAATCAGAAATAAAAGGACATTAGCCTGACACATGATAACATCACTGCTTGAGTCTGGAGCCTTCTGTGTTGTCTGGTATATGAAGATCTGTACTCTAGACGTCCATAATGCTTCTGACAGCTACAGAGCAAATTCCTTTCTAGGATTAGTCTTACAACTAATACTAATAATGATTCTGTTTATGCTGGCAAATAAGTTAAGGAATTTTAATACTGATCATATTAATGAAATCCCTTACTATCCACAAGGTCAAGTTACTGTGAAATGACAGCAACAAATACTTATTGATAAATCAAATAATAAATAAATAAATAAATAAATAAATAAATAGGGATATTTATACACACCTATATCTTCACATTTTATTTAGCTATGTTAACTTTACAATTTTTTTTCACTTTAAAAGATAATGAATGCTTTTTCTTCTGCCCAAGACCATTTTCTCTAAAGGAGATACAACTTAAAATATATTTTAAATGAAATGATCTAGAAACTAATCAATGAAAAAAAACAGTGATAACATTGGAGCAAGATTCTGCTTTTATATTTCCAGAAAATGAACAAAGTCCCAGATGACTCCTGGTCTGATGCATCTGACCAGGACATCCAGAGTCCCAAGAGGAAAATAAAACAACTGAAGGCAGATGGCAAATTCACCAAAAGGAGATACCCTATGTAGAAGCTGATAAAATGGAAAGATATCAGATCTTTTACCTCATCAGACTGAGACTTTGGGAAACAAGAATAACTGACATGAAAATAATGCTGATATGTTTATTGTTATATGTTAATTATCATCTTGTCAATGATGAATTCAAATTTTTTTTATCAGGGGCACATCTGTGACAGGAGACAATAATCTTGGTTATCAACCATTTTTTGGCATGTCCTACATTAATGTCTCAATGTTTTATTTCATATTCTTGATGGTCAAATTAATGATTTACAAAGAGAAATGGACAAAGTCTCTCAAATGACTTTTGAATGGGCATCATGGTTAAAATAACTGTCCCTCTTACTTAGTCCTCTGCTATCTTCTCTTGTAAATTCACTTACACATGCCTGCATTAATTAGTCTAGCTAAAGAGGCAACACATTCAAACTTAGCTTTTATTACAGCCACTATTTTTTCTTTAAAATATTAGAAGGAAAGAGATGTTAAAAGTATGGATGGCCTTGAGCTCACAGATCACCAGAAAACCCAAGATATTAGGTAACCAGGATTGTTCATTCAAAGGAAAGGATGTATAATCTGTTTTTCCAGAAAGGTGAGAATTGGAAGTGATTAATAGCCTCGTAATCTGCATTATCTGTAGAGCCATGCCATATCAATCTTCTACAACCAGGACCAGAGGTCACTAGTAATCTAAATGACACTTATAGCCACTGACTTCTTTTTCAAGAACTCACTGACCATCTAAGAATATATTGCTTAATCTCTATGTATTTGTCTTTTCCAATCTATTTCTAATTTTATCCCACAATAATTTTATATGACAAAGGAAAATATTCGTCTCGTTTTTGTTAATACTTCACTTATGATCTGAAATGTTATTTAATATTTCATGGCCTTCTGAGAAGATTTTGTATTCCATAGCCATTGAATGGAATTTCTGTAGAAGTCTTTTGAGTCTATTGGCAGTTTATCTCTGAAATGTCTTTGTTCACTCTTGTGACTTTTTAAATCTCCCTATCTACTGATTAGAACTCTCAATCACCCATGAGGTTTCATTGCTATGAAGAGACACCATGACCAAGGTGACTCTTATAAAATAAAACATTTAATTGGGGTTGGCTTATATTTGTAGAGATTTAGTCCATTGTCATCATGGAGAGAAACATGGCAGCATCCAGACAGACACAGTGCTGGAGGAGCTGAGAGTTCTACATCTTGATCTGAAGTCAGCAGAAGGAGACTAGATACTACACCAGGCAGAACCTGAGCATAGGAGATCTTAAAGCTTGTCTACACAATGATTCACATCCTTCAACAAAGCCACACCTCTTAATAGTACCACTTCCTGAAGTCAAACATTCAAGTGCATGAATCTATGTGGGTCAAACCTGTTTAAACCATCATACTAACTATTCTTATCTCTTCACCTAAAATTGGGTACAACAACTTTCACTGAATATATTCACAATTGTATGTTGTTAATAGGTTGTTCTTTTATTAGTTTGTAGTTATTTTATTTATTTTCATTTTGATTATGAATAAACATAGCTTGTACTTGTTTATCATATCAATTTCTGCTCATTTATGGTATTCTGTCTATAATGCAGCCAACTTGAAGGGATGCAATTTTGAATTTATCTCATTTAATCCATGGTTAAAGTAAGATTGCTCCCTAACATCAACTACCTGAAATATATTGGTTAATAATTCATTAAATTTTTCACATTGAGTATTGAAACTCATATGTCTCTGATGCAATATATTATATGAACTTGTTACACTGAATTTTATTTACTGAATTTAGGGGTGTGCATCGTATTTGATGGCTCACTTCCTTCCTGACTAAATGTTCTTATACTCTTCTAAGTTTTACATTGTTCTAAATGGAGCATACGTTAAGTAATGAATTACGTTGTGTCTGGGTTTTCATACTTAGAAAGAAAACTATTTGGATTACCTGATGTTCTTCATAAGACCTTTCCAACACTTAACTGGTCAATTCAGACTTTAGATTTCACCTTCAGATACCCATGAACTTAATGTCCTACTTTCAGTGGATCTTCATGTTGCTTTAAGAAGTACAGAATTCATGTCTAGTAAATTAATTACTGACATTCTAACCAAAGGTAAGTAGAAGTTTTAATGATCTTATCTGGCATATATTACCTAGAATATTTAGCTCTCTGTGGAAATAATTCAAAATCCTCAGTATTCTTTTCTAATAAGTAAGATAAAAAAGCAGAAAGAAAATTGTGTAAACAGCTAGATGAAAACCTTTAGACTTCACAGTAGCTGTTTTACAAAACTAAACATGACAAAGATTCATCAGTAATAGAGATCTGTCAGGCAGTATGTGGGACTGATTAAGGCCCCAGCTGGAGTCATTATTTAAAAATTCAGGATTTGGACTCAAATCACGTGGTCAAGAGAGCTGGACCTTAAGAAGTACAGACAATCCTGAGAATTCAGAGGAGACTACTCTCTGCTCACAAATCTGTCCCAAGAGGAAATCACCTACTGTCATCTGTGTGCCTTGGGCACAGGGACCTAGAATCAGTCAGAGGCAAGACCTTTAGGGTTTCTGCCTGTGCCAAGAGCTGAAAGCCAGTAGCCAGGAGTGCCTACACACCTGAGAGCAGAGATCTCTGTTCCCAGATCCAGAAACAGGTCTACAGGAGTGCTGACACACAGGCCTACAGGAGTGTCAAGCCACTGTCAGAGAAAGAAAGACAAGCTAACAGCAAAGACAACCTGATGGCAAGAGGAAAGCACAGGAACATAAGCAACAAAAGCCAAGACTACTTGGCATCATCAGAACCTAGCTCTCCCACCAGAGCAAATACTGGATATCCAAACACACTGGAAAAGCAACATTTAGATAAAAAATCACATTTTATGATAATGATGGAAGACTTTAAAATGGACATAAATAACTCCCTTAAAAAAAATACAGGACAGTACAAGTAAACAAGTAGAAGTCCTTAAAGAGGAAACATGAAAATCCCTTAAAGAAGTACAGAAAACACATCCAAACAGGTGATGGAATTGAACAAAACCATCCAGGATTTAAAAATGGAAATAGAAAAAACAAAGAAAGCACAAAGGGAGACAAGCCTGTAGATAGAAAATCTAGGGAAGAGATCAGGAGTCATAGATGCAAACATCACCAACAAAATACAAGAGATAGAAGAGAGAATCTCAGGGGCAGAAGATACCATAGAAAACATCGACACAACCATCAAAGACAGTGTAAAACATAAAAAGCTCCTAGCCCAAAACATCCAGGAAATCCAGAACACAATGAGAAGATCAAACCTAAGGATAATAGGTATAGAAGAGAGTGAAGACTCCTCATTTAAAGGGCCAGTAAATATTTTCAACACAATTATAGAAGAAAACTTCCCTAACCTAAAGAAAGAGATGCCCATAAACATACAAGAAGCCTACAGAACTCCAAATAGATTGGACCAGAAAAGAAACTCCTCCCATCACATAATAGTCAAAACACCAAATGCACAAAATAAAGAATATTAAAAGCAGTAGGGGAATCCATGAAATAACATATAAAGGTAGACCTATAAGAATTACACCAGACTTCTCACCATTATGACTATGAAAGCCAGAAGATCCTGGTCATACAGACCCTAAGAGATCCAAGCCCAGGCTACTATATCCAGCAAAACTCTCAATCAACATATATTGAGGAAACAAGATATTCCATGACAAAACAAAATTTACACAATAACTTTCTACAAATCGAGCCCTGCAAATGATAATAGATGGAAAACTACAATGCAAGGAGGGAAACTACACCCAAGAAAAAGCAAGAAAGTAATCTCCTTGAAAAAAAAAAACAAAAATAACAAAAAACAAAACAAGAGACACACAAATACATTTCCAACTCTAACAACAGAAAAAAAAAAAACAGGAAGCATCAGTATTCCTTAATATCTCTTAACATCAATGGACACAATTCCCCAATAAAAAGACATAGACTAACAGACTGGATACATAAAGTGGACCCAGCATTTTGTTGCATACAAGAAACACAACTCAGAGACAAAGACAGATACTACCTCAGGGTAAAAGGCTGGAAAACAAATTTCCAAGCAAACAGTAAGAAGAAACAAGCTGGAGTAGCCATTCTAATATCGAATAAAATTGACTTTCAATCAAAAGTCATCAAAAAAAGATAAGGAAAGACATTTCATATACATCAAATGAAAATCCACCAAGATAAACTCTCAATCCTAAATATTTATACTACAAATGCAAGGGCACCTACATTCATAAAAGAAACTTTGCTAAAGCTCGAATCACAAATTGCACCTCACACAGTAATAGTAGGAGATTTCAAAACCCCATTGTCATCAATGGACAGATCATGGAAACAGAAATTAAACAGAGACATAGAGAAACTAAGAGAAGTTATGAACCAAATGAACTTAAGGGATATTTATAGAATATTTCATCCTAGATTGGGGATTTAGCTCAGTGGTAGAGCACTTGCCTAGCAAGCACAAGGCCCTGGGTTCGGTCCCCAGCTCCGAAAAAAAGAAAAAAGAAAAAAAAAAGAATATTTCATCCTAAAACAAAAAGATACACCTTCTTCTCAGCACCTCATGGTACCTTATCCAAATTTGACCATATAATCAGTCACAGAAAAGGCCTCCACAGATACAGGAAGTTAGAAATAATCCCATGCATCCTATCCGATCACTATGGTCTAAGGCTTCAATAACAACAAAAATGACAGAAAGCCCACATACATATGTGGAAGTTGAACAATGCTCTACTCAATGAAAACTTGATCAAGGAAGAAATAAAGAAAGAATTGAACACTTCTTAGAATTTAATGAAAATGAAGGTACAACATACCCAAACTTATGGGACACAATGAAAGCAGTGCTAAAAGGATAACTCATAGCTCTGAGTGAATGCAAAGAGAAACAGGAGACAGCATACTTCAGCAGCTTAACAGGACACCTAAAAGCTCTAGAACAAAAAGAAGCAAATACGCCCAAGAGGAGTAGAAGGCAGAAAATAACCAAACTCAGGGCTGAAAGCAACCAAGTAGAAACAAAAAGCACTATACAAAGAATCAACAAAAACAGTACCTGGTTCTTTGAGAAAATCAACAGGATAGATAAACCCTTACCAAGACTCACCAGAGGGCACAGAAAGTATATCAAAAAAAAAAAAAGTAAGAAATGAAAAAGGAGCCATAAGAACAGAATCTTAGAAAATTCAAAAAATCATTAGATCTTACTACAAAAGCCTTCAATAAAACTGGGAAATCTGGAAGAAATTTCTAGACAAATACCAGGTACCAAAGTAAAATCAGGAACAAATAAAACATCTAAACAACCCTATAACTCCTAAAGAAGTAGAAGCAGTTATTAAAATTCTGCCAACTAAAAAGAGCCCAGGACCAGATGAGTCTATTGCAGAATTCTATCAGACCTTCATAGAAGGCCTCATACCAATACTGTCCAAATTATTCCACAAAATTGAAACAGACTGAGCTCTACCAAATTCCTTTATGAAGCCACAATTAGGCTTATACCTAAACCACACAAAGACCCAACAAAGAAAGAGAACTTCAGACCAATTCCCCTTACGAACATCGATGCAAAATTACTCAATAAAATTCTCACAATATGGATCCAAGAACACACCAAAATGATCATCCATTTTGATCAAATAGGCTTCATCCCAGGGATGCAAGGATGGATCAATAGATACAAATCCATTAACATAATCAACTATATAAACAAACTCAAAGAAAAAAACCCACATGACCATTTTATTAGACACTGAGAAAGCATTTCTCAAAATTCAACACACATTCATGATAAAAGTCCTGAAAAGATCAGGAATTCAAGGCCCATATCTGAACATAGTAAAGCCATATACAGCAAACAAGTAGCTAACATTAAAGTAAATGGAGCGAAACTTGAAGCAATCCCACTAAAACAGGGACCAGACAAGGCTGCCCATTCTTTCTCTACTTATTCAATATAGTACATGAAGTCCTAGCCAGAGCAATCAGACAACAAAAGGAGGTCAAAGGGATACAAATTGGAAAGGAAGAAGTCAAAACATCACTATCTGCAGATTATATGATAGTATATTCAGTGACCCCAAAAATTCCACCAGAAAACTATTAAGCTTGATGAACAACTTTAGCAAAGTGGCTGGGTATAAAATTAACTCAAACAAATCAGTAGCCTTCCTCTACTCAAAGGATAAACAGGCTGAGAAAGAAATTAGGGAAATGACACCCTTCATGATAGTCCCAAATAATATAAAATACCTCAGTGTGTCTTTAACAAAGCAACTGAGAGATCTGTATGACAAGAACTTCAAGTATCAGAAGAAAGAAATTGAAGATCTCAGAAGATGTAAAGACCTCACATGCTCATGGATTGGCAGGATTAATATAGTAAAAATGGCCATTTTGCCAGAAGCAATCTATAGATTCAATGCAATCTCATCAAAATTCATACTCAATTCTTTATAGAGTTAGAAAGAGCAATTTCAAATTCATTTGGAATAACAAAAAACACAGAATAGTGAAAACTATAAACAACAATAAAAGAACTTCTGGGGGAATCACTTCAAGCAGTATTACAGAGCAACAGTGATAAAAACTGTATGGTATTAGCACAGAGACAGGTAAGGAAGGGCAGGTTGACAGGAACCAGATGTAGATCTCTCCTGAGAGACACAGCCAGAATACAGCAAATACATAGGTGAATGCCAGCAGCAAATCACTGAACTGAGAAAGGGACCCCTGTTGAAGGACTCAGAGAAAGGACTGAAAGAGCTTGAAGGGGCTTGAGACCCCATATGAACAACAGTGCCAACCAACCAGCCCTGGGCTCCAACCTCATAGGTAGCAATGAATAGCCTAGTAAAGGCACTAGTGGAAGGGGAAACCCTTGGTCCTGTCAAGGCTGAACCCCCAGTGAATGTGATGTTGGAGGGAGTGCGGTAATGTGGGAAGGATGGGGAGGGGAACACCCATATAGAAGGGGAGGCAGAGGGGGTGATGTGGGCCTGGAAACCGGGAAAGGGAATAACAATTGAAATGTAAATAAGAAATACCCAATTTAATTAAGATGGAGGGGAAAAAAAGATACTTCAACTGAAATAATAAAATTTAATTTCATATTCAAATTCTTAAAAAAAAAATTCAGGAAGTTTGATGACAGGCCATTCATTACCAGTATATTTAAATCGCAGTCCAATTTGGGGAAAAAAAGAGTAATTACATTGAAACTTGACATGCTCTTTCTTCCAAGAAGATGGGTCCTAAAGAAAGACTCCCTGTACTAGCTTGAGGTCCCTGGAGCTCCACATCATCTAGGTCATACAGATAATGTAAGTGTTGAAGTTCTTTGTTTTTAAAATTATCTTTAAACATTTTTTACAGTCCAGTCATAATCCCCCTCCCTCCAACAGTTCCTCAGCCCACTCTTCCTCCCCCATCTCCAAGAAGATGTCCCCACACCCTGCCTGGGGATTGTTCCTGGCTTCTACAGCTCTTCGGTATTGCTTTTTAACAAAATCTCAATTGTTTGATTTTACCAATGAAAACTAGGGAGCCATATGCTAGGGTGAAAGCCTACTAGCTCAGAAAAGCAGAGAAGGCATCTAATTGATCATCCTTCACAGTCGATATCCTAAAAGGAAGTTCTTCACTAAGGCTCAAAAGCACCTCAAACTGAATGACCCTCCCTTCAATTTCCTGTGTGTCTTTCTGTCCATCCTCCTGACTTCTTCTTACTGTCTATGGTTTTTTCCTACGTTCACTCCCTGTCAACTGGTGGTTTGTTTTGTCTTTTGACTTATGGTTAACTTTATTTAATTTTGCTTACAATAATCAAGAAACTCTTGGGTTAATGGTGTGTGTTAGGGCTGTGCTAGAAATGGGTTTTTCTAGTAAATAACACAATTGCTGCGTTCACAGTGTGCTCAAATATCCCATAACACCTCAGGTAAAGGCCTGGCAATTTACATGTCTTGAGGGCTTACATAATTTACAAAGTATACAAAGTTATCAAAGCAAATCATCTACTCATGAGAGAGAAATCTTTCTCTGAGGCTTGAGTTAACATGAATACTCAACGGACAGCATAAATGTCATCTGGGCTATTAGCTACCCCTGGTCTTGGTTATGGGAGATTGATGCAGTCTCTGGCTATGCAAATAATATAAGGGCCATTTAGACTATTAGGTATCTCTGATCCTGGTTGTGGGAGCTTGCACAGCCCCTAGCTATAAGGGTCATTTAGATTACTTTATGACCTCTGATCCTGGTTGTAGGAGAATACCATATTCAGCAGAACTCTGGCAGGTTTGAGGACCATTATTTATAAAACATGCAAAAACTAGACAAAATTTGTTTCTAGTTGTTTAATTTAGGTTTATCTATGAAAACATAAATAGAAAGCTAAACAAAGCATTTTATTGTAATTAATTACATCAGTACTTTGTATTACTATGATAGTTCTGACCATATCAAAATTTAATCCTCTGTAGCAGTTTATAATAAAAATAATTGCTGAATTGAATTTGTTTTAGTATCAAGATAAGACTTTTAACTTATAAACATATTCTGCAAGGTTACTGGAAACTTTTCTGATCCTTATATAGAATTATAGAATATAACAGTTTCCTGTATGACTCAGTTTACCAAAATAGCTACAGCTTAAAAATGTTAACCAAAACAGTCTGTCTTCAATAGCTTAAATAAACCTTAGGGGAAAAGAGACAAATTCTAAAGCCCATGGTCCTCAATTCTTTTTAATGATGCGATCCTTTAACAGTTTTTCATGTCCTGATCTCTAACTATAAAACTTTCTGGTTATTATTTTACAACTGTAGTTTTACTACTGTTCTAAGTCATAGGCTACTTCTGTAAAAAGTTCTTTTGACGCCTAAAGGGTCACAACCATAGGTTAAGAAATTGTTGCAAGTTCTTTGCCAGATTGTTTAAGGTCATTGTCTTACTATAACAACAGATAGGAAAACTTCAGTCTCTAGTGTTTAGCTGCAGCCTTATTTTTTAACATTTTATTAACCTATAAATATTATATATTAATAAAAGATTGTAATAGAATGTTTTATAAACTTTAAATTTTCCATAGCCTTCTAAATTTAACTATTTTAAAAAGCTGTTTTTTTTAAAAATGTTCAGTTTTTTATTTAAATTTTCCACAAAACTGCAAAGTTTTCTTTTAAAGAAGTTTAAATCTCAACTGTGTGCTCTTGAAATACCAAAATAAATATCTTTTTAAAGAGTGAAGATACAGGGCATAGCCATAATCTGTACGACAAAACAAAAGGAGAGAATCACAAATACATAAATGCCACATACAAGAACAAATATAACAGGAACTAACAATCATTTGTCTTCAATATCTTTCAATATCCATGGACTCAACTCCCTCCAAAACAGACATTAGCTAACAGACTGGATATGCAAGCATGATCTAGCATTTACTGAATAATGGAAACAAACCTCAATGACAAATAAAAGACAAAGTAAAATGACAGAGTAAAAGACTGGGAAAAAATCACCCAAGCAAGTAGTCCCAAGAATTCTACCAGAAAACTTTTACACCTGATAAACAACTTCAGCAAAGTGACGAGATATAAAATTAACTCAAACAAATCAGTAGCCTTCCTTAAACAAATGATAAATGAGCTAAGAATGAAAATAGGGAAACAAGTCCCTTCACAATAGCCACAGAATATATAAAGTATCTTGCTGTAACTCTAACCAAACAAGTGAAAGATCAGTAAGAAAAGAAAGTCAAATTTCTCAAGAAAGAAATTGAAGAAGACCTCAAAAATGGAGAGATCTCTCATGCTTATGGATAGGTATGATTAAAATAGTAAAAATGACCATCCTACTGAAGGCAATCTACAGGTTTAATGCAATCACTATCAAAATTCCAACACAATTCTTCAAAGACATAGAAAGAGCAATTCTCAATTTCATGTGGAAAAACAAAAAAACACAGAATAGCAAATAATAGTTAAAAATAAAAGAACTTTTGAGGAACTCACCATCCCTGACCTCAAGCTATAGTACAGAGCAATAGTGATAAAAAAAAAAGGCATGGTATTGGTATAGAGACAGACACATTGATGGATGGAATAGAATTAAAGACCCAGAAATGAACCCACAAAATTTTGGATGCTGGATCTTTGACAAAGAAGCCAACGATATAATAAACAATGAAAAAAGAAAGCTTCTTCAATTAATGGTGCTGGTCTAACTGGCAGTCTGTATGTAGAAAATTGAAAATAGAAACATATTCATGACCTTGCACGAAGCTCAAGATCAAGTGGATCAAGGACCTCCACATAAAACCAGATACACTGAATCTAATAGAAAAGAAAGTGGGAAAGTAGAGTCTTGAACTCATTGGCATGGGGGAAACTTCCCTAAACAGAACTCCAATGGCTCAGGCTGTAAGATCAAGAATTGATAAATGGGACCTCATGAAACTGAAAAGCTTCTGTGAGGCAAAGGACATACTCAATAAGACAAACTGGCAACCTACAGATTGGGAAGATAATATTCACTAACACCACATCCAATAAAGGGCTTATATCCAAAATCTAAAAAGAACTCAAGAAGCTAACCTCCAAAAACCAAACAACCCAATGAAAAAATGGGGTATAGGACTCACTAATAAGTGGATCTTAGCCAAAAAAGTACAGAATATTTAAGATACAATTCACAGAACTAAAGAAGGTTAACAAGCAGAAGGGCCCAAGTAAGGATGCTTTAATCCACTTAGGAGAGAGAAGAAAACAATCACTTGATGCAGCTGGAGGGAAGGACCTGGGTGAGAGAGGAGAGGAAGAGGAGAAAAGGAAAATATGATCAGGTATTGTGTGGGGGGGGCTACAGGAGAGAATCCTGGAGGGTCAGCAGAATGAATAAAAATATGAAACCTTGTGGGAGGGGGACTCTCTTGAAAGTACCAGATACCTGAGATGTAAGAGACTCTCAGGACTCAAATGGAGGAAACTTAGATGAAATGTCTAGCTGTGGGGAGAGGGAGCTGGTAGAGTTCACCTCCAGTGGAAAGACAGGGCATTCCTGGGAGCTTTGGGGTGTCTGGTTAGTTAATATTGTTGTTCTTCCTATGGTGTTGCAAACCCCTTCAGATCCTTCAGTTCATTTACTAACTCATCCATGAGGGAATTTGTGCTCAGTCCAGTGGTTGACTGTGAGTATCTGCTTCTGTATTTGTCAGGCTCTGTCAGAGGTATAACATTTGAAATGTAAATAAAGAAAATATCCAATAAAAGAATGGGGGAAAAAGAAAGAAAACAGGGCATCAAGTGGAGGGATAGGGTTTCCATCCCTCCAACATTGTTCCTGTCTAAAAGAACTACGGGGACAAAAGTGGAGAAGAGCCGAGAGAAAGGAGGTCCAGTGACCTGCCCAACGTGGGATCCATCTGAAAGGGAGGCTACAAGGTCTGACACTATTGCAGATGCTACGTTATGCTTATAAATAGGAGCCTAGCACGGCTGCCCTCCGAGAGGCCCAACAAGCAGCTGATTGGTACAGATGCAGATACTCATATCCAACCACTAGATTGAAGTTGGAAACCCCTGTGGTTGAATTAGTGGAAGGCTGGAAGAAGCTAAGGAGGAGGGTGACCCCATAGAAAGACCAGCAATCTAAATCTGGATCCATGAGATCTCTCAGGTACTGAGCCACCAACCAGGCAGCATACAGGAGCAGGTCCAAGCACCCTCCACCCCATACCCCAACACATATAAGCAGAGGGACTGCCTGGACTTGCCTCAGTGGGAGAAGATGCGCCTAACCCTTAAGAGACTTGAGGCCCCAGGGAATGGGGAGGCCTGGTGGGGTCATCTGCTTGGAGATAGATGGGAGGAGAAATGAGATGAGGAACTGTGGGCAGGCCAACTGGAAGGAGCACAACAACTGGAATGCAAAAGAAATTATTTATATATATATATATATATATATATATATATTGTGTGTGTGTGTGTGTGTGTGTGTGTGTGTGTGTAAAAACAAATAATAGAACATACATCAAGCTTGTGATACACTGGAAAATACAACTATATCATCATTCTATTTCCCTTACTAGTTGTTGATTAGCCTGTCTCTTTAATTTTTGGTGTTCCAGACTGTACATCATAGCCTACATTTCTATATACCTTCCAAGTATCTCCTGTATATATATAGAATATTATAAATAATAATTGCATTCACACACAAAAAAGAATGTCACATATTTTTATTCATATATTTATCAGCCATTTGCTCATCTTTAGAGAACTTTCTGATTTACTTGCCCAGGTAATAATTTCAAGATTTGGCATAGTTAGTTTTGTGAGTTCTTTATAGACTCCAAATAAATTCCCCCATCAAATGTAAAACTTCCAAAATTTTCATTTCTCCTATCAGAAGGCTCTTTAGTTTGCTTGGTTATTTCTTCAATTCTCTTAATCCTAGTTATCAGTTCTTGCTTCTAATTTCTGCGTTATCAGGGCCCTTTTCAGAAAGCCCTTGATTCATTAATGTGCAATTGTGGTTGGTTTTAATGTTAATTCGTCTCAAATTAGAATCATCTGAATAGAGATCTGCACTTGATGAACTGTCTTAATTGTCTTAATTAATGCAAGAAGACCTACCCTATTGTGAGCATTGTGGGTATTGGGGGCACTGTGAGCATTGTAAGCACTGTGGACATTGCGGGCATTGTGGGTAGTACATCCTGCTAACAGTCCTGATTAGAAAAATAGCACAGCACGAAAGAAGGGAGTCACCTTTGCTCCAGTGACCTTCTGCCCTCTTGCTGCTGAGTTGATTCACCCTATAACTGGATTATTTCTTCTCTGCTATAATGACAGCATTTCTAGGCTGCCATCATGGAGTAAGGACTGACAGCTCTGAGAATCCTGACTGTGTGGATGCTAGTTGATACAGTTTAAACAACCATGGTCCACACAGGGAGAAGAGAGATAGGATGAAAGGGGAAACAAAATCCAAATGGCCAACAGAACTCATTCGAGGCTTCTGTAACGTACAGGGAACTCATGCCTATAACCAAGAGAAAAAAGAGAAGGAAGGAAGGAGGGGGTTGAGTACTTGGTAGAGAACATGAAGAGGGAGGGAGGGAAGAGGGAAAAAAAGTGGTACTTCATAAAAATGTTTGTACCTGCTTTATGTAAACACTGTCTTCAGTCACTTCTAATTAATGCTTTTGAAAGTATTAAACATTTGTTTCCTGACTTCTAGTCTGAGAAGAATAAACCCTGCAGGCAAATGCATAGTTAGAATTTGCTATCTCTAAGATCAGACAGCTTGTCATGTGTTTCTGTGATGAGAAAATAACAGGTACTCTTACCAATTAAATACAGTTTTGTTCTTCTCAACTCTCACTCTGGGCTTTGTGTCATGTAGAAGAGAAATAACAGAAGACACTTGAGAAAACACAGCGCTTTTTTAGAAGTAGGAAAAGTAGGTAGGACATGTGTCAGAAACAAAACACTCTAGCTTTAGAGAAGTTTGAGCTTTAGAAAAAATTTTACGTTTTTTATCTTTGAAAATCTCCAAAAATATTCATAAAAGTTGGGACGAGATAGAAAAGAGTATTTGCAGAAGTGATTCCTTAAACAATGTCATGATCTCAGTCAAAATTTTGAAGAAAGTTTCCAAGTTGGATGGTCAGAGTAGTAAATGATTCTTTACAGAGCCAGAGGCACTGGACTCTGCAAAAATCTGACTGAGGTAATGCTGGAAACACACCTGGAGTAAACTTATGACCTTCACTCAAAAGCAAGGATACATAAAAAGACTGTAGTCATATTATAGTAGATAATTTTTGCCTACAGAATTCCTTGCCATAGTCATTGTCATCATTGCCACTTGGAGGCACAGAGGCAGCCTAGTGCCCATGACAATGGAGTGATCACAACACAGGTGAAGAGAATTAAGATATGGAAAATTCTGAAAAGTATGGTATAACAAAAGTCCTTTGTCACTGTGACATTTTAAAATGCCTGTGTAGATACACGTGGTGAAATAAATATTTTGACTGTGTTATCCCCCCACAACCCCAATTTCGGTATGGGTAGACAAAAAAAAAAAATCTAAGTGCTTTGTCAGTGGCACTCCAGCCACTACTTGTGACTCAGGTTGTGCATCCGACACAGTTCCAAGCTTCAGCTTGGGGAAATCAGGGTGGAAAGGGCTGGTGGCTGGCCTGAGGGCCCTGATTTCAGTCAGATTTCACAGGAGGACAAGTTTCTACCCTCCCTAGCTCAGATCTCAGATACCAGCATTACTATACTCTGGCTTGTAAAATAATTGACAGGGATTTTATCTCCCATGTCATGGATTCCTTTTACATTAGTTCCTACTTATTTCCAATTGTCAACATTGATCACAGTTAGGAAACTAAGGATTGAATTTCACAGCTACTTGCACAAAGTTGCACAGTTTAGCTCTGAATATCTTCCTCCCTTGGATCTTAAAAAACTTCTCGATAACAGTATAAAATGTTTGTCTTAGAGGACTAAGAAGAACCCATGTTTATTTTACTCTCTGACTTACATATATGACCCTTTGATAAGAGGATGGAACCCCCAAATCCCTACTTCTATTTAAAGAAAAATTTGCTTACCTTCTCAGAGAGTTAAGCTCCACATTGGACAGCAGTTGTAGGGAGACTCTGCAAACACTACAGCAATCAGTAAGTAAGAATTTGGAAAAAATGTTTCCTGGTGGTAACTCCATCCTGTGGGTATAACAAAGCTTAAGACATGATTCTATTGCAACTCTTGTAACTAGAGTGATATTTCCTTTTTTTAAATATTTTGTTGTTTTTTAAATTTTTATTGGAATCGCTTCTCGGCCTTTTGGCTAAGATCAAGTGTAAATTTTTATTGGATATTTTATTTATTTACGTTTCAAATGTTATCCTCTTTCCTAGTTTCCCCTCTGGAAAGCTCCTATCACATTCTCCCTCCCACTGTTTTTATGAGGGTGTTCCCCCACTCACCCACCCACCCTGGCATTTCCCTACAGTGGGGCTTCGGGCCTTCTCAGGACCAAGGGCCTTTTCTCTAATTGATGTCTGACAATACCATCCTCTGCTACATATGCTGCTGGAGGCATGGGTCCCTCCATGTGTGCTCTTTGGTTGGT
Organism: Rattus norvegicus; assembly: GCF_021556685.1. Lineage (NCBI taxonomy): Eukaryota > Metazoa > Chordata > Mammalia > Rodentia > Muridae > Rattus > Rattus norvegicus. Next base: position 18,970,907 of record NC_141538.1, on the reverse strand, counting down.
AGTTTAGAGCTGGAAGTTCTGAGGAGTCTGGTTGGTTGATATTGCTGTTCTTCCTATGGGCTGCAAACCCCTTCAGCTTCTTCAGTCCTTTCTCTAACTTCTCCATTGGGGACTCAGTTCTCAGTCCAATGGTTGGCTGATAGCATCCACATCTGTATTTGTTAGACTTTAGAGGAGGCTCTCAGGAGGCAGCTATGACAGGCTCCTGGAGCATGCACATCTTGGCATCTGAAATAGTGTCTGGGTTTGGTGTCTTTATATGGGATGGATCCCCAGGTTGAGCAGTCTCTGCATGGCCTTTCCTTCAGTCTCTGCTCCACACTTGGTTTCCATACTTCCTCCCTTGAGTATTTTGTTCCCCCTTTTAAGAAGATCTGAAGCATCCATGCTTTGGTCTTCCTTCTTCTTGAGCTATATGTGGTCTGTGAATTGTATCTTGGACATTTTCTATAAGAACATCTTCTATAGATTAACTAAGAATGTAGGCTTCAAGTTAAACAGCTCATGTTAAAGGTCTGGTTAGTAATAGCACTACAGATTAACTGAGATAAACCTAAGAGTATGGGGGATCCACATGTAGCCTGACCATACAGATAGCACAGAGATCACCCGACTACTAACACAGCCTTCTGAGTGGGAAACAGGTTATACATCTCTTTTGTCGAAGAGACAACACTGCATGTTTCACATTCCTGGATTCCCTAATGCTTATGTGTGAACACAAGGAGTTTTGTGGCTGCTAAACAGAAGATTCTCCCTATGCATTAGTTTAGGATGTAAACGTTTAATGCATGGTAAATATAAGGCAAATATGGTTTGTTGTTACAACCTTAAAGATTGCCTCTTTTTTTTAAAAAAAAAATTCTATTGGTTATTTTGTTTATTTATATTTCAAATGCTATCCTCTTCCTGGTTTCCCCATTGAAAGCCCCCCATTCCACTCCCTCCCCCTCCCTGCCTGAAATGCTCCCCCCCCCACCTACTGCTGCCCCAGCACACTTGTTCCTAATCTGGGGCATCAAGGCTTCTCAGGACCTAGGGCTTCCCCTCCTATAGATGCCAGACAAGGCCATCCTCTGCTACATATGTAGCTAGAACCATGGGTTACTCCATGTGTACTCTTTGGTTGAGGGTTTAGTCCCTGGGAGCTCTGAGAGGTCTAGATGGTTGATATTGTTGTTCTTCCTGTGGGGTAGCAAACTCCATCGGCTCTTTCAGTCCTTCCCCTAACTCCTCCGTTGGGGGTCCCCCATGCTCAGTCCAGTGGCTAGCTGCAAGCATCCACATCTGTATTGAAAAGGCTCTGTCAGAGCCTCTCAGGAGGCATCCATATTAGGCTCCAGGCTCCTATAAGCAAGCACTTCTTGGCATCAGCAATTGTCTGGGTTTGGTGGCTGCATGTGTGATAGATCCCCGGGTGGGCCAGTCTCTGGATGCCCTTTCCTTCAGTTTCTGCTCTACTCTTTGTCCCTGTATTTCCTCTAGGTAGGAGCAATTCTGGGTTAAAAAAACAAATTCAACACACCGTTTGAGTATACAGTAGATTAGCAATCTTACATTTTTTAAGTAACCTCAAGGCTCAGTATTAACTCTGACTGTGAGGACTAGCAAAAGTTCCAGTCTCCTAGAATGTAAAAGATACTTTTAGAATATTGTATCATTACACAATAACATTGAGGAATTAATAGTTTAAAGAATAGAATATTAATAATTTAATATAATTAAAGACAGAATAACAGACATACTTTTATTAAAATAAAAACACAAAGTTGATTTGTGGTACCCAATTAAGGAAGGTTTATTCCTGTCGCATGAAATGCTGAGTGAAATTCAATATTCAATTCAAATGTTTGGAAAGCTACTTGACTTCACTTATCTGGGGGCTTGCAGCAAAAGAGAAGTGCACTTGCTAGTTGAACAATGCATGTCTTCAAGGGGAAGAGCTAAGTAACTCACAATTTTAGCTCATCAAGAGGTACTGAGAGCTGGGTGCCAAGGACAGAGCAATTGTATTGATTTCATGTAAAATCATGACTTTAAAATACTCTTGAGGGCTGGAGAGATGGCAGAGATGTTGAAGGTTGGACGCAACAAAAAGAGAGAAAATATTCTTGAATGGTCTCAGAATGTTGACCCTTAGACACATACCCAAGCCCATTATATCCTGTTAGCATCCTCCTTGGAGTGATGTTTGTGCTCTAGACAAGGGACTTATTCCTTCAGACCTATTCATCAGTCAAATAGGCAACTGTTAACCTTGGCTGTAACTTAGCAGTTTTCTTTTTCTTATTTTTTTTGCAATAAATCTCTTTTATTTTCTTTTTATTATTTTCTATTGGATTTTTTAATTTCTATTTTAAATGTTATTCCCTTTCGTGGTTTCCCAAACAAAAGCCCCTTATCCCAATACGCTCCCCTTCTTCTATAAGGGTGTTCCCCTCCCCATCCTTACCCACTTCCTACCCTTCCCCCCAACATTCCACTATACTAGGGGTCCATCTTGGCAGAACCAAGGGCTTGTCCTTCCATTGGTGCCCAACAAGGCCTTCCTCTGTTACATATGCAGTCAGAGCCATGGGTCAGTCCATGTATAGTCTTTGGGTAGTGGTTTAGTCCTTGGGAGCTATGGTTGGTTGGCATTGTTGTTCTTATGGGGTCACAAGCCCCTTCAGCTCTCTTTCTACCCTTTCTCTAAATCCTCCAACAGGGGTCATGTTCTCAGTTCAGAGGGTTGCTGCAAGCATTCGCCTCTGTATTTGACATGCTCTGGCTGAGTCTCTCTGAAGACATCTATATTCGGTTCCTGTAAGCATGCACTTCTTAATTCATCAATCTTATCAAGTTTTAGTGGCTGTATATATATGGGGCACATGTGGGAAAGGCTCTGAATGGCCACTTCTTCAGTCTCTGCTCCAAACTCTGCCTCCATATCCCCTACTATGAATATTTCTGTTCTCCTTTAAAAAAAAAAAAATGAAGCATCCGCATTTTGGTCATCCATCTTGAGCTTCCTGTGGTCTGAGGATTGCATCTTGAGTAATTTGAGCTTTTGGGCTAATATCCACTTATCAGTGAGTGCATAACATGTCTGTTTTTCTGTCATTGGGTTACCTCACTCAGGATGATATTTTTTAGTTCAATTCATTTGCCTACGAATTTCAAGAAGTCATTGTTATTTGCCTTTGTTGTATGTTGGAGCATCTTTTTGGTATATGCCCCGGAGAGGTATAGCTGGGTTCTCAGGTAGTAGAATGTCCAATTTTCTGAGGAACTGCCAAACTAATTTCCAGAATGGTTATAACAGTTTGTAAACCCACCAACAATGGAAGACTGTTCCTCTTTCTTCACATCCTTCTGGCATCTTTTGTCACCTGAGTTTTTGATCTTAGCCATTCTGACTGGTGTGATGTGGAATCTCAGGGCTGTTTTGATTTGCATTTCCCTGATGTCTAAGAATGTTGAACATTTCTTTAGGTACTTCTTAGCCATTCAAATATTCCTAAGCTGAGAATTCTTTTTTAGCATTGTACCCCATTTTTTAATAGGTTTATTTGCATTTCTGGAGTCTAACTTCTTGAGTTCTTGTACATTTTGCATATTAGCTCTCCATTAGACGTAGGATTGGTAAAGATCTTTTCCCAATCTGGTGGTTGAAATTTTGTCCGAACCACAGTGTCCTTTGCCTTACAGAAGTTTGCAGTTTTATGAGGTCCCATTTGTCAATTTTTTATCTTAGAGCATAAGCCATTGGTGTTTTGTTCAGGAAATTATCCTAAGTGCCCATGTGTTCTAGGCTCTTCTCCGTTTTTTCTTCTATAAGTTTGAGTGTATCTGGTTTGATGTGGAGGTCCTTGATCCACTTGGACTTAAGCTTTGTACAGGGTGATAAAAATGGATCAATTTGCATGCTGACCTCCAGTTGAACCAGCACCATTTGTTTAAAATGCTATCTTTTTTCCATTGGATGGTTTTAGCTCCTTTGTCAAAGATTAAGTGACCATAGGTGTGTGGGTTCATTTCTGAGTCCTCAGTTCTACTCCACTGATCCACCTGCCTGTCTCTGTACTAATACCATATAGTTTTTATCATCATTGCTCTGTAATCCTGCTTGAGGTCATATATGGTGAAACCCTCAGAAGTTCTTTCATTGTTGATTATAGGTTTTTGCTATCCTGGGTTTTTTGTTATTCCAAATTAATTTGCTAATTGTTCTTTATAACTCTTTGAAGAATTGAGTTGGAACTTTGATGTGGATTGCATTGAATCTGTAAATTGTTTTTGCTAAGATGGCCATTTTTACTATATTAATGCTGGCAATCCATGAGCATGGCAGGTCTTTCCATCTTCTGAGCTCTTCTTCAATTTCTTTCTTCAGAGACTTGAAGTTCTTGTCATACAGATCTTTCACTTGCTTGGTTAGAGTCACACTGAGGTATTTTATATTATTTGTGACTATTGTGAAGGGTGGCATTTCCCTAATTTCTTTCTCAGTCTGTTTATCCTATGAGTAGAAGAAGGCTACTGATTTGTTTGAGTTAATTTTATGCCCAGCCACATTGCTGAAGTTGTTTATCAGGCTTAGTAGTTCTCTGGTGGAACTTTTGGGGTCACTGAAGTATACTACCATATAATCTGCAGATAGTGATGTTTTGACTTCTTCCTTTCCAATTTGTATCTCTTTGACCTCCTTTTGCTGTCTAATTGCTCTGGCCAGGACTATATTGAATAAGTAGGGCAAGAATGGGCAGCCTTGTCTAGTCCCCGATTTTAATGGGATTGCTTCAAGTTTCTCTCTATTTAGTTTGATGTTGGCTACTGGCTTGCTGTATATTGCTTTTACTATGTTTAAGTATGAGCCTTGAACTTCTGATCTTTCCAGTACTTTTAACATGAATGGGTGTTAAATTTTGTCAAATGCTTTCTCAGCATCTAATGAGAGGGCCATATGTTTTTTTTTTATTTTGAGTTTGTTTGCACAGTAGATTACACTGATGGATTTCCATATATTGAGCCATCCCTGCAACCCTGTGATGAAACCAACTTGATCAAAATGAATGATCATTTTGATGTGTTCTTGCATTCAAATTGCGAGAATTTTATTGAGTATTTTTGTGTCGGTATTCATAAAGGTAATTGATCTGAGTTCTTTTCTTTGTTGCATCTTTGTGTGGTTTAGGTATAAGCATAATTGTGGTTTCATAGAAAAATGGGTAGTGTTCCTTCTGTTTCTATTTTGTGGAATACTTTGGAAAGTATTGGTATTAGGTTTCTATGTAGGTCTGATAGAATTCTCCACTAAAGCCTTCTGGTCCTGGGCTTTTTTTGGTTGAGAAATTTTTAATGACTGCTTCTATTTCTTTAGCTGTTATGGGACTGTTTGGTTGGTATACCTCATCCTTATTTATCTTTGGGACATTGTATCTTTCTAGAAAATTGTCTATTTCTTCCAGATTTTCTAGTTTTGTTGGGTATAGTCTTTTTTAGTAGGATATGGTGATATTTTTGAAGTTAATCAGATTCCGTTGTTATGTCTCCCTTTTCATTTCTGATTTTGTTAATTTGGATACTATCTCTGTGCCCTCTGGTCAGTCTGGCTAAGGGTTTATCTATCTTGTTTTTCCTTAAAGAACTAGCTCCTGGTTTTGTCAATTTTTTGCATAGTTCTTTTTGTTTCTACTTGGTTGATTTCAGCCTGAATTTGATTATTTCCTGAGGTCTAATCCTCTTGGGTGTAAATACTTCTTTTTGTTCTAGAGCTTTTAGGTGTGCTGTTAAGCTGCTAATGTACGCTCTTTCCAGTTTCTTATTGGAGGAACTCAGAGCTATGAGTTTTCCTCTTACCCATGCTTTCATTGTGTCCCATAAGTTTTTGTATGTTGTGTCTTCATTTTCATTAAATTCCAAAAAGTCTTTAATTCCTTTATTTCTTCCTTTACCAAGTTATCATTGAGTAGAGCATTGCTCAACTTTTTTGTGTATATGAGATTTCTGGTTTTTTTGTTGTTATTGAAGACCAGCCTTAGTGGTGATCTGATAGGATGTATCATGTATCTGTTGTGGCCTGTTTTGTGATGGATTATATGGTCAATTTTGGAGAAGGTACCATGAGATGCTAAGAAGGTATATTGTTTTGTTTTAGGATGAAATGTTCTACAGATGTCTGATAAATCCATTTGGTTCGTAACTTCTGTTAGTTTCTCTATGTTTTTGTTTAGTTTCTGTTTCCATGATCTGTCTATTGCTGAGAGTGGAGTGTTGAAGTCTCCCACTCTTATTTTGTGAGGTGCAATGTGTGTTTTGAGCTTTAGTAAGGTTTCTTTTATGAATATAGTTGCCCTTGCATTTGGAGCATAAATATTCAGGATTGAGAGTTCATCTTGGTGGATTTTTTCCTTTGATGAATATGAAGTATCCTTCCTTATCTTTTTTGATAACTTTTGGTTGAAATTCGATATTATTTGATATTAGAATGACTACTCCAGTTGTTTTCTTGAAACCATTTGCTTGGAAAATTATTTTCCAGCCTTTTACTCAGACATAGTGTCTTTCTTTGGCACTGAGGTGTTTACAGCACAATGCTGGGTCCTCTTTGCCTATCCACTCTGTTAGTCTATGTCTTTTTATTGTGGAATTGAGTCCATTGTTGTTAAGAGATATTAAGGAATAGAGATTGTTTTCTCCTGTTATTTTTGTTGTTAAAGGTGGAATTATGTTTGCATGGCTCTCTTCTTTTGGGTTTGTTGCAAGAAGATTACTTCCTTGCTTTGTCTATGGTGTAGTTTCCCTCCCTGTGTTGGAGTTTTCCATCTATTATCATTGTAGGGCTGGATTTGTGGAATGACATTGTGTAAATTTGGTTTTTCATGGAGTATCTTGCTTTCTCCATTTATGTTAATTGAGAGTATGGCTGGATATAGTAGTGTGGGCTGGCATTTGTATTCTCTTAGTGTCTGTATGACTTCTGCTCAGGATCTTATGGCTTTCATTGTCTCAGGTGAAAAGTCTGGTGTAATTCTGATAGGTCTGCCTTTATTTGTTACTTGACATTTTTCCCTTACTGCTTTTAATATTCTTTCTTTGTTTCGTGCATATGGTGTTTTGACTATTGTGTGATGGGAGGAATTTCTTTTCTGGTCCAATCTATTTGGAGTTCTGTATGCTTCTTGTATGTTTATGAGCTTCTCTTCCTTTATGTTGGGGAAGTTTTCTTCTATAATTTAGTTGAAGATATTTACTGACCCTTTAAGTTGGGAATCTTTGCTCTTTTCTATACCTATCACCCTTAGCTTTGATCTTCTCACTGTGTCCTGGATTTCCTGGATGTTTTGGGTTAGGAGCTTTTTGTATTTTACATTGTCTTTGATGGTTGTGTCAATGTTTTCTATGGTATCTTCTGCCCCTGATATTCTCTCTTCTATCTCTTCCATTTTGTTGGTGATGCTTGAATCTATGCCTTCTGTTCTTTTTCTTAGGTTTTCTATCTCCAGGGTTGTCTCCCTTTGTGATTTCTTTATATTTTATTTCCATTTTTAGGTCAGGGATGGTTTGTTCAATTCCTTCACCTGTTTGGTTGTGTTTTCCTGTAATTCTTTAAGGGATTTTTGTGTTTCCTTTTTAGGGCTTTTACTTGTTTACCTGTTTTGTCTTGTATTTCTTGAAGGAAGTTATTTATACCCTTCTTCAAATGATCTATCATCATCAGGAGATGTGATTTTAAATCCAAGTCTTGCCTTTCTGGTGTGTTTGCATATCCAGTATTTGCTTTGGTGGGAGAAATGTTCTCTGATGATGCTATACTGTAGTCTTGGTTTCTGTTGCTTAGGTTCCTGTGCATGCCCCTGCCATCTGATTGTCTCTGGTCTTAGCTGGTCTTGCTCTCTCTGACAGTGGCTTGACCTTCCAGTATGATTGTGTCAGCACTCCTGGAGAGCAGCTTTTTCCCAGAAGGATCTGGGTACAGAGAACTGTGTCACAGGGTCAGCTTTGGGGGCAGGCAGATACCAGAATGATCTTGTCCTTGACTGTTCCTGGGTTCCTGTGTCTAGAGAGCTCTAGGAAGGTTCTTCTTGAGCCAGGAACGTATAGAAGAAGTGTTAGTCTCTTCTGAGCTCTCAGAATTGTCCATATTTCTGAGAGTCCAGCTCTCTTCCCCAAGGGATTTTGATACAGAGAGCTGTGGATGACAATAGCATTTTTAAAAGAAAGTACTTAATGGTGCCAGGAGTGATGGGACAAGGAAAGGAACTCACTAAAAGGAAACTCACTTAGAACATCATCAGAAGACCCAGCTTCTCCCAGATGCCTTCCATTTGTACCAAATTTTAAGACTCTCCACACTCCATGTATGTGCTCTTGGCCACAGCTTGATCACAACAATTTATAGTAATAACAAAAAAATGTATAGTCAGTATATAGAATAGTTGAGTCATGCTAGTATAGCACTCCTTTGATCAACTAAAGTACAAAATAAAAACTGAGATCTTTTTCTGAAAAAGACCATTCTTCATGGCCAAGGATCTCATTAGGAAATATCATAATGCATACCTGGGGCTGAAATACACTCAGTAGTATGCCCTTGCCTTACATGCCCGTAGCTCTGCATTTGATTCCTAGCATCAAACTAAATAAATAAATCAACTATAAAGCCATCTTACAGGATCATGCTTAGGATTAATGTTAAGGTAAGGGTAGGTATTATTATCATCAGTATTAGGGTACAAACTAGCTTATATATGATTTATTGGGTGAAGAACTAAAGTTTTTATAGGTTTCAAATTTATAAATTCACTGTTTGGATTATTTTTAATATTATTTTAGTTGGTTTATTTCATTTTTGTTTTTGCTTTGTGTTGCTATTTGGCAGTATTGGTAATTACATACCCAGCACAAGCTAGACAAATACTTTACTAAGATAATATCTGTGGTTACCCCCTCTTATTTACTTCTCTATTTTCAATTTTATTTAATTTAATGATCTTACAAAGTAGCCAGTTATTTATTTATGGCACTTTCAATCCTACATGCCTTTGATTCCCCACGCTTATTCACCACCATGACTTTGATCCTCTTCACTTTGGCACTCTTCACACCCCCAATATTTCCCATTTCACTTCATATTATGTGTCTCCTGTAACCCTCTTCTGCCTCTTCCTCTTGAAGTCTTTTCTTTCTCTTTTAAAAAAATAAATATTTTTATTATTACCTTGAGGATTTTTTATAATGTATTTTGATCTAATTCATTGCCAACTCCTCCTAGATCAATCCTTCACTCCCCACCCCAAATTCACACTTTTAGGTTCTCCTATTTGTTTCTTTTGTTAAATAACCTATCCAGGACAATTTATGCTGCCTATGGAATCTATAGGTATGAGACCCTCCACTGGACTTTCATTAACCTGTCAGAGACTAACACTCTTAGTGAAAACTTACTCTTTCTCCCCAGAAAACATCAGTTGTCAATAGCTCTTCAGTTTGTTATGAAAATTCACAAGCCCCTCCTCCACACCCCATGCTGGCATGTTGACTGGCTTGATTTTGTGCAAGTCTTGTACAGGCAACCATTGGTGTGAGTTCATGTTTAGAAGACAGTTTCACTCAGGTCCTCCCAACCTCTGACTCTTTCAATCTTACACCCCCCAAAAACTGTCTCTGACCCTTCGATGGAGGGCTTATAATGTCTCACTTGTGGCTTAGCACATCATAGACATTTATTTTTCTTAACATCAATTGTCAATTTGTGTGTTAACTGCCATCTATTCAACAAAAAAACTTCTCTGGTGAGGTCTGAAATCTACAATAATCTGTGAACACAAAGATGTAAATTTAGAAAGCAGTTTGACATCATGTCCATTAAGCAAAACAATAGTAGTGGGTTCAGTCTTGAGACTTGTGAGATCCCCAAATATTGATATTTGGTCAGACTTACAGTACCAGGTAACTGTTTCCTCCTGTTGAGAAAGTCTTAAATCCAATCAAAAAGCAGTTGATTATCCCCCTTCATGCTACCATATATCCATGGGCAATTCTTATCATACCAGACATTGTTGTAGCTCATAGGATGAGCAGGTTAATGAGATCATTAATTACCATTTACTGTCAGTAGCCTGTATGACACACTAATTATTATGAGAACTAAGTGGCATCAAGCATTCTGGTTAGCAACAACTTGGTTTCTCAATGTCCTGTGGCCAAAGTGTATGCTGTCATCAGCAAGAGTCTTACAATTAGATTCTGGTGCATAACCAAGAACAATGTAAATATCCCTGTATTATTTTGATGCTCTACAAGATACCTTAACCCATAGCTTAACAGGAGCTATCCCACACCTAGCATTAGAATTTTTATTGGCAACCAATAATTTCTGGGAAGAACATTCCTCTATTCAGCATAACTGAAGCTAAAATTATATATATAGATTCTGTGTGTGTGTCTGTATGTGTGTGTGTGTGTGTGTGTGTGTGTGTGTGTGTGTGTGTGACTTGTTTTCAGTATTTCAGTATATATTGTGGGTTCTTAGTATTTTTAAACAAATACTTTTTTCATGTCTTACAGAGACTTCCTTATTTCTCCACATGCTTATGTTCTTGGGAATTCATGAAAGAATTTTTTGTTTTTGAGTTCTTTAAACAACTTATAAACATTCTTCTGAACTATTTGTTTATGATTTTATCAAATTCACTCTTCCTGCAGGGCATTATTTTGGTCTGAGTGAATTTTTGAGGCATTGTATTATCTTCATTTTCACATTTCTTGTGTTTTACATTGTAAGCTCTACATCTAGAATTTTTCTTAGTTTAATTTATTCTTTTGAACTGCATAACAGTGTGTGGTTTTCATGTCTACACTCCTGAGGGATTCAGGATTAGCCTTATCTGCATAGTGAGTTTCAGGCCAAGCAAAGCTGCCCAGTGAGACACTGTCTTAACCAAAATAAAAATACAACAACAAACAACAAAACGGACTTGTTGTTCTTGATTGATTGATTTAAACCATCTCATATTGCTTCAGAGGAAGTGCTTATACTCTCCAAGAAGAAATAGACTGTGGTATGGAGTTTTAGGATTGTTTTTCCTCAGCTTGACTGATAAAAGACATGATTCTTACTACTTTCATGATAGAATATTTTTTGAAAATATCAGTCACTATCAGAGAGTGAAAATATATAGTCACACTTAGCTAACAATAACTTTATATACTGATGCTAGTATATACATTAATATATTAGTTTTGTAAGATTTGAGTGGAAAAGGAAAAGAAGAAAAAACAACAAACAAATACAAATCAAAAATTTGAGTAAGATTAGTCATTGGTACTGAGTCACAGAAGAAAATAAGAGAAAAATGTGTATGAAAGGTAGAATGAATGGATATCACATGTGATATCAAGATGAAGCAAGTACTGGAGAGTTTTTTGTCACCTTGATACAATCTAGATTCACTTGAAAAGGAGGAATATTAATTGAGGAATTTTGCCCATCAGATTGACCCATGGGCCTGTTTGTGAGGCATTTTCTTGATTACTGACTGAAATGGGAAGAGCAGGCTATGGGCTGTGACCCCAGCCCAGGCAGGTGGTTCCAGGTTTTATAAAAGAGCAGGTTTGGCAAGACTAAAATGTGTTACAGTGCTTGCATAAATATCAGTTTTACAAACAAATAAGATGCAAAGAAGATATGAATAATGCATGTAAATACACTATTCAATCATTCATTGAAATGATTAAACGCTTACTTATTAAATATGCATAAGGTAAAAAGAGACAAGACAAATTATTCTCAACATTACTCAGAACAATATTTTTCAGTGAACTTTACAACAAATTGTAAATATTTCCCTCTGTGGGAAAACCATCTAAGACATTAACTTTCACTGGAATTTGTATACTGTGTTTAAGCCTTTAGATGTAGGAAACCTTAATAGGCTTCATGTTCTTCTCTTGTCCTCTACCCCAACATGTTCAACCTTCTCCTCTCAGGGTCCAGATAATGAATTTATCTTTCAAGGTACTCATGGAGATCAAGGAGTTCATGATCATTCAACTCCTACTCCAATTTCAATACAGTTACCTCGTTTGAAATACAAAATAGAACACACAAATATAGATTGTGGGGTCAAATGTCATATTCAATAAATCTATTAAGCTAATGCTTACTGGTTCTCAGAACAACAGCAAAGAATCAGGAACTTCTTCAGAATAATTTAAAATGACATTAAGTGATTTAGTACTGGACATGTGTGGTAGTTTGAATATGCTTGGCTCAGGAAGTGGCACTTTTAGGAGGTGTGGCCTTGTTGGAGTAGGTATGTTCTTGTTGAAAAACATGTGTCACTGTGGGAATGGACATAGAGATCCTTCTTCTAGCTATATGGAAGTTAGTCTTCCCCGTCTGCCTTTGGATCAAGATGTAGAACTTCGGGTTCATCCAGCTCTATGTCTCTCTGGGTGCTGCCATGCTTCCTGTCATGATGATAATGGACTAAACTTCTAAAACTGTAAGATATCCCCAATTAAATTTTGTCCTTTATCAGAGTTGCCTTGGTCATGGTGTCTCTTCACATCAATGGAAACACAAACTAAGGCAGCATAAGTCTAAAATGTCTTATTGATTTCGTTATTACCAGTTTTACAGATATATAAAATTGCATCAAATCCAAGCTTGTCTCCTTTCTCCACTCTTAGCTTCTGCACTCTTCCTTTGCATGTTTTTAAAACTTTGTATGGCATTTACATAGATTCACATGATATATGTATATATTTCTAAAGAAATGGCACTATATTCTGCACATGTATTCACAAATGTACTGTGTTTTTAAGAATAATGCATGCTATTGAAAAAAAGTTCATTCAACATCAATGATCATATTTCTTTATCCACTTCCTGAAGTATGTATAGTTTACAGATTTAAACTATTACTGATTGTATGGCAATAATTACATAACATGTTTTACTCTTTCTTTCTTTCTTTCTTTCTTTCTTTCTTTCTTTCTTTCTTTCTTTCTTTCTTTCTGTGTTATCTATTTTATGCAGTTTTCTTGTAAAAGGCATTTCCTAACTCCGGGGAGGATCTCCTTTGATTGGTGAGAATTACGCATTATAGTGTCCTAATTTTCCCTAATGTATTTAGCTTGAATTCCATTTAATATATATCAATGCTTCTTTCTTTTCTCTCTGCTTCTTATTTGCTTGATCAAATCTTCCTGGGCTCGTGCATACACGAACACACACACACACACACACACACACACACAAACACACAATCACAATATCCTTCACATTTAACATGTATACTTAACAAAATCTAAATTTAATAAATTTGGATAAACTGGTAACTTAAAATAACAGAAATTTATTTTGTCAAATTCTAAAGAGAAAATATAAGCAAATATATACTCCATATAAGGCGGTGGAGACAGATCTGTGTCCCCCAAAAATTTCTTCCTATCCCAAGGGCTACAAGGGAATGATTGGGATATTTCCCTCTGTTGTTACATGACTTTCTCTCACAGGTTTCTGTATTTACATGTGATTAACTTTCCTATATATCTAATGCTGCTCATCAACCACATTAAGTCTAAGAATAATTTTATACTATTAGCAATAGCCAATTACTTGGGACTCTAGAAGTGCCTTGGTAAATAACGAACAAAATTGCCAACAAGTTCCTATGCTGATACACCCTTGATTGTTCTCAAGTCTGATGGGATTTGAAACAATTTTATTCACTAATAATATAATAAAGATTTTATTTTATGAAAATATGAAGACCTTCTTTTTAATTAATTCATTTATCTATTCACTTTATATACCATTCAAGGCCCTCTCCCTCCTCTCCTCCCAGTTCTGCCCTTACAAATCCCCTATTACTCCCCCCTTATCTCCTAAAAGAAGGGAAAGACCCCCTAGGTACCACCCTGTCCTGGGACATCCAGTCAAAGTGAGACTAAATGCATCCTCTCCCACTGTTAACTGATGAGACAGTCCAGCTAGGAGAAGGGGAGCCAATGACAGGCAGTAGAGTCAGAGAAAATCTGTACTCCAAATAAAAGGGATCCACATAAAGGCCAAGGTGAACATCTGCTACAAAAGTGTATGGAATTTAGGTCCAGCCCTTGCACGCTTTTTGGTTGGTGGTTCAGTCTCTGTGAGCCCCTATAGGCCCAAGTTAGTTAACTCTGTAGGTCACCTAGTGGTGTGCTTAGTCTCAGTCTCTCTCTCTCTCTCTCTCTCTCTCTCTCTCTCTCTCTCTCTCTCTCTCTCTCTCTCTCTCTCTGTTCAATCCTATCCTCCACTTTTCCAGAAGACTCTGCAAGGTCTGCCTTATGTTTGGCCATGGGTGTCTGCATCTGCTTCCATCTGGGCTTGATTAATCCTCACAGGAGACAGTTTTGCTATGTTCCTACCTATAAGCATAACAGACTATCACTAATAGTGTCAGAGTTGGCTCTCATACATGGGATGGGTCTCAGGTTGGGATAGTCATTGGTTGGTAGGTCTTTCAATCTCTGCCCCATCTTTATCCCTGCACAATTTGTAGGCAGGACAAATTTTGGGTTAAAGGTATTGTGGGTGGGTTGATGTGCCCCTCCCTCCACTGAAAGTTCCACCTGGCTACTTTTCCCCTGGTAGGAATTTCAGGTATCCACTCCCATAGCCACTCCCATAGACTCCCCAGAGCCTCTCCTATTCCAGGTCACCAGCCATTCCCAGAGATGCCCATACCAATTTCTATTCTCACTCTTAGCCCACTCCCCTCCTCCCTGCACCTGATACCCATAAATGTTACCGTCTTCCTCATTTCTCCTATCCAGTTCTCTCCCTCCATACACCTCTGAGGAGTGTTTTATTTTTCCTTCTGAGTAAGATTCATGCATTCTCCCTTGGGCCCTCTTTACTACTTAGCTTCTTTGGGTCTGTGAATTGTAATGGTTATCTTATACTTTATAGTTAATGTCTACATGATAAGTGAGTCCATATAATTTATGTCTTTCTGGGTCTGAGTTACAAACTTGGGATGATTTTTTTTTTAGTTCCATCCAGTTGCCTGCATATTTCATAATGTCTTCTCCAGCATGTGCTGTCAC
Organism: Rattus norvegicus; assembly: GCF_021556685.1. Lineage (NCBI taxonomy): Eukaryota > Metazoa > Chordata > Mammalia > Rodentia > Muridae > Rattus > Rattus norvegicus. Next base: position 18,955,826 of record NC_141538.1, on the reverse strand, counting down.
TTGAGTTTTGGATCTTAGCCATTCTGACAGGTGTAATGGAATATTAGGGTCATTTTGATTTGCATTTCCATGATGAATGAGACCGTTTAACATTCTTTAAGGGCTTCGTGGCCATTAGAAATTGCTATGTCAAGAATTTTCTGTTTAGCTCAATACCCTACTTTTTATTTGGATTATTTGGTTTTGGGGTGAGTAATTTCTTGAGGTTTTCATATATTTTGGATATTAATCCTCTGGCAGATGTAGTGTTGGTGACTATCTTTTCCCATTCTTTAGACTACCATTTAGTCCTATTGATGGTGTCCTTAGCATTGTAAAAAACTGCTTCAGGTTCATGAAATCCCATTTATGAATTGTTAATCTTAGTGCCTGAACTGGTGGCTTTCTGTTCAGGAATTTTCCTTCTGTGCCAATGTGTTCAAGGCAGTTTCCCATTTTCTCTTCTATTAGATTTAGCGTATATGGTTTTATGTTGAGATTTTTGATCCTGTTAGACTTGTGTTTTTGCCAGGTGATTGATATGGGTCTATTTACAACATCAATTTTAAATATAAGTAACTGATGACATAGCTGACTACCAGAATGCTTGCCTGTCATGTGTAAAGCAGGGCTCATTCCTCAGTGCTAAAGAAACAAATAATTTTTATAATTGATCTACAAATTTAAAAGGGAAACATCACTTTGATAGCAAATAATTATTTATGATTTGCATATTTCCCATAAAAACGTAAATCTTACACTTCAAAAATTGTAATATTGGGTGCTGTTGTGAAATAATAAATTATAATATAATATTACACATGTCAAAATATAATATTAGAGATGGTTTGAATTAATGGATAAATAACAGGAGTCTGGTGTCTTGTATTTTTCTGTCTATCCCCTCTAAACCGCCTATGTTATATTAACTGTGTAAATTTACCCTTGTATTATTCAACTTCTTATTTCTCTACCCTCATATCTTATTTCCATTTGGACATGGCATTGTAATGCTTAGGTCAGGAATCTCCTGCCTCAAGTTTGTGTAACCAATTCTTACCATTTATTCTCATGTCTTGTCAATAAATGCTGATCACCCAATGGCTGGGCAGAATAGAAACTTGGGTGAGATGTCAGTCAACTAGAGGAAGAAGAGAGGGAGACAGCGAGATTCAGATCAGCAGCAAAATGAAGGAATTAGAGCCGTGAAGAAAGAATCTGAAGAACCAGATCAATATTAAGTGAGTAAATATTTTCCATGTAGTAGACTTTGTACTGAAAGTGTTAATCTTTTAGATGTAACAATAACAACTACAATATAGTCACAGTTATTTTGCATGTATGGATAATGAGAAGAAGGACAAAAAAATTAATAAACAGTAGAGTTTGTCTTTAAATGTGATCTTCCTGGTAGGCAAAGCATATGTCTGTCTATAATACCAACACTCAGGAGGCTAAGACAGGAGGACCTGGAGTTCAAGACTTGTCTGTGTAAGTGCTTATCTCGAAAAACAATCAATCAAACAAAAAATACAAATACATGTATCAGGGTACCTTCTTTTATATTAATTAAACAATTTTTCCATCAGTATTTATTTTACATCTTTGCATAAAGTACAAACAGGTTTTGTTGAACATATGCTTCAGACATAGAGAATAGTTAAACAAAGCAAAGAAATAAATTCTTGCAGCTATGGCCCTCAGATTTTTGACAAAAGTGTCAAAAACATGTGTTGGAAACAAAGACAACCTGTTTAATAAATGGCACTGGGGAAACTGGTTATTCCTTGTCTCTTACCTGTACAAAAATTAGCCCAAAATAAATCAAAGACCTTCAAAAGTCTAAAACTGTTAGAGGATGAGCCTTGACATACAGACATGGGCAATGACTTCTTAATAGGGTCCAGTGGCTCCCAGAATAGTATTCTATTCAAAATAGTTTGAATTGATAAATGATATTTTATTAATTTTTTTTAAAATCTACATAGAAACTGAAGCATTGACATAATAAAGAAATAGACCAGAGAATGGAGGAAAACAATGTCAAATATTCACCCAGCAGGGGGTTAATTAGAATTTATGGAGAAATAAAATACCAAATAAAAATTAAGACACTCAATAAAGGGACAAATGAAGTGAGCAGATACTCTCAGATGTACCAGGACAAAGGTTCCTGGATAAACTAAGAGCCAAGGCACCATAAGCTCTAGCTACCTAACTCTATATAAAATTTCAAAGAAAGCAGGTCATTTCTATGGAGATACCTGTAGACCTATGTTATTGTTACATAATTCAGGTCAGCCAAATCATGACATCTCTTTAGGTGCCCATCAACCGAAAATGGGAAAAGACCATATGCTTTGTATACACAATGATTTTCCTCACCTGAATCAAAATTATGTCAAATATATAAAGTGGATGGAACAAATTTATCATGTTAAATGAAAGAATCCTGTCTCAAAAGGATAAATATCGTATGTATAAAATTTGGGGACAGGCAATGATATGGAAGTAAAATAGAAACTAGTAACATGTGGAATAAAAATAACAGTGGGGAGTTCTCTGCACCCAAATCCCATAGGAGGGAGAGCTAAACCTTCAGAGAGGCAGACACACCTGGGAAGCCAGAAGAGACCACACTCTGCCCACATTTCTGACTCCAGAGGAAAACACCTAATGGCATCTGGGACCCCGGTGCACGGGGGGCTCCCGGAAAAGGCGGCGCAGGTCCTCCTGGTTGCTGCCCCCACGGAGAGCTCATAAGCAACACCCCATGAGCAAACTTGAACCTCGGGACCACAGGTAAGACCAACTTTTCTGCTCCAAGTTACCTGCCTGGTGAACTCAGGACACAGGCCCATAGGAACAGATGAAGACGTGAAGACAGGAAAAACTACACACCTGAAAGCAGAACACTGTGTTCCCATAAATGGATCAAAGAAAACAGGAAAACAGGTCTACAGCACTCCTGAAACACAGGCTTATAGGACAGTCTAGCCACTGTCAGAAATAGCAGAACAAAGTAACACTAGAGATAATCTGATGGCGAGAGGCAAGTGCAGGAACCCAAGCAACAGAAATCAAGACTACATGGCACCATCGGAGCCCAATTCTCCCACCAAACCAAACACGGAATATCCAAACACACCAGAAAAGCAAGATCTAGTTTCAAAATCATATTTGATCATGATGCTGGAGGACTTCAAGAAAGACATGAAGAACTTCCCTAGAGAACAAGTAGAAGCCTACAGAGAGGAATCGCAAAATCCCTGAAAGAATTCCAGGAAAACATAAATAAACAAGTAGAAGCCCATAGAGAGGAGACACAAAAATCCCTGAAAGAATTCCAGGAAAACACAATCAAACAGTTGAAGGAATTAAAAATGGAAATAGAAGAAATCAAGAAAGAACACATGGAAACAACCCTGGATATAGAAAACCAAAAGAAGAGACAAGGAGCTGTAGATACGAGCTTCACCAACAGAATACAAGAGATGGAAGAGAGAATCTCAAGAGCAGAAGATTCCATAGAAATCACTGACTCAACTGTCAAAGATAATGTAAAGCGGAAAAAGCTACAGGACCAAAACCTACAGGAAATCCAGGACTCAATGAGAAGATCAAAACTAAGGATAATAGGTATAGAAGAGAGTGAAGACTCCCAGCTCAAAGGACCAATAAATTTCTTCAATAATAAGGAACCCAAGCAACAGAAACCAAGACTACATGGCATCATCGGAGCCCAATTCTCCCACCAAAACAAATGCTGAGTATCCAAACAAACCAGAAAAGCAAGATCTAGATTTAAAATCATATTTGATCATGAGGCTGGAGGACTTCAAGAAAGACATGAAGAACTCCCTTAGAGAAACGCAGGAAAACATAAATAAAAAAGTAGAAGCCTATAGAGACGAATCACAAAAATTCCTGAAAGATTTCCAGGAAAACACAATTAAACAGTTGAAGGAATTAAGAATGGAAATAGAAGCAATGAAGAAAGAACACAGGGAAACAACCCTGGATATAGACAAGGAGCCGTAGATACAAGCATCACCAACAGAATACAAGAGATAGAAGAGAGAATCTCAGGAGCACAAGATTCCATAGAAATCATTGACACACCTGTCAAAGATAATGTAAAACAGAAAAAGCTACTGGTCCAAAACATACAGGAAATCCAGGGCACAATGAGAAGATCAAACCTAAGGATAATAGGTGTAGAAGAGAGTAAAGACTCCCAGCTCAAAGGACCAGTAAATATCTTCAACAAAATCATAGAAGAAAACTTCCCTAACCTAAAGAAAGTGATGCCCATAAACGTACAAGAAACCTGTAGAACTCCAAATAGATTGGACCAGAAAAGAAACTCCTCCCGTCACATAATAGACAAGACAGCAAATGCACAAAATAAAGAAAGAATATTAAAAGCAGTAAGGGAAAAAGGTCAAGTAACATATAAAGGCAGACCTATCAGAATCACACCAGACTCTCGCCAGAGACTATGAAAGCCAGACGATCCTGGACAGATGTCATACAGATCCTAAGAGAACACAAATGCCAGCCCAGGCTACTGTATCCTGCAAAACTCTCAATTAACATTGATGGAGAAACCAAGATATTCCATGACAAAACCAAATTTACACAATATCTTTCTACAAATCCAGCACTACAAAGGATAATAAATGGTAAAGCCCAACATAAGGAGGCAAGCTTCACCCTAGAAAAAGCAAGTAACTAATCATCTTGGCAACAAAACAAAGAGAAGAAAAGCACGCAAACATAACCTCACATCCAAATACGAATATGACAGGAAGCAATACTCACTATTCCTTGATATCTCTCAACATCAATGGTCTCAACTCCCCAATAAAAAGACACAGATTAACAAACTGGATATGCAATGATGACCCTGCATTCTGCTGCCTACAAGAAACACAACTCAGCAACAAAGACAGACACTTCCTCACAGTGAAAGGCTGGAAAACAACTTTCCAAGCAAATGGTCAGAAGAAGCAAGCTGCAGTAGCCATTCTAATATCGAATAAAATCGATCTTCAACTAAAAGTCATTATATAAGATAAGGAAGGACACTTCATATTCATCAAAGGAAAAATCCACCAAGATAAATTCTCAATCCTAAATATCTATGCTCCAAATACAAGGGCACCTACATACATAAAAGAAACCTTACTAAAGCCCAAAACACACATTGCACCTCACACAATAATAGTAGGAGATTTGAAAACCCCACTCTCATCAATGGACAGGTCATGGAAACAGAAATTAAACAGAGATGTAGACAGACTAAGAGAAGTCATGAACCAAATGGACTTAACAGATATTTATAGAACATTCTATCTTAAAACAAAAGGATATACATTCTTCTCAGCTCCTCATGGTACTTTCTCAAAAATTGACCATATAATTGGTCAAAAAACAGGCCTCAACAGATACAGAAAGATAGAAATAATCCCATGCATCATATCAGACCACCACAGGCTACAGCTGGTCTTCAATAACAAGGGAAGAACGCTCACAAATACATGGAAGTTGAACAATGCTGTACTCAATGATAACCTGGTCAAGGAAGAAATAAAGAAAGAAATTAAAGACTTCTTAGAATTTAATTTACAACATACCCAAACTTATGGGACACAATGAAACCTGTGCTAAGAGGAAAACTCATGGCTCTGAGTGCCTGCAGAAAGAAACAGGAGAAAGCATATGTCACCAGCTTGACAGCACACCTAAAAGCTCTAGAACAAAAAGAAGTAAATACACCCAGGAGGAGTAGAAGGTAGGAAATAATCAAACTCAGAGCTGAAATCAACCAAGTAGATACGAAAAAGACCATAGAAAGAATCAACAGAACCAAAAGTTGGTTCTTTGAGAAAGTCAACAAGATAGATAAACCCTTAGCCAGACTAACGAGAGGACACAGAGAGTGTGTACAAATTAACAAAATCAGAAATGAAAAGGGAGACATAACTACAGAATCAGAGGATATTCAAAAAATCATCAGATCCTACTACAAAAGCCTATATTCAACAAACTTGAAAATCTGCAGGAAATGGACAATTTCCTAGAGAGATACCAGGTACCAAAGCTAAATCAGGAACAGATAAACCATTTAAACAACTCCATAACTCCTAATGAAATAGAAGCAGTCATTAAAGGTCTCCCAACCAAAAAGAGCCCAGGTTCAGACGGGTTCAGTGCAGAATTCTATCAGACCTTCCTAGAAGACCTCATACCAATACTATCCAAACTATTCCACAAAATTGAAACAGATGGAGCTCTACCGAATTCCTTCTATGAAACCACAATTACTCTTATACCTAAACCTAAAGGCAAAGGACAGTGTTGTTAGGACAAAATGGCAACCAAGAGATTGGGAAAAGCTATTCACCAATCCTACAACAGATAGAGGGCTTATATCCAAAATATACAAAGAATTCAAGAAGTTAGACAGCAGGGAGACAAATAACCCTATTAAAAAATGGGAATCAGAACTAAACAATGAATTCGCAGCTGAGGAATGCCTAGTGGCTGAGAAACACCTAAAGAAATGTTCTATATCTTCAGCAAAGATGCCCCAACATATAAGAAAGACACGTGCTCCACTATGTTCATAGCAGCCTTATTTATAATAGCCAGAAGCTGGAAAGAGCCCAGATTCCCTTCAACAGAGGAATGGATACAGAAAATGTGGTACATCTACACAATGGAATATTACTCAGCTATCAAAAACAATGGTATCTTTCTTGAAAATCATCCATTTCATTAATATTTCCCAGTTTGTGAAGTACAGGCTTTTGAACTCGGACCTAGAGATACTTTGAGTTTCATTAGTGTCTGTTGTTATGTCTCCCTTTTCATTACTGATTTTGTTTATTTTGATACTGTCTCTATCTCTTGGTTAGTTTGACTAAGGATTTGCCTGTCTTGATATTCTCAGAGAGTTGGTTCTTGGTTCGTTAATTATTTTTTAGTGCTTTCTTTTTTTCTAAATGACTGATTTGAGCCCCGATTTTGATTATTTCCTCCCTTCTACTTCTCTTTGGTGTGCTTGATTCATTTCCATTTTTCTTTTTCTTTTTGTTTTTTTGTAGAACTTTCAGGGGTGTACTTTTAAATTGCTGGTATGGGAACTTTCTAATTTATTTATGGAGGCACTTAGTGCCATGAACTTTCTTCTTAGTACTGTTTTCATTGTGTCCCATAAATTTGGGCACGTTATGCCTTCTTTTTCATTGAATTCTAGAAAGTCTTTAATATGTTTCTTTATTTCTTCCCTGACCCAGAGATCATTGGGTAGAGAGTTGTTCAATTTTTATGAGTGTTTAGGCTTTCTGGTGTTTCTGTTGTAGTTGAAGTCCTGCTTAAATCTATGATGGTTTGATAAGATAAAAGGTATTATTTCAATACATTGTATATTTTGAGGCTTGCTTTGTTTGTTGTTTTATTTGTCTTTAACTGATTGATTTCAGCCCTGATTTTGATGATCTTCTGCCTTCTACCTACTTTGGTGGGGTTACTTCTTTTTTTTCCAGAACTTTCAGGTATATTTTTAAATTTCTGGTATGTCAACTTTCTAATTTATTTATGGAGGTACTTAGTGCTATAAAGAGCTCTCAGGAATCTTCACATGCAGCTTCATTCAGGCTATGTTCCAACAATCTTTAGAGTTTTTATTATGATAGAGATCATAAATATTCACAGCTAACAAGATGGCCTAGTAAGCTAGAATGCTTGCCATGAATCACAAGGACTTGAGTTCAGGTTCCAGCATCCATATAAAAGCAAGACATGTTTAGATATGTGCCTTAAATTCCTGATCTTTCCAAGACTTTTACTATGAAGGAGTGTTGAATTTGACAACTGCTTTCTTAGCATCTGATGAGATGATCATGTGTTTTTTTCTTTGAGTTTGGTTATATAGTGGGTTATGTTGATGGGTTTCCTTATATTGAACTATCCCTGCATCCCTGGGATGAAGCCTACTTAATCATGATGGATGATCATTTTTATATGTTCTTGGATTCAGTTTGCAAGAATTTTGAGTATTTTCGCATATGTATTCATAAGGGAATTTGGTCTGAAATTTTCTTTCTCTGTTGGGTCTTTGTGTGATTTAGGTATGAGCTTAATTGTGGCTTCAAAAATGACCTGGGTAGTATTCCATCTGCTTCTATTTTGTTGAATAGTTCAGAGAGTACTGGTATGAGGTCTTCTATGAAGTTCTGATAGAATTATGCACTAAACCCATCTCGTCCTGGGCTTTATTTGTTTGGGAGAGTTTTAATGACAGTTTCTATTTCTTTAAGGGTTAAGGGATGGTTTAAATGGTCTATCTGATGCTGATTTAACTTTGGTACCTGGTATCAGCAGCAAAACAGCAGCCAACATCACACTAAATGGAGAGAAACTTGAAGCAATTCCAATAAAAACAGGGTTCCCCTCTCTCCCTACCTATTCATTATAGTACTTGAAGTCCTAGCCTGAGCAATTAGAAAACAAAAGGAGGTCAAAAGTATACAAATTGAAAAGGAAGAAGTCAAAATATCACTATTTTAATACAATATGATAGCATATTTAAGTAATCCCAAAAATTCCACCAGAGAACTCCTAAACCTGATAAACAACTTTAGCAAAGTAGCTGAATATAAAATTAACTCAAAAGCAGCTCTCGGCTCCCAGACCCCGTGGGAAAAAGACCTCACCGCCTGGTCAGGTGGGCACTCCTGAGGCTGCAGAGCGGAAGAGACCACCAACACTGCCCACCCCTGCCCACATCCCTGGCCCAAGAGGAAACTGTATAAGGCCTCTGGGCTCCCGTGGGGGAGGGCCCAGGAGCGGCAGGACCCCTGCCTGAGACACCACCGGAACCTGAAGGAAACAGATCGGATAAACAGTTCTCTGCACCCAAATCCCATGGGAGGGAGAGCTAAACCTTCAGAGAGGCAGATAAGCCTGGGAAACCAGAAGAGACTGCTCTCTGTACATACATCTCGGACGCCAGAGGAAAACACCAAAGGCCATCTGGAACCCTGGTGCACTGAAGCTCCCGGAAGGGGCAGCGCATATCATCCTGGTTGCTGCCGCTGCAGAGAGCCCGTGGGCAGCACCCCACGAGCGAACTTGAGCCTCGGGACCACAGGTAAGACCAACTTTTCTGCTGCAAGAAAGCTGCCTGGTGAACTCAAGACACAGGCCCACAGGAACAGCTGAAGACCTGTAGAGAGGAAAAACTACACGCCTGAAAGCAGAACACTCTGTCCCCATAACTGACTGAAAGAGAGGACAACAGGTCTACAGCACTCCTGACACGCAGGCTTATAGGACAGTCTAGCCACTGTCAGAAATAGCAGAACAAAGTAACACTAGAGATAATCTGATGGCGAGAGGCAAGCGCAGGAACCCAAGCAACAGAAATCAAGACTACATGGCATCATCGGAGCCCAATTCTCCCACCAAAACAAACATGGAATATCCAAACACACCAGAAAAGCAAGATCTAGTTTCAAAATCATATTTGATCATGATGCTGGAGGACTTCAAGAAAGACAGGAAGAACTCCCTTAGGGAAACACAGGAAAGCATTAATAAACAAGTAGAAGCCTACAGAGAGGAATCGCAAAATCCCTGAAAGAATCGCAAAAATCCCTGAAAGAATTCCAGGAAAACACAATCAAACAGTTGAAGGAATTAAAAAATGGAAATAGAAGCAATCAAGAAAGAACACATGGAAACAACCCTGGATATAGAAAACCAAAAGAAGAGACAAGGAGCTGTAGATACAAGCTTCACCAACAGAATACAAGAGATGGAAGAGAGAATCTCAGGAGCACAAGATTCCATAGAAATCATTGACTCAACTGTCAAAGATAATGTAAAGCGGAAAAAGCTACTGGTCCAAAACATACAGGAAATCCAGGACTCAGTGAGAAGATCAAACCTAAGGATAATAGGTATAGAAGAGAGTGAAGACTCCCAGCTCAAAGGACCAGTAAATATCTTCAACAAAATCATAGAAGAAAACTTCCCTAATCTAAAAAAAGAGATACCCATAGGCATACAAGAAGCCTACAGAACTCCAAATAAATTGGACCAGAAAAGAAACACCTCCCGTCACATAATAGTCAAAACACCAAACGCACAAAATAAAGAAAGAATATTAAAAGCAGTAAGGGAAAAAGGTCAAGTAACATATAAAGGCAGACCTACCAGAATCACACCAGATACTCGCCAGAAACTATGAAGGCCAGAAGATCCTGGACTGATGTCATACAGACCCTAAGAGAACACAAATGCCAGCCCAGGTTACTGTATCCTGCAAAACTCTCAATTAACATAGATGGAGAAACCAGGATATTCCATGACAAGACTAAATTTACACAATATCTTTCTACAAATCCAGCCCAACAAAGGATAATAAATGGTAAAACCCAACATAAGGAGCCAAGCTATACCCTAGAAGAAGCAAGAAACTAATCGTCTTGGCAACAAAACAAAGAGAATGAAAGCACACAAACATAACCTCACATCCAAATATGAATATAACGGGAAGCAATAATCACTATTCCTTAATATCTCTCAACATCAATGGCCTCAAGTCCCCAATAAAAAGACATAGATTAACAAACTGGATACGCAACGAGGACCCTGCATTCTGCTGCCTACAAGAAACACACCTCAGAGACAAAGACAGACATTACCTCATAGTGAAAGGCTGGAAAACAATTTTCCAAGCAAATGGTCAGAAGAAGCAAGCTGGAGTAGCCATTCTAATATCAAATAAAATCAATTTTCAACTAAAAGTCATCAAAAAAGACAAGCAAGGACACTTCATATTCATCAAAGGAAAAATCCACCAAGATGAACTCTCAATCCTAAATATCTATGCCCCAAATACAAGGGCACCTACATATGTAAAAGAAACCTTACTAAAGCTCAAAACACACATTGCACCTCACACAATAATAGTGGGAGATTTCAACACCCCACTCTCATCAATGGACAGATCATGGAAACAGAAATTAAACAGAGATGTAGACAGACTAAGAGAAGTCATGAGCCAAATGGACTTAACAGATATTTATAGAACATTCTATCCTAAAGCAAAAGGATATACCTTCTTCTCAGCTCCTCATGGTACTTTCTCCAAAATTGACCAGATAATTGGTCAAAAAAACGGGCCTCAACAGGTACAGAAAGATAGAAATAATCCCATGCGTGCTATCGGACCACCACGGCCTAAAACTGGTCTTCAATAACAATCAAGGAAGAATGCCCACATATACTTGGAAATTGAACAATGCTCTACTCAATGATAACCTGGTCAAGGAAGAAATAAAGAAAGAAATTAAAAACTTTTTAGAATTTAATGAAAATGAAGGTACAACATACCCAAACTTATGGGACACAATGAAAGCTGTGCTAAGAGGAAAACTCATAGTGCTGAGTGCCTGCAGAAAGAGACAGGAAAGAGCATATGTCAGCAGCTTAACAGCACACCTAAAAGCTCTAGAACAAAAAGAAGCAATAACACCCAGGAGGAGTAGAAGGCAGGAAATAATCAAACTCAGAGCTGAAATCAACCAAGTAGAAACAAAAAGGACCATAGAAAGAATCAACAGAACCAAAAGTTGGTTCTTTGAGAAAATCAACAAGATAGATAAACCCTTAGCCAGACTAACGAGAGGACACAGAGAATGCGTCCAAATTAACAAAATCAGAAATGAAAAGGGAGACATAACTACAGATTCAGAGGAAATTCAAAAAATCATCAGATCTTACTATAAAAACCTATATTCAACAAAACTTGAAAATATACAGGAAATGGACAATTTCCTAGACAGATACCAGGTACCGAAGTTAAATCAGGAACAGATAAACCAGTTAAACAACCCCATAACTCCTAAGGAAATAGAAGCAGTCATTAAAGGTCTCCCAACCAAAAAGAGCCCAGGTCCAGACGGGTTTAGTGCAGAATTCTATCAAATATTTAAGTGATCCCAAAAGTTCCACCAGAGAACTACTAAAGCTGATAAACAACTTCAGCAAAGTGGCTGGGTATAAAATTAACTCAAATATATCAGTTGCCTTCCTCTATACAAAAGAGAAACAAGCCGAGAAAGAAATTAGGGAAACGACACCCTTCATAATAGACCCAAATAATATAAAGTACCTCGGTGTGACTTTAACCAAGCAAGTAAAAGATCTGTACAATAAGAACTTCAAGACACTGAGGAAAGAAATTGAAGAAGACCTCAGAAGATGGAAATATCTCCCATGCTCATGGATTGGCAGGATTAATATAGTAAAAATGGCCATTTTACCAAAAGCAATCTACAGATTCAATGCAATCCCCATCAAAATACCAATCCAATTCTTCAAAGAGTTAGACAGAACAATTTGCAAATTCATCTGGAATAACAAAAAAACCAGGATAGCTAAAGCTATCCTAAACAATAAAAGGACTTCAGGGGGAATCACTATCCCTGAACTCAAGCAGTATTACAGAGCAATAGTGATAAAAACTGCATGGTATTGGTACAGAGACAGACAGATAGACCAATGGAATAGAAGTAAAGACCCAGAAATGAACCCACACACCTATGGTCACTTGATTTTTGACAAAGGAGCCAAAACCATCCAATGGAAAAAAGATAGCATTTTCAGCAAATGGTGCTGGTTCAACTGGAGGGCAACATGTAGAAGAATGCAGATCGATCCAGGCTTATCACCCTGTACAAAGCTTAAGTCCAAGTGGATCAAGGACCTCCACATCAAACCAGACACACTCAAACTAATAGAAGAAAAACTAGGGAAGCATCTGGAACACATGGGCACTGGAAAAAATCTCCTGAACAAAACACCAATGGCTTATGCTCTAAGATCAAGAATCGACAAATGGGATCTCATAAAACTGCAAAGCTTCTGTAAGGCAAAGGACACTGTGGTTAGGACAAAACGGCAACCAACAGATTGGGAAAAGATCTTTACCAATCCTACCACAGATAGAGGCCTTATATCCAGAATATACAAAGAACTAAAGAAATTAGACCGCAGGGAAACAAATAACCCTATTAAAAAATGGGGTTCAACATGGGCACTGGAAAAAATTTCCTGAACAAAACACCAATGGCTTATGCTCTAAGATCAAGAATCGACAAATGGGATCTCATAAAACTGCAAAGCTTCTGTAAGGCAAAGGACACTGTGGTTAGGACAAAACGGCAACCAACAGATTGGGAAAAGATCTTTACCAATCCTATAACAGATAGAGGCCTTATATCCAAAATATACAAAGAACTCAAGAAGTTAGACCGCACGGAAACAAATAACCCTATTAAAAAATGGGGTTCAGAGCTAAACAAAGAATTCATAGCTGAGGAATGCCGAATGGCTGAGAAACACCTAAAGAAATGTTCAACATCTTTAGTCATAAGGGAAATGCAAATCAAAACAACCCTGAGATTTCACCTCACACCAGTGAGAATGGCTAAGATCAAAAACTCAGGTGACAGCAGATGCTGGCGAGGATGTGGAGAAAGAGGAACACTCCTCCATTGTTGGTGGGATTGCAGACTGGTAAAACTATTCTGGAAATCAGTCTGGAGGTTCCTCAGAAAATTGGACATTGAACTGCCTGAGGATCCAGCCATACCTCTCTTGGGCATATACCCAAAAGATGCCTCAACATATAAAAGAGACACGTGCTCCACTTTGTTCATCGCAGCCTTATTTATAATAGCCAGAAACTGGAAAGAACCCAGATGCCCTTCAACAGAGGAATGGATACAGAAAATGTGGTACATCTGCACAATGGAATATTACTCAGCTATCAAAAACAACGAGTTTATGAAATTCGTAGGCAAATGGTTGGAACTGGAAAATATCATCCTGAGTGAGCTAACCCAATCCCAGAAAGACATACATGGTATGCACTCATTGATAAGTGGCTATTAGCCCAAATGCTTGAATTACCCTAGATCCCTAGAACAAAGGAAACTCAAGACGGATGATCAAAATGTGAATGCTTCACTCCTTCTTTAAATGAGGAAAAAGAATACCCTTGGCAGGGAAGGGAGAGGCAAAGATTAAAACAGAGACTGAAGGAACACCCATTCAGAGCCTGCCCCACAGGTGGCCCATACATATACAGCCACCCAATTAGACAAGATGGATGAAGCAAAGAAGTGCAGACCGACAGGAGCCAGATGTAGATCGCTCCTGAGAGACACAGCCAGAATACAGCAAATACAGAGGCGAATGCCAGCAGCAAACCACTGAACTGAGAATAGGTCCCCTATTGAAGGAATCAGAGAAAGAACTGGAAGAGCTTGAAGGGGCTCGAGACCCCAAAAGTACAACAATGCCAAGCAACCAGAGCTCCAGGGACTAAGCCACTACCTAAAGACTATACATGGACTGACCCTGGACTCTGTCCCCATAGGTAGCAATGAATATCCTAGTAAGAGCACCAGTGGAAGGGGAAGCCCTGGGTCCTGCTAAGACTGAACCCCCAGTGAACTAGACTATGCGGGGAGGGTGGCAATGGGGGGAGGTTTGGGAGGGGAACACCCATAAGGAAGGGGAGGGGGGAGGGTGATGTTTGCCCGGAAACCGGGAAAGGGAATAACACTTGAAATGTATATAAGAAATACTCAAGTTAATAATAAAAAAAAAATCAGCAAAAAAGAAAAAAAATGGGGTTCAGAGCTAAACAAAGAATTCACAGCTGAGGAATGCCGAAAGGCTGAGAAAAACACCTAAAGAAATGTTCAACATGTTTAGTCATAAGGGAAATGCAAATCAAAACAACCCTGAGATTTCACCTCACACCAGTGTGATTGGCTAAGATCAAAAACTCAGGTGACAACAGATGCTGGCGAGGATGTGGAGAAAGAGGAACACTCCTCCATTGTTGGTGGGATTCCAGACTGGTAAAACCATTCTGGAAATCAGTCTGGAGGTTCCTCAGAAAATTGGACATTGAACTGCCTGAGGATCCAGCTATACCTCTCTTGGGCATATACCCAAAAGATGCCTCAACATATAAAAGAGACACGTGCTCCACTATGTTCATCGCAGCCTTATTTATAATAGCCAGAAAATGGAAAGAACCCAGATGCCCTTCAACAGAGGAATGGATACAGAAATTGTGGTACATCTACACAATGGAATATTACTCAGCTATCAAAAACAATGACTTTATGAAATTCGTAGGCAAATGGTTGGAACTGGAAAATATCATCCTGAGTGAGCTAACCCAATCACAGAAAGACATACATGGTATGCACTCATTGATAAGTGGCTATTAGCCCAAATGCTTGAATTACCCTAGATCCCTAGAACAAACGAAACTCAAGACGGATGATCAAAATGTGAATGCTTCACTCCTTCTTTAAATGAGGGAAAAGAATACCCTTTGTAGGGAAGGGAGAGGCAAAGATTAAAACAGAGACTGAAGGAACACCCATTCAGAGCCTGCCCCACATGTGGCCCATACATATACAGCCACCCAATTAGACAAGATGGATGAAGCAAAGAAGTGCAGACCGACAGGAGCCGGATGTAGATCGCTCCTGAGAGACACAGCCAGAATACAGCAAATACAGAGGCGAATGCCAGCAGCAAACCACTGAACTGAGAATAGGTCCCCTATTGAAGGAATCAGAGAAAGAACTGGAAGAGCTTGAAGGGGCTCGAGACCCCAAAAGTACAACAATGCCAAGCAACCAGAGCTCCAGGGACTAAGCCACTACCTAAAGACTATACATGGACTGACCCTGGACTCTGACCCCATAGGTAGCAATGAATATCCTAGTAAGAGCACCAGTGGAAGGGGAAGCCCTGGGTCCTGCTAAGACTGAACCCCCAGTGAACTAGTCTATGGGGGGAGGGCGGCAATGGGGGGAGGGTTGGGAGGGGAACACCCATAAGGAAGGGGAGGGGGGAGGGGGATGTTTGCCCGGAAACCGTGAAAGGGAATAACACTCGAAATGTATATAAGAAATACTGAAGTTAATAAAAAAAAAAAAAGAAAAAATAAACATTACCAAAAAAAAGTAAAAAAAAAAAAAAAAAGCTTCATAGAAGACCTCATACCAATATTATCCAAACTATTCCACAAAATTGAAACAGATGGATCACTACCGAATACCTTCTGCGAAGCCACAATTACTCTTATACCTAAACCACACAAAGACACAACAAAGAAAGAGAACTTCAGACCAATTTCCATTATGAATATCGACGCAAAAATACTCAACAAAATTCTGGCAAACCGAATCCAAGAGCACATCAAAACAATCATCCACCATGACCAAGTAGGCTTCATCCCAGGCATGCAGGGATGGTTTAATATATGGAAAACCATCAACGTGATCCATTATATAAACAAACTGAAAGAACAAAACCACATGATCATTTCATTAGATGCTGAGAAAGCATTTGACAAAATTCAACACCCCTTCATGATAAAAGTCCTGGAAAGAATAGGAATTCAAGGCCCATACCTGAACATAGTAAAAGCCATAGACAGCAAACCAGTTGCTAACATTAAACTAAATGGAGAGAAACTTGAATCAATCCCACTAAAATCAGGGACTAGACAAGGCTGCCACTCTCTCCCTACTTATTCAATATAGTTCTTGAAGTTCTAGCCAGAGCAATCAGACAACAAAAGGAGGTCAAGGGGATACAGATCGGAAAAGAAGAAGTCAAAATATCACTATTTGCAGATGATATGATAGTATATCTAAGTGATCCCAAAAGTTCCACCAGAGAACTACTAAAGCTGATAAACAACTTCAGCAAAGTGGCTGGGTATAAAATTATCTCAAATAAATCAGTTGCCTTCCTCTATACAAAAGAGAAACAAGCCGAGAAAGAAATTAGGGAAACGACACCCTTCATAATAGACCCAAATAATATAAAGTACCTCGGTGTGACTTTAACCAAGCAAGTAAAAGATCTGTACAATAAGAACTTCAAGACAATGAAGAAGGAAATTGAAGAAGACCTCAGAAGATGGAAAGATCTCCCATGCTCATGGATTGGCAGGATTAATATAGTAAAAATGGCCATTTTACCAAAAGCAATCTACAGATTCAATGCAATCCCCATCAAAATACCAATCCAATTCTTCAAAGAGTTAGACAGAACAATTTGCAAATTCATCTGGAATAACAAAAAACCCAGGATAGCTAAAGCTATCCTCAACAATAAAAGGACTTCAGGGGGAATCACTATCCCTGAAATCAAGCAGTATTACAGAACAATAGTGATAAAAACTGCATGGTATTGGTACAGAGACAGACAGATAGACCAATGGAATAGAATTGAAGACCCAGAAATGAACCCACACACCTATGGTCACTTGATTTTTGACAAAGGAGCCAAAACCATCCAATGGAAAAAAGATAGCATTTTCAGCAAATGGTGCTGGTTCAACTGGAGGGCAACATGTAGAAGAATGCAGATCGATCCAGGCTTATCACCCTGTACAAAGCTTAAGTCCAAGTGGATCAAGGACCTCCACATCAAACCAGACACACTCAAACTAATAGAAGAAAAACTAGGGAAGCATCTGGAACACATGGGCACTGGAAAAAATCTCCTGAACAAAACACCAATGGCTTATGCTCTAAGATCAAGAATCGACAAATGGGATCTCATAAAACTGCAAAGCTTCTGTAAGGCAAAGGACACTGTGGTTAGGACAAAACGGCAACCAACAGATTGGGAAAAGATCTTTACCAATCCTACAACAGATAAAGGCCTTATATCCAAAATATACAAAGAACTCAAGAAGTTAGACCGCAGGGAAACAAATAACCCTATTAAAAATGGGGTTCAGAGTTAAACAAAGAATTCACAGGTGAGGAATGCCTAATGGCTGAGAAACACCTAAAGAAATGTTCAACATCTTTAGTCATAAGGGAAATGCAAATCAAAACAACCCTGAGATTTCACCTCACACCAGTGAGAATGGCTAAGATCAAAAACTCAGGGGACAACAGATGCTGGCGAGGATGTGGAGAAAGAGGAACACTCCTCCATTGTTGGTGGGATTGCAAACTGGTACAACCATTCTGGAAATCAGTCTGGAGGATCCTCAGAAAATTGGACATTGAACTGCCTGAGGATCCAGCTATACCTCTCTTGGGCATATACCCAAAAGATGCCCCAACATATAAAAAAGACACGTGCTCCACTATGTTCATTGCAGCCTTATTTATAATAGCCAGAAGCTGGAAAGAACCCAGATGCCCTTCAACAGAGGAATGGATACAGAAAATGTGGTACATCTACACAATGGAATATTACTCAGCTATCAAAAACAACGACTTTATGAAATTCGTAGGCAAATGGTTGGAACTGGAAAACATCATGCTGAGTGAGCTAACCCAATCACAGAAAGACATACATGGTATGCACTCATTGATAAGTGGCTATTAGCCCAAATGCTTGAATTACCCTAGATGCCTAGAACAAATGAAACTGAAGACGGATGATCAAAATGTGAATGCTTCACTCCTTCTCTAAAAGGGGAACAAGAATACCCTTGGCAGGGAAGAGAGAGGCAAAGATTAAAACAGAGACTGAAGGAACACCCATTCAGAGCCTGCCCCACATGTGGCCCATACATATACAGCCACCCAATTAGACAAGATGGATGAAGCAAAGAAGTGCAGACTGACAGGAGCCGGATGTAGATCGCTCCTGAGAGACACAGCCAGAATACAGCAAATAAGAGGCGAATGCCAGCAGCAAACCACTGAACTGAGAATAGGACCCCCGTTGAAGGAATCAGAGAAAGAACTGGAAGAGCTTGAAGGGGCTCGAGACCCCATATGTACAACAATGCCAAGGGACCAGAGCTTCCAGGGACTAAGCCACTACCTAAAGACTATACATGGACTGACCCTGGACTCTGACCTCATAGGTAGCAATGAATATCCTAGTAAGAGCACCAGTGGAAGGGGAAGCCCTGGGTCCTGCTAAGACTGAACCCCCAGTGCACTAGACTGGTGGGGGGAGTGCGGCAATGGGGAGAGGGTTGGGAGGGGAACACCCATAAGGAAGGGGAGGGGGGGAATGTTTGCCCGGATACCGGGAAAGGGAATAACACTCGAAATATATATAAGAAATACTCAAGTTAATAAAAAAAATTAAAAAAAGATGTCTGAAATACAGCTCGAAAAAAATAAATAAATAAAATTAACTCAAACACATCAGAAGCCTTCCTCTACCTGAAGGATAAACAGGCTAAGAAGGAAGTGAGAGAAATGACACCCAACATAATAGTCACAAATGATATAAAATATTATTGTGTGCCTCTAATCAAGCAAGTTAAAGATCTATATGACAAGAACTTGAAGTGTGAGAAGAAGGAAATTGAAGTAGATTTTAGAAGATGGAAAGATCTCCAATACTCATGGATTGGCAGGATTAATATAGAAAAATGCTCGTCTTGCCAAAAGCAATGTATAGACTCAATGCAATCCCCATCAAAATTCAAACTCAATTCCTCATAGAATTAGACAGGGTGATTTGCATATTCATTTGTAATAACAAAATATCCAGGATAGCAAAAAGTATTCTCAACAATAAAAGAATTTTTGGGGGAAATCACCATTCCCAATTCCCAGCTGTATTACAGAGCAATAGTGATAAAAACTGCCTGGTGTTGGTACAGAGACAGGCAAGTAGGTCAATGAAATGGAATTGAAGACCCAGAAATGAACCCACACACCTCCAGTCACTTGATCTTTGACAAAGGAGGTAAAACCATCCCATGGGAAAAAAGATAGCATTTTCAAAATGGTTCTGGTTCAACTGGTAGTCAGCATGTAGATGAAAGCAAATAAATCCATTTTTATCTCCTTTTAAAAAGCTCAAGTCCAAGTGGGTCAAGGACCTCCACATAAAACCAGATACACTCAAACTAATAGAAGAAAGAGTGGAGAAGAGTCTCGAACACATGGGCACTGGAGAAAATTTCCTGAACAGAACACCAATGGCTTATGCTCTAAGATCAAGAATGAACAAATGGGACCTCATAAAACTGCAAAGCTTCTGTAAAGCAAAGGACACTGTCGATAGGACAAAATGGCAACCAACAGATTGGGAAAATATTTTTATCAATTCTACATCTGATAGAGGACTAATATCCAAATATTAAAGGAGCTCAAGATGTTGGACTCTAGAGAATCAAATAATGCTATTTAAAAATGGGGTACAGAGCTAAGCAAAGAATTCTCAACTGAGGAATATCGAGTGTCTGAGGAACACCTAAAAAAAAATGTTCAACACCATCAAGGAAATGCAAATCAAAACAACACTAAGATTCTACCTCACACCAGTCAGAATGGCTAAGACTAAAACACAAGTGACAGCAGATGCTGGTAAAGATGTGGAGAAAGAAGAACATCCCTCCATTGTTGGTGAGATTGCAAGCTGGGACAACCACTCTGGAAATCAATCTGATGGTTCCTCAGAAAATTCAACATAGTACTACCTGAGTACCCAGCTATATCACTCCTGGGCAAATACTCAAAAGATGCCCCAACATATAACAAGGACACATGCTCCACTACATTCACAGGGGCCTTACTTATAATTGGCAGAAGCTGGAAAAAATCCAGATGCCCTTCAATAGCGGAATGGATACAGAAACATGGTACATTTATACAATGGAGTACTATTCAGCTATTAAATCAATGACATTATGAAATTCTTAGGCAAATGGATGGAACTAGAAAATATCATCCTGACTGAGGGAACCCAATCCCAAAGGAGCCCACATGGTATACACCCACTAATAAGTGGATATTAGTCCAAAAGCTTGGATATCTAAGATACAGTTCACAGACCACATGAATCTCAAGAAGAATGAAGACCAATATGTGGATGTACGTTGATTTCCTTATGCAGGGGAAGTAAGACACAAGATAAAATGTGGCCTATCATTGGACAAGAAGGAAAGGAGGTCAGAACAAAGTTTTGGAAGGAGAGAGGTAGAAGGGAGCAGAGAGGCAACATGAAGGCAGACAAAAATGATCCTTGCCATGCATCTCTACATAGAAACAGGTTGTTTTGAATATTACTTATGAGATAGACACGTCAATGTATCTTACATAGGTGGGCAGTTTATATCTTTATCAATTGGTTGTGAGTTTACTGTGTAGATGTATTATGGATTGAGAATTTAACATATAAATCTGATTGTTGAGTTACAATTTATTGAGTCATGATTTCACCAGGAGGTTGGGAGTTTATACTTTAACTAACAGGGAAGGTTGTTGGGAATATGGGCAGAGTCAGTTGCAGGGACCCGCAATACACCAGTCCATGCTGGCCTTCTAGAGTCCTGATTTTACCTGTTAGCTGGTGCCAGAGAGTTCACAGCTAGCAGAGAGCCACTGGGAGAGATACTAATAAATTATGTTTAGTTCTATATGTCCCACCAGTGCTACTAATAAATTATGTTTAGTTCTATATGGCCCATCAGTGCTGAAACTGACTCTAAAGACCAGCATGGCAATGCTGGAATAGTCCAAGGACTGCCAGGGTCAGAGAGTACTTGGGAGCAGTGTGAAGCAGCTGAGATAAACTTACCCCAAAGTGTCATGTGACCCTACAGGTGCCAGTGCTAGCTTGGGATAAATGGTTCCGCCATTTTTAAATATTTACTGAAACCTGTGGATGCTTCAGTCCTTCCTAGAAGTGAGAACAAAAATGCTCACTAGAGGAAATAAGGAGACAAAGTGTGGAGCAGAGACTGAAGGAAAGGACATTCAGAGATTACCCCACCTGGGAATCCATCCCATATACAGACACCAAACCCAGACACTCTTGCTGATGGATGCCAAGAAGTACATGCTGCTGGGAGCCTGGCATAGCAGTCTCCTGAGAAAGCCTGACAAATACAGAGGTACATGCTCACAGCTAACCATTGGACTGACAATGGGCTCCCCAATGGAGATGTTAGAGAAAGAACTAAAGGAGCTGAAGGGTTTTGCAAATCATGGGAAGAACAACACTATCAACCAACCAGAACCCCAACAGCTCCCTGGGACTAAACCACTAACCAAAGAGTAAACATCGATGGACCTATGGTTCTAATAGCATAATGTATCAGAGGATATCCTTGTAGGACATCAGTGGGAGGAGAGACCCTTAGTCTTTTAAATGCTAGATGTCCCAGTGTAGGGGAATGTCAGGGCGGGGAGGCAGGAGGAAGTGGGTGGGTGGGTGGAGAAGAACCCTCAAAGAAGCAGGAGTAGGGAGGATGGGATAGTGGGAAAGGGGATAACACTTGAAATGTAAATAAATAAAATATCCAATAAAAATTTTAAAAGAACACAACTGCATGCAGCACCAATAGGAAACAGAATTAAAAAGAAGACCTGGCATATTTATACCTGCACAAGGATTTGGATTTCTGCACTGAAATGAAAATACTTAGAACTTTCTGTACATGAAATGCTGATAATGGGGTCTCAGTGGAAATTTTTAAAATTTAAAAAGCATTTCCCTATAAATTCAGAAGAAAGTAAAAAACAAAAAATTATAGCTTAATATGATGAGTATTACTAAAATGGACTTTAACAATGCTTTATCATTTTTGATATAACACTTAGAAAATTCTTTGACAAAGTTAAAAAATAAATTGCAATTCTATGATAGGCCAAAAAAAAAAAAAAAAAAAAAAAAAGAGCGTGATCCAGAGCACTATAATTGCAGATAAGTGGATCATTAGAAACTTTAACTCTTATTTGGATCATTAGCCAGCCTAGCACTAGGTTCAGGCACAGACTATATCTAGGGAGAAAGACAAGCAGTGGCTTATCTGGACACCTTATATCTTTCTTTGGCCTCTTCTTTACACATTTACATATACATAAGTTCATACAACATAGACACAAAAACACAGACAAAGAAATTTTCAGGATTTACAGATTCCATCCTACCATCCCAGGAACTACAGTGAACAGAATCATTTTAACAAAATATATATTAAATAACCATGGAAAGATTAAAACTTTCACACTAACATTTCAGAATTCTTTTCCCGTTTTATACACACACACACACACACACACACACACACACACTTCCAAATGATGCTTACTGGATTTCTTCTCATGGTTTGCTAAAGTACTTTTTAATTTTTATTGGATAGTTTATGTATTTGCATTTCAAATGCTATCTCCTTTCCCCTCCGGAAATGTTATCCCATCCCCCCTCCCCCTACTCCTATGAAGGTGCTCTTCCAACCACCCATTTACTACTGCCTCCCTGCTCTGGCATTCTCCTACACTGGAGCATTGAGCCTTTGCAGGACCAAGGGCCTCTCCTCCCACTGATGGCAGGCAAGACCATTCTCTGCTATATATGCAGCTAGAGCCATGGGTATCTCCATGTGTAGTCTTTGATTGGTGGTTTAGTCCCTGTGTAGTCTTTGATTGGTGGTTTAGTCCCTGGGAGCTCTGGGGAGGGAAGTGGATCTGGTTGGTTGCTATTGTTGTTCTTCCTATGGTGTTGCAAATCCCTTTAGCTCCTTCAGTCCTTTCTCTAACTCCTCTATTGGGGTCTCCACGCTCAGTCTGATGGTTAGCTGGAAACATCTTAATCTGTATCAGTAAGGCGCTGGCAGAGCCTCTCAGAAGGAATCCATATCTGACTCCTGTCAGCAAGCGCTTCTTGGCATCAGGAATAGTGACTGGGTTTGGTAGCTGCATATGGGATGAATCCCTAAGTGGGGCAGTCTCTGGATGGCCTTTCCTTCAGTCTCTGCTCCACTCATTGTCCTCGTATTTCCTCCCATGAGTATTTTGTTCCCCCTTCTAAGAACTGAAGCATCCACATTTTTGTCTTCCTTCTTCTTGAGCTTCATGTGGTCTGTGAATGCTATCTTGGGTATTCTAAACTTTTGGACAAATATCCACTTATCAGTGAGTGCATACCATGCACTGTCCACAGTGAGATGTGCTCTCCCACATCAGACATCAAGTAAACGTACCACATGATTACCTTCAGGTGGGGACATTTTCTCAATTGAGTGTTCTTCCCAAATGAATCTAGCTTTTGTAGTTTATATAAAACAAGTCAACACACCATTTATGGCTTAATTAAAGCCGAGTCTTACTTCATTTTTTGAAATATAGAGAAACTGGTTTTCCTGACATAAGTATCTGAGGATGAGATTGGTAAGAAATCAGATTATCTGAGTAACAGTGATTGCAAGACAACAGATCTGAGGGGAGATGGATAGAAGTATTTTAGATGGAAATAGTTTTAGCAGAAGCACTTGTTAAAGACAACATGTTCCTCCAAGCTCACACCCTATCATTCTCTAACCTCAAATTCTGTAGTCATATAGAAACAGAAATAAGAGCTATTTAATCAAATCTTAACGAATGAGGCTGCTTCTAATAATTTGGAATGTATCTTCTCTTCGTGACAGCACAACCCTGGATAAGAACAGAAACTTTGTCTTTTCAGTAAACTCAGATACCCACAGCACTGTAAATGAAGTTCTATGGAAAAATCACTTCAATGAAATAAAATGACCTTCTATTCTGATAAGGTTAAACAAAACAAAACAAAACAAAACAGCACAAAACAAAAGGAGATCTGAATATTTTCACAACCACTGCAAATCAGCAATAATTTCTACCTTGTCTGTGCAGAATTACAATGGAAAGGTGCTAAAATTACAGTATTTTATTTCTGAACTTGCACAGTAATTTGAACATGAGTAGCAGATTTTTCCTGGCTTTGTCACTGTGATTTCAAAATTGCCTGCCAATCTCAGGAGTTACATTTTTAAGAAAGTGGAAGAAATGTTAGAAACATTTCCTTAACTGATATTTTATTCTGTGGGAAAATATATAAGACCATTTTCTTTAAAAACAAACACCATTATGGGTTAGATTCATTATTCTCTGGAAAGAAATTTTTCAAAATAGTTACCCATTTAAGTTGAGCTATCTGTGAAAACATGTAATAAAACATTTACACACACACACACACACACACACACACACACACACACACACACCAGTAACAGCTATACTTTAGAGTAACATACCGAGAATGGTTTATTTTGTTTCAGACTATTTATAGTTATGTACAAATTAAATCATTCTGAGTTGCATAATTGTCTTCATGGACAAACAGATCAACCTATCAGGTCAGTAAGCTTTCTCTTTCTTTTCTGAGTTCTTTGTTGAGGGAGAACAGGTTTCTAGTTGCTGAGATCTGTCTAGCAGGCAACACTGCTTCTACTGAAGCAGGAGGTATAATCCCTATTCTGCTAAAGGGCCATCTAGAAGGCTGTACCTCTTACTGGCTCAGAAGCAAGATGCATTCAGGTGTCAGGCTACTTTGTAAGTGGTACAGGGGCACAGCTACTAGCTATGCAAAGCAAGTAAAAGTTGTGCCTGTTGGAAAGGCTACAAGCTGCTTCACTAAATCCTGTAGCACTAGTCTGATTTCCTTTTGTACTGACACTTCTTCCTTGCTCATATTTGGAGACAGTGGTGCTTAAAAAAAAATCAACCATAATAGGCTCATATATATGAATACTTAGTCATTAGGGAGTGACTATTTGAGAAGGACTAAGAAGTCTGGTCTTATTGTAGTAGGTATTGTGGGCAGAAGTTTATCGCTCGGGGTGGATTTTGAGTTTTCAAGACCATTGCCAGCCTAGTTCTCATTCTCTCCTTGCTTCCTCTAGATCAGGATATAGAAGTCACAGACATTTCTTCGGCACTACATCTGCTGAATGCCACCATGGCTGTTGCACAATGATAATGGACTAAGCTTCTGAAACTGTACACAAGCCCTCAATTTAGTACTCTCTTTTGTAAGAGTTGCCTAGGTAATGGTGTCTCTGCACAGCAATATAATGACTAAGACCATGAGGTAGGCTAACTGGCCACATCTGACCTAGTCCTGTGTCAGTCTAATGATGCATCCTTCCCATTATTTCTTCATCTTAGTTGTTAGACTTTCAAAATATAAAAGAAAGCTTTTCTATAAGTACAATTTAACTATCAATAAATTTAATTAACAATATATATTTAATAAAACAAGAATTTCCATTGATATAGGAAAGAAAAAGAATGAATTTTAAAAATACTAAGTCACCTCTTCATAACATGAAAATTTTACCCAATAGTTACTCTGAGGTTATTTCCTCATGAATTTTTTATTAGGCTAAACAACCATCACATTGGTGCTTTGTTGGAGGCAAGGGTAGTGTTTTCCAAAGCACATAATGAATTTATTGCCCATCTCTATGCATTGAGGATTGTCTCTGGAATCCTAGCCACCCTCTCTAGCCTCACATCTGTAGCTGTGCCATGCTGCTTCCCCTGTCTCCTGCGTATTTTGATTTGACAACCCTTACCTTCTGGGCTGCCTGCCATGCCTGTTCCACTGTCTGGTACTGTCTGCTTAATCGGACTTTACAATTCTTCTTCCTCTTCTCCTGGAAAGTCTCCAAGTACATCCCCCTTTAACAAATTTAGAGGGAAAAGAAACCTGTGGTGACAGTAAATTTAACAGTTTATATATTTTTTCTATAGCCATTAATGTATGTTTTAGAGAATAAGATTTAAATAAACACAGTAACTTAAATATAAGGGTTAAAATTAACAAAATATTTTAATGCATGCTGTAAACGTCATTGGCACTTGAATAAGAACATCTTTTCTTTTTCTATTTTTTTCAAGCAATGAAAACAAATGATGGATTAATTGAATACACTTGACTAAGAACATCTTTTCTTTTTCTATTTTTTTAAGCAATGAAAACAAACAATGAATTAATTGAATACTACCAAAAATTTTAAACTTTCTTCATATGAGTAAAAATGTAAAAACTTAGGTTTGGTACCCAATAAAAGAAAGAAGGAGGGGAAAGAAAGACAGAAAGAAGAGAGAGAAATAAGGGACAAGAGGGAAAGGAAAACTCAAAAGATAAAAAGAAATTTTTATAAGTTGTATACCTTATAAGGGCCTTGTAAGTGGAATAAATAGACACCTGTTCAGTAACAAGCAAGATGAACAATTCAGTGATCTGAGCAGACATTTCTCCAATGTCAGAAAATGATGATTAATGTCACAAGTTGTTAGTAAGATGGAGATCAAAACCAGAGTAAAACACCATCCCATAGCTACAGAAAGGATTCTAATGGAAAAAGCAAGTGTTGGAGGTACGTTGGAGAAGCAGAAATTTCAACTGGTGAAACATCTCAGGAACAAGTTTGGCTCCTCAAGAGACTAAACAGAGATGCCATATGAGCACTGGGCCCGTCAATTCAACTTCTATGTATAAGTCCAAAGGGCATTACTATTTATGGCCAGACAAAAATTTGTGCAAGATGTATTTTAGCAGCTATGTGAACAATTGCATCAAAGTTCAACCAATCCAAGTGTCCATGAATGGAAGAAATGGAATTTGTTCCATTTCTTTGTTTATTCATATGGGAATATATGCTATCCTCCATAGGAAGTTCTCACTGAGCAGGATAAAGAAATGATACATGCTGAACTGAAACACTTTTCAGAAACACAGCCCTGAAAAAAAAAATACTAGGCACAAAGACCAAAGACTATATAGCTACATTTAGATGCAATGACTTCAGTGAGAAAAATCTATTGAAATATATGTAAATTAGTGCTCCTTTCAGACTAGTAGAAACATAGAAATCTGGATTATTGTGACACTAGATATTCAAAAACATGCATATAAGGACAATATTGAATTATAGAAGACATTAAAGTGGTTATTCATGATGTATGTGAAGTATATTTTTTAAAAAGAATTATTTATAAGAAATTTTAGGCAAGGCCTCATGATACAAACCTGTGATCTTTACACTTTAGAGGTAGAGGGAAACCCATTATTGCCTGACTTTGAGGTCAATCTGGATTCATGAAAACTTAATTCAAAAAAGCAAACGAAACAAAAGAAAACAAAACAGGAAAACAAGGAATGGGAAAGGAAGAAAGGTGAAGTGGTTTGAACAGACTTGTCCCCTATTCAAATCTCTTGTGTTTGAATTCTTGGCCCATAAGGAATGGTACTATTAGAAGGTGGAGCCTTGTTGGAGAAAGTGTGTACTTGTTGGAGGAAGTGTGTCACTGTGGCGCTGTGTTTTAGAGTCTCAGACACTCAAGCTATACCTAGAGTGGCTCACTTTTCATCGTTTGGCCTGCTCATCTAGTTTTAAAATTTTCAGCTTCTTCTGCAGCACCATGTCTGCATGCGTGCCTCAATGTTTCTTCCTCTGAAACTGTAAACCAACTACAATGAAATGTTTTCCTTTATAAGAGTAGTTAAGGTCATGGTGTCTTTTCATGACAATAGAAACTCAAACTAAGACAGAAGGAAAAATAAGGAAAGAAAGAAGAGATATAAAGCAAGTGAAAGATCTGTATGATAAGAATTTCAAGTCTCTGAAGAAAGAAATTGAAGGAGATCTCAGAAGATGGAAAGACCTCCCATGCTCATGAATTGGCAAGATTAATATAGTTAAAATGGCCATTTTGCCAAAAGCAGTCTACAGATTCAGTGCAATTCCCATCAAAATTCCAACTCATTTCTTCATAGAGTTAGAAAGAGCAATTTGCAAGTTCATCTGGAAAAACAAAAAACCCCGGATAGCAAAAACTGTCCTCAACAGTAAAAGAACTTCTGGAGGAATCACCATCCTTGACCTTAAGCTGTATCACAGAGCAATAGTGATAAAAACTGTATGGTATCAGTACAGAGACAGGCAGGTAAATCAATGGAATAGAATTGAAGACCCAGCAATGAATCCACACACCTACGGTCACTTGATCTTTGAATAAGGAGCTAAAACCATCCAGTATAAAAGAGATAGCATTTTCAACAAATGGTGCTGGTTCAACTGCAGTCAGGATATAGAAGAGTGCAAATCAACCCATTCTTATCACCCTGTACAAATGATGCTCCAACATATAACAAGGATACCTGCTCTACTATGTTCATAGTGACCTTATTTATAATAGCCAGAAGCTGAGAGAATCCAGATGCCCTTCAACAGAGGAATGGATACAGAAAATGTAATATATCTACACTATGTAGTACTATTCAACTATCAAAAATAATGACTTCATGAAATTCATAGGCAAATGGATGGAACTAGAAAATATCATCCTGAGTGAGGTAACCCAATCACAAAATGTCACACATGGTGTGCAATCACTGATAAGTGGATATTAGCCCCAAAGCTCTAATTACCCAAGATATAATCCACAAACCACATAAAGCTCAAGAAGAAGGACAAAAAAAGTGTAGATGCTTCAGTCCTACTTAGAAGGGGGAGCAAAAATATTCATAGGAGTAGAAATAGAGAAAAATTTTGGAGCAGAGACTGAAGGAATGACCATTCAGAGCCTGCCCCACCTTGAGATACAGCCTATATATATATATATATATATATATATATATATATATATATATATATATATATATATGCAGTCACCAAAACTAGACAATATTGATGAAGCCAAGAAGTGCATGCTGAGAGGAGACTGATATCACTGTCTTCTGAGAGGCTCAACCAGAGTGTTACAAATACAGAAGTGAATCCTAGCAGCAAACCATTGAACCATTGTGGGGTCCTCATTAAAGTAGTTAGAGAAAGGTTTGAAGAAGTTAAAAGGTTTGCAAGCCCATAAGAAAGACAATACCAACCAATGAGTGCTCCCAGGGACTACACGATTATGCAGAGTACACATGGACAGACCCATGGCTCCTGCTGCATATGTAGCAGAAGATGTTCTTGTTGGGCACCAATGGGAGGAGAAGCCCTTGGTCCTGCCAAGCCTGGACCCCGCAGTGTAAGGGAATGTCAGGGTGGGAAGGGTGGGTGTTTGGGGAGGGGAAACACCCTCATAGAAGAAGGAGGAGGGGAGATAGGATAGGGGGTCTATGAATGGGAAACTGGGAAAGGAAATAACATTTGAAATGTAACTAAAAAAATCCAATAATAAAAAGAAGAAAATAAGAAGAGGGGAGAAGGAAGAAAAACTCTAGATTCAATATTTTTAAAAAATTGGAAACTAGACATGGTTGCACACCCCTGTCGTAGTTCTCTCAAGTCTGAGGACCCTCTGGGCTATTTAGTGAGACCCTGTTTCAAAAAATAAACATAACCAAAAGATAGAAAGGAAGGAAGGGATAGAAGATGAAGTGAGAAAGAAAATTGGGTAATGGTTGAATTAAGATCTCTACAATGCAATTAAGAAGGCATTTCTTATATCCTTATGAAGTACAGGGAGTATGGAAAATACGGTATTTTTCCTTAACATATAGTTCAGTTACCCTAAATATTAATAATGAGAACTTTCAAAAGTACATATTATATAGAATTGGAATTGAATATCATTCTGAGTGGTGCAATGAAATCTTACTTTCTCATTGTATTCCATAAAGATATGAAAAATATTTGTATTGAGTATTTACACTGTTTAAACTAAACTCCCATTGGTCATTTTTTCATCTATTTTAGTTAACAGATTAGCACTCACTCATCACGTTGCTGTGCCTGTACCTATGATGCAGTACCCTCTGGGGCTTCAGATATCTATTGAAGAATCTATTGTAATGAATCCTATATATGCATGTCAAATGAACTACTGTTATTAAAGATATAAAAACAGGAAAAGCGGTAATTTCTATAAGATAGAAAATGTTATTCTTGAGCTATGACAAAAACAATACAAAAAGAAAAGAATATTTGGTTTCTATATAGAAAGAAAAGTCTTCTAACAATTTATTATTGTTTCTATTATATAATATAATTTATGTAAACAGTTTGTATGATATGGATATCCCCTGACCAAAACATAGCTTGTAAGCAAATACTGTGTGTGCTAAAAAAATAAGTTCTTATAAATGCAGTAAGCTTCTAAAATAAATTTGTGAAATGAAGTTAAGAAAAACAGTGCTTATTAAAAATCCATGCAGGAGTCCCACTGCTGGAGAGAATGATGTGTACCAATTGGTTCCCTCCTGACTGCTTCTTCCTCATGACACTTCTGCAAATATCATTCTGTCAGGCTTCCTCTAGTGCAAGCAGCTAAAAATGATCTACTGAAAGCTGCAGTAGATTCTAGGTTTTAGAGAGGTGTGCTGGGCTAGAAATTACCTCTCTCCAGACTGTGTGTTGGTGTAGAAGAGTGAATAGGAAAAATCAAAACAAAAACTGTTCACATTTTCCTGAACATTGACCGAGAACAGTGTGTTCAATATTTTTTAATTCATGAATGATTAACAATGCTTAAAATTATTTCATGCATTTTCATCAATATCATTTAATAAGTACCCAAATCAAATGATAATTATGCAAAGGAATATCTAGGAGACCTAGCTGAGACCTTGCCAAACTTGGATATACCATGTCAGCCCACTTGGCCTTCAGGGTTATCTGTGTGGGAGTGTTTCCATTACCTCTTCAGGGACACGAAAATCTACAAATGTTTACATCTCTTATGTAGTAGTACCAACAAATAACCCACGGAAACCCTTTTGTGTATATATTAAATCATCCTTAGATTACTTAAAATACCTATTCCTATAAACATATTAAATTATTTATATTATCTAGAGAAAATTAAAATAAATCTGTGCAAGTTTCATAGAGTTACATTGGCCCTCACATATCTGTGCCTGAGCTTGGTTCCTTCCATGGCTATGGATCCTATAAGGAAAAGAGAGCTGATGTATTTGCTACTCATGCTCAGCTCCTAGCAAATCATGGCAGGCACAGGAAACCTCACTCCATCCTCCTGGTAGCAATGTCACAGTGGGCAGAAATCATTGCTGCTGTTTATGGGCACAAGGTTTGAATCATGAAGACAGAGTCTGCTTATGAATCTCTTTTGTATGTTTAACCCATAGAGTCTATTCCTGATGCTGCCTTCACTTAGAACTCAGCCACTACTTAAATAACCCTCAGCTGTTTGTCCGGCATCATGTCCAGATCAACTGCCTGTGCCTACACAGGGCTTCCTGTGTCTGCCTAGTTCTGCCAGACCTGGTTCCTTGCCTATGGATTCCAGATAAAGTCGCAAATGAAGAGGCATCACCATCCAACTCCTCTGACTAAATAGAGGTTGGGAATTGTCACTGCCCTGTCCAGCCTGCTGGTATGATCCTTCAGCACAATGGTTTCTTGACTAAAACCTCAGCTTGCTGCACCCGTGAGCACTCTTTTAGCCTTGGTGATTATGACTCAGGTTGAGCTCTGCATCCTGGTGTGTAGGGTATTCTGAAGCTCTTGTTCTTTCCTGTATTGCTCCAACATTCTCCATGTTCAGAGTCCTGTGCTGCTGATCCAGTGCTATACAAAGGAAACCAGCTTTGCCTTTGAGTTTATTTAGAATTTCCTCTGTTTCAATTTAGAGCTTTCCATCTGTGTTCAAACAGTTCTGAGCCTTGATCATTTTGAATCAATTAATCTGTCAGCCATCCCCTAAACCAATGGCATGCACCGTTCTCAGCATACTTTGTGCTCTCTGTGTGTGGTGACCCCTTTTCTTCCTTCCCTCTTTGGTGTGAACCATTTATTATTTCCCAATTCTGTGACAAATTGTTTCTATACCCATTTCTAACTGCCTTAACAGGTTTACTGTCTGAAAATGAAAGATGATAAATTCCACTCTTACCCAAGTACAGAAAAGCACAGAAGGAACATTTAGCTCCAAATCATTAGCTCTTAGAACTCACCCACCTTCTGGGAAAGAGCACTGATTTTTTTTACCTTTCATTATAAAATAATTTGAGACTTATTTTTAAAAAGTTGTGAAAATTAAAAAGGAGAGAACATCCCCATGTATGTGCTATACAGAAAAAAAATTTTTGTAGTTTAAATGGGATCGGTTAAATGGGATTGGTTGATTTGGGGTCAGTCAAGAATGAATAGCTCTGTGTTGGTCTGAACTAATGTAAAGAGCTAACAAAAGAAGGGAGCTCAGTTCCAAGTAAACGAAACATCCTTGCTGGCCTTGAAGGAGTAAATTGTAAGTTGAAGCACCCCTTTCCTCCCACGGCAGAGAACCAGGGCGGTGTCTAGGACCTCATAATACCTTTCATAACAGCCAGAATAAGGGTGCACAGGAGACATGCACAGGGGTTGTCGGGAATGGTAAATTCTAATCCACAAATAAGGAATTTATTCTGCTTACACACTATCTGAGTTCACATGACAACCCTAAGTGGCCATTGGTAACAGAACCTGCTGGTACCTTGATTCCTGTCTGTGAGACTCTGAGCAGAGGCCCTTTTTGTCCCAGAGAAAAATGACAATTAATATATGTTATATAAATGACAAAGATCATTGTCATTTTCTTATGGAGCTGTAAGATAATAATTACCTAAATTATATTTCCTTTTAAAATTATTACATTCAAGACAATTAAAGAATTCTTTCTCTTCACAAATTTCTGCCCACTAATTTTCATGTTTCACTGTATCTTGCTTACAACAATCATTAAGGAGAGTCCATTCTATGCTTCCTGACAAGATGATACATTCTCCATTGTTTATCTATATTTAATTGGATATAATACAACATAGTATAGAATCATCTGACAGGGGAATCCTCAACTGAGGGTCACTAAGGATAAGCCTTGTTTTACAGCTCAGCTCCACTTTCTGTTAACCTTCTGCTACTTGACTGTCCATACCGGTGACCTTTGCTCTTGCTGCCATTCCTTTTCCAATAAGATGAATTGATGCAGTGGATCATAGCAAACTTTACAGAACATAAATAATGGTTGATATGTAGATGATGACAGATGGACAGACAGACAGATGATGGATGGATAGATGGATGGATGGGTGGATGATGGATGGACAGACAGACAGATAGATCACAGATGAGAAATAGATTTGTGATAAATTATAGATGATAATTTGGTTGCATTCCAGGTTATATAAAAATCAAACACCATCATTTTACATAGTTCTGACAAGGCCAGTATTTTATCAGAGTACACTTGTTCTGCATGAGATGATATGAAATCTGATCTCTAGAAATCTTAATAAGATACAATTTAATTTGTCAAGAAGAGTAAATAATTAAAAGCTTATAAAGAGCAATTAAGGAAATAAATATGACTGAACGATTTAACTAAGTGCAAATGCAGTGTTTGCAAAGGTGAAACAGGAGAGCATCACATAATAGTCATCTCTATTGTTAGGTACAAAGTGCTGGGTTCCAGATGGGTGGTTGTGTTACAAGCCTTCATTCTGATACATAACTAGAAAAAGTGTAGCTGGAGTTCAGCAGTACGACCTATTTAGAATCACAAGAAAAACCAGCATTTGCTATGGTAAGAAGCCTGGGGAAGTGGGATGTGCTCAATAGTAAAGCACTTGCTAGCATATGCAAGGCCTTCAGTTTTGTCTCCAACAACACAAGGAAAAAGAGAGAGAGAGAGAGAGAGAGAGAGAGAGAGAGAGAGAGAGAGAGAGAGAGAGAGAGAGAGAAGAAAAGAGAAGTGAGAACAGTAGAAGAGGACAAAAGAAACCTTTAGAGGGAGCTACTGATCTCACTTGGAGGCCTGGGTGAGCTATTTATTCCTCAGCAAGCTTGACCAAGCCACTTAGTGTACTCAAATAAATTGAAGTGGCTATCTTCAGGACTCTTCAGGGAGTTCTTAATCGCTGAGCTCTGATGTTAGGTTAAAAGACAACAGTTATGCCTTTGAATTTAGGAACCTTACATAGTTTATTTTGTTCATTCCCAGTAAAAGCATGTTCACTGCTTAACTTGAGGAAGAACTGCCTTCAGGTTAGAGAGGTGACTCAGTGGTTAACAGCAATGGCTGTTCTTCTAGAGGACACAATTTCCATTCCCAGCACCTACATGGAGATTCTAACTATCTGTAACTCCAAATTTCCAAGTAATTTGCCATCTTCTGGCAAACACCCATACACATAAGATCAAAAAGTAAATTACCATGAAGAATACCTGTTGAACAAATTTCTATAAATAAACAGTTCTGTCAATGAGAGGAAGCCATAAAAGCTAGGCCATCTAGTTGGCTGTTAAAAGACTCTCTTGTAGCTAAACAATATGAGGACTAGAGATAAACAACTGTTACAGAAAATTTAGTCATCTGGACATTCTTCTGGTTTTGTTCGTTTGCTTGTTTGTTTTCCTTCTATTGAAAAGAGATCCTTCCCTTATACAATGTATCCTCATTACAGAGCCCACCCCTATACTCCTACCAATGCCTCCCCACCTCCCTTACCTACTTATCCACTCCCTTTCTCTCTCATTAGAACAGAACAGGTTTATAAGAGATATCAACCAAACGTAACGAAATAAAACATAAGTTAAAAACCATCACATCAAGCCTGAACAAGACAACCCAAAAGAAGATGAAGAGCCCTAAGATCAGGGACGAGGATCAGAGACCCATTCGTCCACACAGCCAGGAGTCCCATAAAAAACACTAAAGTGAAAGCTATAATATATATACACAGAGGACCCGGTACAGACCTGTGTCAGCCCTGTACTTACTGCTATATTTGTGAGTTCATATGAGTCATCCTTAGTTGATTCGGAGAACCTTGTTTTCTTGGTATACTGCTTCACTCTGGATCTTCTGATCTTTCTCCATCCTATTCCATGTTGTTCCATCACATTTAGAGTTGCATGTTCTAAGCCCTTCCACCCCCAACTTTGTGATCTCTGTCGCTGGTCTCAGAATCTGTTCCTGTGTACTTCAGGAGGAAGCTTCTCTCATGATGACTGAATAAGGCACTGATCTTGAGTATAGCAGAACACAATTAGCAGTCATTTTATGGTTTACTTTTTTTGTTTTTGTCTGTTTGTTTGGTCAGTTTAGTTTTACTCCAGGTCTCAGGGCTACCTAGTGCTTAAGTCTTGACTGTCCAAGCCATGTTAAGTATGGTTCCAGCTTGTGGAGTGGGTCTTAAGTCAAATCAAACATTCATTGGTTACAACCAAAAGTTCTGTGCCACCATTGCCTCAGCATAGTTTGCAGGAAGGATAGATTGTAGGTCAAATGGTTTGTGGTTAGGTTGATGTTTGTGCTTCTGTTTTGGTAGCCTGCAGAGTACCTTCTCACACCAAAAAGCATTAGCACATTGGGGTGAAGACACCATGTCGTCACCAACTCAAATTTTCTTGTTTGTTGAGCTATGTGTGTTGCCTTAGCAATAGGACCTTGATGTATATTTTCAGAGAGCAAGGAGGCAACAGCCTGGGTTGTTTGTAGATTTTTATGAAACCTCTTCAACAAATGAATTTAATGCAACAAAATCCTAGTATTGGAAGGTTCGTTTGTTGACAAGAGACAGCCACTTGGAACTCTGTCTTCTCCATTATTTAGAGCTTTCATTAGGATCATATTCATTTAATATAGGATGTTTCCACTGCAGTAATTTCCATTTCTTCCTTCAAATGCCCCCAATTATAGGTCTTTCCCTATGATCCCTTCCTCAACCCTATCTCCCCTAACCATCCCCAGATGACCCTCCTTTTCCTGTGTCCCCTTTTCCCCCAGTTCACCTATAAAATATATTTTGTTTCTCCTTCACATAGAGATTCATGTGCCTTCCTTAGTTACTTCCTATACATCTAACTTCTCTGGAACTATAAATTATAGCTTAGTTATCATTTCTTTAATGGCAAAGTTGCAATATAAGTAAATATATGCCATATTATTTTCTAGGTCTAGATTACCTCACTCAGGATAATGTATTTTGTTAGTTCCATTTATTTGCTTGTAAATTTCATCATAGCATTTTTAACAGTTTAGTAATATTCCATTGTGTAAATGTATCACAGTCTGAGTTGTTTCCAGTTTCTGGCTACTATGAATAGATTGGCAACAAACATAGCTGAGTAGGTGTCCTTGTAGTAGAGTGAAGTATCTTTTGAATTTATGCCCAAGATATAGCAGGATGGTATAGTGGGATCTTAAAGTAGACTGATTCCCAACTTTTTTAGGGACTGTATATTGATTTCCAAACTGGTTATACAAGTTTGCTCTCCCGCCAGCAATGGAGGAGTGTTCCCCTTGCTCCTCATCCTTGCCAGTATGAGCTGTCATTTCTGATATTGATCTTAGTAATTCTGACAAGATAGAATCTCAAAGTAGTTTTGATTGGTATATCCCTGATGGTTAAGGGTGTTGAACGTTTCTTTAAGTGTTTCTCAGATATTTGAGTTTCCTCTATTGAGAATTTGCTGTTTAGATCTGTATCCCACTTTTAATTAAATTATTAATTTTGCATAACTCATTATGAAGTTCTTTATATATTTTACATATTACTCTTTTGTAAGATGTGACGATAGTAAAAAAAAATTTCCATTATATAGGCTGCTGCTTTGTTCAAATAATGATGTCCTTTGCCTTACAGAAGTTCTCTGTTTCATGAGGTCCCATTTATCAATTTTTATCTTAGTGCCTTTGCTAATAGTATTCTCTTCAGAAAATCTTCTCCAGTGCCATTAAGTTTAAGGCTATTCCTCATTTTCTCCTACTTGAGGTTCAGTGTATTTGGTTTTATGTTCAGGTATTCAATTCATTTTCTGCAGTGTAGTAAGTATGGATCTATTTGTACTCCTATACATGCAGACATTCAGTTTGAGCAGCACCATTTGTTAAAATTGAGGTCCTTTCCCATTGTGTATTTCTTGCTTCTTAATAAATAAAAAGTCAGGCATCAATAGCTGTGTAGATTTATGTCTGTGTCTTCAGTTTGAATCCATTGATCAATGGATCAACTTTTATGCCAGTAGAATGTTTTTATTTATATATATATATATATATATATATATATATATATATATATATATATATATATGGAATATACATATATTGATTTTGGTAGGATGGCAATTTTTACTTTGCTAATCCTAAGGGATCCATTAGCATGAGAGCTCTTTTTATCTTCCAATATCTTTTTAATTCACTCTAAAACTTGAAGTTTTATCATATGAGTCTTTCACTTAATTGGTTAAGTTACCACAAGGTATTTTACATTATTTGAAGCTAATTTGAAAGATTTTTACCTGATTTTTGTCCCTGTCCATTTGTAATTTGTATATAGGAGGCCTTCTGATTTTTGTGATTTAATTTTGAATCCAGCTACTTTGGTAAAACTATTTATCAGCTGTAGGAGTTGCCTGATGGAATTTTTAGGCCATTTATATATATTATCACATTGCAACCAAAGACTTCATTTCCAATTTGTATCCTGTTGATCTCTTTTACCTGCCTTATTGCTCTAACTAAGACTTCAAGTACAATAATAAATAGTTATGGAGAGAATGGACAGCTTTTACTTGTTTATGAAATTACTGGAGATGCTTTGAGTTTCTCCCCATTTAAGTTTATGTCAGCTGTGAGCTTGCTGTAAGTTCTCTTTATGTTTATGTGTGTCCCTTGTATCATTAATCTCCCCAAGAGTTTTGTCATGAAGGGCTGTTGGTTTTTGTCAAAGGTCTTTTCTACATCCAATGGGATGATCATAATGGTATGATCATTTTTAAGTTGGTTTATTTGTTGGATTACATTTATTGATTTTTTTATATTAAACCATTCCTGAATCTCTGGAATAAAGCCTACTTGACCATGGTAGATGGTCTTTAAGATGTGTTCTTGAATCTGGTACTTTTGTACATATGTTCATAAGGGAAATTGGTCTGTAATTCTTTTTCTTTGTTTAGTCTTCATGGGGTTTGAGTGTCAGAGTAACTGTGGTCTCATAAAATGAATTGGGAAATGTTCCTTCTGTTTCTATCTTGTAGAATAATTTGAGGAGTGTTAGCATTAACTTGTCTTTGAAAGTCTGTTAGAATTCCATGCTAAAACAATCTGGCTCTGAGCTTTGGGGTTAGGAAACTTTTAATGTCTTCCTCTATTTCAGTAGGGCTTTGGTTCTGTTTAAAGTTTTTCTCTAATCTTGATTTATGTTTGTTTGGTAAGTGGGACCTATTGAGAAAATTATCAATTTCTTTTAAAATTTCCCATTTGATAGAGTATATGTTTTAAAAGAATGTTTCTTTACTGTCTGTTGTTATGTCCCCCCCGTTTCTTTTCTGATTTTGTTAATTTGGATATCCTCTTTTTGACATAGAATAAAGTTGGATAAGAGATTGTCTAGTTTGTTGATTTTCTCTAAGAACCACCTCTTTATTTCATTGATGCTTTGTATTGTTCTCTTTGTTCTGTTTTCTTGATTTCAACTGTGAGTTTGATTATTTCGTGATGACTTCTTTTTGGTCTAGAGCTTTTAACTATATTGTTAATTTCTTAGTAAAGGATCTATCTAATTTTGTTTTGGTTTGTTTCTTTTTGGAGGCATGTAATGCTGTAAATTTGTCTCTTAGAACAGATCTCATTGTGCCCCATAAATTTGGGTATGCTATGTATTTTCTTTGAACTGTTATAAAAGCTTTAATTTCTTCATTTATTTCTGTCTTTACACATTTTTTCACTTAGTACAAAATTGTACAGGTTCTATGAGTTCCTAATCCTTTTGTTGTTTCTGATTTTGTTGATCTCTAGTTTTAATTCATGATGGTCTAATACAGTATAGAGAGTTAAGTGTTCCTTATATCTACTGACCCTTGACCTGTGTCTCAGTACATCATCAATTTTGGAGAAAGTGCCATGAAATACAAAAAAGAAGTTATATTCTTTTGTGTTTCGGTTAAACATTCTGTAAACATCTGTTAGGTCTGTGCGAGTTGTAGCATCTGTTAGTTCTAGCATATATGTTAAGTTTTAGTGTAGGTGACCCATCCATTGGTGAGAGTGGAGTATTTAAATCTCTCATTCTCAGTGTGTGAGGGTAAATATGTGATTTAAGCTATAGATGTGCTTCTTTTATAAATTTAAATGCCCTTGTATTTGAGGCAGATTGGTAAGAATTGAAATGCTATCTTGGTGGATTTTTTTTCCTTTAAATTGTATGTAATGCCCTTACCTATTTCTTTTGTCAAATATTAAAATGGTTATACCAGTTTACTTCTTAAGTCCACTTGCTAGAAGTATCTTTTTCCAACCTTTTACCCTGAAATGAGGTCTTTCCTTAATGTTGAGGTGTATTTCTTGGATGTAATAGAAGAACGGATCCTGTTTTCACATCTAATCATTAGTTTGTGTTATTTTATTAGAGAATTGAGATCACTGATATTGAGTAATATTAATGCCCGATGATTATTAATTCCTGTTATGTTGATGGGGGAGGGGTAATTATGGTGGTGTGTATGCTTGCAGGTATGGGTCTGTGCACCTCATGTCTTTTGATTTTGCTTATCTCACATTTATTCTCTGTATTTTTGTGCATGTTGTTAACCCCGTTAGGTGGGAGCTTTTCTTTTTTTCTTTTTTTTTTTATTAACTTGAGTATTTCTTATATACATTTCAAGTGTTATTCCCTTTCCCGGTTTCCGGGCAAACATCACCCTTCCCCCTCCCCTTCCTTATGGGTGTTCCCCTCCCAAACCTCCCCCCATTGCCGCCCTCCCCCCATAGTCTAGTTCACTGGGGGTTCAGTCTTAGCAGGACCCAGGGCTTCCCCTTCCACTGGTGCTCTTACTAGGATATTCATTGCTACCTATGGGGTCAGAGTCCAGGGTCAGTCCATGTATAGTCTTTAGGTAGTGGCTTAGTCCCTGGAAGCTCTGGTTGCTTGACATTGTTGTACTTTTGGGGTCTCGAGCCCCTTCAAGCTCTTCCAGTTCTTTCTCTGATTCCTTCAATGGGGGACCTATTCTCAGTTCAGTGGTTTGCTGCTGGCATTCGCCTCTGTATTTGCTGTATTCTGGCTGTGTCTCTCAGGAGCGATCTACATCCGGCTCCTGTCGGTCTGCACTTCTTTGCTTCATCCATCTTGTCTAATTGGGTGGCTGTATATGTATGGGCCACATGTGGGGCAGGCTCTGAATGGGTGTTCCTTCAGTCTCTGTTTTAATCTTTGCCTCTCCCTTCCCTGCCAAGGGTATTCATTTTCCTCATTTAAAGAAGGAGTGAAGCATTCACATTTTGATCATCCGTCTTGAGTTTCGTTTGTTCAAGGGATCTGGGGTAATTCAAGCATTTGGGCTAATAGCCACTTATCAATGAGTGCATACCATGTATGTCTTTCTGTGATTGGGTTAGCTCACTCAGGATGATATTTTCCAGTTCCAACCATTTGCCTACGAATTTCATAAACTCGTTGTTTTTGATAGCTGAGTAATATTCCATTATGTAGATGTACCACAATTTCTGTATCCATTCCTCTGTTGAAGGGCATCTGGGTTCTTTCAATTTTCTGGCTATTATAAATAAGGCTGCGATGAACATAGTGGAGCACGTGTCTCTTTTATATGTTGAGGCATCTTTTGGGTATATGCCCAAGAGAGGTATAGCTGGATCCTCAGGCAGTTCTGTGTCCAATTTTCTGAGGAACCTCCAGACTGATTTCCAGAATGGTTGTACCAGTCTGCAATCCCACCAACAATGGAGGAGTGTTCCTCTTTCTCCACATCCTCGCCAGCATCTGCTGTCACCTGAGTTTTTGATCTTACCCATTCTCACTGGTGTGAGGTGAAATCTCAGGGTTGTTTTGATTTGCATTTCCCTTATGACTAAAGATGTTGAACATTTCTTTAGGTGTTTCTCAGCCATTCGGCATTCCTCAGCTGTGAATTCTTTGTTTAGCTCTGAACCCCATTTTTTAATAGGGTTATTTGTTTCCCTGCGGTCTAACTTCTTGAGTTCTTTGTATATTTTGGATATAAGGCCTCTATCTGTTGTAGGATTGGTAAAGATCTTTTCCCAATCTGTTGGTTGCCGTTTTGTCCTAACCACAGTGTCCTTTGCCTTACAGAAGCTTTGCAGTTTTATGAGATCCCATTTGTCGTTCTTGATCTTACAGCATAAGCCATTGGTGTTTTGTTCAGGAAATTTTTTCCAGTGCCCATGTGTTCCAGATGCTTCCCTAGTTTTTCTTCTATTAGTTTGAGTGTGTCTGGTTTGATGTGGAGGTCCTTGATCCACTTGGACTTAAGCTTTGTACAGGGTGATGAGGATGGATCGATCTGCATTCTTCTACATGTTGCCCTCCAGTTGAACCAGCACCATTTGCTGAAAATGCTATCTTTTTTCCATTGGATGGTTTTGGCTCCTTTGTCAAAAATCAAGTGACCTTAGGTGTGTGGGTTCATTTCTGGGTCTTCAATTCTATTCCATTGGTCTATCTGTCTGTCTCTGTACCAATACCATGCAGTTTTTATCACTATTGCTCTGTAATACTGCTTGAGTTCAGGGATAGTGATTCCCCCTGAAGTCCTTTTATTGTTGAGGATAGCTTTAGCTATCCTGTGTTTTTTGTTATTCCAGATGAATTTGCAAATTGTTCTGTCTAACCCTTTGAAGAATTGGATTGGTATTTTGATGGGGATTGCATTGAATCTGTAGATTGCTTTTGGTAAAATGGCCATTTTTACTATATTAATCCTGCCAATCCATGAGCATGGGAGATCTTTCCATCCTCTGAGGTCTTCTTCAATTTCTTTCCTCAGTGTCTTGAAGTTCTTATTGTACAGATCTTTTACTTGCTTGGTTAAAGTCACACCGAGGTACTTTATATTATTTGGGTCTATTATGAAGGGTGTCGTTTCCCTAATTTCTTTCTCGGCTTGTTTCTCTTTTGTATAGAGGAAGGCAACTGATATATTTGAGTTAATTTTATACCCAGCCACTTTGCTGAAGATGTTTATCAGCTTTAGTAGTTCTCTGGTGGAACTTTTGGGGTCACTTAAATATACTATCATGTCTTCTGCAAATAGTGATATTTTGACCTCTTCTTTTCTGATCTGTACCCCCTTGATCTCCTTTTGTTGTCTGATTGCTCTGGCTAGAACTTCAAGAACTATATTGAATAAGTAGGGAGAGAGTGGGCAGCCTTGTCTAGTCCCTGATTTTAGTGGGATTTTAGTGGGATTTAGTTTCTCTCCATTTAGTTTAATGTTAGCAACTGGTTTGCTGTATATGGCTTTTACTATGTTTAGGTATGGGCCTTGAATTCCTATTCTTTCCAGGACTTTTATCATGAAGGGGTGTTGAATTTTGTCAAATGCTTTCTCAGCATCTAATGAAATGATCATGTGGTTCT
The DNA here is from genome assembly GCF_021556685.1 of Rattus norvegicus. Classification (NCBI taxonomy): domain Eukaryota; kingdom Metazoa; phylum Chordata; class Mammalia; order Rodentia; family Muridae; genus Rattus; species Rattus norvegicus. The sequence continues at coordinate 18,912,638 of NC_141538.1, read as the reverse complement.
GTTCTTTCAGTTTGTTTACATAATGGATCACGTTGATGGTTTTCCATATATTAAACCATCCCTGCATGCCTGGGATGAAGCCTACTTGATCATGGTGGATGATTGTTTTGATGTGCTCTTGAATTCGGTTTGCCAGAATTTTATTGAGTATTTTTGCGTCGATATTCATAAGGGAAATTGGTCTGAAGTTCTCTTTCTTTGTTGGGTCTTTGTGTGGTTTAGGTATAAGAGTAATTGTGGCTTCGTAGAAGGAATTCGGTAGTGCTCCATCTGTTTCAATTTTGTGGAATAGTTTGGATAATATTGGTATGAGGTCTTCTATGAAGGTTTGATAGAATTCTGCACTAAACCCATCTGGACCTGGGCTCTTTTTGGTTGGGAGACCTTTAATGACTGCTTCTATTTCCTTAGGAGTTATGGGGTTGTTTAACTGGTTTATCTGTTCCTGATTTAACTTCGATACCTGGTATCTGTCTAGGAAATTGTCCATTTCCTGAAGATTTTCAAGTTTTGTTGAATATAGGTTTTTACAGTAAGATCTGATGATTTTTTGAATTTCCTCTGAATCTGTAGTTATGTCTCCCTTTTCATTTCTGATTTTGTTAATTTGGACACACCCTCTGTGTCCTCTCGTTAGTCTGGCTAAGGGTTTATCTATCTTGTTGATTTTCTCAAAAAACCAAATTTTGGTTCTGTTGATTCTTTCTATGGTCCTTTTTGTTTCTACTTGGTTGATTTCAGCTCTGAGTTTGATTATTTCCTGCCTTCTACTCCTCCTGGGTGTATTTGCTTCTTTTTGTTCTAGAGCTTTTAGGTGTGCTGTCAAGCTGCTGACATATGCTCTTTCCTGTTTCTTTCTGCAGGCACTCAGCGCTATGAGTTTTCCTCTTAGCACAGCTTTCATTGTGTCCCATAAGTTTGGGTATGTTGTACCTTCATTTTCATTAAATTCTAAAAAGTTTTTAATTTCTTTCTTTATTTCTTCCTTGACCAGGTTATCATTGAGTAGAGCATTGTTCAATTTCCACGTATATGTGGGCTTTCTTCCCTTATTGTTATTGAAGACCAGTTTTAGGCCGTGGTGGTCAGATAGCAAGCATGGAATTATTTCTATCTTTCTGTACCTGTTGAGGCCCGTTTTTTGACCAATTATATGGTCAATTTTGGAGAAAGTACCATGAGGAGCTGAGAAGAAGGTATATCCTTTTACTTTAGGATAGAATGTTCTATAAATATCCGTTAAGTCCATTTGGCTCATAACTTCTCTTAGTCTGTCGACATCACTGTTTAATTTCTGTTTCCATGATCTGTCCATTGATGAGAGTGGGGTGTTGAAATCTCCCACTATTATTGTGTGAGGTGCAATGTGTGTTTTGAGCTTTAGTAAGGTTTCTTTTACGTATGTAGGTGCCCTTGTATTTGGGGCATAGATATTTAGGATTGAGAGTTCATCTTGGTGGATTTTTCCTTTGATGAATATGAAGTGTCCTTCCTTATCTTTTTTGATGACTTTTAGTTGAAAATTGATTTTATTTGATATTAGAATGGCTACTCCAGCTTGCTTCTTCTGACCATTTTCTTGGAAAGTTGTTTTCCAGCCTTTCACTCTGAGGTAGTGTCTGTCTTTGTCTCTGAGGTGTGTTTCCTGTAGGCAGCAGAATGCAGGGTCCTCGTTGCATATCCAGTTTGTTAATCTATGTCTTTTTATTGGGGAGTTGAGGCCATTGATGTTGAGAGATATTAAGGAATAGTGATTATTGCTTCCCGTTATATTCATATTTGGATGTGAGGTTATGTTTGTGTGCTTTCATTCTCTTTGTTTTGTTGCCAAGACGATTAGTTTCTTGCTTCTTCTAGGGTATAGCTTGCCTCCTTATGTTTGGCTTTACCATTTATTATCCTTTGTAATGCTGGATTTGTAGAAAGATATTATGTAAATTTGATTTTGTCATGGAATATCTTGGTTTCTCCATCTATGTTAATTGAGAGTTTTGCAGGATACAGTAACCTGGGCTGGCATTTGTGTTCTCTTAGGGTCTGTATGACATCAGTCCAGGATCTTCTGGCCTTCATAGTTTCTGGCGAGAAGTCTGGTGTGATTCTGATAGGTCTGCCTTTATATGTTACTTGACCTTTTTCCCTTACTGCTTTTAATATTCTTTCTTTATTTTGTGCGTTTGGTGTTTTGACAATTATGTGACGGGAGGTGTTTCTTTTCTGGTCCAATCTATTTGGAGTTCTGTAGGCTTCTTTTATGTCTATGGGTATCTCTTTTTTTAGGTTAGGGAAGTTTTCTCTATGATTTTGTTGAAGATATTTACTGGTCCTTTGAGCTGGGAGTCTTCACTCTCTTCTATTCCTATTATCCTTAGGTTTGATCTTCTCATTGAATCCTGGATTTCCTGTATGTTTTGGACCAGTAGCTTTTTCCGCTTTACATTATCTTTGACAGTTGAGTCAATGATTTCTATGGAATCTTCTCCTCCTGAGATTCTCTCTTCCATCTCTTGTATTCTGTTGGTGAAGCTTGTATCTACAGCTCCTTGTCTCTTCTTTTGGTTTTCTATATCCAGGGTTGTTTCCATATGTTCTTTCTTGATTGCTTCTATTTCCATTTTTAATTCCTTCAACTGTTTGATTGTGTTTTCCTGGAATTCTTTCAGGGATTTTTGTGTCTCCTCTCTATGGGCTTCTACTTGTTTATTTATGTTTTCCTGGAATTCTTTCAGGGATTTTTGCGATTCTTTCAGGCATTTTTGTGATTCCTCTCCGTAGGCTTCTACTTGTTCTCTAAGGGATTTCTTCACGTCTTTCTTGAAGTCCTCCAGCATCATGATCAAAAATGATTTTGAAACTAGATCTTGCTTTTCTGGTGTGTTTCGATATTCCATGTTTGTTTTGATGGGAGAATTGGGCTCCGATGGTGCCATGTAGTCTTGGTTTCTGTTGCTTGGGTTCCTGTGCTTGCCTCTCGCCATCAGATTATCTCTAGTGTTACTTTGTTCTGCTATTTCTGACAGTGGCTAGACTGTCCTATAAGCCTGTGTGTCAGGAGTGCTGTAGACCTGTTTTCCTCTCTTTCAGTCAGTTATGGGGACAGAGTGTTCCGCTTTCTGGCGTGTAGTTTTTCCTCTCTACAGGTCTTCAGCTGTTCCTGTGGGCCTGTCTCTTGAGTTCACCAGGCAGCTTTCTTGCAGCAGAAAAGTTGGTCTTACCTGTGGTCCCGGGGCTCAAGTTCTCTCGTGGGGTGCTGCCCACGGGCTCTCTGCAGGGGCAGCAACCAGGAAGACCTGTGCCGCCGTTTCCGGGAGCTTCAGTGCACCAGGGTTCCAGATGGTCTTTGGCTTTTTCCTCTGGCGTCTGAGATGTGTGTGCAGAGAGCAGTCTCCTCTGGTTTCCCAGGCTTGTCTGCCTCTCTGAAGGTTTACCTCTCCCTCCCACGGGATTTGGGTGCAGAGAACTGTTTATCCGGTCTGCTTCCTTCAGGTTCCGGTGGTGCCTCAGGCACAGGGGTCCTGCTGCTCCTGGGCCCTCCCCCACGGGAGCCCAGAGGCCTTATACAGTTTCCTCTTGGGCCAGGGATGTGGGCAGGGGTGACCAGTGTTGGTGGTCTCTTCCACTCTGCAGCCTCAGGAGTGCCCACCTGACCAGGCGGTTGGGTCTCTCTCTCACAGGGTCTGGGGGCAGAGAGCTGCTGCGGGCCGGGATCCGCGGGTGTCGGGAGCTTTTCTTATAGCTCCTTTGTAGGGCTGAATTTGTAGTTAAGATATTGCTAAAATTTTGTTTTGTCATGAAATGTCATATTATCCATCTATGTTGATTACTATCCTGAGTATAGTCATCTTGGCTGATATACATGGTCTGCTAGTTTCTGCAGCATAGGTTTCCAGGCCTCTACTGGCTTTTAGAGCCTCAGGTATAATTGAGAAGTCAGAGGTAATTCTTACATTCTTTTGTTGTTTTTCTGTGTGCTGATTATGTGATGAGGAGACTTTCTTTTCTGATCTAATCTAGTTGGTGTTTTGTATGCATCTTATACCTCCAAAGGAATCTCCTTTTTTTGGTTAAGAAATTTTTCTATGATTTGTCAAAAATATTTCCTCGGCTTTTGACCAGAATATTTGCTCTTTCCTCTATCAACTCAGCAGATGAGATTCTTTCTTGCATCTCTTGTATTCTGTTGATGAAACTTGTCTCTATATATTCTGTTAGAATTTCTAGATTTTTCATTTCCAGAATTCCTTCAGTTTCAGTTTACTTTGTTGTTTCTATTTTCAATTTTAGGTCTTAAATAGTTTATTTGTTTCCTGTGTGTGTTTATGATTATGTGTGTGTTTTCCTGGATTTCTTTAAGGGATTTATTCATTTCCTTGCACTCTTTGTGTTTTCCTCGACTTCTTTAAGGGGTTTTCTAATTTCTTCTTTAAAGATTTCTCTGATTCCTCTCTGGATTTTCAGAAAATAATAGCTGTGTGTTTTCTGGTTTAAAACAACAACAACAACAACAAAAAAATGCTTGCAATCTATGGACTCTGGAGGTTCCAGTTACACATGTTTCTGGGTAGTGAAAGCTGATCCTTTGGAATGGAAATAAGTGAGGGTTCTGAAGGTATTCATAGGAGGAAGAGAGCAGAGTGTTGAACCAGAGACTATTTATTTTGTCTACTTGAAATGCAGGGAGCCAGGGAACATAGGCCACCACCAGAAGGGCTGCTATAGTATTGGGGATGAGACTGGGTGGGAGATCTAAAGTAACAGAATGAGAGGGTAAGATCTACAGACAGCCTACATATTTTCCTGGCAGAATGGTCTGTGGGTTAGCAGGGAGTTCCTGTTGGAGTTGGGAGCTGGGATAAAGCAACAAGTGCAGTTAGGAGAGGAAGGTCTTGGGATTCACAGTAGATGTGGGCAGAGGGGGAAAGAAGGGAACAATTATATATTCTGTTGCAAAAATAGGGCTAAGATTGGGGGATTTGCTTTGGAGGACAGGAGGGAGTATGAAGATCTCCAGTTAGCTTACAAGTTTTCTTGGCCTGCTCAGCTTGTGTGTTTGCATGGAATACCTGCTGATGCTGGTGACCAAAATACTGGGATGAATTAGGAGAAGGAAGATTGAAGGAGAAGTTTTTTGTAATCCACTGGGGATGGAGTAAGAGATGAAAGGGAGACTGTAGCACATGTTCTGCTACAGAGTTGGGGGTGAGACTTGAGGAATTGGAACTTGAGGAGCAGAAAAAGACATGAAGGTCTGTTGTCAGCCTATCTGGTTTTCTTCTAGGGTTGCTTCTGGTTTTTAAAGAGGGGGATGCATGTATACATATACATCAGGAAAAAAATGAGATGTTAAACAAAACTGGCCCCAGTCTACTGTCTACCAGTGGTTCCTTGGTATGTTGTCCTTTGCAGATAGTAGTAGGGCTTGACTTTGCAGTTGTGCCCAAATTCTTTTTTTTTTAAATTTAGAGAATACTTTATTAGTTTTTGTAATCAAACCCACGTAGATAAGACCTTACATATTTAATACAGCGTGTTACCCCTGTACAAATGGAAAAAACTTAAGTTCAACATTTCTAGACCAATATGGCTGTTAATTTCTGTACAGTGCCAACTCAACACAGTAAACGGGGATACTTTTTTCCAAAGTTGACAGCACAGCTAAAGTTTCAAAAAATTCAAATTATATATCTGTATATATATATATTTATATTTATATAAAAAGACCAATAATAGCAGTGTGTTATGCATCAACAGCAGCAACAGCTTTTCCAGGTTCTGCAGTCATCTGAACAAAACTGTAGAGACATCCAGCACACTCCATTAAAAAAAAAAAAAGTAAAAAAACAAAACCCGAGAAAACAGCACAGTTCTGTTACTCTTGTGGTACCTGGCACCATTTTTTTTAAATTAGCTTCTCAATCATCATCTGGAAAGAAAATTCTGAGCAACATCATTAAAAACAGCTCTGATAAAGCACGGTCACTACTACGTGTCATAAAGCAGGTACAAGCTATTTTACATCCACAGAGGTATGATACAGTACTGTCCTACATCTATAATACTAGAGGATACAATTTAAAAGTGTGCCCAAATTCTTAAGGACTCTGTCCTAGAGCAATTTCATAGTGCTTGATAGATGGTCTAATAAATTCATAAATAAACAAAATAAGGAGTAGGTAGACAAATAAATGAAAGGCTATTAAGATGGCTAACACCTGTATTGTATGACCCAGTGAAGGACAAATATCAGAATAAGACAAGACATACTCCAGTCCAAGGAGAGAAAGAGAAGGCTCTCAAAACTCACTAAGATAATACGAGGACAAATGAAAAATGTGGAGAATATGACAAGTGACAACTTGTTTCTAGTTACGAAGAGAAGGAGAAGTGGTCCATTCCTGGAATCTGTAGGTGGAGGCAGGAAGTTCAGAAAATTCAAAGTTATCCTCTTTTACACATTTACTTTATGGATGTCTACTGCAATGGTGCTAGGGAGTTACCATTTACTGTCATCCTTAAATGTCATTCAAGTTCCTGGCCCAGGATTCAAGACTCCAACTCCAGCTTCTCAGGTAGACAGATTTACACAGCTAAGCTATTTCATATTGCCAAGATTATTTTAACTTTGCCAGTGTTGTTCTTTTCTGAATAGTTGTTACCCAGGATCATCTTGCCCACCTAGTAGGATAGTCTTTTGTTTTGTTTTGTTTTTTAACAAGAGCACAGGGAACTTAACAGCAGACAAGGATCTAACATTATCTGCACCCTTGTGCTGTCCTTTAGCTGGAGATGAGCCTGGTGTCTGGTCAATCCTGGTGAACAAACATCTATACCCCAGCATCATCAATTTCCCTTGTGTCTAACAGTCTAACAGACTACTTATGTCTAGACTATTTGGGGGGTCAGCACTCCCATAACTAAATTCCATTTTCTACGTTTTAATGTTTCCTAAGTATATTTTTTATTTAAAAAATGCTTTCAGCATCAACTCTATTAGTTTGAGTTTCTTCTTACATCATGTCCCCTTGTTAGAACTCCTTTAAAACTTTTATAAGCTCTAATTTAAAATTCTGTGTCATAGAGGCCTGCAAACTCAGAGTCTTCTTGTTTGATCACCTGAGAAAGTAGATCAGGGTCAAAACCACCTGAAGCTCCATAACCTCTATTTGAGAGGTAATGAGCTGAGTCAAATAGTTCAAAATGCAAATGATAGACATAATACAATCAAAAGGAAAATACATAAACCTGCATGGCTCATATTTTTCATGCTCACAAAACCAGTGCAATGCAGATGACACCACCAACTCCAAATTTTATTTGAAGAATTAATCTGATCCCCCTGAGCCACAGTTTCACAGACTTCTGTGTGTCTCTGAGACTGAATCTAAGAAAACAATTTCCAAGGCAGTTAATTTTGAGCTGAAAATCTTTCAGTTCAAGCAAAGACACTTTGGCCTCAGAACTGCTCTGACCTCAGTGATCTTAATGCCATTACAGAAAGTGTTATTTCTAGTGGCTGACTGAAAAGCTAAATGTTTCAAAGTTTCAGTTGGACACCATGAATAAATTATGGAGATTTATTGCACAGCCTTGTCATTGCAGATAATATATCAAATAGCTCAAAATTTGTAAGAGAATATATTTATAAAGACTCACTAAACATGCATATTAATTAGCTCAGGTATGCTAATCAAATTGTGATGTATGCACATGTCAAAACATTATGTCATAATTAGTAAATATACAAAATTTTATTTGTTTATTTTATGCCAGTAAAACGATACAATATTAAATATCTTACAAAACAGGCACCAAATTGAACTTAAGATCAAATCAATAGCTGGGACCTTATTCCTGATACTATAAACTTAACAGCTACCTATGACTGGTGACATCATAGACCATAAGGAAGAACCTACTATTGTCAATTTTCTAGACTTGTACAATTCCCAGTGTAGTCTAAACTCCTAGGGAGTGCCACTGTTAAGAAGTGTGTTCTATTTAGAGTAGGCATGACCTTGTTGGAAGAAGTATATCAGGTTCAGTGTCTTTTGCTCTCTTTGTGCTTCCTGATATTTTGGTTGTAAAACTTTCAGCTACACTCCAGCGCCATATCTACATGCATGTCACCATGCTTCCCACCATGATAATAATGGATAAATCCTCTGAATTGTAAGCCAGCCCCCAATTAAATGTTTGCCTTTATAAGAGTTGCCTTGGTTATTGTATCTCTTCTCAGAAATAGAACTTTGACTAAGACACCTCTTATCAAAGAAGCTTCTTTTTGCAGCAAGCAAAGGCCTTCAGAGAAATCCACAATCGGTAAAAATGTACAAAATGACTGATAATAGCATAACCATCCTCCAATACATCTCAACATAACTTCTACAACTAAGTCTCATGGAACATCATGGGGGGTGGCAAAAAGATTGGAGAAGACAGAAGGCCAGAACATCTGGTGTGAGATACTGTCATCTACATATGACCTGTACTCATGAAATTGCAACAAAATATGATCCCGAGAAAGACATGTACATGACAACACCAGCTGACATGTCAAAGTAAATGACTCACAAGGTTGTATCCCTAGATAAAGAGTTACAAGAAATTAATGACGGCTGAGAGAATATATCAATTTTTATCAAAGAATAAGCTCCTGATAGGCTATCCAATTCTAAATGGTCAGCCCTAAGCACATATACCTGTCAACAACAATAAATGGAATCAACAGGTTGAATTTATTTATACAAATATATAAGAAAAAATAATAAAAGAGAAGTGGTCATGAAGTTCAGAGGAAGAGGGGTAGGGACATGGAAGGATTTAGAAAGAAAAGAAAGTGGAGAAGGGGGGTGTAAATGATATAATTACAATACTCATGTATTAAATTCTAAAAAATATATAAAATTATTTTTAAACTTCAATAGGTCATGTTCATAGAATATTTTAGTAGAATGTTGTTATTAATTCTTTGAGAATTTCATATATGCCTGCAGTGTATTTTGGTCATAATTATCCCTCGTTCCTTCTGAAACTGCTTCTAGATCTACTCACCACTCACCTATATCCTCTCAATTCCATGTCCTCTATTTTTTATAAAGAACAACTCAGAGTAAAGCTATGCTGTCTACAGATTCTTGGGTGTGGACGATCAACCGGAACCTGCTTGACCTACCACAGGCTGCACTTTAAAAGAAAATCCACACTTTCTCTTACAAAATCCATCAATTGTCAATAGCACCTCATTTTCCCCCACCCACCTCCATGCCCATTGTTGACTGTCCTGATTTTATGAGGTCTTGTGCAAGCAACCACTGATGTTTAAGTTCATGAGTGCAGAGGTTCTTCTACACCCAGGAAATAATGTTTAGCTTTGCTCATCCCTTACCTCTGGCTCCTACAATTCTGCTCTCTCATCCTGATGGCATCTAGAACTCTGAAGTGAGGTGATATGATGTAGATACCCCATTTGTGGCTGAGCACACCACAAACTAATGCTTGCACTTGGAACAATTATGTTTCTACTTTAATCCCATCAACTACACAAAGAAACTGGTCATGAAGTCTGCTCATAGAATATTTTTAAGTTAAGTATTCCATGGAGCAGAAACATTGTATCAAGATGCACTTAGCTAATTGTCCTGTTAAAATGCAAGCAAATTTTTTTCTTGATTGTATGTAAATTTATTTATCACAAAATAATACGTTGTATTATTTTAGATTACTAGTCTACAGTTTTAAAAGGTCAGATAAGCAAACCACTATGCTGTCCACAAAATTCTTGCATAAAACAAGATAGAAGTAGCAATAGAAAGAGACGAAAATATGTACAGAAAACATAAGCATATGCAGATGAGAAGATATATTATTAGATGCATAGACTTGACCCATCCAGCAGGTCCAGTTATTCAGGGTCCTGAAGAGGCACTACCTGAGGATCAAAGGGGGGAGAAAAGGAGACCAAGCAAGGTTCTGTTGTCAAGTTCTCATTTATTGGGGTGAGCGTTACAGCTTATAAGGTATTCAGATAGGGGGAGTGACCTTTGTGAAACACAAAGGAGGGAGGCGAGGGTATTCAGGCAGTGATAGCAGGAAGCAAAGAGGTCAGGCAGTAAACGAAGAGGTCAGGAGGTGGAGACATCTAGTGTTTGCTCAGGCTGAAACATCCTGCGATTGTTATCTTCCTGTGCCGTCAGTATGTGGGAAAGGCTTTTGTCCAACAATCTCACGGCTTTATGGCAGTCATCTCAGGACTGAGCATCTGTGGCCATACAGCCCAGAGTCACGTAGCCATTCTGAGCTCTACTGTCATAAAATGGCCAGGCCCAAATTCAATACGGCTCCCTACATAGACTCATGAAAAAGGTGTTCTGTAGCAAGGACTCAGCCATCCATAGCTGAGTTTCGGGAGGAACTCAATTGGAGAAAGGAGTAGGAAAGCTGTGTAGTGGGTAAAAAGACAGCTTCAGGCATGCTCTAAGTAGACTCCATTGGCCTGGAAATGCCAACAGTAGGTACCCAGAGACAGAACATACTATGTGATAGATAGAGGTCAAATCTAATTTTAAATTGACAAAAGAGATAGTAATTAATAAAGTTGTATGTTTCTCATTTTGACCTGCTTATTTCAAGTTGCTTGGTATAGGTGTCTAGTTTCCTGGCTGATCAGGGTATAATCTAGATTTCTACAAGTCTGGCTTCTAGAAATAATTTAATCCTTATGAAGTCAAGGGTCTGGATCCTGTCAATTCAACTTGAAAACTTAGGTAAATTGAAGAAAAATATTATGTGTACATATTAACACTTCACCATAGAGAACTGTGGGACAATGAACTGTGCCAGGACAATGAACTTGGTAAGGATGAGTGGGTTTAGACTCCCTGGCACCCAGGCACCCACCTGAGATAGTAGGTGGCTCCCTGTTCCCTGTCAGATTCATGGCCTGGAACACGTGCCACAACCCCACATAGGAAATTTGATCTGTGGTCACTTAGCCCAGAATAGAGTTCTCCATGCTAATGAGGTATCTAGAGATCAAGAAGGCGTTAGCCTATAAGCTTCCTTACTGGACATTCCTTCCTGCAAAAGGTATTTTTTTTTTATTAACTTGAGCATTTCTTTTTTTTTTAACATTTTATTTTTTTTATTAACTTGAGTATTTCTTATATACATTTCCAGTGTTATTCCCTTTACCGGTATCCGGGCAAACATCCCCCTCCCCCCTCGCCTTCCTTATGGGTTTTCCCCTCCCAACCCTCCCCCCATTGCCGCCCTCCCCCCACCAGCCTAGTTCACTGGGGGTTCAGTCTTAGCAGGACCCAGGGCTTCCCCTTCCACTGGTGCTCTTACCAGGATATTCATTGCTACCTATGAGGTCAGAGTCCAGGGTCAGTCCATGTATAGTCTTTAGGTAGTGGCTTAGTCCCTGGAAGCTCTGGTTGCTTGGCATTGTTGTACATATCGGGTCACGAGCCCCTTAAACCTCTGCCAGTTCTTTCTCTGATTCCTTCAACGGGGGTCCTATTCTCAGTTCAGTGGTTTGCTGCTGGCATTCCCCTCTGTATTTGCTGTATTCTGGCTGTGTCTCTCAGGAGCGATCTACATCCGGCTCCTGTCGGTCTGCACTTCTTTGCTTCATCCATCTTGTCTAATTGGGTGGCTGTATATGTATGGGCCACATGTGGGGCAGGCTCTGAATGGGTGTTCCTTCAGTCTCTGTTTTAATCTTTGCCTCTCTCTTCCCTGCCAAGGGTATTCTTGTTCCCCTTTTAAAGAAGGAGTGAAGCATTCACATTTTGATCATCCGTCTTGAGTTTCATTTCTTCTAGGCATCTAGGGTAATTCAAGCATTTGGGCTAATAGCCACTTATCAATGAGTGCATACCATGTATGTCTTTCTGTGATTGGGTTAGCTCACTCAGGATGATATTTTCCAGTTCCAACCATTTGCCTACGAATTTCATAAAGTCACTGTTTTTGATAGCTGAGTAATATTCCATTGTGTAGATGTACCACATTTTCTGTATCCATTCCTCTGTTGAAGGGCATCTGGGTTCTTGCCACCTTCTGGCTATTATAAATAAGGCTGCAATGAACATAGTGGAGTACGTGTCTTTTTTATATGTTGGGGCATCTTTTGGGTATATGCCCAAGAGAGGTATACCTGGATCCTCAGGCAGTTCAATGTCCAATTTTCTGACGAACCTCCAGACTGATTTCCAGAATGGTTGTATCAGTCGACAATCCCACCAACAATGGAGGAGTGTTCCTCTTTCTCCACATCCTCGCCAGCATTTGCTGTCACCTGAGTTTTTGATCTTAGCCATTCTCACTGGTGGGAGGTGAAATCTCAGGATTGTTTTGATTTGCATTTCCCTTATGACTAAAGATGTTGAACATTTCTTTAGGTGTTTCTCAGCCATTCGGCATTCCTCAGCTGTGAATTCTTTGTTTAGCTCTGAACCCCATTTTTAATAGGGTTATTTGTCTCCCTGCCGTCTAACTTCTTGAGTTCTTTGTATATTTTGGATATTAGGCCTCTATCTGTTGTAGGATTGGTAAAGATCTTTTCCCAATCTGTTGGTTGCCGATTTGTCCTAACCACAGTGTTCTTTGCCTTACAGAAGCTTTGCAGTTTTATGAGATCCCATTTGTCGGTTCTTGATCTTAGAGCATAAGCCATTGGTGTTTTGTTTAGGAAATTTTTTCCAGTGCCCATGTGTTCCAGATGCTTCCCTAGTTTTTCTTCTATTAGTTTGAGTGTGTCTGGTTTGATGTGGAGGTCCTTGATCCACTTGGACTTAAGCTTTGTACAGGGTGATAAGCATGGATCGATCTGCATTCTTCTACATGTTGACCTCCTGTTGAACCAGCACTATCTTTTTTCCATTGGATGGTTTTGGCTCCTTTGTCAAAAAATCAAGTGACCATAGGTGTGTGGGTTCATTTCTGGGTCTTCAATTCTATTCCATTGGTCTATCTGTCTGTCTCTGTACCAATACCAGGCAGTTTTTATCACTATTGCTCTGTAATACTGCTTGAGCTCAGGGATAGTGATTCGCCCTGAAGTCCTTTTATTGTTGAGGATACTTTTAGCTATCCTGGGTTTTTTGTTATTCCAGATGAATTTGCAAATTGTTCTGTCTAACTCTTTGAAGAATTGGATTGGTATTTTGATGGGGATTGCATTGAATCTGTAGATTGCTTTTGGTAAAATGGCCATTTTTACTATATTAATCCTGCCAATCCATGAGCATGGGAGATCTTTCCATCTTCTGAGGTCTTCTTCAATTTCCTTCTTCAGTGTCTTGAAGTTCTTATTGTACAGATCTTTTACTTGCTTTGCTAAAGTCACACCGAGGTACTTTATATTATTTGGGTCTATTATGAAGGGTGTCGTTTCCCTTATTTCTTTCTCGGCTTGTTTCTCTTTTGTATAGAGGAAGGCAACTGATTTATTTGAGTTAATTTTATACCCAGCCACTTTGCTGAAGTTGTTTATCAGCTTTAGTAGTTCTCTGGTGGAACTTTTGGGATCACTTAAATATACTATCATATCATCTGCAAATAGTGATATTTTGACTTATTTTTTTCCGATCTGTATCCCCTTGACCTCCTTTTGTTGTCTGATTGCTCTGGCTAGAACTTCAAGAACTATATTGAATAAGTAGGGAGAGAGTGGGCAGCCTTGTCTAGTCCCTGATTTTAGTGGGATTGCTTCAAGTTTCTCTCCATTTAGTTTAATGTTAGCAACTGGTTTGCTGTATATGGCTTTTACTATGTTGAGGTATGGGCCTTGAATTCCTATTCTTTCCAGGACTTTTATCATGAAGGGGTGTTGAATTTTGTCAAATGCTTTCTCAGCGTCTAATGAAATGATCATGTGGTTTTGTTCTTTCAGTTTGTTTATATAATGGATCACGTTGATGGTTTTCCGTATATTAAACCATCCCTGCATGCCTGGGATGAAGCCTACTTGGTCATGGTGTATGATTGTTTTGATGTGCTCTTGGATTCGGTTTGCCAGAATTTTGTTGAGTATTTTTGCGTCGATATTCATAAGGGAAATTGGTCTGAAGTTCTCTTTCTTTGTTGTGTCTTTGTGTGGTTTAGGTATAAGAGTAATTGTGGCTTCGTAGAAGGTATTCGGTAGTGATCCATCTGTTTCAATTTTGTGGAATAGTTTGGATAATATTGGTATGAGGTCTTCTATGAAGGTTTGATAGAATTCTGCACTAAATCCATCTGGACCTGGGCTCTTTTCCGTTGGGAGACCTTTAATGACTGCTTCTATTTCCTTAGGAGTTATGGGGTTGTTTATCTGGTTTATCTGTTCCTGATTTAACTTCGGTACCTGGTATCTGTCTAGGAAATTGTCCATTTCCTGAAGATTTTCAAGTTTTGTTGAATCTACGGTTTTATAGTAAGATCTGATGATTTTTTGAATTTCCTCTGAATCTGTTGTTATGTCTCCCTTTTCATTTCTGATTTTGTTAATTTGGACGCATTCTCTGTGTCCTCTCGTTAGTCTGGCTAAGGGTTTATCTATCTTGTTGATTTTCTCAAAGAACCAAGTTTTGGTTCTGTTGATTGTTTCTATGGTCCTTTCTGTTTCTACTTGGTTGAATTCAGCTCTGAGTTTGATTATTTCCTGCCTTCTACTCCTCCTGGGTGTATTTGCTTCTTTTTGTTTTAGAGCTTTTAGGTGTGCTGTCAAGCTGCTGACATATGCTCTTTCCTGTTTCTTTCTGCAGGCACTCAGCGCTATGAGTTTTCCTCTTAGCACAGCTTTCATTGTGTCCCATAAGTCTGGGTATGGTGTACCTTCATTTTCATTAAATTCTAAAACGTTTTTAATTTCTTTCTTTATTTCTTCCTTGACCAGGTTATCATTGAGTAGAGCATTGTTCAATTTCCAAGTATATGTGGGCATTCTTCCTTGATTGTTATTGAAGACCAGTTTTAGGCCGTGGTGGTCCGAAAGCACGCATGGGATTATTTCTATCTTTCTGTACCGGTTGAGGCCCGTTTTTTGACCAAGTATATGGTCAATTTTTGGAGAAAGTATCATGAGGAGCTGAGAAGAAGGTATATCCTTTTGCTTTAGGATAGAATGTTCTATAAATATCCGTTAAGTCCATTTGGCTCATGACTTCTCTTAGTCTGTCTACATCTCTGTTTAATTTCTGTTTCCATGATCTGTCCATTGATGAGAGTGGAGTGTTGAAATCTCCCACTATTATTGTGTGAGGTGCAATGTGTGTTTTGAGCTTTAGTAAGGTTTCTGTTACATATGTAGGTGCCCTTGTATTTGGGGCATAGATATTTAGGATTGAGAGTTCATCTCGGTGGATTTTTCCTTTGATGAATATGAAGTGTCCTTCCTTAACTTTTTGATGACTTTTAGTTGAAAATTGATTTTATTTGATATTAGAATGGCTACTCCAGCTTGCTTCTTCTGACCATTTGCTTGGAAAGTTGTTTTCCAGCCTTTCACTCTGAGGTAGTGTCTGTCTTTGTCTCTGAGGTGTGTTTCCTGTAGGCAGCAGAATGCAGGGTCCTCGTAGCATATCCAGTTTGTTAATCTATGTCTTTTTATTGGGGAGTTGAGGCCATTGATGTTGAGAGATATTAAGGAATAGTGATTATTGCTTCCCATTATATTCATATTTGGATGTGAGGTTATGTTTGTGTCCTTTCATTCTCTTTGTTTTGTTGCCAAGACGATTAGTTTCTTGCTTCTTCTAGGGTATCGCTTGCCTCCTTATGTTGGGCTTTACCATTTATTATCCTTTGTAGTGCTGGATTTGTAGAAAGATATTGTGTAAATTTGGTTTTGTCATGGAATATCTTGGTTTCTCCATCTATGTTAATTGAGAGTTTTGCAGGATACAGTAACCTGGGCTGGCATTTGTGTTCTCTTAGGGTCTGTATGACATCAGTCCAGGATCTTCTGGCCTTCATAGTTTCTGGCGAGAAGTCTGGTGTGATTCTGATAGGTCTGCCTTTATATGTTACTTGACCTTTTTCCCTTACTGCTTTTAGTATTCTTTCTTTATTTTGTGCGTTTGGTGTTTTGACAATTATGTGACGGGAGGTGTTTCTTTTCTGGTCCAATCTATTTGGAGTTCTGTAGGCTTCTTGTATGCCTATGGGTATTTCTTTTTTTAGGTTAGGGAAGTTTTCTTCTATGATTTTGTTGAAGATATTTACTGGTCCTTTGAGCTGGGAGTCTTCACTCTCTTCTATACCTATTATTCTTAGGTTTGATCTTCTCATTGAGTCCTGGATTTCCTGTATGTTTTGGACCAGTAGCTTTTTCCGCTTTACATTATCTTTGACAGTTGAGTCAATGATTTCTATGGAATCTTCTGCTCCTGAGATTCTCTCTTCCATCTCTTGTATTCTGTTGGTGAAGCTTGTATCTACAGCTCCTTGTCTCTTCTTTTGGTTTTCTATATCCAGGGTTGTTTCCATGTGTTCTTTCTTGATTGCTTCTATTTCCATTTTTAATTCCTTCAACTGTTTGATTGTGTTTTCCTGGAATTCTTTCAGGGATTTTTGTGATTCTTTCAGGGATTTTTGCGATTCCTCTCTGTAGGCTTCTACTTGTTTATTAATGTTTTCCTGTGTTTCCCTAAGGGAGTTCTTCCTGTCTTTCTTGAAGTCCTCCAGCATCATGATCAAATATGATTTTGAAACTAGATCTTGCTTTTCTGGTGTGTTTCGATATTCCATGTTTGTTTTGGTGGGAGAATTGGGCTCTGATGATGCCATGTAGTCTTGCTTTCTGTTGCTTGGGTTCCTGCGCTTGCCTCTCGCCATCAGATTATCTCTAGTGTTACTTTGTTCTGCTATTTCTGACAGTGGCTAGACTGTCCTATAAGCCTGTGTGTCAGGAGTGCTGTAGACCTGTTTTCCTCTCTTTCAGTCAGTTATGGGGACAGAGTGTTCTGCTTTCGGGTGTGTAGTTTTTCCTCTCTACAGGTCTTCAGCTGTTCCTGTGGGCCTGTGTCTTGAGTTCACCAGGCAGCTATCTTGCAGCAGAAAATTTGGTCTTACCTGTGGTCCCGAGGCTCATGTTCGCTCATGGGGTGCTGCCCACGGGCTCTCTGTGGCAACAGCAACCGGGAAGACCTGTGCCGCCCCTTCCGGGAGCTTCAGTGCACCAGGATTCCAGATGGGGTTTGGTGTTTTCTTCTGGCGTCCGAGATGTATGTACAGAAAGCAGTCTCTTCTGGTTTCCCAGGCTTGTCTGCCTCGCTGAAGGTTTAGCTCTCCCTCCCATGGGATTTGGGTGCAGAGAACTGTTTATCTGGTCTGTTTCCTTCAGGTTCCGGCGGTGTCTCAGGCAGGGGTCCTGCCGCTCCTGGGCCCTCCCCCATGGGAGCCCAGAGGCCTTATACAGTTTCCTCTTGGGCCAGGGATGTGGGCAGTTGTGGGCAGTGTTGGTGGTCTCTTCTGCTCTGCAGCCTCAGGAGTGCCCACCTGACCAGGCGGTGAGGTCTCTTTCCCACGGGGTCTGGCTTGAGCATTTCTTATATACATTTCGAGTGTTATTCCCTTTCCCGGTTTCCGGGCAAACATCCCTCTCCCCTCTCCCCTCTCCCCTTCTTTATGGGTATTCCCCTCCCCATCCTCCCCCCCTTGCCGCCCTCCCCCCAACAATCTAGTTCACTGGGGGTTGAGTCTTAGCAGGACCCAGGGCTTCCCTTTCCCCTGGTGCTCTTACTAGGATATTCATTGCTA
Source organism: Rattus norvegicus (assembly GCF_021556685.1). NCBI lineage: Eukaryota > Metazoa > Chordata > Mammalia > Rodentia > Muridae > Rattus > Rattus norvegicus. The sequence goes on along the minus strand of NC_141538.1, from coordinate 18,894,893 downwards.
CCTATGAGGTCAGAGTCCAGGGTCAGTCCATGTATAGTCTTTAGGTAGTGGCTTAGTCCCTAGAAGCTCTGGTTGCTTGGCATTGTTGTCCCCTTCAAGCTCTTCCAGTTCTTTCTCTGATTCCTTCAACAGGGGTCCTATTCTCAATTCAGTGGTTTGCTGCTGGCATACGCCTCTGTGTTTGCTGTATTCTGGCTGTGTCTCTCAGGAGAGATCTAGATCCGGCTCCTGTTGGCCTGCACTTCTTTGCTTCATTCATCTTGTCTAATTGGATGGCTGTATATGCATGGGCCACATGTGGGGCAGGCTCTGAACGGGTGTTCCTTCTGTGTCTGTTTTAATCTTTGCCTCTCTATTCCCTGCCAAGGGTATTCTTGTTCCCCTTTTAAAGGAGTGAAGCATTCACATTTTGATCATCTGTCTTGAGTTTCATTTCTTCTAGGCATCTAGGGTAATTCAAGCATTTGGGCTAATAGCCACTTATCAATGAGTGCATACCATGTATGTCTTTCTGTGATTGGGTTAGCTCACTCAGGATGATATTTTCCAGTTCCAACCATTTGCCTACGAATTTCATAAAGTCATTGTTTTTGATAGCTGAGTAATATTCCATTGTGTAGATGTACCACATTTTCTGTATCCATTCCTCTGTTGAAGGGCATCTGGATTCTTTCCAGCTTCTGGCTATTATAAATAAGGCTGCGATGAACATAGTGGAGCACGTGTCTTTTTTATATGTTGGGGCATCTTTTGGGTATATGCCCAAGGGAGGTATAGCTGGATCCTCAGGCAGTTCAATGTCCAATTTTCTGAGGAATCTCCAGACTGATTTCCAGAATGGTTGTACCAGTCTGCAATCCCACCAACAATGGAGGAGTGTTCCTCTTTCTCTGCATCCTCGCCAGCATCTGCTGTCACCTGAGTTTTTGATCTTAGCCATTCTCACTGGTGTGAGGTGAAATCTCAGGGTTGTTTTGATTTGCATTTCCCTTATGACTAAAGATGTTGAACATTTCTTTAGGTGTTTCTCAGCCATTCGGCATTCCTCAGCTGTGAATTCTTTGTTTAGCTCTGAACCCCATTTTTTAATAGTGTTATTTGTCTCCCTGAAGTCTAACTTCTTGAGTTCTTTGTGTATTTTTGATATAAGGCCTCTACCTGTTGTAGGATTGGTAAGGATCTTTTCCCAATCTGTTGGTTGCCGTTTTGTCCTAACCACAGTGTCCTTTGCCTTACAGAAGCTCTGGAAAAGGTTTTTAATCTCTGGTCTACCCTGAGGATGCGGTATGTGCCCATTTTCCAAGATTAACAATCAATAAACAGTTTGGAACCAAGGACTGTCTTTTTCATCAAAGCCTGCCATGAGAAGAATGGAGAAAGCCTTCACCTACAGAGATGTGCCATCTAAGCTCCAACAGAAGTCCCCTGTGTGCTCCCAAGCAACTGCTACTTAAGGTAATGACTTTCACAGATGAATTAAGCAAGAGTTCTTCTCCTGCCCCTGGTCCCTGGCTTGTCCTTACCCCTAGGAGTAAGGACCTTCATTTTCTGGCTCCTCCAAGGCTTCTAGCAGCTTCTGGATGTGTTCAGGAATTTGGGAGTCCCCAGCCCTGGGCTCTACATCATAGGTTCATGGACCACCCCCCAACCCTCTATTTCCAACTCTTCTGTGTGGTTTCCAGTGGCAACCGGATACCAGGAAGTCAGGGAATCCCAGCTTTGGCCTACCATCCCTGGGTTGTGCCTGTGCAAGCAGCCATTCCCAGACCCCAGCATCAGGGTGAAACATGAAACCACAAAGAAGTAAAAAGAAGTACTTATATGACATTTTAACACAGAATGATAAATTATATATAAATGGTTACAGAATGTAAAGAGGGCTTAGGCTAAGAGGTCAGCAAATTGTAAAAAAATAAATACATTGGGTGAAATAACAGAATATAAAGGCCATTTCAAAATGTTAACTCATGCAGACTAATGTCCCTAATGCTTTCAGTTCTGAATCATCTCTATGGGTTAAAGCCTTTCTCTTCTTTACAGTATGAAAGACTAGAGAACATATTCAAGAGAATATATATTCTTCCTCCATGCAGACCTGGAGAATAAAGAGTTCTTTTTCAATTATGTCTAGATTGCCTTCAGGTCACTATATTCTCTGGGCCAAAGTAGGATGTTTGCAGATGATGCATTCTGTTTCTGCATGACTGATAGCAGGAGAGATTCCAGCATCTTTTCCTCTAACTAATGACTGTGTCCCAAGATAACATTTAGAAATTACTTTGGATTGTGATAAACAGAAGAAACCGCTTAAGAATAAAAGTGTGCTCTAATTTCACCTTATCGTTTTGTTCACTGTCTTTATCTGGCATGTGCAAGCATGGGGCATTAATCATGCTGGGCTCTCTGTAGCAATGCTGAGAGCTGTTCAGAGATGCATGTGGTGACACATCATAAAAGCTTAAGACTTGGAAAATCTAGCTAAACAATTGGTATATTTCCAGATCACATAGTCGTATTTGCCCCAGGTCAGGAATGATCAAAAATTCAAAACATGTTTACTTAAATGATCTAGTAAGATGAACTCATCCTTAGATACACTTAGAGAAGAAGGTATTGCTACCTAATTTGCAGAATGCTAGAATAAGTTAGAAGCTACTACGAAGTGATCGTATGATAAACTGAAGCATTTCTTCCCCTTAGTTCACAAAGGAAACCACACATCTCTGAGAGCAGTTACTGAAGTACCCTGAGTCATGGTGACCTTCGGAGTGTCACAAAGCAACACAGTAGCCATGGTCAGTTTGTACAGTTCAGAGACCTCCATTTCAGGCCTTTCCAAAGTCCACTAATTAGGAGTAGGGAATCTCTTCAGCTTTAAAGAGAATTTAGAAGAGTACACCCTAATTAGAACTTGAGTATTCTTTGGCCACATCTCAGCTATTTTTACACATAAAGAAATGCCAAAAGGATTTCTTTTGAGTGTATTTCTGTGGCTTGAGAGTACATGTTCACTATACCCTGTGTCTATAACATGGAAGGGAGAGGATTGGAGGGGTATGCAGAGCTTTAATAAGTCTTTGAATTTTGATCTTGAATATTGTGTCTGTAGATCATATCATTCTATTGCATTTTTGGTCGTGAGAATCTAGCTTGGTCCTCCACAATGAGAACTTGCTGAAGGCTGGCATTCAATTGGTACTTGTCATCATCAAAACAAGAGAACATGTGATACTCCTACTAAGAAAAAGGGAGGGACCGCCACCATTTCTTGCTTCATATGAGAAGACTGAAAACAGTTGAGGACATTTTGGGGTGCTAGAAATGAACAAGACCTATTAGTGAGTTTGCTTTCGAGTAACAAGGGGTTCAGACACCCTTTGGTCAAGCTTTGTGCTTTTGTAAATAAGAAGAATGTGTAAGTTAATATAGACAATCAGCCTGTGAAGCCTTATTTACAAAGAAGATAGCAGAGTAATCAAACGCATACACACTAGGAAGAAAGCAAGTGACCTGTCAGTGATGACCCACTGGAGTATGGGTGTGTGTTTATGGGCTCAGAGATATTTGTGAGAAGCGCCTAGTCAGTGCATACCAATTACGAAAATCAAGTTACAGAGCTGTGTTGTGAATGCCCGTGTCATTGATTGGAAGCTGTGGAACCTGCTCATTACAGGTTAATTTGCTCTTACCAATCTAGATCAAAGTCACAAATCACTGGTCCTGGCATTAACAAAATACTAACAGCTCCTGGACAGGGGAGGACCACATAGATTTCCCTCTGGTTGAATAAAGGAGATAGGCACTTTGTCTCATTAGAATAAGGAGAGGAAAGTATGACAAGAAAGTAGATTATTGTTTCCTGGCTGTCTACTGTGCTGGGAAACTAGGATCCAAGATCAGCACGTGAAAGTAGTCACTTTGCAGAGGAAGACTGGAAGCCATGCCTTTCTGGAACAGGGTGAAAGAACCCAGGAAATAAAAGTGAGAGGAGACAACTATGAGAGGACCTAAGACCAACACTTCCAGGTGTTTGGGGGTTCGTTTCTGGTTTCAAAGCCCACTTCCATTCTTTGAAATGCTTCATACTTCTTTAATAAACTTTATTCTTATTACATACTTTATTAATATGAAGAGACACTGTAACTAAGGCAGCTTATAAAAGAAAGCTTTTAATTCAGAAATTGGTTACAGTTTCAGCAGATGAGTCCATGAATTCAGCAGGTAGATATGGCACTAGAGTAGTACCTGAGAGATTATATTTCAGAGAGTAAGAGGTGGGCTGGGGTGGGCTTTTAAAACTTCCAAGCCCATCTACAGTGACAAACCTCTTCCAACAAGGCTAAACCTCATTGTTCTTCCTAAACAATTCAACTAACTGGGGACTTAACATTCAAGAATATCAGTCTATGGGAGCCGTTCTCATTCAAACCACCACAATACCTAACTTGAAAGGCAGGGACTTTACATCCTGTTCTATTGACTGCCAGGCTTTTCCATTAATCTGTACAATGCCTTTATCATAAATGAATAATATTGTCTTTGAACTTCCTTTGAATCTGAACACTTTCATTAATGAGACTATAAAAACCTAAAAGAGAACCTTTTCCCCAGCAACACTGGGGAAATATTTTCCCAAGGTAAAGCAAAATCTATAGCTGGGCATGGTTTTGGACTAGTATAGAGCAGACCAATCCCCAATGTTGTTTTTCATGATTTGAATAGTAACATCCCTTCCAATATCCATATGTTGATGTTTATATGGTAATACTAGGAAAGAAGGACAGTGTCATAAAGTCCAAGCCCTAGTGATGACCTAAGGCCATTGTGAAGGATACTTCCCAATTCCTTTGGCCTCTAATGCTTCTGCTCTTTCTTCTATGCACATACAGAGAGCAGTCTTCACTAATTCCAATGCCAGCTTTTTTCCAAACTTCATGCTGTAAGACACATTTTTGTTCTTTATAAATTTCTCAGTGTTTGGTATTTTGTTATAGCAGCACAAACAGCTTAAAATTGGCACTCATACTAAATTCCTGTAAAATCAATTATGTCAATTTTTAATTTATTTATTCATCTATTCATGTATTTATTGATTGACTTAGTTATTTATTGGTTTTAATGGCAGTCATGCAAAAGGGGTCCTTTCTAAATGAGAGATCTGACCAAAGAAATCTGTCTGTTTTAACTTCATAAGTAAAATAAATTTCAAGTAACAACCTACGACATCTCTCATAGAAGAAAGGGGCTAAACACAGTAAAGCAATCCTTTCAGTCCTAAAAGATATCCTTCTCTGCTCGATTTATTCTGACATAATATGAGGCGTTGTCCACTTCTGAACTTCAAATTAAGGGGAGAGAGATTTATTCTAATCATTCTGTAACTTTCATTGGATAGTAATTGTGTATCTTCAGTCTTTTATGTGTGAGCTCACTAGATCTGCAACTTGACTGATCTCTAGTTTCCTGTCTTTGCCTCTTGCATAGCTTCTCAACTTATTATCAGAGGCATCCAGTTACAGCCTAATTTATTCTTCTAAAAACCCTCAGTAGTTTCTCTTTTCATGAGTGGAAAAATCCAAAATACTCACTATGTTCCTGAAACTCTCCATAATCAGCTTTCTATCACTTTGCTACAGCTATGTGATCTTTAAAAGATTGATTGCCCACAGACTGAGCACACTCTTGCCCTGCACTTCTTGTACAGCCTACTTTCTTTTTATTATTATTATTATTATTATTATTATTATTATTATTATTATTATTTTCATCTTTATTAACTTGTGTGTTTCTTATTTACATTTCTATTGTTATTCCCTTTCCCGGTTTCCGGGCCAACATCCCCCTAGCCCCTCCCCCTCCCCTTCTCGATGGGTGTTCCCCTCCCCATCCTCCCCCCATTACCCCCTCCCCCCAACAATCACGTTCACTGGGGGTTCAGTCTTGGCAGGACCAAGGGCTTCCCCTTTCACTGGTGCTCTTACTAGGCTATTCATTGCTACCTATGCAGTTGGAGCCCAGGGTCAGTCCATGTATAGTCTTTGGTAGTGGCTTAGTCCCTGGAAGCTCTGGTTGGTTGGCATTGTTGTTCATATGGGGTCTCAAGCCCCTTCAAGCTCTTTCAGTCCTTTCTCTGATTCCTTCAACGGGTGTCCCGTTCTCAGTTCAGTGATTTAATGATGTCATTTGCCTATGTATTTGCCATATTCTGGCTGTGTCTCTCAGGAGAGATCTACATCCGGTTCCTGTCAGCCTGCACTTCTGGGCTGAAGAGATGGCTAAGCCGTTAAAGGCTAGGCTCACAACAGCCTACTTTCTACCTTTACTTCCTTTCATGTAGCAAAGTAAACATTGGTCCTGACCACTTCGTCTAAACTTGGGCATGCTCTCTCATTAGTCTCTATTTCCATTTTTCTCCTTAAATAATTTTTCTCACCACCCTGTCATTTATTTATTTATCTTGTTTCTTTTTATTACCCACCATGATATAGACTCCCAGTTTGTTTTATTTACTGCTAGATTCCTAGAAACTTAAACAATGCCTAGGTTGTATGAATACCCAATACACATTTCAAAAACAAGTAATTCAATGAGAAAACGTCAAAGGAATAAAAACATAACAATATCACAACAGACACAGAAACTTAGAATTTAAGAACTGTCTTCATCAAACATTGCCACGTTGCCAAATCTTCATGTAAGGGAGATCTCAGTGCCCTCCACAGATAAGGACAGGAGCCAGTGTCACTTAAGACTTTCCTTAAACATCTGCATGGGTACTGTCAGACCTATGCTGTCCAATCCTGTACTGAGAGTTCTGCCACTCTTCAGTGTATCTTTTCATATTTCCATCTTGGTTCTTCCTTCATCTACATGTTAACAATAATAGCTTCCTTATAGAACTTCGGCTTCTCCCCCCCAACCCTTGTCTTCTCTCCTCTGAAATTCATACTTACTACAGAATTAGTTCATAAATTTAAAACACATAATTATGATTGCTCTGATATATATTTTTGTTTCAAGAGCTCCCACTTATAATTATTTAGTTCTGTTATGTTCAACTCACCTTCGACTCATTATGATGAGTTGTTGTCCTTCATAGATGTCCACATCATTGATCACTAAGACTGTCATTTTTCTATTCTTATTTAATTAAAGAAAATAATGTTCTCCAACAGGAAAGGTAGATTCCCAATTTTAATTGTCTGGCACAAAGTGCCTGAACAGTACCAGAAAAGCAAATTTAAAACTTGCAACTATCTAGCTATATGTTTTTTCCTTTTATTTAAGATGAGAACAATATATACCCTTCTCCAGTCTACTCCAATGGTTGACTTAAACAGGCAGTAGATTGTCAGGTTATTCAAGTGTCTCAGCAGAAAAAGCTAATTGTAACCAGGAAAGGTCCTTTGTGCTTCTGAATCTTGGTAACTGTTGCTTTCTCTCCTCCAAAATAGCTATACTTTGGAAAGTGCCTGCCCAAGAGGGACTCCTCAGTGGCAGAGTCTCCAGACTTCTTTTTCACTCATTCTATGAATTCCAATCTTCTTTTTTTCCAGTATTTTCTCCTTATTTCCTAAGGCAAAATGCAACATAAATAAGTAGGTAGCTGTATGTGTTGTGTGTGTGTGTGTGTGTGTGTGTGTATGTGTGTGTTTGTGTATGTAAGCAAATGCTGACTCTATTTTCGATACTTAAAAAAAAAAAACAAGATCCTACAATACTAGTTTTAGACACTATTAACCTAATATCTATATAAGAAAAGAAGTTAAAATAATAACTTACTTGCTCTTTGGTATTTTAATGATGTATCTCTATGCCAACCAAATCCAAGATCTGACAAGCTATGAAATATTTGTCTTTCAAGGTGACCTTTAGCTTAATTCCTTTATAGCAAGTCATGTGAGACTAATTGTTCACCAAGCAGGAGTTTCAAACTTTTTCCCACTGTTGTCAGTCAAATATTGGTTAGACTCTGTCAGCCTAATTAAGTACTTACTTTCTAGGTCTAGAGAGTGAACTATTCATGTCCTATTTCTGCTCTGTATGAGTAAGCCTCTGCATAAAGACAAAAATTCAGGAACTATGACTAAACCAAGCCCACCGTCTATTGTTATAAAAATCAAATCTCACTTCCAAGCATATAACATGTAGGTTCATAAATTCAACCTGCATGTTATAATCAAGTTGGACCAGACAACTTTATATTTAGAATCTTTGCTCTTAAAATACATTTATGAACTCCACTAAGTGGAGATTAAGCCTTGTTGCTGGGTGAAACTCATTCTGAGAACCTATAGTCAGGAAGAATCAGCCCTGTGCTCCTACTAACACATAGAGTTGCCACTCATAGAGGGGACAAGGTAGGGCTTTGTAAGCTTTTGTGCTATTTACCTGATGGTAGAAATGAACCAGTGACTGAAGAAGAGGAAAGAGAGAGGGAAAGGAAAATAAGAATGAAAAGAAACAAAGAGAAGGGAAGGAGAGCTTCATAATAGGATAATACACAATGGGATCTATGGCTATGGAAATACTTCCAATTCTCATGAAGCTCTGTGGCAAGGACCGTCTCCTAGTGAATAAAGATATCAGGAGACCAATCCCCGGGTAAGGAGTAGGCAGGACTTCCAGGTCGGAGGGGGGAAAAGAGGAAGAGAAAATGGACTTGTGGGTTATTAGAGAAAAAATTTGGGGATACAAGATGTAGTAAAGTAGAGGTCCCTGGTTAGATGGCAGAACCTTGTGGATCTGCCACTGGAGGGTTTAATTTAGTATGGCTTTTTTTCTATTGGATTTTTTTTATTTATTTACATTTCAAATGTTATCCCTGTTTCTGGTTGTCGGTCCATAATCCCCCTATCACATCCTCCCTTCCCCTTCTTCTATGAGGGTGCTCCCCCACCCATCTACCCCACCCGTTTCTGTCTCCCTGCCCTGAAATTACCCTACACTGGGGGGTTTGGGTCTTGGCAGGACCAGGGGCCTTTCCTCCTGTTAGTGTCCAACAAGGCCATCCTCTGCTACATATGCAGCTAGAGCCATGGGTCTGTCGATGTGTACTCTTTGGATGTTGATTTAGTTCCTGGGAGATCTGGTTGGTTAGTATGGTTGTTCTTATGGGGTTGCAAACCCCTTAAACTCCTTCAATCTTTTCTCTAACTCCTCCAATGGGGACCCCATTCTCAGTTCAATGGTTGGCTGCAAGCATTTACCTCTGTATTGGTCAGGCTCTGGCAAAGCTTCTCAAGAGACAGCTAGTATGGCTTACTAATTAAGATGTTATTTGTTGAGCCCAGCAATTGTGTTACCTATTGATTTTAAACTAATATTGTGTGGTGTTTTCTTTTCATGCTTTGACTCAACTGAGTTCCAGAGAAAGGTATGGTGGCAGGGCAACTCAGCCAGCCATGGAAGTTGGATGCATGGGTCTGGCATGGCAGTGACCCACCATGGGAACATAAAGAGTCAGGTGGAGAGATTTGGGGATCTCCAGGCCAGAGAGTCTGCTGGGATGAGAATAGCCTGCCAGTGCCATTTAGTCCACCAGTATCCTGTCTAGTATAGGATGGTGTTTTTTTTTAAAAAAGTATTTCCCAGTACAGATCACACTCACAAATTTCCTTTTTGCCTGAGTTGCTCAAACTTGAGAGGAATTTCCCTTTGGAAACAATGTCATCAGTAAGACTTGGAGATCTAAGACATCCCTTTAAATGTTACTGCTCTTAAGAATTTGAATATTTTGGCCCTTGGGACTAGAGAGAAGGCTCAGTGATTTATAGAACATACTGTTCTTCCAGAAGGCCGGAGCTCAATCTCCATCCACATCAACTCACAATTGTAGGTAATTCCAGTTCTGGCTCCAATGGATTGGACAGCTATAGTCTCCATTGGCACATGCCATGCATACACAAGCATTCACCCACACATGTGCACAACTTTGTTCACGTGCACACACACACATACACACACACACACACACACACACACAGAGAGAGAGAGAGAGAGAGAGAGAGAGAGAGAGAGAGAGAGAGTCCAAAATAATAAAAACAAAATTTAAAAAAGGATATTTTGGGAAACATCACTCTAGTTCCTTCTAAGTGGGAAACAGATAACCAGCTCCTTCAACACAAAAGAGAATGAAAACTCAGGCTCAGATCCACTCAAGAATCAGCAAAAGTGGATTTACAGATCTGTAGTTCCCTGGTCTTTATAAGTAAAGACAGGAAAGAAGTGGAGAATAGTGAAGAATGCAGACTACACTGATGTTCAACTTGGAAACACAGCTGAGAATGAAAGTGGAGGGCAGATTCAGTCAGTATGTTTTGTGCTTTCCTGTCTATTACTTAAGTATGTCCCCAGAAAGTCCAGCAGAGAGCATGTGGCAAAGTGACAGGAATTGAGAATGGAAAGTTTGCCAGTGGTGGATGTGGTCATTATTTATATTGTGGTGAAACTTACAGAAGTATAAGATAGAAAAAGTGAACTGTTTTATACCTGACGAAGACTTTAGGAACATACAGCTTATTGGACACATTTACTACAGATTATATACTTCCTGAGAATGTTCTTTGTGGGTTCATATGCTAAAGTCTTGATTTTTAGTATGGTAATGTTGAGAGGTGCTGGGATCTTTAAGAGGTAAAGCCCTAGCCAGTTTGGTGGCACATGCTCATACTTCAGACCCTTGAGAGGCAAAACCAGAAGGCTTGTGAATTTAATGTCAGCCTGAACAACTCCAAAACATACATACTCGCTCTTGCTCTCTCTCTCCCAAGCATACCACACACACACAAACACACACACACACACACACACACACACACATACGCACACACGCACGCACGCACGCACACACACACACACACATGCACGCATGTACGCACACACACACAGTGAAAAGTGGGAGATAAAGAGAATGAGAGACACTTAGGACATTGGAAAATCTGGAAAGGCTCAAAGCTGGTCTTAGGAGTTGATAGCTGCAATTCAAGATCACTCAACTGACCCTTTTCTTCCACAAATAGCTGTTTCCTTTCTGATCCTGTACTATGCTGTGCTATATTTACTGAATTTTGAGCAGATATGACTATCTGACCTGTGAGTATCAGAGTCTAAAACTGAAATAAATAAAACATTTTTTCATAAATAATGTATCTGTGAGGGTGCTTCTAGAGAGAATTAACCAGTGGAATACCTATCCAAAATGTGGGTGGTGCTATCCTATAAGATGAGAGACAGGCATTAATGAAGGAGGGAAAGAAATGCATAAAATGAAGCTATTCTCGCTCTATGTCCTGGTCACCGTGAGATGAGTGGCCTCTATGACATCATCCTGCGACTTTGATGCTGCCCTATACAGGCCCAGCATCACAGAACTCATGGATACTAGACTAGAACAAAGAGCCTAAACAAATAATTTCTCATTGTATATTGATTTTCTCAAGTGTCTGGACACAGTTATAATAAAACTGAGTCATACAGAGAAAACATGGGTGGTGGGTAGGTAGGTAGATGATAAGTAGTTAGATAAATGATGTCTAAGTTAGGTTTTCCATTGCTGTGAAGAGACACCATGACTAAGACAATTCTTATAAAGGACATTTAATTAGGGCTAGTATACTGGTTCTGAGGTCCAGTCCACTACCATCACAGTAGGAAGCATGGCAGCATCCAAGCAGGCCTGGAGCTAGAGAAGGAGCTGAGAGATCTTCATCTTGTTCTGAAGGCAAACAGGGTAAGACAGACTTCAAGAAGCAAGGAGGAAGGTCTCAAAGCCCACCTCCAAGTGGCATATTTTTTCCAACAAGGCTACACCTCTGAATAGTTCCACTCTCTGAACCAGGCATATTCAAATCACTACATATGATAAATGGACAAGTAGTTAATAGGTAGGTAGAAAGATCGGCAGACAGATCGATAGATAATAAGTGGATCAACGATAGATAGGCAGACAAATAGATGATAGATAGATGATAGATAGATACATAGATAGATAGATAGATAGATAGATAGATAGATAGATAGATTGATAGATAGATAGATGACCAATTATAATTAGATACATTACTGTATTAGATATATTCCTGTAATAGTTGTAAAATATTTTTAAACTCTAAAGGCTATCACAAAATACCAACTTACATAATTCAGATAGTAAGCAAACGATGACATATTCAGAGCATATAAAAGGGAATTGAATTGGTTTTTTCATAGTTTCAGACACCTTCAACATGGAAACAAATGAGTTTATTCATTGCAGTAGGTCAAGAGAAAGCAAATACTCAAATGACAGGCAATCAAATAATGCACAGATATATATGGCAAGATATATGCATACTAGAAATGGTAATTTACAAAAGAAATTGATTCTCCATGAGGGCAGCACATTGAAATCTTCATGACCTAATTTTTTTTCTATTTGAAGAAAATAATTGCTCCTTCTCCAGTGGCAAAGCTATTGGTGTTTTCAAAAAAAAAAAAACTGACAGTTTCCAGATTTGGCTGACCCTTGCAGTGGTGGGATGCAGGTGGTGTACACAGCACAATCCAAGTGGGCCTGCTTGGGAGCTTAGTACCTTGCCCTGTGTGAAGCATGAACAATTTTAACTTACCTTGCAGGAGATTCCAAGACCCTTCTTCCCCAAATCTACAATAAAATTCAAGTCTCGCAAAACTGAATGGATTCACCAAATCTCACCTCCAACATGTTAATTTCATTTAAATTTTTTCAAGTTATGTCAGATAAACGTAATATTGTTGCAATGGAAATATTAATTTGAGCAATTGGAAGATTTTTATAAAGTTAGAGTGAACTCCATGCATGATCTCAAGAAACAATCTGCTTTTCTTGAGAAAGAAAATAGACATAGTCCATAACAGTTTTACATGTTACAAGTCCTAACATTTATTATATGAAGTAAATAGAGGGAGTGGGATCTAAGTATTTTACTGTAAGACACAGACTAAAGTTTCCAGGCTGAGGAGCTGGCAGTGTGGAACTCAGACGGGAACAAACAGTCCAAGGCATTATTCAAGAGGCAATGGTGGGCTTTAACCTAGGGAAGCAACAGCTGTGAGAAGGTGACAAGCCATGTGTGCACTTTGATGTGAGACATGGTAGGCCCTGCCAATGAGTTAGACACTGAATGCCTGAGAACAATAGAGTCACCAAAGTTCTGTGCTTGAGTAGCTAGAGTGATTCCTTACTGAGATAGAGTGATTTGAAGGTGACAGTCCTATCATGTGATGAAATCAGATGGTACAGAGCACATAAAAACCCCACATCTATTCATCACAACACTCATAGGAAACTGAATAAGGGAGACTTCTCAAGTTAACCAAGGCCCTTTACATCTTGTATCCATGGTAAAAGGAGTGCGGAATCAAGAGAATCTTTGCATAAAAGTTGAAAGACTGATGGTAATTCTCGATGCCAGAGTGAATAAGTTAGTAACAATAGCTGGATTGCTAAGTTGATACAGAAGTGGTATATACAGTGTGGCATATACAGATGTGACATATTCAGACACCAAGTCAGTGTATTGGGTTTTTTTCTCATTTCTGTGACAAAAAGGAATGTAACAGAGGATAGGTGTGTTCTGACCCATTGTGAAGGAAGGGATACAGTCCATCACAGCAAGAAAGTTACAACAGCGGAAGCATGAGGTAATTAATCTCAGGGCAAAGTCAGTCAGAAGAGGGCAGACAAGAAACAGAGCCAGGCTGTTGAGTCTCAAAGCACATCCATGCTCATCCATTTCTCCATCTTTTGAAGGTTGCACAACCTTCTACAACAGTGCTACTGGCTAAGGAACAAGCGTTCACAAGTGTATCAGGAGAGAATTGCAAAATCAAACCACAGAAAGTGGTGAGGAAAAACGGGCTCATCAATCAACCACTATGCATTACTTGAAGCAACAGTCAAGCATGACAGGTCAGGTGTTCAATGAACAAAGTCTGCTCTTTTAAAATTACGTTTTTACAACTTATCTGTTGATTATTTTGGAGTTTTTCATTAGGCAACTTCTTAGAAAATGATGTTTAATTTCTTTTATTTTTTATTAACTTGAGTATGTCTTATATACATTTCGAGTGTTATTCCCTTTCCCGGTTTCCAGGCCAACATCCCCTAGCCCTTCCCCTTCCCCTTCCATATGGGTGTTCCTCTCCCCATCCGCCCTCCATTACTGCCCTCCCCGCAACAATCTAGTTCACTGGGGGTTCAGTCTTAGCAGGACCCAGGGCTTCCCCTTCTACTGGTGCTCTTACTAGGATATTCATTGCTACCTATGAGGTCAGAATCCAGGGTCAGTCCATGGATAGTCTTTAGGTAGTGGCTTAGTCCCTGGAAGCTCTGGTTGCTTGGCATTGTTGTACATATGGGGTCTCGAGCCCCTTCAAGCTCTTCCAGTTCTATCTCTAATTCCTTCAACAGGAGTCCTATTCTCAGTTCAGTGGTTTGCTGCTGGCATTCGCCTCTGTATTTCCTGTATTCTGACTGTGTCTCTCAGGAGCGATCTACATCCGGCTCCTGTCGGCCTGCACTTCTTTGCTTCATCCATCTTGTCTAATTGGGTGGCTATATATGTATGGGCCACATGTGGGGCAGACTCTGAATGGGTGTTCCTTCTGCCTCTGTTTTAATCTTTGCCTCTCTCTTCCCTGCCAAGGGTATTCTTGTTCCCCTTTTAAAGAAGGAGTGAAGCATTCACATTTTGATCATCCGTCTTGAGTTTCGTTTGTTCTAGGGATCTAGGGTAATTCAAGCATTTAGGCTAATAGCCACTTACCAATGAGTGCATACCATGTGTGTTTTTCTGTGATTGGGTTACCTCACCCAGGATGATATTTTCCAGTTCCAACCATTTGCCTACGAATTTCATAAAGTCATTGTTTTTGATAGCTGAGTAATATTCCATTGTGTAGATGTACCACATTTTCTGTATCCATTCCTCTGTTCAAGGGCATCTGGGTTCTTTCGAGCTTCTGGCTATTATAAATAAGGCTGCGATGAACATAGTGGAGCACGTGTCTCTTTTATATGTTGGGGCATCTTTTGGGTATATGCCCAAGAGAGGTATAGCTGGATCCTCAGGCAGTTCAATGTCCAATTTTCTGAGGAACCTCCAGACTGATTTCCAGAATGGTTTTACCAGTCGGCAATCCCACCAACAATGGAGGAGTGTTCCTCTTTCTCCACATCCTCGCCAGCATTTGCTGTCACCTGAGTTTTTGATCTTAGCCAATCGCACTGGTGTGAGGTGAAATCTCAGGGTTGTTTTGATTTGCATTTTCCTTATGACTAAAGATGTTGAACATTTCTTTAGGTGTTTCTCAGCCATTCGGCATTCCTCAGCTGTGAATTCTTTGTTTAGCTCTGAACCCCATTTTTTAATAGGGTTATTTGTTTCCCTGCGGTCTAACTTCTTGAGTTCTTTGTATATTTTGGATATAAGGCCTCTATCTGTTGTAGGATTGGTAAAGATCTTTTCCCAATCTGTTGGTTGCCGTTTTGTCCTAACCACAGTGTTCTTTGCCTTACAGAAGCTTTGCAGTTTTATGAGATCCCATTTGTCGATTCTTGATCTTAGAGCATAAGCCATGGTGTTTTGTTCAGGAAATTTTTTCCAATGCCCATGTGTTCCAGATGCTTCCCTAGTTTTTCTTCTGTTAGTTTGAGTGTATCTGGTTTGATGTGGAGGTCCTTGATCCACTTGGACTTAAGCTTTGTACAGGGTGATAAGCATGGATCGATCTGCATTCTTCTACATGTTGCCCTCCAGTTGAACCAGCACCATTTGCTGAAAATGCTATCTTTTTTCCATTGGATGGTTTTGGCTCCTTTGTCAAAAATCAAGTGACCATAGGTGTGTAGGTTCATTTCTGGGTCTTCAATTCTATTCCATTGGTCTAACTGTCTGTCTCTATACCAATACCATGCAGTTTTTATCAATATTACTCTGTAATTCTGCTTGAGTTCAGGGATAGTGATTTCCCCCCAGAAGTCCTTTTATTGTTGAGGATAGCTTTAGCTATCCTGGGTTTTTTGTTATTCCAGATGAATTTGCAAATTGTTCTGTCTAACTCTTTGAAGAATTGGATTGGTATTTTGATGGGGATTGCATTGAATCTGTAAATCGCTTTTGGTAAAATGGCCATTTTTACTATATTAATCCTGCCAATCCATGAGCATGGGAGATCTTTCCATCTTCTGAGGTCTTCTTCAATTTCTTTCTTCAGAGTCTTGATATTCTTATTGTACAAATCTTTTACTTGCTTGGTTAAAGTCACACCGAGGTACTTTATATTATTTGGGTCTATTATGAAGGGTGTCGTTTCCCTAATTTCTTTCTCGGCTTGTTTCTCTTTTGTGTAGAGGAAGGCTACTGATTTATTTGAGTTAATTTTATACCCAGCCACTTTGCTGAAGTTGTTTATCAGCTTTAGTAGTTCTCTGGTGGAACTTTTGGGATCAATTAAATATACTATCATATCATCTGCAAATAGTGATATTTTGACTTCTTCTTTTCCGATCTGTATCCCCTTGACTTCCTTTTGTTGTCCGATTGCTCTGGCTAGAACTTCAAGAACTATATTGAATAAGTAGGCAGAGAGTGGGCAGCCTTGTCTAGTCCCTGATTTTAGTGGGATTGCTTCAAGTTTCTCTCCATTTAGTTTAATGTTAGCAACTGGTTTGCTGTATATGGCTTTTACTATGTTAAGGTATGGGCCTTGAATTCCTATTCTTTCCAGGACTTTTATCATGAAAGGGTGTTGAATTTTGCCAAATGCTTTCTCAGCATCTAATGAAATGATCATGTGGTTTTGTTCTTTCAGTTTGTTTATATAATGGATCACATTGATGGTTTTCCGTATATGAAACCATCCCTGCATGCCTGGGATGAAGCCTACTTGATCATGGTGGATGATTGTTTTGATGTGCTCTTGGATTCGGTTTGCCAGAAATTTATTGAGTATTTTTGCGTCGATATTCATAAGGGAAATTGGTCTAAAGTTCTCTTTCTTTGTTGGGTCTTTGTGTGGTTTAGATATAAGAGTAATTGTGCCTTCATAGAAGGAATTCGGTAGTGCTCCATCTGTTACAATTTTGTGGAATAGCTTGGATAATATTGGTATGACGTCTTCTATGAAGGTGTGATAGAATTCTGCACTAAACCTGTCTGGACCTGGGTTCTCTTTTTTGGGGAGACCTTTAATGACTGCGTCTATTTCCTTAGGAGGTATGGGGTTGTTTACCTGGTTTATCTGTTCCTGATTTAACTTCGGTACCTGGTATCTGTCTAGGAAATTGTCCATTTCCTGAAGATTTTCAAGTTTTGTTGAATATAGGCTTTTATAGTAAGATCTGATGATTTTTTGAATTTCCTCTGAATCTGTAGTTATGTCTCCCTTTTCATTTCTGATTTTGTTAATTTGGATACACTCTCTGTGTCCTCTCGTTAGTCTGGCTAAGGGTTTATCTATCTTGTTGATTTTCTCAAAGAACCAACTTTTGGTTTTGTTGATTCTTTCTATGGTCCTTTTTGTTTCTACTTGGTTGATTTCAGCTCTGAGTTTGATTATTTCCTGCCTTCTACTCCTCCTGGGTGTATTTGCTTCTTTTTGTTCTAGAGCTTTTAGGTGTGCTGTCAAGCTGCTGACATATGCTCTTTCCTGTTTCTTTCTGCAGGCACTCAGCGCTATGAGTTTTCCTCTTAGCACCGCTTTCATTGTGTCCCATAAGTTTGGGTATGTTGTACCTTCATTTTCATTAAATTTTAAGAAGTCTTTAATTTCTTTCTTTATTTCTTCCTTGACCAGGTTATCATTGAGTAGAGCATTGTTCAATTTCCACGTATATATGGGCATTCTTCCTTTATTGTTATTGAAGCCCAGTTTTAGGCCGTGGTGGTCTGATAGCATGCATGGGATTATTTCTATCTTTCTGTACCTGTTGAGGCCTGTTTTTTGACCAATTATATGGTCAATTTTGGAGAAAGTACCATGAGGAGCTAAGAAGAAGGTATATCCTTTTGCTTTAGGATAGAATGTTCTATAAATATCTGTTAAGTCCATTTGGCTCTTGACTTCTCTTAGTCTGTCTACATCTCTGTTTAATTTCTGTTTCCATGATCTGTCCATTGATGAGAGTGGGGTGTTGAAATCTCCTTCTATTATTGTGTGAGGTGCAATATGTGTTTTGAGCTTTAGTAAGGTTTCTTTTACGTATGTAGGTACCCTTGTATTTGGGGCATAGATATTTAGGATTGAGAGTTCATCTTGGTGGAATTTTCCTTTGATGTATATGAAGTGTCCTTCCTTATCATTTTTGATGAATTTTAGTTGAAAATTGATTTTCTTTGATATTAGAATGGCTACTCCAGCTTGCTTCTTCTGACCATTTGCTTGGAAAGTTGTTTTCCAGCAACTTTCACTCTTTCACTCTGAGGTAGTGTCTGTCTTTGTCTCTGAGGTGTTTTTCCTGTAGGCAGCAGAATGCAGGGCCCTCGTTGTGTATCCAGTTTGTTAATCTATGTCTTTTTATTGGGGAGTTGAGGCCATTGATGTTGAGAGATATTAAGGAATAGTGATTACTGCTTCCTGTTATATTCATACTTGGATATGAGGTTATGTTTGTGTGCATTTCTTCTCTTTGTTTTGTTGCCAAGACGATTAGTTTCTTGCTTCTTCTAGGGTATAGCTTGCCTCCTTATGTTGGGCTTTACCATTTATTATCCTTTGTAGTGCTGGATTTGTAGAAAGATATTGTGTATATATGGTTTTGTCATGGAATATCTTGGTTTCTCCATCTATGTTAATTGAGAGTTTTGCAGGATACAGTAACCTGGGCTGACATTTGTGTTCTCTTAGGGTCTGTATGATATCTGTCCAGGATCTTCTGGCTTTCATAGTTTCTGTCAAAAAGTCTGGTGTGATTCTGATAGGTCTGCCTTTATATGTTACTTGACCTTTTTCCCTTACTGCTTTTAATATTCTTTCTTTATTTTGTGTGTTTGGTCTTTTGACTATTATGTGAAGGGAGGTGTTTCTTTTCTGGCCCAATCTATTTGGAGTTCTGTAGGCTTCTTGTATGTCTGTGGGTATCCCTTTTTTTAGGTTAGGGAAGTTTTCTTCTATGATTTTGTTGAAGATATTTACTGGTCCTTTGAGCTGGGAGTCTTCACTCTCTTCTATACCTATTATCCTTAGGTTTGATCTTCTCATTGAGTCCTGGATTTCCTGTATGTTTTGGACCAGTAGTTTTTTCCGCTTTACATTATCTTTGACAGTAGAGTCAATGATTTCTATGGAATCTTCTGCTCCTGAGATTCTCTCTTCCATCTCTTGTATTCTGTTGGTGAAGCTCGTATCTATAGCTCCTTGTCTCTTCTTTTGGTTTTCTATATCCAGGGTTGTTTCCATGTGTTCTTTCTTGATTGCTTCTATTTCCATTTTTAATTCCTTCAACTGTTTGATTGTGTTTTCCTGGAATTCTTTCAGGGATTTTTGTGACTCCTCTCTATGGGCTTCTACTTGTTTATTTATGTTTTCCTGTAATTCTTTCAGGGATTTTTGTGATTCTTCCTTGTAGGCTTCTACTTGTTTATTAATGTTTTCCTGTGTTTCTCTAAGGGAGTTCTTCTCATCTTTCTTGAAGTTCTCCAGCATCATGATCAAATATGATTTTGAAACTAGATCTTGCTTTTCTGGTGTGTTTGGATATTCCGTGTTTGCTTTGGTGGGAGAATTGGGCTCCGATGATGCCATGTAGTCTTGGTTTCTGTTGCTTGCGTTCCTGCGCTTGCCTCTCGCCATCAGATTATCTCTAGTGTTACTTTGTTCTGCTGTTTCTGACAGTGGCTAGACTGTCCTATAAGCCTGTGTGTCAGGAGTGCTGTAGACCTGTTTTCCTGTTTTCTTTCAGCCAGTTATGGGGACAGAGTGTTCTGCTTTCGGGCATGTAGTTTTTCCTATCTACTAGTCTTCAGCTGTTCCTGTGGGCCTGTGTCTTGAGTTCACCAGGCAAGTCACTTGCAGCAGAAAAGTTAGTCTTACCTGTGGTTTCGAGGCTCAAGTTTGCTCGTGGGGTTTTGCTTATGAGCTCTCCACGGCAGCAGCAACCAGGAAGATCTGCGCTGCCCTTTCTGGGAGCTTCCGTGCACCAGGGTTCCAGATGGCGTTTGGTGTTTTCCTCTGGCATCAGAGATGTTTATCTGAAGGTTTAGCTCTCCCAGCCACGGAATTTGGGTGCAGAGAACTGTTTATCCGGTCGGTCCCTTCAGATTCTGGCGGTGTCTCAGACGCAGCGGACCTCCTGCTCCTGGGCCCTCCTCTACGGGAACCCAGAGGCCGTATACAGTTTCCTCTTGGGCCAGGGATGTGATGTTTAATTTCTAATGCATATAAAGTATTCAAATTAGCCATTTTCACTGCATCATTTCCACATGTGTATGTTTCATTGTATGTGCCCTCAATATTATTCCTCCCTAGTCTCTCTCATCTCCTTCTTCTACCCAGTCTCCTACCCAACCTTTTTCTCTTACCTAAGTTCCTGTAGAGATTTCTTCGTAGATTCCATTTTCTTAGGAGCCTAGAGATCAAGGACACTGGCTGAGAACAGTAATGAAGGAGATGGTGGGAAAGAGTGGAAGGGAGACACTCATCAGAAGAATGAGAGATTGATAGGCCATTGTGAGCTCTAGAGTTGTTAGGGGAAGTCCCTGGGTCCATATGGGGATAGGGACCACCAAATTAAAACAAGGGCAGTCACCACTGTCCCCATTCTCAATCACTTGCATAGCACAGCCATAAATTTAAGATCAGAGCATCTGATGATTAGATTTTCCAGACTGGTTTAAAAAAAAAAACAGGAAAATAAGTGAAGGAACTTGAAATTGAAGGCAGAGAAGTGATTATAATTCTAGCAGGACAATGTGTCATCCAAAGGAGCTTCAAGCAATTCAAGAAGATGAAGGACCCAAGACAGTCAAATACTGAGTGGAAAACTATCTAAGGATACAGAAGGACTGCAATCTCAGACAGTAGAGAGGGTGGTTTAGTTGGACAGGAAACAATCTTTTATGGTTTTTGATTCATCCAAGGCAGAGTTTCTCTGTGTAGTGCTGGCTGTGATGGAACTCTCTTTACAAACCAGGCTAACCCCAACAGGAAGTGAATAAAGGCTTTTGCCACTACACCCAGGCTACCAAATGCTTTAACTGACATGTAGAGAAGAAATAATTTATTTTTAAAATATTATGCTTTAATTATTTGAGGTCCATTTAAATAAAAACTAATTGATTTATGTATTTTTGATCTACGATATTCTGCATATTGATTTTCAAACTATTTTATTCGGGTTATTATGTATGTATGTATGTATATTATTTGTTTAGTGTAGGTGGAGGAACATAGAATTGTAGTGGTGCATTTGTTCAGGTCAAAGGACAACTTGTACAAGTCAGTTATGTCTTTTTTGTATGTGGCTCAGGAATTGAACTCAAGTTGACAGGATCTACAGTAAGCACTTTTACCTGCTGAGCTCTCTTGCTAACCCTGCTGCTAACTTTAACTTAATGTAAGAAGTAATGCTTTCATTATGGCATTTTTTTCCACATAATATTCATATCGTTTGGGAGTTTCACATAATGCACTTCACCACATTCACCTCTACCTCTTCCCAGGTCCATCTTCTCCCAAACCCAAAAAAGACCTCCCTTTTCCCAGGAAATGAAAAAAGAGAAAGAAAAAGAAAAATAGTCCAATTAATGTTGCCCATATACTCACTAGAGCATGGTCAAAGGGTCCCCAGTAGCCACAACCAGGACGTGCCAAAAGCCATCAGCTGTGAAGAGCTATACTTAGGATCTGTATCACAACCTTTAAGAGTTCTCTTCAGCGGCTTTCTGTCTAGATTGTTTTTCCCCAACCCCCCCACTTTGGGGTGGAGGTAGAAGGAGAGGTTATTATAGAGCAGTCCCAAGATGATCACAGCAGGCATGGCTCCTGTGGTACACTAGAAGCAGAGGTGGGGTAGGGTCTAGGTAGCCTGCACTGCTA
The DNA here is from genome assembly GCF_021556685.1 of Rattus norvegicus. Taxonomy (NCBI): domain Eukaryota; kingdom Metazoa; phylum Chordata; class Mammalia; order Rodentia; family Muridae; genus Rattus; species Rattus norvegicus. Next base: position 18,872,837 of record NC_141538.1, on the reverse strand, counting down.
GAGTCTAGGTAGCCTGTACCAGGTCACAGCTGACCATCTGCAGTGGCCATACAAGGCTAGGTATATAGATGAGAGGTAACACCACTAAACCAGTGCCCATTCCCTCCCTTGCCATCAGCCCTTGACTGCTATGGAGGAGCATAGGGCTGTGGCACTGCCCATACAAGCATAGCAGTCTTGTGAGGTGAAGGGGCTCCAAGAGCAGGACAATGTGCAGCAGTCTGAAGCCCCACCCTGACTTTGGCCACTATAGGCTACCCAAGAAGATACAGTATTTATAGTGCTTCAACAACCTTCTACAAGACCGGTAACTCCTTGCTATATGAGTATTTTGCATGTAAAGCTGTTTGGGCATAAACATATACCTTGTATAGTGCAGCTGAACAAACAAATATGAGATAGAGTGGTGGGAAAGATAGAGAAACAGAGTAGCACATAGAAAAACTAGAGCTGTGAAGGCAGTGAGAGGTGTGGGAGAAGGCAGCGGGGAGTGGGGAGTATATAGTTGTCAAGTAGAGCAGGGTGTTGTGTAGTAGCCTGGAGCTGGTGCAGGCTCTGTCCCTGAACATATTGTACACAAAATCACCCTGGCTCTGAACAGTGACAGAATATCTGAGATGGAGAACAATTTGTTTTCTGGACTGAGACCTTTTAAGAGACTTCCAGGATCCATGCAGCCCCTAGAGATCATGTTTTTATCTATGATCCATGCTACATTTAGGGGGCATGTTGGTGTCCATGGTGTCTGTACTCCCACCTGAGGTCAAGCTAATGTTAGTCTACCACTGAAGAACAAGTGCATGTTTGTGGCCTGTGCTACAGTCTGAATCCATGTTGAGGTCTGTGCTGCTGCCTGGGACCATGTAGATGTCCCTGGATTGAGCTACTACTGAGAGCCATAATGGGACACATGGTCTGTACTGTTGTTGGAGTCCATGCTGTCTGTGGTCCATGTTGTCACAGAAATCATGTTGAAGTCCAAGATCCATCATGCCACTGATTCTAAAGGGCAAGAAAGCTTCTTTTGCAGTTTTATTGATGATTGAAGATTCATAGTGGAGATAAGAGACACAGAAGTTTTCTGTGACAACCACATTATGACATTTTTATACATACAACTCCTTGTACTTTGCTCTAATTTGCTGTTTTTCTTCCATTGACAGCTCCTGTACTCCCTGTTCCTACCTGGCTATAATAGCCAACCCTTCTTGCACATCAAAAATACACACTCACACACACACACACACACACACACACTTTTGTATATTTGAACTATACATCTGTATGCTTGTACACTTGAACATTCAGGCATTCACACACATGTATGTGTGCATATAGGTTGATGTCAACATCTCCCACTGTTGTTCTCCACCCTGATTTTTGGGATAGTGTCTCTTATTAAACTGGAACTTGCTGAATGCCTAGACTAGAGGCCTGTCTCTGTCTCTTCTGCCAGTGCTAGAGTTACAGGTATACACCACCACACACAGATCTTATACATATTCTGGGTTCTAAACCCAGTTCTTCATGCTTGTATTGCAAGCATATTACCAAGTGAATAGTCTTTCCAGCCTAGTTATATGGAATCTTAAACCTAGGTTCTGAATACTAGAAAAATCATAAAGTGCTTGGAACTATTTAACTTAACACAATCATTTCCAATTCTATCCATCAAATCTATCCTTCAAATATCAAGACTTCATTTTAAATTTTTATTTTATTTTTTATGAATGGATGTTTTGACTGTGTGTATGTCTGTCCATTACATACAAACCTGGGCTTGCAGAAGGCAGAAGAGAGCATTGGATTTCTGTGGAACTAGAAAAGCAGTGGTTGTGAGCCACCAGATGGGTGCTGGGAATGGAACCTGAATCCTCTGAAAGAACAACCAGTGTTCTTAACCATTGAACCATATCTGACCCTGATTTAATTTTTTAATGATTTTTATTTTTATATGCATATGCACTTGTATTTATGCCCATGTGTGTACTCCATAGCAGCCAGGGAATATTGGTCTTCTGGAGTTAGAGTTACAGGCAATTATGAGTCACCAGTTCAGGTTACTAGGAACTAAATTCAGATCCTCTGCAAAAGCCCTTAACTACTGAGCCATCTTACCAACTGTTTCATTATTCTTTTTCAAGATTTCATTTTTCTTTATGGATGAATAGCATGTGAGCATGTTAACTTGGTCTTTTTCAAGTATTAAAAAAACAAAAACGTATATCTTGGTCAAATATTATCTTTATTTTTGTATTTCTTCAAAATATGCATACTGATTTCTATAGTTGTTATACAAGTTCATAGCCCACCAGGAGTGAGTCAGAATTTTTCCTCATTTATTTTCTTGATGATAGACATTCTGAGAAGAAATGGATTTTTTATAGTGGTATTTTTTCTTTTTTTAAAATTTTATTTAACTGTTTTGAAATCCCAGATTTTATCCCTCTCCCCGTACACCGTCTGACTATTCCACATCCCATACCTCCTCCCCTAGTCTACACAAGGATGTCCCCAGCCCCTCATCCACAACTCCACCAGACCTCCGGCATCCAGTCTCTTGAGAGTTAGCTACATCTTATCTGACTGAGGCCAGACCCAGCAGTCCTCTGCTGCATATATGTTGGGGGCCTCATATCAGCTGGTGTATGCTGCCTGGTTGGTGGCCCAGTATCTGAGAGATAATCATATGCTTCTTCCAGTTTTTCCCAAATTCAACCACAGGGGTCAGCAGCTTCTGTCCATTGATTGGGTATAAATATCTGCATCTGTCTTTTTCAGCAGTTTGTTGGGTCTTTCAGAGGCCATTCATAATAGGCTCCTTTTTGTGAGCACAACATAGCCTAAGTAATAGTGTTAGACCTTAGAGCCTCCCCTTGAGCTGGATCCCAATTTGGGCCTGTTGCTGGACCTTCTTTTCCTCAGGCTCTTCTCCATTTTTGTTCTTGCAGACAGGAACAATTATGGGTCAGAGTTTTTGACTATGCATTGACAACCCAATAGCTCACTTGAGGCCCTGTCTGAGAAATGGAATTTTAAAGTAACTTTAATTTGCATTTCTCTGATAGTTAAGAAATCTGAATACTTTTATTTAAATATTTAATGGATCATTGGTATTTCTTCCATTGCAAATGTCTATAAAGTTTATTAGCCCAATTATTAACTGGATAATTTGGCTTTTGATGTTTAATTTTTGAAATTCTTTATCTTTTAAAGACACTAATCTCCTGTCTGATGTATAATTGGCAAAGATTTTATCCATTCTATAGGCTGTCTTCACCCTGATGGTTATTTGCTTTGTTATGAATAACTTGTTTCATTTCAGGAGAGTCTATTTATTAGTTCTTGGGTTTATTTCCCATAGTATTAGAATCTGTCTCAGAAATTTTTTGTCTATGCCCAAATCTCAAAAAGTTTGCCTATGCCTTCCTCCAGCAGTTTCAGAGTTAAGGCATTTGATTTATTTTAATTGATTTTAGGATGATAGATATCAATATAATTTCATTCTTCTACATGTGAAATCTAGTTTTCCCCAGCATTGCGGCTATCTTTTTTCATATACTTGCATTTTGTTATATTTTTTAATTGCATACACGTTTTCAGGAGCCATAACAGGACAAGCTAATTACTAGCACATTATCATCCTGATATGGCCTGCCTCAAATTATTATATAATCTGTGACTGGTTCACCATTATTAAGCAAGGCTGTAAGGTATTAATTTTAGGAAAGATTTCTGCTATTAAAATGTTTTTCCTACTATTATTAAATGCATATAACAATCATTAAGTAATACCCACCCCTTTGGAACAGATCCCTGCAGGTCTATGAAGATGTACTGTGATAATAATGATCCTATAAGAATTCTTAAAATTATAACAGTGATTATTAAGTTCTTTTATAATAATGCGACTGCTATTAAGTCTTTTTCTGGTATTCAAAGCTGCATTGAGAACTCTGCCATTCTCCTAATTGTCACCAGTTAATTGCACTTAGATGGGAACCAGACTTTCTCCTACTCGAAGCACATTCCAATAGGTTGTAAAAGAACCAAAGGTCAGAAAAAGGGAACTAAGGATTTATTATAGGTGCTAGGACAGAGGATAAAATATTGACTGGATTTATTTATACAAAACTTCACTAATAACTTAATTATGGTTTTAAACCTTCAGTGAACTTGTGGAGCTACAACAGGTGATGGATGTTTAATCAGATAATTACTCCTAATAGATATGTATGTAAATATACTCTGTTGTAAACTTCTATTTCAATTTATGGTTTGATTTTTTTTGTGTGAACTTGTGATGAACTTTGTAACATGTGATCATGTATTCTGAAAGATGCTTAAATGCTGAGGACAAAAAGAAGAGTCAGAACTGAGCTGAGAAGAACTGAACTGAGAGAGGAAAAGAACAGATGAGAAGTTTTTACACAGAATATTTTTTTAGACAAAACTGAACTTAAGAAGAACTTAGAAATATAGGCATAGCATCGGGAGAAAAGGCATTGAGATTAAGAGCATTATTGGGACATAAGAACAGGAAGAAAGAGCAAGATTAGGGGGTAAATGCAAAGTGGAATAACTTAGAGACTATAGGTAACATAAAAACTAAAAGAGAAATGTGCAGAGTGCAGAGGGAAAGAAGAAAAAGAAGAAATTGCAGAGAACAGAAGAAGCAGCCAGGCTTCTCCTTACCATGGGATAGAACAGGTCCTTTCTTAATAACAAGGCAGACCTAGTCTTATTAAAAGGAACAAGCTTTTGTCTTACAAACTTGGGTTCAGTTCATTTGGCATTAAAAGTGTAGAAGCTTTTTATTTCTCTATGCAATAATGATTGGAGCTCATTTTTCATCCAAAATGAGTGAGTTCTTTCCACACTGGTGCTTGGTCTTTTGCTCCATATGCATATGTAAGTATGGATGTAAGTGTGTGTATGTATGTAATTGTGAGAATGTATGCAGGTGTATTGCAGGAATTTAATTGTGAAAATTCATGTAATGGACCCAACTGTTGATAGGAAATGAATAAATGCACATTCATGAATCTGTATATGAACTTTTATAAGTTTATGCATTTTTGCCTATGTAAAAGTTTTTCCTTCTTCAAGTGCTATTCACTTCTCTTGATTCAATAGTTTATTGTTCCAAATTTCCCATCTAACATGAGAAACAAGAGGCATAGCGACAAAAGGGAAAGGATTCTAGCAATTAATCACTTACTTTAGCTCCTGCTATTTTAGAATGAGGTGCTAAGTGCCAGAGACTGCAGTTTCTGGCCTCAGATGAATGCAGAAGGCAGGTCAGCTATACTAGTATAGTAACTTAGACATAGACAAGTAAATTGGCTATAGTGGCATAGTGACTTAGACTTAGATAAGTAAACTTTTATTATTATACAGCAACCCTAAATATCTTGTAAGACAAAGTCTTACCCTCTGAAGATGCTCTTCCCCTCTGCTGCCTCAAGAAGAATCAACAAGAAAGAAGACCCACACCTGGACTGGACCCTAGCAATATGAGTACTATATTCACATTATTTCCCTTCTCCCTTTCCAACTCCTCCCTAACCCCACAGTTTCTTTTCAAACTCATGGTCTCTTTTTCTTTATTATATAAAACCTCCTGAGTTCATTTAGTGTTGTTGAAATGTGTCTTCAGATCTGATCACAGATTTTGGATAACTGATTGGAATGCTCTTCCTAATTGCCTATAGCTTTTCATCAATAAATGAGGCCTGATTAGATCTCGCCCCATACACGTAGGCATGTCAACTAGTTTTGCCATTGTTCAGGTGTTGTTTATGCAGTTATATCATTGAGAATTTATAGGTTTAGCTTCCCTGTCACATATAGAGGATTGCATCTTGTATTAGAGGTTCTGGGCCTCTGGATCTGCATCCTCTTCTATACATGTTTCATTAGCCTAAGGTGAAAGGATTGGGTTTCTGATGCTGTTCTCTGCATTTTGACTAGTCATGTCTTTCTGTAATGACCTCTTTCTACTGCAATATCAAAACCATCTTTGATGGTGAAAGGTAAGAATTATTCTTATTTCTACAAATAAGGGTAAGTATTCATAATATAGTTAGAAAGTATAACGATTTTAAGGAGTTGCAGTAGTATGTTCCCTTCTAGATTCCATAGTTTCATAGCTGTGAGTAGTTGTCTAGGTTTACAGTCTCAGGCATAAATCTTCTCCTATTGAATGGGCTTTGAGTCCAATTATATAGTTGTTGTTACTCCCAAGAGATAAATGCCACTATTAAACCTTTGAGGATATATTTCTTATGCTGATCATTGTGTTTCTTGGCATCACATTTTGGTAGGATTACTGATCGCTTCACATTTCTGATACATTTACTCTAATTATTTTGTTCTATTCTGGCTCTCAAATGACTGCAAATGTCCACCCACATTATTGACAGTTTACCAAGGTAAGTAATAGTCTCTTTCAGAAACACACTTATGAATACATTAAGAAAGGAAAAGCCCTGTTCTCTGGGTATCACTTAGACCAACACAGTAAGCAATAGAGAGAATGAAATAGCTTTTTTATTGCTTATATTTTGTTTACATTTAAAATGTTATTCTCTTTCCCAGTTTCCCATCCATAAGTCCCCTATCCCAACCCCTCCCCCTTCTTCTATAAAGGTGTTCCTACTCTCAAACCACCCTCCTATTGCATCTCCCAGCCCTGACATTACCCTACATTGGGGGGGTCCAAGGACTTCTCCTCCCATTAGTGCCCAACAAGACCATCCTCTGCTACATATACAGCTGGAGCCATGGGTCTGTCCATGTGCATGTTTGGGGTAATAGTTTAGTCCCTGGGAGCTCTGGTTGGTTGGTATTGTTCTTATAGAGTTGCAAGCTCCTTCAGCTCCTTCGATCATTTCTCTGATTCCTCCAAAGGGGACCCCTTTCTCAGGTCAATGGTTTGCTGCCAGCATTCAATTCTGTATTTCTCTCCCTCTGGCTAAGCCTATCAGGAGATAGGTATATCAGGCTCCTGACAGCATGAACTTCTTGGCTTCATCAATATTGTCTAGGTTTGGTGTCTGTAGATATATGGGTTGGATCCCCAGGTGGGGCAGGCTCTGCATGGCCATTTCTTTACTCTCTGATCCAAACTTTGTCTCCATATTCCCTCCTATGAACATTTTTGTTCACCCTTTTAAGAAGGACTGAAACATTCACACTTTGGTATCCTTCTTGAGCTTCATGTGGTCTGTGGATTGTATATCAGGTAATTCAAGCTTTGGGACTAATATCCACTTATCAGTGAGTGCATATGTTTTGTTTTGTTTTGTTTGTGTGTGTGTGTGTGTGTGTATGTGTGTGTGTGTGTGTGTGTGTGTGTGTGTGTGTGTGTGTGTGTGTGTGTGTGTGAGATTGGGTTACCTCATTCAGGATGATATTTTCTAGTTCCACCAATTTGCCTATGAATTTCTGAAGTCATTGTTTTTGATGGCTGAGTAGTACTACATGGTCGACATGTCCCACATTTTCTGTATACATTTCTCTGTTGAAGAGCATCTAAGTTCTTTCCAGGTACCGGCTATTATAAGTAAGGTTGCCTGGAACATAATGCAGCATGTGTTTTTGTTGTACATTGGAGCATCATTTGGGTATAAGCCCAGGAGTAGTATGGCTGGGTCGCCAGGTAGTACAATGTCCAATTTTCTGAGGAACCTCCATACTGATTTTCAGAGTGGTTGTACCAGCTTGCAATCCCACCAACAATGGAGGAGTGTTCCTCTTTTTCCACATCCTTGACAGCATCTGTTGTCACCTGAATTTTTGAACTTAGCCATTCTGACTGGTATGAGGTGGAATTTCAGGGTTGTTTTGATTTCCAGTTCCCTGATGACTAAGGAGGTTGAACAATTCTTTCAGTATTTCTCAGCCATTCAATATTCCTCAGCTGAGAATTCTTTGTTTAGCTCTTTTCCCATTTTTAATATGGTTATTTGGCTCACTGCAGTCTAATTTCTTGAGTTCTTGTATATATAGGCTATAAGCACCCTATCAAATGTAGGATTGGTAAAGATGTTTCCCAATTTGTTGGTTACCATTTTGATCTAATGACAGTGTCCTTTGCCTTACAGTAGCATTGCAGTTTTATCAGGTCCCATTTGTCGATTCTTGATCTTAGAGCATAAGCCATTGGTGTTTTGTTCAGGAAATTTTCCCTAGTGCCCATGTGTTCAGGATCTTCCCCACTTTTTCTTCTATTAGTTTCAGTGTATCTGGTTGTATGTAGATGTCCTCGATCCACTTGGACTTAAGCTTTGTACAGGGTGATAAGAATAGATCAATTTGCATTCTTCTACATGCTGACCTCCAGGTGAACAGCACCATTTGTTGAAAATGCTTTCTTTTTTTTTTCCCACTGGATGGTTTTAGCTTTTTTTTTTTTGTCAAAGATCAAATGACCATTGGTGTGTGAGTTCATTTCTGGGTCTTCAATGCTATTCTATTGATCTACCTGCCTGTCTCTATACTGATACCCTACAGTTTTTATCACTATTGCTCTCTAATAAAGCTTGAGATAAAGGATGGTGATTCCCCCATGAAGTTCATGAAGTTTTCCATATCCTGGGTTTTAATTATTCAAAAAAATTTGCAAATTGCTCTTTCTAACTCTACATAGAATTGAGTTGGAATTTTGATGGGGATTGTATTGAATCTGCAGATTGCTTTTGTCAAAATGTCCAATTTTAATAGTATATTAATCCTGCCAATCGATGAGCATAGGAAATCTTTCTATCTTCTGAGATCTTCTGAAATTTCATTCTTCAGAGATTTGAAGTTCTTGTCATACAGATCATTCACTTGTTTGGTTAGAGTCACATCTAGGTATTTTATGTAATTTGGGACTATCGTAAAGGGTGTCATTTCCTTGATTTCTTTCTCAATCTGTTTGTCATTGGAGTAGAGGAAGACTAATGATTTGTTAAAGATAATTTTATACCCAGCCACATTGCTGAAGTTGTTTATCAGGCTTAGTAGTTCTCTGGGGCCATTTAAGTATACTATCATATCATCTGCAAGCAGTGATATTTTAACTTCTTTCTTTCCAATTTGTATCCCTTTCACCTGCTTTTGTTGTCTGATTGCTCTGGCTCGGACTTTGAGTACTATAAATGAATCAGTAGGGAGAGAATTGGCAGCCTTGTCTAGTCCCTGATTTTAGTGGGATTGCATCAAGTTTCTCTCCATTTAGTTTGATAATGGCTACTGGTTTGCTGTATTTTGCTTTTATTATGTTTAGGAATGGGCCTTGAATTCCTTATTTTTCCAAGACTTAACATGAAGGAGTGGTGAATTTTGTTAAATGCTTTCTCAGTAACTAATGATATGAGCATGTGGGGTTTTTTTTTTCTTTGAGTTTGTTTACAAAGTGGATTATGTTGATGGATTTCCATATATTGAATGATACCTGCATCCCTGGAATGAAGCCTACAGGATCATGATGGATGATGGTTTTGATGTGTTCTTGGATTTGGCTCCCAAGAATTTTATTGAATATTTTTGCATCAATATTCATAAGGGAAATTGGTCTGAAGTTCTCTTTCTTTGTTGGGTTTTTATGTGGTTTTTGGAATAGGCATAATTATGGCTTCTTAGAAGAAATTGGCTAGTGTTCCTTCTGTTTCCATTTTCTGAAATAGTTTGTACAGTATTAGTATGAGGTCTTCTATGAAGGTCTGATAGAATTCTGCACTAAACCCATCTGGTCGTGGGCTTTTTTGGTTGGGAGACTTTTAATAATTGCTTCTATTTCGTTAGGAGTTATGGGGTTGTTTAAAAGGTTTATTTGTTCCTCATTTTACTTTGGTACCTGGTATTTGTCTAGAAAATTGTCCATTTCCTCCAGATTTTCCAGTTTTGTTGAATATAGGTTTTTGTAGTAAAATCTAATGTTTTTTTTTTAATTTCCTCAGAGACTGTTCTTTTTTTTTTTTACATTTATTTAATACTTAATAATAATTATTTGGTTTCCGAGCAAACATCCCCCTCCCCCCTCCCCTTCCTTATGGGTGTTCCCCTCCAAACCCTCCCCCCATTGCCGCCCTCACCCCAACAGTCTAGTTCACTGGGGGTTCAGTCTTAGCAGGACCCAGGGCTTCCCCTTCCACTGGTGCTCTTACTAGGATATTAATTGCTACCTATGAGGTCAGAGTCCAGGGTCAGCCCATGTATAGTCTTTAGGTAGTGGCTTAGTCACTGGAAGCTCTGGTTGCTTGGCATTGTTGTACATATGGGGTCTCGAGCCCCTTCAAGCTCTTCCAGTTCTTTCTCTGATTCCTTCAACGGGGGTCCTATTCTCAGTTCAGTGGTTTGCTGCTGGCATTCGCCTCTGTATTAGCTGTATTCTGGCTGTGTCTCTCAGGAGCAATCTACATCCGGCTCCTGTCGGCCTGCACTTCTTTGCTTCATCCATCTTGTCAAATTGGAGGGCTGTATATGTATGGGCCACATGTGGGGCAGGCTCTGAATGGGAGTTCCTTCAGTCTCTGTTCTCTGTTTTAATCTTTGCCTCTCTCTTCCCTGCCAAGGGTATTCTTGTTCCCCTTTTAGAGAAGGAGTGAAGCATTCACATTTTGATCATCCGTCTTGGGTTTCATTTGTTCTAGGCATCTAGGGTAATTCAAGCATTTGGGCTAATAGCCACTTATCAGTGAGTACATACCATGTATGTCGTTCTGTGATTGGGTTAGCTCACTCAGGATGATATTTTCCAGTTCCAACCATTTGCCTACAAATTTCATAAAGTCATTGTTTTTGATAGCTGAGTAATATTCCATTGTGTAGATGTACCACATTTTCTGTATCCATTCCTCTGTTGAAGGGCATCTGGGTTCTTTCCAGCTTCTGGCTATTATAAATAAGGCTGCGATGAACATAGTGGAGCACGTGTCTTTTTTATATGTTGGGGCATCTTTTGGGTATATGCCCAAGAGAGGTATGGCTGGATCCTCAGGCAGTTCAATATCCAATTTTCTAAGGAACCTCCAGACTGATTTCCAGAATGGTTGTAGCAGTCTGCAATCTCACCAACAATGGAGGAGTGTTCCTCTTTCTCCACATCCTTGCCAGCATCTGCTGTCCCCTGAGTTTTTGATCTTAGCCATTCTCACTGGTGTGAGGTGAAATCTCAGGGTTGTTTTGATTTGCATTTCCCTTATGACTAAAGATGTTGAACATTTCTTTAGGTGTTTCTCAGCCATTCGTCATTCCTCAGCTGTGAATTCTTTGTTTAGCTCTGAACCCCATTTTTTAATAGGGTTATTTGTCTCCCTGCGATCTAACTTCTTGAGTTCTTTGTATATTTTGGATATAAGGCCTCTATCAGTTGTAGGATTGGTAAAGATCTTTTCCCAATCTGTTGGTTGCCGATTTGTCCTAACCACAGTGTCTTTGCCTTACAGAAGCTTTGCAGTTTTATGAGATCCCATTTGTTGATTCTTGATCTTAGAGCATAAGCCATTGGTGTTTTGTTCAGGAAATTTTTTCCAGTGCTCATGTGTTCCAGATGCTTCCCTAGTTTTTCTTCTATTAGTTTGAGTGTATCAGGTTTGATGTGGAGGTCCTTGATCCACTTGGACTTAAGCTTTGTACAGGGTGATAAGCATGGATCCATCTGCATTCTTCTACATGTTGACCTCTAGTTGAACCAGCACCATTTGCTGAAAATGCTATCTTTTTTCCATTGGATGGTTTTGGCTCCTTTGTCAAAAATCAAGTGACCATAGGTGTGTGGGTTCATTTCTGGGTCTTCAATTCTATTCCATTGGTCTATCTGTCTGTCTCTGTACCAATACAATGCAGTTTTTATCACTATTGCTCTGTAATACTGCTTGAGTTCAGGGATAGTGATTCCCCCTGAAGTCCTTTTATTGTTGAGGATAGTTTTAGCTATCCTGGTTTTTTTGTTATTCCAGATGAATTTGCAAATTGTTCTGTCTAACTCTTTAAAGAATTGGATTGGTATTTTGATGGGGATTGCATTGAATCTGTAGATCACTTTTGGTAAAATGGCCATTTTTACTATATTAATCCTGCCAATCCATGAGCATGGGAGATCTTTCCATCTTCTGAGGTCTTCTTCAATTTCTTTCTTCAGTGTCTTGAAGTTCTTATTGTACAGATCTTTTATTTGCTTGGTTAAAGTCACACCGAGGTACTTTATATTATTTGGGTCTATTATGAAGTGTGTCGTTTCCCTAATTTCTTTCTCGGTTTGTTTCTCTTTTGTGTAGAGGAAGGCTACTGATTTATTTGAGTTAATTTTATACCCAGCCACTTTGCTGAAGTTGTTTATCAGCTTTAGTAGTTCTCTGGTGGAACTTTTGGGATCACTTAAATAAACTATCATATCATCTGCAAATAGTGATATTTTGACTTCTTCTTTTCCGATCTGTATTCCCCTGACCTCCTTTTGTTGTCTGATTGCTCTGGCTAGAACTTCAAGAACTATATTGAATAAGTAGGGAGAGAGTGGGCAGCCTTGTCTAGTCCCTCATTTTAGTGGGATTGCTTCAAGTTTCTCTCCATTTAGTTTAATGTTAGCAACTGGTTTGCTGTATATGGCTTTTACTATGTTTAGGTATGGGCCTTGAATTCCTATTCTTTCCAGGACTTTTATAATGAAGCGGTGTTGAATTTTGTCAAATGCTTTCTCAGCATCTAATGAAATGATCATGTGGTTCTGTTCTTTCAGTTTGTTTATATAATGGATCACATTGATGGTTTTCCGTATATGAAACCATCCCTGCATGCCTGGGATGAAGCCTACTTGATCATGGTGGATGATTGTTTTGATGTGCTCTTGGATTCGGTTTGCCAGAATTTTATTGAGTATTTTTGTGTCGATATTCATAAGGGCAATTGGTCTGAACTTCTCTTTCTTTGTTGGGTCTTTGTGTGGTTTAGGTATAAGAGTAATTGTGCCTTCATAGAAGGAATTCGGGAGTGATCCATCTGTTTCAATTTTGTGGAATAGTTTGGATAATATTGGTATGAGGTCTTCTATGAAGGTGTGATAGAATTCTGCACTAAACCCGTATGGACCTGGGTTCTTTTTTTTGGGGAGACCTTTAATGACTGTGTCTATTTCCTTAGGAGGTATGGGGTTGTTTACCTGGTTTATCTTTTCCTGATTTAACTTCGGTACCTGGTATCTGTCTAGGAAATTGTCCATTTCCTGAAGATTTTCAAGTTTTGTTGAATATAGGCTTTTATAGTAAGATCTGATGATTTTTTGAATTTCCTCCGAATCTGTAGTTATGTCTCCTTTTTCATTTCTGATTTTGTTAATTTGGATACACTCTCTGTGTCCTCTCGTTAGTCTGGCTAAGGGTTTATCTATCTTGTTGATTTTCTCAAAGAACCAACTTTTAGTTCTGTTGATTCTTTTTATGGTCCTTTTTGTTTCTACTTGGTTGATTTCAGCTCTGAGTTTGATTATTTCCTGCCTTCTACTCCTCCTGGGTGTTTTTGCTTCTTTTTGCTCTAGAGCTTTTAGGTGTGCTGTCAAGCTGCTGACATATGCTCTTTCCTGTTTCTTTCTGCAGGCACACAGCGCTATGAATTTTCCTCTTAGCACAGCTTTCATTGTGTCCCATAAGTTTCGGTATGTTGTACCTTCATTTTCATTAAATTCTAAAAAGTTTTTAATTTCTTTCTTTATTTCTTCCTTGACTAGTTTATCATTGAGTAGAGCATTGTTCAATTTCCACGTATGTGTGGGCATTCTTCCCTTATTGTTATGGAAGACCAGTTTTAGGCCGTGGTGGTCTGATAGCACGCATGGGATTATTTCTATCTTACTGTACCTGTTGAGGCCCGTTTTTTGACCAACTATATGGTCAATTTTGGAGAAAGTACCATGAGGAGCTGAGAAGAAGGTATATCCTTTTGCTTTAGGATAGAATGTTCTATAAATATCTGTTAAGTCCATTTGGCTCATGACTTCTCTTAGTCTGTCTACGTCTCTGTGTAATTTCTGTTTCCATGATCTGTCCATTGATGAGAGTGGGGTGTTGAAATCTCCCACTATTATTGTGTGAGGTGCAATGTCTGTTTTGAGCTTTAGTAAGGTTTCTTTTACATATGTAGGTGCCCTTGTATTTGGGGCATAGATATTTAGGATTGAGAGTTCATCTTGGTGGAATTTTCCTTTGATGTATATGAAGTGTCCTTCCTTATCATTTTTGATGAATTTTAGTTGAAAATTGATTTTCTTTGATATTAGAATGGCTACTCCAGCTTGCTTCTTCTGACCATTTGCTTGGAAATTTCTTTTCCAGCAACTTTCACTCTTTCACTGTGAGGTAGTGTCTGTCTTTGTCTCTGAGGTGTTTTTCCTGTAGGCAGCAGAATGCAGGGCCCTCGTTGTGTATCCAGTTTGTTAATCTATGTCTTTTTATTGGGGAGTTGAGGCCATTGATGTTGAGAGATATTAAGGAATAGTGATTACTGCTTCCTGTTATATTCATACTTGGATATGAGGTTATGTTTGTGTGCATTTCTTCTCTTTGTTTTGTTGCCAAGATGATTAGTTTCTTGCTTCTTCTAGGGTATAGCTTGCCTCCTTATGTTGGGCTTTACCATTTATTATCCTTTGTAGTGCTGGATTTGTAGAAAGATATTGTGTAAATTTGGTTTTGTCATGGAATATCTTGGTTTCTCCATCTATGTTAATTGAGAGTTTTGCAGGATACAGTAACCTGGGCTGGCACTTGTGTTCTCGTAGGGTCTGTATGACATCTGTCCAGGATCATCTGGGCTTCATATTTTCTGGCAAAAAGTCTGGTGTGATTCTGATAGGTCTGCCTTTATATGTTACTTGACCTTTTTCCCTTACTGCTTTTAATATTCTTTCTTTATTTTGTGCGTTTGGTGTTTTGACTATTATGTGAAGGGAGGTGTTTCTTTTCTGGTCCAATCTATTTGGAGTTCTGTAGGCTTCTTGTATGCCTATGGGTATCTCTTTTTTTAGGTTAGGGAAGTTTTCTTCTATGATTTTGTTGAAGATATTTACTGGTCCTTTGAGCTGGGAGTCTTCACTCTCTTCTATACCTATTATCCTTAGGTTTGATCTTCACATTGAGTCCTGGATTTCCTGTATGTTTTGGACCAGTAGCTTTTTCTGCTTTACATTATCTTTGACAGTTGAGTCAATGATTTCTAGGGAATCTTCTGCTCCTGAGATTCTCTCTTCCATCTCTTGTATTCTGTTGGTGAAGCTTCTATCTACAGCTCCTTGTCTCTTCTTTTGATTTTCTATATCCAGGGTTGTTTCCATGTGTTCTTTCTTGATTGCTTCTATTTCCATTTTTAATTCCTTCAACTGTTTGATTGTGTTTTCCTGGAATTCTTTCAGGGATTTTTGTGTCTCCTCTCTATGGGTTTCTACTTGTTTATTTATGTTTTCCTGGAATTCTTTCAGGGATTTTTGCGATTCCTCTCTGTAGGCTTCTACTTGTTCTCTAGGGAAGTTCTTCATGTCTTTCTTGAAGTCCTCCAGCATCATGATCAAATATGATCGAAACTAGATCTTGCTTTTCTGGTGTGTTTGGATATTCCGTGTTTGGTTTGGTGGGAGAATTGGGCTCCGATGATGCCAAGTAGTCTTGGTTTCTTTTGCTTTGGTCCTGCGCTTGCCTCTCGCCATCAGATTATCTCTAGTGTTACTTTGTTCTGCTATTTCTGACAGTGGCTAGACTGTCCTATAAGCCTGTGTGTCAGGAGTGCTGTAGACCTGTTTTCCTCTTTTCTTTCAGCCAGTTGTGGGGACAGAGTGTTTTGCTTTCAGGCGTGTAGTTTTTCCTCTCTACAGGTCTTCAGCTGTTCCTGTGGGCCTGTGTCTTGAGTTCACCAGGCAGGTCACTTGCAGCAGAAAAGTTGGTCTTACCTGTGGTCCTGAGGCTCAAGTTTGCTCACGGGGTGCTGCCCACGAGCTCTCCACAGCGGCAGCAACCAGGAAGATATGCGCCGCCCTTTCCGGGAGCTCCCGTGCACTAGGGTTCCAGATGGGGTTTGGTGTTTTCCTCTGGCATCTGAAATGTGTGTGCAGAGTGCAGTCTCTTCTGGTTTCCCAGGCGTGTCTGCCTCTCTGTAGGTTTAGCTCTCCCTCCCACGGGATTTGGGTGCAGAGAACTGTTTATCTGGTCTGTTTCCTTCAGGTTCCGGCGGTGTCTCAGGCACAGGGGTCCTGCCGCTCCTGGGCCCCCCCTATGGGAACCCAGAGGCCTTATACAGTTTCCTCTTGGGCCAGGGATGTGGGCAGGGGTGGGCAGTGTTGGTGGTCTCCTCTGCTCTGCAGCCTCAGGAGTGCCCACCTGACCAGGCGGTGAGGTCCCTCTCCCACAGGGTTTGGGAGCAGAGAGCTGCTGCGGGATGGGATCCACGGGTGTGGGACTTCCGGTAAACACAGGAAGTGCCCGGTCCTAGAGGAATTTTGCCTCTGTGTGTCCTGAGTTCACCAGGCAGGTTTCTTGCAGGGGAAAAGTTGGTCCTACCTGAGGTTCCGAGGCTCAAGTGTGCTCGTGGTGTACTGCCTAAGTCCTCTCCGCGGTGGCAGCAACCGAGAAGATCTGCGTCGCTCTTTCTGGGAGCCTCCGTGTACCAGGGTTCCAGATGGGGTTTGGTGTTTTCCTCTGGCGTCTGGATGTGCGCAGAGTGCAGTCTCTTCTGGTTTGCCAGGCATGTCTGCCTCTCTGTAGGTTTAGCTCTCCCTCCCACGGGATTTGGGTGCAGAGAACTGTTTTTCCGGTCTGTTTCCTTCAGGTTCCGGCGGTGTCTCAGGCGCAGGGGTCCTGCCGCTCCTGGGCCCTCCCCTATGGGAACCCAGAGGCCTTATACAGTTTCCTCTTGGGCCAGGGATGTGGGCAGGGGTGGGCAGTGTTGGTGGTCTCCTCCGCTCTGCAGCCTCAGGAGTGCCCACCTGACCAGGCGGTGAGGTCTCTCTCAGAGACTGTTCTTATGTGTCTCTTTTCATTTCTGATTTCGTTAATTTGGATATACTCTCTTTGAACTCTGGCTATTATGGCTAAGGGTTAATCTATAATGTTGATTTTCTCAAAGAACCAGGTACTGATTTTGTTGATTTTTTTTTTTTTTTTGTATAGTTCTTTTTGTTTCTACTTGGTTGACTTCAGCCCTGAGTTTGATTATTTCCTGCTGTCTACTGTTCTTGGGTATATTTACTTCTTTTTGTTCTAGAGCTTTTAGGTATGCTGTCAACCTGCTAATGTATGCCCTCTCCAGTTTCTTTTTGGAAGCACTCAGAGCTATGAGGTTTCCTCTTAGCACTGCTTTCATTGTGTCCCAAAAGTTTGGGTATGTTGTGCCTTCATTTTCATTACCTTCCAAAAAGTCATTTTTTTCTTTCTTTATTTCTTCCTTGACTAAGATATCATTTAATAGTACATTAGTCAACTTCTATATGTAAGTGGGCATTCTGTTGTTTTGACGTTATTGAAGACTAGCCTTAGTCCATGGTGATCTCATAGGATGGATGGGATTATTTCAATCTTCTTGTATCTAAAGAGGCCTATTTTGTGACCAAATATATGGTCAATTTTGGAGAAGGTACCATGAGGTGCTGAGAAAAAGGTATATTTTTTGCTTTATGATGAATTGTTCTATAAATATCTGTTAAATCCATTTGGTTTATAACTTTTGTTAGTTTTTCTTGTCTCTGTTTAGTTTCTGTTTCCATGATCTGTCCATTGATGAGAGTGGTATGTTGAAATCTCCCACTATTATTGTGTGAGGTACAATGTGTGCTTTGAGTTTTAGTAAGGTTGCTTTTGTGAATGTAGATGCCCTTGCATTCAGAGCATAGATATTCGGGACTGAGAGTTCATCTCGGTGGGTTTTTCTTTTGACAAATATGAAGTGTCCTTCCTTATCTTTTTTGATAACTTTTGGTTGAAAGTCAATTTTATTCAACTTTAGAATGGCTACTCTAGCTTGTTTCTTTGGACCATTCACTTGGAAAGTTGTTTTCTAGCCTTTTACTCTGAAATAGTTTCTTTCTTTTCACTCGGGTGTGTTTCTTGTATGCAGCAAAATGCTGGGTCCTCTTTATGTAAATAGTCTGTTAGTCCATGTCTTCTTACTGGGGATTGAGTCCATTGATGTTAAGAGATATTAAGTAATAGTGATTTTTGTTTCCTGTTATTTTTATTGTTAGAGGTGTAATTATGTTTGTGTGGATCTCTTCTTTTAGGTTCCTTGCAAGGAGACTATATTCTTGTTTTTTCTAAGGTGTAGTTTCCTTCCTTGTGTTGGAGTTTTCCACCTATTATCCTTTGTAGGGTTGGATTTGTAGAAAATATTGTGTGAATTTGACTTTGTCGTGGGATATCTTGGTTTCTCCATCTATGTCAATTGAGAGTTTTGCTGGATATAGTAGCCTGGGCTGGCATTTGTTTTCTCTAAGGGTCTGTTTCACATCTGCCCAGGATCTTATGGCTCTCACAGTCTCTGTTGAAAAGTCTAGTATAATTCTTATAGGTCTGCCTTTATATGTTAATTGATGATATTCCCTCATTGCTCTTAGTATTCTTTCTTTGTTCTATGCATTTGGTGTTTTGACTATTGTGTGACGGGAGATATTTCTTTTCTAGTCCAATCTATTTGGAATTCTGTATGTTCCTTGTACGTGTATGGACTTCTCTTTCTTTAAGTTAGGGAAGTTTTCTTCTATAATTTTGTTGAAGATATTTACTGTCCCTTTAAGTTGGGAGTCTTTACTTTCTTCTATACTTATTATCCTTAGGTTTGATTTCTCATTGTGTCCTTGGTTTCCTGGATGTTTTGGGTTAGGAGCTTTTTGTGTTTTACATTATCATTGATGATGGTATTCATGTTTTCTATGGTATCTTCTTCCCCTGAGATTCTTTTTCTTTCTCTTGTATTCTGTTGGTAATGTTTGCATTTATGTATGACTTTTCTTCTCTTTCCTAGGTTTTCTATCTCCAGGGTTCTCTCTCTTTGTGTTTTTTTTTTTTTATTGTTTCTACTTCAATTTTTAGATCCTGGATGGTTTTCAATTCCTTCACCTGCTTGGTTGTGTTTTCCTATAATTCTCTAAGGGATTTTTGTGTTTCCTCTTTAAGGGTTTCTACTTCTTTACCTGTGTTGTCCTGTATTTCTTTAAGGGAGTTATTTTTGTCCTTCTTAAAGTCCTCTATCATCATCATGAGATGTGATTTTAAATCCAAATCTTGCTTTTCCAGTATGTTTGGATATCCAGTATTTGCTTTGGTGTGAGAACTGGGCTTTGATGATGCCAAGTTGTCTTGGTTTCTGTTGCTTAGGTTCCTATGCTTGCCTCTCACCATCAGGTTGTCTCTGGTGTTAGCTTGTCTTGCTGTCTCTGACAGTGGCTTGTCCCTCCTGTAAGCCTGTGTGTCAGCACTCCTGTAGACCTGTTTTCTTTCATCTAGATCTAGATACAGTGAGCTGTGACCCCGTCTGCTCCAGGCAGAAACCGGAAGGGGACTGTCCCAGACTGCTCCTGGATTTTTGTGTCCTGAGTCCTGCAGGATGTTTGCCTCGAGCAGAAGAAGAGTTGGTCTTACCTTTGCTCTCAGGTGCGTCAGCACTCCTAGCAACTGGCTTTCAGCTCTGGGCACAGGCAGAAACCAGAAGGGACCTGCCCCTGTCTGTTCCTAGATTTCTGTGCCCAGAGGGTTCTGGTCCAGGATTGTGAGCAGAAGTATTTGTCTCCTCTGAACTCTCAGGATTGTCTGTATTTCTGAAAGTCTAGCTATTTCCTCCACAGGATTTGGGTACAGAGAATTGTGGGACCGGTTCAGCTCCAGGAGCAGTCAGGAAGTAGAATAATTTTTAAAAAGGGGATTTCTTTTTGTTTTTTTCCAAGACAAGATTGCTATAGAAAGAATCTCTTATAAGCATCACCTGTAAATACAAAAGCCTATCAAGAATTAAACTGTTAATCCGTGTCAAATATTGCACATACATGATACTTGGAGTTGTACCCTTATGATGTACTAAAATATTTTAGAAGAACATCTTCTTGCTTGCATCCTTTAGTTAAAATTTTCCTGTTTGCTATGGGAAAGCATCAAAATTTCTGAGAAAATATATAACATGTGAAATTCTGGAAAATATCCTCTTGATAATAAGCATAACACTCTGTATTTCTCCCCTTAGGAAAAATGTTTGCATCTTGAAATAAATAATGCTACTTAAGATGAGTGGCAAGTTCTCAGAAAACCTTCTCCTTTAAAAATAAAAAAAAATTCCTCTGTGGTTTGTTCTGTACAGTAAATATAGTAGAAAGAAAGGTATCTCAGAACTCAGTGGTCTACTTTTCTGTGTGTTTTTAAGGCTACCAAATAATGCTGAGTCAAAGTGATACTTTCCTGCTTCTTCATCCTTCCAATTTTAAATTAAAAATTAGCAGTGAAAGCATGAAAATAAACTAAAAGATAAATGAGGCTTCATTAAAATAAAATCTAATGTGCATTAGGGGATAGTATCAAGGAAATGAAAAGACAGTATACAGAATGGAATAGAATGCAAATCATGCATTTGAATAAGACTCAGTGTCTTTAACATGTTACAAAGAAAGGAACTAAACTCCACAAATTCCAACCCAAAAAACTTAAGAACTTGAATAGACATTCCTTTAAAGAGCATGTAACAATAGCCAAAATACTCATCAATAGGTATTTCTATACCACTGGTCATTAAAGAAAAGCAAATCAAACACAGCCAATAAGCAGTTTTGGTTAACATGAGAAATAACACAGGACAGACTCTTTGAAAAAATAGTCTGGGGCCTGGAGAGATGGCTCAGTGGTTAAGAGCACTGATTCATCTTTCCAAGGTCCTCTGTTCAATTCCCAAAAACTGTATTCTGACTCACAACAATCTGTAATGGGATCTGATGCCCTCTTCTGGTGTACGTGAAGACCGTGTACTCACATACAATAAATAAATAAATAAATAAATAAATAAATAAATAAATAAATAAATAAATAAATAAATCTTTAAGAAAACAGTCTGGAAATTTCTCAAATAGTTAAATACAGAGTTATCACTTAGTTCATTTATTCATTTCTACAGAAAAGAAATGGAATGATGTTAAGGACTGAGCCATTGGTGTTCTCTATGGGATGCTATCTCCTGTACCAATGAGTTCAAGGCTATCCTCCACTTCCTGTTCTATTAGGTTAAATATATATGTTTTTGTGTTGAGGTGTTTGGACTTAAATTTTGTGTGTTGTGCCAGGAAGTGTGTGTGAACCCCAAAAGACCACCAAGGAACCTATTACAATGAAATCACATTAGCATCTTTTTATTCACACTTGAGCTTGGGCTCCCCACCAAACCTGACACAGCAGGACTGTGTAGAGCCCTGAGCATAGTTCCAGGCAAGCATTCATAAAGGCAAGGAAAGGGGCATCTAGCCTGGTACATACCTGATTGGTGGCATTATTTTTAACCTAATTGGCTGATGCTGGGAGCAAAACCATAAACGTAATTTCTGCTTTCCTCCTGATTATTGTTAGGAAATGAAATGTCAGAGGTGGGCTTATAACCTGGAGTGGCAGATTTGTTGGGGAATAAACTGGAAACTGGTGATAGACACAGGTCTTGTTTGGGAAGGGGGACCTGAAAACTGGTGCTAGGTACCGGCCTATTAGTTAACTTAACCTTCAACCTTAGGTCAGGTTCTCTAAGATGAAGTCTGAATCAAAAAGATATGGTCTCTCAGTGCAGAGTAATAAATATGGATTTGTTTGCATTCTTTTACATGGAGACATCCAGCCAGACCAGCATCATTTATTGAAGATGCTCTCCGTTTCCATTGTATGGTTTGGGCTTCCTTGTCAAAAATCAAGTGTGCATGGACTTATTTGGGAATCTTCAATTCAATTCTACTGATTGACCTATCTGTTTCAATACCATGTGATTTTTATTCCTATTGATCTGTAGTACAGCTCAATGTCAGGGATGGTGATATCTCCAGAAGTCTCATTATTGTACATGATTATTTTAGCTATCCTGGATTTTTTATTTTTCTGTATGAAGCTGAGAATTGTTCTCTCAAGGTCTATAAAGAATCGTGTTAGAATTTTGGCTAGAATTGCATTTAATCTCTAGATTGCTTTCTATAAGATGGCCATTTTCCCTATGTTAATCCTGCCAACCCATGAGCATTGGAGATCTTTCTGTCTTCTGATATTTTCTTCAGTTTCTTTCTTCAGAGACTTGAAACTCTTGTCATATAGGTCTTTCACTTGCTTGGCTAGAGTTATAACAAGATATTTTGTATTATTTTTTAGTACTGTGATGGGTGATGTTTCACTGATATCTTTCTCAGCCCACTAATTGTTTGCATAAAGCCGGGATACTGATTTCTTTGAGTTAATTTGTATCCAGCCACTTTGCTGAAGGTATTTATTAGCTATAGAACTATCATATCATCTGCAAATAGCAATGCTTTGAATTCTTCCTTTCAAATTTGCATTTCCTTGATCTCCTTTAGTTGTCTGATTGCTCTAGCTAGAATTGCAAGTACTACATTGAAGATATAGGGAAAGAGTAGGTAGGCTTGTTTTCTCCCTGATTTTGGTGGGATTGCTTTAAGTTTACTCAATTTTTTGATCATTTGTTTCAATGCATTTACCTGAGACTAAAATGCAAGTAGTGCAGACTAACCAATCTACTTGTCAAAATTTAGCCTTTGTTAGTTGCTAAAACCATTTTATTTCCCACTCTCATTTCATGAAGCTAGAAACTGTTTAGAGTAGTTCTCTATCTCAGTGGATACAGACTTTCCAGCTCAAAACACAAAAGCTGTTTTATCAACATTTGTTCTAACAAGACCTACAAAATGCTAATTCATGATGACCTGAGATAGCGCTAAGAATTAATCAGAACAAATGAAGTGTGGAGACCCAGTCTAGATTAACAGAGAACCGTGAGAAGAAAATGTTGAGGAAAATAGAGACAGAAATTGAGTTCCTGGCACTCAGGGATGGCTGCTGAGAACAGGTACCTGCCCTATCTAAAGGGGTCAGAACTGGGGTTTTAACATGAAACCTAGATGTAATAGTTAAGGATCCTATTTCCTGAAAACTCAAGTAGTCTTGGGCATTGCTTAAGTGAAACTAAAGATAACTGATTGCTGGACTGTTAGTATAGAGGGAAATAATAGTGGGTTTTCACTATTGGCAGTTTATACCCCCATATTATTCTCATTATTTCCTTCAAACATACTGCTACTGAAGAAAAGAAGAGGTGGTATTCAAACCTTGAGATCCCTCTGGTGACTGGTGATAGTGCATGGAAAGCCACGGGGCAGCTTCAAAGTAGGATCATGGTTTGTACCTCATATCCTTGTTTGTAAGTACTAATTCCCATCAAAGAACACAACACTGTATAATTTGTAGTTTGTCTTTTAAATTTTTTTGTAGCTGTCTAGTTAATATAGCCTCCTCAGATTCCAATAATAATTCTATTCTCCAGATGGAATGGTCCATATGATCTATTAGCTATCGGTTGATAAAAATCCCCCTGCTGCAGCTAGAGAGTTGGCTCAGTGTATAAGTGCTTGAGGTTTAAGTGTATGTAATGGAATGTGGATCCCCCAAACCCATTTAGGATCCAGGCAGGCCCAATGGCTCCAGTAATTCCAGCACTCCAAAGGTAGAGACGGGAGCCCTGGAGCAAGTTGATTAGGTAGATTCAACAAATCAGGAAGTTCTAGACTCAGCAGGTGACTGGGCTTCAGTAAATGAAGGGAGTTTTACAAAGCCACTCACAGTCAGTTCTGGTCTCCACTCATGTGTACACATGCACAAGTCCACACACTCAGTCATACTACAAAGTAATTTCCCATTAGTTGTCTAGAATGATCATGGCAACTGGTACATAAAATATCTGTGTATATATATATATCATTGCATATATTGTGTATATATGTATTATATATATGTGTGTGTGTGTGTGTGAGTGTGTGTGTGTGTGTGTTTCTTGCATGTTCACATAGTACCTCTCATGCTTTGCTCAACCGCTGGCCATGGATGTGTTTATCTCTGCCTCTAGAACACCAGGACCTGGAATGGGAATTGCTCCCTGCATTTGTACCTCCAGTGGTCAGCACAGTGCAGAATGAAAATGTTCAATCAATGAAACATGAGCCCTAACTATGGTCTATGACTGTAGCAACAATGCATCCCTTACATAGCTCTACATAGTCAATATGTAATTCAGATCATGCCCCTATAAATACTTCCAGTATGGATTTTCTGAATGAATGAGTTAATTTAAGAGTACAAATATTTAGCTATTTGTATCCCTGTGTCAGTATTCGAATGCAGAGGGCATTCACCATGTGCACTGGTGAAGCTGGGAATATTAAATCCACAGTTTACCTCTTCAGTGGAATGAAGAGCTTAGTTAGTTGTTCCTCCTGGTATGCTAACGAATGGATGTACTTTTACAACCTGGTGATCTTTTCTTTCTGATAAGCTAGGCTCAGACTGTGTCTTTCACAACTTCTATTTTGCTCATCCCAGATGCTTTCCCCCTGAAACCTTGAGAATTTCTTTTAGCCCATAAAACTTGTCCATCTGACAGATGTCATTTGCACTTTACAACAGCCTAAATGACTTCTATGTTATCTTAGGGCAGGCGTTAATCCCATCAAATGAGAGTAAAGACCATTATCAAAATTCTTCAGTAACATTAAGTAAGCTTTATTTTCTGTCAGGTAGGTATATCTCCCTAAAATTGGGTTTGAAAAAATAGTATCAGACACAGGAGAAGATAAGATTTATGCAGTCCAAAAATGCGCAAGTGTGTTTTCAAGGGTTAGGGAACTTCCAGAGAATTTTTGGTTATGTAGGTACTTGGCTGAACATTTCAAAATTATTTGGCAGAGAATATTATCTTACTAGAGTACATTCAAGGTATTTATCAAACACCATAGTTTGAGGTCATGTCAAATCTCAGAAACTGTTAAAGCAAGGTCAACTTGAATTTTACAACAAGCAGGAATGAACTTGTTCAGGCCTTATAACAAAATGGCTTCCATCCTTAAGAGAGAAATCAGTCTGGTTCATCGCCAGGCATTAGTTTACCTCAGGCATTCTCCCTAGTTCCCTATCTTGAGCCTTGTTTCTAAGTCAATAAGAACCCTTCTTATGCCATATGTATTTTATTAATAATTTCAATGTAAATACCTATTGAGCATTCTTACGCTTACAGGGCTGTGTTGGTTTTTTGAAAACCTTTGTCTATAGCTATGCTATAATTAAATATGACAAAAAAATATGTGCAGATGTTAGACTCACAAGAATTATTGACACAGCATTAGTTACTTAGATCAAGCTGGTAAGAGTTTCATTCTTACCTCACCCTAACCATTTTCCCCTGCCTGCTGTAAAGCCTGTGGGGAAACTCCCTTGTTAGAATATCCAGTAATTTTTAAAGCTCAGTTGCTGTTAGAACAGTTTATCCATACATTGCCAAACCTAGATATTTGACATGAAGCTAAATATCTGCTTGATAAGTTCATTGAACACGTCAGGTAGCTAAGGGTAGTCATTCATTTAATTAACTTTATTAACTTGCAGTTGTATAAATCTAAATAAATGGAGCTTCTAATCTCATTCATCCACAGGAAAGAGCTGTTCTGTTCTGGGTGAATCAGCTGACTGTCTGTAGCTTTTTTTTTTTTTTTTTTTTTTTTTTTTTTTTTTTTTTTTGCTGTTCTTTTCCAGCTGAAAAGCCCTTGTACTCTGGGAAGCCTCTGAAATTACTACTTGTGATTGCCACTCAGAACTTTGTGTCATGGGGTGACTGTGGCCTGCTTTCATGCCTCTGAAGTAATTTTCTTTTGGTCAAAAATGTTCATATGCTGTGCAAACCACTACAAAAGCAATGTTCTTTCTGATTTGAAGAAGCAACTAAAAGGAGCTAGTAGAATCTTCCAAGCTACTTAAAGCATACTTTTCTGTGTTTATAATCATTAAAAATGTACTTATCAGATATCTATAGCTATATTTTATCAACTGGCTAAACAATAAAATTACAATAAATTCATTATATAATACACACACACACACACACACAAATGTGTAGCACAGCTTGAGAAGATGGGAAATGTGAGTACTAGAATATTAATTGTTGTATACATTTAGAAAGAAAGATATTAATATATACACGTCTATAATCCATTCCTCAAAAGCACATATTCAGAGCATTTCATGGTATTGAGGTTTCTGGCATTCTTGGTCCTCCTTGAAAAGATATATGCACACTTGGAATGAAATATCCAGCAGTTATCATGGCAAATGCCAAACCAATCATGAAGTTATAATGCAAGAAAAGAGTTAGATATGATACATACATTTTTTCAAGAATTATTACTAATAATAGTGTGTGCATTTAATCAAAATTACTGTCTATGTTTGGAAAATGCTAAAATGTTTAGGCTCCACAAGAAACCTTCCACTTTGCCAAGAATGTTGCGAGCATCAACAAATCCAGGTGTCTTGTTTCTTTACATTGAGTTTTCTTTTATGAGAGCTTCTGTGTTCTCAGCATGCTTTGTGGAGCCTTTCCAGAATTGTTTCTTTGAAACATGAATTGTTCCTTTGCCAAAAGCAAATCAGTATGGGCTTAAGTTTGATCTCTGTCCTATATATTTGGGTAGAAATTTTAAAGTTGAAATCAAATAAAGGCAACTTCAGTCACCACTTCCAAAAAGTGCCATTGTTAGAACTGTCAACTGAATCAAGGAAGAATGCATTCATTAATAATGTTTTCTCTTATAGGAAGAATCCAGATAATAGATAATATGATGGTTATTCTTGATTGACAACTTGACTACATCTGAAATCAACTAAAGCCCAAAAGTAGACAGAACACCTGTAAGGTATTTTTTTTTTTTTTTTTTGCTTAATTTTAAGTAAGGAGATGCACTTCTGATTTGGATCTTTCAAAAGGAAAACACACTTTTTATCTGGATCTTTTGAATTTCAAAAAGCCACATATTTAATTCGAACCATTTAAGCTGGGAAAACCCACATCTAATCTGAGCCACACCTTCTGCTAGAAGCCTATATCAAGACAGAAGAAAGAAGCTTTTGATCTTTGCCTGCTTGCTCTTGCCTTGCTAGCACATCCATTCCTTCTTTGGTGTTAGAATCTACTTCTTTGCAATTCCAATGAATACTGAAAACCAGCTGAAACATCCAGCTTCATGGAACAAGAAACTACTGCAGTCCTGTACATTTCATTCATAGTCTGACATTTTTAGATTAGCTAGACTGAAGATATTAAGTCATTTTAATTTTCTTTGTATAAGTCATTTTAATTTTCTTTGTACACAGATAAATTATAGATAGATAGATAGATAGATAGATACATACATACATACATACATACATACATACATAGATACGTAGATAGGGAGAGACAGAGAGACATGAAGGAGAACGGAACATTTTTAGGAAGAGCAGTAGAGTAGTAGGAAGCAGGAATAGGACAGAAAATGCTAATGGAGGGTGAACATGTCCAAATACATGGCATACCTTAATATGAAGGCCATAACTCACTCCATATAAGAAATATACGATAACCCGCAGATCCCGGCCCACAGCAGCTCTCTGCTCCCAAACCCCGTGGGAGAGAGACCTCACCGCCTGATCAGGTGGGCACTCCTGAGGCTGCAGAGCGGAGGAGACCACCAATACTGCCCACCCCTGCCCACATCCCTGGCCCAAGAGGAAACTGTATAAGGCCTCTGGGTTCCCATAGGGGAGGGCCCAGGAGCAGCAGGACCCCTGCGCCTGAGACACCGCCGGAACCTGAAGGAAATAGACCAGATAAACAGTTCTCTGCACCCAAATCCCGTGGGAGGGAGAGCTAAACCTTCAGAGAGGCAGACACGCCTGGGAAACCAGAAGAGACTGCACTCTGTGCACATCCAGACGCCAGAGGAAAACACCAAACGTCATCTGGAACCCTGGTGCACGGAGGCTCCCGGAAAGAGCGGCGCAGATCTTCCCGGTTGCTGCCGCCACGGAGAGGACTTAAGCAGTACCCCATGAGCAAACTTGAGCCTTGGAACCACAGGTAGGACCAACTTTTCCCCTGCAAGAAACCTGCCTGGTGAACTCAAGACACAGGCCCACAGGAACAGCTGAAGACCTGTAGAGAGGAAAAACTACACGCCCGAAAGCAGAACACTCTGTCCCCATAACTGGCTGAAAGAAAACAGGAAAACAGGTCTACAGCACTCCTGACACACAGGCTTATAGGACAGTCTAGCCACGGTCAGAAATAGCAGAACAAAGTAACACTAGAGATAATCTGATGGCGAGAGGCAAGCGCAGGAACCCAAGCAACAGAAACCAAGACTACATGGCATCATCGGAGCCCAATTCTCCCACCAAAGCAAACAAGGAATATCCAAACAAACCAGAAAAGCAAGATCTAGTTTCAAAATCATATTTGATTATGATGCTGGAGGACTTCAAGAAAGACATAAAGAACTCCCTTAGAGAACAAGTAGAAGCCTACAGAGAGGAATCGCAAAAATCCCTGAAAGAATTCCAGGAAAACACAATCAAACAGTTGAAGGAATTAAAAATGGAAATAGAAGCAATCAAGAAAGAACACATGGAAACAACCCTGGACATAGAAAATCAAAAGAAAAGACAAGGAGCTGTAGATACAAGCTTCACCAACAGAATACAAGAGATGGAAGAGAGAATCTCAGGAGCAGAAGATTCCATAGAAATCATTGACTCAACTGTCAAAGATAATGTAAAGTGGAAAAAGCTACTGGTCCAAAACATACAGGAAATCCAGGACTCAATGAGAAGATCAAACCTAAGGATAATAGGTATAGAAGAGAGTGAAGACTCCCAGCTCAAAGGACCAGTAAATATCTTCAACAAAATCATAGAAGAAAACTTCCCTAACCTAAAAAAAGAGATACCCATAGGCATACAAGAAGCCTACAGAACTCCAAATAGATTGGACCAGAAAAGAAACACCTCCCGTCACATAATTGTCAAAACACCAAACGCACAAAATAAAGAAAGAATATTAAAAGCAGTAAGGGAAAAAGGTCAAGTAACATATAAAGGCAGACCTATCAGAATCACACCAGACTTCTCGCCAGAAACTATGAATGCCAGAAGATCCTGGATAGATGTCATACAGACCCTAAGAGAACACAAATGCCAGCCCAGGTTACTGTATCCTGCAAAACTCTCAATTAACATAGATGGAGAAACCAAGATATTCCATGACAAAACCAAATTTACACAATATCTTTCTACAAATCCAGCACTACAAAGGATAATAAAGGGTAAAGCCCAACATAAGGAAGCAAGCTATACCCTAGAAGAAGCAAGAAACTAATTGTCTTGGCAACAAAACAAAGAGAATGAAAGCACACAAACATAACCTCACATCCAAATATGAATATAACAGGAAGCAATAATCACTATTCCTTAATATCTCTCAACATCAATGGCCTCAACTCCCCAATAAAAAGACATAGATTAACAAACTGGATACACAATGAGGACCCTGCATTCTGCTGCCTACAGGAAACACACCTCAGAGACAAAGACAGACACTACCTCAGAGTGAAAGGCTGGAAAACAACTTTCCAAGCAAATGGTCAGAAGAAGCAAGCTGGAGTAGCCATTCGAATATCAAATAAAATCAATTTTCAATTAAAAGTCATCAAAAAAGATAAGGAAGGACACTTCATATTCATCAAAGGAAAAATCCACCAAGATGAACTCTCAATCCTCATCTTCGATTGGTTTATATACAAGTGTGCAATTTCTAGGCTTGAAAGTAAAATGATGCTATCTGGTGCTGGATAGAGGAGCCTTATTTTTTATTATGGCAGCTTGCTATTTTTGTAACATGGTGATTTGGTTGAACACAATAAAGTACAGTAGTTACTGATCTCCCCCTCTTCCTGGATGAGTGAGGAGATGATTAAATGTTGATGTCAGCATCCATGAGCATATTCAGATGAGTTTCTGCTTCTGTTGAAAAGGATGCTGTGTTTGATTGTGGTCCGAAGCTTTGAAGCACTACTTGGCATCTCCTTCCTTGGAGGTCTCACTGTTTAAACATAACAGATTTGATAGCTTGTTGGTAAGGTGAGGTCCAGCTTGTCTCCACTAGGTCATCTTCATGTGAATCCGGTGGTTATACGGTTTTGTTCTAGGGATATTTCATTTTTTTAATAACGGTTTTAGCTGACATTCATGGAGAGAATGAATCCTTAGAACTGTGCCACTAGTGAAAGGAAATCCTGTCTAGAGTATGTTTCTTTACAAAGCTGTGTCACACCATCCTTTGGGCCCTCTGCTGGAAAAGTAGAATCAAGTCTCAAATAATGCCTTTTAAATTGTATTCTCTAGTATTATAGATGTAGGACAGTACTGTATCATACCTCTGTGGATGTAAAATAGCTTGTACCTGCTTTATGATACATAGTAGTGACCGTGCTTTATCAGAGCTGTTTTTAATGATGTTGCTCAGAATGTTTTCTTTCCAGATGATGATTGAGAAGCTAATTTAAAAAAAAATGGTGCCAGATACCACAAGAGTAACAGAACTGTGCTGTTTTCTCGGGTTTTGTTTTTTTACTTTTTTTTTTTTAATGGAGTGTGCTGGATGTCTCTACAGTTTTGTTCAGATGACTGCAGAACCTGGAAAAGCTGTTGCTGCTGTTGCTGCATAACACACTGCTATTATTGGTCTTCTTATATAAATATAAATATATATATACAGATATATAATTTGAATTTTTTGAAACTTTACCTGTGCTGTCAACTTTCGAAAAAAGTATCCCCGTTTACTGTGTTGAGTTGGCACTGTACAGAAATTAACAGCCATATTGGTCTAGAAATGTTGAACTTAAGTTTTTTCCATTTGTACAGGGGTAACACACTGTATTAAATATGTAAGATCTTATATACGTGGGTTTGATTACAAAAGCTAATAAAGTATTCTCTAAATTAAAAAAATATATACGATAATAAAAATGTAACTAGAAGGAATGCTGCAATTTTTTCTCTTTCTTAGGAACCACTTTGAATAGTTTAACTATTACTTTTCTGTCCCTAAGACAAAAACTGTGCAATCCCATCATGTGAAGACAAAACAAAACAAAACTAACCAAACAAATGAAAAACAAAAAACTAGTATTGGAGTTGCCTTACCTCATCATTGAACTTGTGGTGTTAAGGATAAGTCATCAAAGAAATTAAAATAGAACACACAGATGTGAGAATGGCACCTCTACATAGATGCCTGCTTATGTTCGTCTTACAGGTACTATATGTGTTTTTAATTATTTTATTAGCATGTATTTGTTGTGTGTGTTAATGGGGTTTAGTGTTATATTTCCAAAGCTAAATAGAGTAGACACTGATCAAATCCAACCCCCTTTTCTATGGCAGCTTCTCAGTCTCTAGTAGTCATGATTTATACTTTCAGGTCAACCTCTTTTTTAAGCTTCCACATGTGAAAAGATGCAACATTTGATTCCTGTGTTTGTCCTAGTTCACTTAGTATAATGTCCTGAAGTTCTCTTTATTTTTCTGTATGTGACAGAATTTTGTTCTTTTTGCTGAATAATACTTCTTTGTGTAAATACATACCATATTTTCTACATCCATTTATTGGTTGATAGGCACAAAGGCTGATTCTATATCACTGTTATTACTAGCACCAAAATAAACATAGACAGGAAGTATACCTTCTTTATACTGATATGCACACACAAATAGACACACACACAAACACACACGTGCGCGCGCACACACACACACACACACACACACACACACACACATGTGCTTCTACTGCTTCCTCCCAAGTATGCTTTCCCTTCTATGTTCATGTCTTGATCCCTAATTTTATATATCCATATATCTATTTATCATCTATACTGTTGTCATCTATTATCAATAGTCCATCAGGGTTATTTAGAATAACAGGATTTATTACACAATATATTATATAAAGTGGAATTATTAGAATGATTTATAGACTGCAGTGTAGCTAACCCCAAAATGGCTGGCTATGAATGAGATAAATAAGAATCTAGTAGTCCTTCAGTCCTCAAAGCTAGATGTCTCAGCTGGTATTCAGTATCCCCTTTTCGTACTGATTTTACTTACACACACACACATACACACACACACACACACACACACACATACACACACATATACACGCACACACACACACACACACACATCTGAAAGTAGAATAGATAGATCATAAGGTAGATCTACATTTTTGTTCTTTAGGAGACTCCACGTTGTTATATATGTTTTATCCATGTTTGTCTTTTTTGTTAATAATAGTAATTCTAACTAAGGTAAAATGATATATCATTGCTATTTTGATTTATCTTTCCTTAAATGTCTTAATAAAGTATATATGTTACATGTATTGGATGACCATGTATTTTGAAAAGTGTTTGTTCAGGTCTTTTGCTTATTATTAACTGGGTTTCTTTTTGTTGTTTTTGTTACTTTTTAAGTTCCTTATATATTCTGAGTATTACCCTATCTATCACATAAATAGAAAATATTTTCTTGCATGTGGTAGGTCACCTCTTGATTCTGCTGGTGTATTCCTTTGCTGTGCAGAAGCTTTTCAGGTTGCCATAATCCTGTTAATCAAGTTTTGTTCTTGTTTTGTGTACCTTCAAGTTCTCTTCAAAAAATCATTTTACCCTATACTAATGTTGTAAAACACCTCCCTTATTTTCTTTAAATAGTTTTAGAGGTTCAGACTGTATGTTTAGATACTTGGTCCATTTGAGATTGACTTCTATACTAATTGAAACCTGTTACCCTTGCTCATATTTCAAATTAGTACATACAAAAGTAATTTAGCTTAGTAATCAGTGAATAATCCAATAAGATAAAGAAAACACTTAAGAATCTGTGTATGTATAAAATATTTAATAAGAAAATGTTTAAATGTTGTTGTAATATGTACAAATTGATTTCACTTCAGTACATTCAGCACTATCTTTTGGTTTTCTAATTGATGACAGAAATCCTAGCTATGCCCACTGAGAACAATCTATATGTTGGAGATGAAGATATTGCTCATCAACTAAGGGCACTTGCAGTTCTTACAGAAGACCCAAATTTAGTTCCACCACTCTCATCAAGCCACTCACAACTGCCTCTAATTCCAGATCTTGGTGGCACAACACTCTCTTCTATAATCACATACACACACAATAAATTAATTCATTAATCCATTCATTTATTAGTTAATTATTTCAGTAATTAGTTAATTGATTAATTAATTCATTAATTAGATACATACACGTAGGTGCAGGCCTACACTCGATCTGCCACAGGGCAGGGTCTCTTGGGCACAGTGCAGAGAGTTTGCGATTATCCCACTCTACCACTGGAGTGGCTGTTGGACTGTAGGGAATCACAGTCTGAGATGTGGGAAAGCCAGAACTGGTTTGGGAGCTCCTGGGCCTGTGACAAAGCCAGGGCCATGGGTTTCTCAGGCTCTTGCATGTCCAGGTACCCATAAGAGTCAGGCCCAAGGGCTGCATCTAGCCTGGGGCTGGAGGAAAAGGGGAGCTAGTCCCAGTGGGGAAAGTCCTTGGTTTGACCAGTTGTGACTATGAGTGCAGAGAGGCCTTCTACAGAAGAGATTAAACTGCTGCTCTGTAGGCAAAGACTTTTTCCATGGCTCTCCATGGCAGATCTCATCTCAATGGAAAGAAGCAGCCCATGGTTTGAATTTATTATTGTCATGGCAGAAATCGGATGCAAAAACCCACACCCCAATTCTCAGGGCAGGCCTGAGATTAAATATCTTCTGCAGGGAGGAATATCTGGGAAGGAAAGCTTATTGGCAGACCCTCTGGACCTCTAGGTACCTCATTAGCATGGAGAACTCTGTTTTGAGCCTATTTGACTACGGTCAGGTCTCTTTCCCTATTGACTTGGTCCGAGATGTTAGGGTTGCCTCATCTACATGTGGAAGGGCTTGAGACATTGCCCTTATGTGACTGATGGATACAAATCTATGGGGGGTTGAAGCTACATGGCAGGGCCCTGGTGCCAGGAGCAGGCAAAGTTCCTACCATCCCTTAAGAGTCTCTAGGGCTTCAAGCCTTTAGCTCAACCTTACCAGGCTTCTTCTCACAGTCCATAGCTCCACAAATACACACATAAACACATAGACAGATGTTTTAGAAAGTCTACAGTCTAACCTCTGCTTCTATAGAATCTGATTATCAGATTAATACCAGTTAATAATACCTCTAATATATATGTCAAAGTAAGAGAAGGTTCTGCACCATAGAAGACTCAAGTATTTTAATTACTTAGCATAGAAAAGAAAAGGAAAAACCTTCAGACAATGTCCTTTGTATGCAACTAATCCTTACAATTTAACACTAACACTCTCAAGTCTGCTAAGTCCAAGTTCATGATGTCAGAAAATTTGGTAGCTCGTGGGAAATTGTTTTTATATAGATAGTACTTTCTATGTGTTCTCACATGGCTAGGATGAAAAACAAGCTCCCTCAGACCTTTTATGAAAGAGCCAGACATCTTAATGTTTCCAGAACCTCCCATAACACCACCAGCAGCCTGGATCAAATATTTAGAACATGACCCTCACATCTTATTATCATCACTGCAGAGATAGTTTTCAACATCTTAAACTGGAGAGTGGGGCATGAGCACTCAGACCACAACACTGAAGATACAAAACTGAAACATCCTGTTGTTGATAATTTTTTTCCTATGGGAGACATAACTAGCATTCACCCCTACTCCTAATGTCTCAGTCACAAACCAAGGCACCATTCCACTGAAATTTATTCTGGGGAACGATTTTGTTTACTTGGCTTTCTCACAGAGCTGGACAGATGACTTACCAATTAAGAACATATACTATTCTTCCAGAGAACCTGAGTTCAGTTACCAGTACCCATAACAGTGAGCAGCTCACAGTTGCCTGTAAAGCCAACATCTAGAGGATCTGACCCTTTCTTCTAGCCTCCAAGAGTACCATACTCACATGCACATACCAAAGCACAAGCTTAAATATATCTACATAATTAAAAATTAAAATGAAAATATTTGTATTTCATTCAAAAACTAGACTATATCTGTTAAATCATTTTAAATTTACCAAATTTTGTTGGATATTTACTAAAATTAAGCATTATTATTTATTTGTGATTACAGAACTCACTCAAATAAGTGGTGGGATTGAAAAACAAACCAGTCTCTGTCATGGAATCTTCTTACTGCTAACTCATAGAAATGCCAGCTGTCTGACATCTACAATGCTTGATGTTAAGAACAGTGTTAATGTCTTCAAACTCAGTGTAGGTCCGTTAGAGAACAGATAGAACTAGAATGTTCATAAAGGAACTAGCATGATCATGTTCTAACTATTGTGAATATGGTAGCAATGACTCTGTTCACATTTTGGAACTGGAATTTCCCATCTATTTCTTAATTAAAGGATACATATGAGGGAGTTCATCTGACGGTTGGTTGCAAGTTTCGGTTAGTTCTGATGGACCTAATGTAGAAATAAAACTATACCATCAATCCAATGACATTGTATTTATAAAGGCCTCTGAGAAATACTCTTATGGCCTTCCCAATTTGGCCTAGTTCATTTTCCAAATTAAGTCCCCACCAGAAGCTGAGGAACTGTTAGCAAATGACAGTTGTTGGTCGAATGAGAGGCACTTTTCTCCAGGGATGTGTGTTGAAGATTGGTGCCAATGTTTTGAATCTGCATGTCCAGACACTATAGGTCCTTGTCCCCAATGGGTTCTTGATCCATCAATAAAGATGCCAGCAGCCAATGGCTGGGTGTGGGTTGGACACTTAGAGTTGCACAAGTAGTACACAGAGAATCGGGATGACTCCGTGTAGAAGGATGGGACACAGGAAGAGCAGGAGATAAAGCCTACCAGCCATGTGAAAATTTGGGTTGGTGGCTACTGGCCACGTTCACGATTGGGCCTAGGGTAGCAAGGGAAGGCTTAGAAATGTCCAATCTTTGAGGTAGCCAAGGAATTTAAAAATAAGCTAATATGTACGTTTTTCATCTGTGGATCCAAAGATTCCCTGAGACAGTATCTGGAAGCACAGCCTGCCAGGAGCACAAAGCAATGAACCAAATCTCCCACTACAAATGTAATCATGGAGAGATCATCCACTCCAGTAGTAGTCCTACACTCATGTCTAAAAAGGACGAACCAGATGAACACAGCAGATATATGAACAAAGTACATGAAGCTGATAGAGAAATGGGGGGGGAGGGATTAAACAGTGCAATTGCTCAAAACATATTCTATGTATATACATGTATGAAATTTTCAAACAATAAAAACAATTTCTTTTAATGTGAACACGGGTTAGGGAGATGCCTCAACAGAAAAAAATACTTGTGGCCAAGCATGACAACATGAATTCAACCATCAGAATGCATGTGGTAGAAGATAAAAACACTTCTACAAGTTTTATTCTGATCTCCATAAACATGTAATGGCACACACATACACATAAATGTAAAAAAGTCAATTAAAATATGAATTTGTGACTAGAACTTTAAAAGAAAATTACTTTCAACTTTTTATTTTTAAATTAAAATTGTAATGCTTGGATAATGACTGTGCTGGCAAGACATGTCTACTAATGCAACAGTGGCATGAAAACCATGGAAGTCATCATCTACTTTATGATTAGGTTTAAGTCAAACTCCACAAAATGAAACCCATATCTAGCACTATTATGAGCCAAGATCTGTGGCTCTGTGAATCATAGGCCCTAGGAGAGAACACAATGTTAATGGATGTAGTATTAAACTGAATCTTAATAATTTATCAGTATAGATCAACACACCCTTCAACCCTCATCAGAGAAGCTTCTATATAAAGTAAATGATTAACATAGAGACTCCACAACTAGTCATAGTGCAGAGAACACTAGACCACTGGTGGTCAGCACTAAATAGGATCTCTCTATCATGCTTCCTTCCAAGCCTCAAGGATCATTACAAAAGAGGAGGCAGAAAGATGCTAAGATCTGGGGATGATGGATGAGTATAAATTAGCAGTGTTTCCCACATGAAGCAGGGCAATACCACAGGTAAACTCACAATTGCTGTGATGACATGCACAAGACTTGTGCAACTTCAGCCAACCAAAGTCACAAACTGGAGAAGGGAGATAGTTTTGAAGCCCCACCCCTCTACTGAAGCTGATAGAGGGAAACAGTTTTCTCTAGAGTAGAGTCTCTAGTAAGTCCACTAATACTTCTCTGGAAGTCCACACATCCAAGAATATATTGGCAGCATGAATGGGACTTGAGATGGAGTGTTTTGCTTTGTTTTGTTTAACACAAACTTGGGTGGGTAGGGAAGTGAGATCGGATCTGAGAGGAGTTGGGAGAGGGGACAAATAGTATCTAAACATACTCCAAAGTACCAAGGAACTAATAAAACTGAGAAAGAAAATAATTTTTAAAGGACTAAGAAGAAAATATGTTTAAATTATGTATCTGCATAATATGTGCATAAATATATTCACATTCCCATGAAGTCAGAGATATTGCATCCCCTGAAGCTAGGGCTACCTTACTGGCAATTGTGAGTTCCCCAGCATAGGTCTGGGAAACTGAAATGGGTCCTGTGCAAAGTCAATACATTCTCTTAACCACTAAGCTCTCTCCATCACCAATATTTGTAAATTTAATCTGTGATCATATTTTTTGAATTGATTGTTAAATGTCCCTTCTTAGATTGGTATTATCTTTTCAGTTTTTTCATTCATTTACTTACTTCTTTGTGTGTGTCATGGTTTTGCACACATGTCAGCATGTGTGTAGAACTCACAGGAGAACTCAGTTCTCTTCCACCATCTGCATCCCACAGATTCGAGTCAAGTTGACAAGGACCTTTCCTAGCTGAGCCATCTTCCTGTCCCTGTTGACAGCATTTTAAATGTTATGATTTGAATAAGTATAGTTTATATATTATGCTAGACACTGTGATTGAAAAATCACACCCAGAGCTGAAACCAGTATGTATATTAGTGAATATCTTCTAATCTTCATAGCCCCCAGCACTTTCTTTTTCAAAAAACATAACCTTTTTATTGATTCTCAGTGACTTGCACATTATGCACCTCAATCATATTCACTTCTCAGTCCTTTTATGCCTGCCACCCATGCTTGTGACCTCACATTCCCCTCCCCACAAAAGAGGAAAAATAAAAATTAAAATGTCTAATTTGAGTTATCTGTATACTCACTGGAACATGGTCAAACTCTTAGCGTCCTACCATGAAATTGAACTGAGTCGGTCCCCTCCCAAATCCAGGCCAGAAGCCATCAATTGTGAGGATCTACACTTCGGCATTCCTATCACAATTTTTAAGAACTAGGGGTTGCCACAGAAGCCTCCAGTCCTCTAGAAGCATGTTGGGCAAGACCTGAGTATACATAAGTGAGCTTTTAGCGCCACCTAGTGAACCAATAAATACTTACAAAATGGAGGCTAGGTAATTTAATATTTGAGTGAGGTGATGGTCTTAAAAGTATTCACGGAAGTCCCACACCCGCGGATCCCGGCCCGCAGCAGCTCTCTGCTCCCAGACCTGGTGAGAGAGAGACCCAACCGCCTAGTCAGGTGGGCACTCCTGAGGCTGCAGAGCGGAAGAGACCACCAACTCTGCTCACCCCTGCCCACATCCCTGGCCCAAGAGGAAACTGTATAAGGCCTCTGGGCTCCCGTGGGGGAGGGCCCAGGAGCGGCAGGACCCCTGCCTGAGACACCGCCGGAACCTGAAAGAAACAGACCGGATAAACAGTTCTCTGCACCCAAATCCCGTGGGAGGGAGAGCTAACTAAACCTTCAGAGAGGCAGACAAGCCTGGGAAACCAGAAGAGACTGCTCCCTGCACACACATCTCAGACGCCAAAGGAAAAAGCCAAAGACCATCTGGAACCCTGGTGCACTGAAGCTCCCGGAAGGGGCGGCACAGGTCTTCCTGGTTGCTGCCGCTGCAGAGAGCCCGTGGGCAGCACCCCACGAGCGAACCTGAGCCTCGGGACCACAGGTAAGACCAAATTTTCTGCTGCAAGAAAGCTGCCTGGTGAGCTTGGGACACACGGAAGCAGAATTTCTCTAGGACCAGGCACGTTCTGTGTTTACCGGAAGTCCCACACCCGCGGACCCCGGCCCGCAGCAGCTCTCTGCTCCCAGACCTGGTGAGAGAGAGACCCAACCGCCTAGTCAGGTGGGCACTCCTGAGGCTGCAGAGCGGAAGAGACCACCAACTCTGCTCACCCCTGCCCACATCCCTGGCCCAAGAGGAAACTGTATAAGGCCTCTGGGCTCCCGTGGGGGAGGGCCCAGGAGCGGCAGGACCCCTGCCTGAGACACCGCCGGAACCTGAAAGAAACAGACCGGATAAACAGTTCTCTGCACCCAAATCCCGTGGGAGGGAGAGCTAACTAAACCTTCAGAGAGGCAGACAAGCCTGGGAAACCAGAAGAGACTGCTCCCTGCACACACATCTCAGACGCCAGAGGAAAAAGCCAAAGACCATCCGGAACCCTGGTGCACTGAAGCTCCCGGAAGGGGCGGCACAGGTCTTCCTGGTTGCTGCGGCTGCAGAGAGCCCGTGGGCAGCACCCCACAAGCGAACCTGAGCCTCGGGACCACAGGTAAGACCAAATTTTCTGCTGCAAGAAAGCTGCCTGGTGAGCTTGGGACACACGGAAGCAGAATTTCTCTAGGACCAGGCACGTTCTGTGTTTACCAGAAGTCCCACACCCGCGGACCCCGGCCCGCAGCAGCTCTCTGCTCCCAGACCTGGTGAGAGAGAGACCCAACCGCCTAGTCAGGTGGGCACTCCTGAGGCTGCAGAGCGGAAGAGACCACCAACTCTGCTCACCCCTGCCCACATCCCTGGCCCAAGAAGAAACTGTATAAGGCCTCTGGGCTCCCGTGGGGGAGGGCCCAGGAGCGGCAGGACCCCTGCCTGAGACACCGCCGGAACCTGAAAGAAACAGACCGGATAAACAGTTCTCTGCACCCAAATCCCGTGGGAGGGAGAGCTAACTAAACCTTCAGAGAGGCAGACAAGCCTGGGAAACCAGAAGAGACTGCTCCCTGCACACACATCTCGGACGCCAGAGGAAAAAGCCAAAGACCATATGGAACCCTGGTGCACTGAAGCTCCCGGAAGGGGCGGCACAGGTCTTCCTGGTTGCTGCCGCTGCAGAGGGACCCGTGGGCAGCACCCCACGAGCGAACTTGAGCCTCGGGACCACAGGTAAGACCAAATTTTCTGCTGCAAGAAAGCTGCCTGGTGAACTCAAGACACAGCCCCACAGGAACAGCTGAAGACCTGTAGAGAGGAAAAACTACACGCCCGAAAGCAGAACACTCTGTCCCCATAACTGACTGAAAGAGAGGAAAACAGGTCTACAGCACTCCTGACACACAGGCTTATAGGACAGTCTAGCCACTGTCAGAAATAGCAGAACAAAGTAACACTCGAGATAATCTGATGGCGAGAGGCAAGCGCAGGAACCCAAGCAACAGAAACCAAGACTACATGGCACCATCGGAGCCCAATTCTCCCATCAAAACAAAAATGGAATATCCAAACACACCAGAAAAGCAAGATCTATTTTCAAAATCATATTTGATCATGATGCTGGAGGACCTCAGGAAAGACATGAAGAACTCCCTTAGAGAACAAGTAGAAGCCTACAGAGAGGAATCGCAAAAACGCCTGAATCGCAAAAATCCCTGAAAGAATTCCAGGAAAACATAAATAAACAAGTAGAAGCCCATATAGAGGAGACACAAAAATCCCTGAAAGAATTCCAGGAAAACACAATCAAACAGTTGAAGGAATTAAAAATGGAAATAGAAGCAATCAAGAAAGAACACATG
Organism: Rattus norvegicus; assembly: GCF_021556685.1. Taxonomy (NCBI): domain Eukaryota; kingdom Metazoa; phylum Chordata; class Mammalia; order Rodentia; family Muridae; genus Rattus; species Rattus norvegicus. Next base: position 18,831,800 of record NC_141538.1, on the reverse strand, counting down.
GAAACAACCCTGGATATAGAAAACCAAAAGAAGAGACAAGGAGCTGTAGATACAAGCTTCACCAACAGAATACAAGAGATGGAAGAGAGAATCTCAGGAGCAGAAGATTCCATAGAAATCATTGACTCAACTGTCAAAGATAATGTAAAGCGGAAAAAGCTACTGGTCCAAAACATACAGGAAATCCAGGACTCAATGAGAAGATCAAACCTAAGGATAATAGGTATAGAAGAGAGTGAAGACTCCCAGCTCAAAGGACCAGTAAATATCTTCAACAAAATCATAGAAGAAAACTTCCCTAACCTAAAAAAAGAGATACCCATAGACATACAAGAAGCCTACAGAACTCCAAATAGATTGGACCAGAAAAGAAACACCTCCCGTCACATAATTGTCAAAACACCAAACGCACAAAATAAAGAAAGAATATTAAAAGCAGTAAGGGAAAAAGGTCAAGTAACATATAAAGGGAGACCTATCAGAATCACACCAGACTTCTCGCCAGAAACTATGAAGGCCAGAAGATCCTGGACTGATGTCATACAGACCCTAAGAGAACACAAATGCCAGCCCAGGTTACTGTATCCAGCAAAACTCTCAATTAACATTGATGGAGAAACCAAGATATTCCATGACAAAACCAAATTTACACAATATCTTTCTACAAATCCAGCACTACAAAGGATAATAAGTGGTAAAGCCCAACATAAGGAGGCAAGCTATACCCTAGAAGAAGCAAGAAACTAATCGTCTTGGCAACAAAACAAAGAGAATTAAAGCACACAAACATAACCTCACATCCAAATATGAATATAAAGGGAAGCAATAATCACTACTCCTTAATATCTCTCAATATCAATGGCCTCAACTCCCCAATAAAAAGACATAGATTAACAAACTGGATACGCAACGAGGACCCTGCATTCTGCTGCCTACAGGAAACACACCTCAGAGACAAAGACAGACACTACCTCAGAGTGAAAGGCTGGAAAACAACTTTCCAAGCAAATGGTCAGAAGAAGCAAGCTGGAGTAGCCATTCGAATATCAAATAAAATCAATTTCCAACTAAAAGTCATCAAAAAAGATAAGGAAGGACACTTCATATTCATCAAAGGAAAAATCCACCAAGATGAACTCTCAATCCTAAATATCTATGCCCCAAATACAAGGGCACCTACATACGTAAAAGAAACCTTACTAAAGCTCAAAACACACATTGCACCTCACACAATAATAGTGGGAGATTTCAACACACCACTCTCATCAATGGACAGATCATGGAAACAGAAATTAAACAGAGATGTAGACAGACTAAGAGAAGTCATGAGCCAAATGGACTTAACGGATATTTATAGAACATTCTATCCTTAAGCAAAAGGATGTACCTTCTTCTCAGCCCCTCATGGTACTTTCTCCAAAAATTGACCATATACTTGGTCAAAAAACGGGCCTCAACAGGTACAGAAAGATAGAAATAATCCCATGCGTGCTATCGGAACACCACGGCCTAAAACTGGTCTTCAATAACAATAAGGGAAGAATGCCCACATATACTTGGAAATTGAACAATGCTCTACTCAATGATAACCTGGTCAAGGAAGAAATAAAGAAAGAAATTAAAAACTTTTTAGAATTTAATGAAAATGAAAAAAAAAGAATTTAATGAAAATGAAGGTACAACATACCCAGACTTATGGGACACAATGAAAGCTGTGCTAAGAGGAAAACTCAAAAACCAAAAGTGATCTACAGATTCAATGCAATCCCCATCAAAATACCAATCCAATTCTTCAAAGAGTTAGACAGAACAATTTGCAAATTCATCTGGAATAACAAAAAACCCAGGATAGCTAAAGCTATCCTCAACAATAAGAGGACTTCAGGGGGAATCACTATCCCTGAACTCAAGCAGTATTACAGAGCAATAGTGATAAAAACTGCATGGTATTGGTACAGAGACAGACAGATAGACCAATGGAATAGAATAGAAGACCCAGAAATGAACCCACACACCTATGGTCACTTGATTTTTGACAAAGGAGCCAAAACCATCCAATGGAAAAAAGATAGCATTTTCAGCAAATGGTGCTGGTTCAACTGGAGGGCAACATGTAGAAGAATGCAGATCAATCCATGCTTATCACCCTGTACAAAGCTTAAGTCCAAGTGGATCAAGGACCTCCACATCAAACCAGACACACTCAAACTAATAGAAGAAAAACTAGGGAAGCATCTGGAACACATAGGCACTGGAAAAATTTCCTGAACAAAACACCAATGGCTTATGCTCTAAGATCAAGAATCGACAAATGGGATCTCATAAAACTGCAAAGCTTCTGTAAGGCAAAGGACACTGTGGTTAGGACAAAACGGCAACCAACAGATTGGGAAAAGATCTTTACCAATCCTACAACAGATAGAGGCTTTATATCCAAAATATACAAAGAACTCAAGAAGTTAGACCGCAGGGAAACAAATAACCCTACTAAAAAATGGGGTTCAGAGCTAAACAAAGAATTCACAGCTGAGGAATGCCAAATGGCTGAGAAACACCTAAAGAAATGTTCAACATCTTTAGTCATAAGAGAAATGCAAATCAAAACAACCCTGAGATTTCACCTCACACCAGTGAGAATGGCTAAGATCAAAAACTCAGGTGACAGCAAATGCTGGTGAGGATGTGGAGAAAGAGGAACACTCCTCCATTGTTGGTGGGATTGCAGACTGGTAAAACCATTCTGGAAATCAGTCTGGAGGTTCCTCAGAAAATTGGACATTGAACTGCCTGAGGATCCAGCTATACCTCTCTTGGGCATATACCCAAAAGATGCCTCAACATATAAAAGAGACACGTGCTCCACTATGTTCATCGCAGCCTTATTTATAATAGCCAGAAGCTGGAAAGAACCCAGATGCCCTTCAACAGAGGAATGGATACAGAAAATGTGGTACATCTACACAATGGAATATTACTCAGCTATCAAAAACAACGAGTTTATGAAATTCGTAGGCAAATGGTTGGAACTGGAAAATATCATCCTGAGTGAGCTAACCCAATCACAGAAAAACATACATGGTATGCACTCATTGATAAGTGGCTATTAGCCCAAATGCTTGAATTACCCTAGATCCCTAGAACAAACGAAACTCAAGACGGATGATCAAAATGTGAATGCTTCACTCCTTCTTTAAATGAGGAAAAAGAATACCCTTGGCAGGGAAGGGAGAGGCAAAGATTAAAACAGAGACTGAAGGAACACCCATTCAGAGCCTGCCCCACATGTGGCCCATACATATACAGCCACCCAATTAGACAAGATGGATGAAGCAAAGAAGTGCAGACCGACAGGAGCCGGATGTAGATCGCTCCTGAGAGACACAGCCAGAATACAGCAAATACAGAGGCGAATGCCAGCAGCAAACCACTGAACTGAGAATAGGTCCCCTGTTGAAGGAATCAGAGAAAGAACTGGAAGAGCTTGAAGGGGCTCGAGACCCCAAAAGTACAACAATGCCAAGCAACCAGAGCTTCCAGGGACTAAGCCACTACCTAAAGACTATACATGGACTGACCCTGGACTCTGACCCCATAGGTAGCAATGAATATCCTAGTAAGAGCACCAGTAGAAGGGTAAGCCCTGGGTCCTGCTAAGACTGAACCCCCAGTGAACTAGTCTATGGGGGGAGGGTGGCAATTGGGGGAGGGTTGGGAGGGGAACACCCATAAGGAAGGGGTGGGGGGAGGGGGATGTTTGCCCGGAAACCGGGAAAGGGAATAACACTCGAAATGTATATAAGAAATACTCAAGTTAATAAAAAAATAAAAAAAAGTATTCACTTATATTTACTATTTCTTGAATAGATATTAATAACTTCATGGCATCCAGATCAACAAAAATGGAAGATAATTTTCACATCATTAGAAAGGTATTTTCTTAGTTCCTCCATAGTATTCGCTCAAACGTATCTTAAAATAACCAATGAAAGAAAGCCAAACAACAGATAAAAACAAATGAAGGTGAGTGAGGCAGGGACAATAGTATACTCCTATATGAGCACAACTAGATGAAGCATATATAACTGAAGGAAAGCAAACAGTCCCATATGTACACATGAACCTGCATCCGCACCAGGGGCCAGGACACTCTCCTGTCATCTATTGAGAAGAATGCATTCCTGAAAGGCATACACAGAAATACAGACAAGTACATGCTTATAAATATTATAAGTAAATATAAATAGTATGTAGTATATATAAATACAAATAACCATATAATAACAAAGATATAACTGTACTGCATAAAATAAGCACAACCCAAAGAAGAGCACACAACGTCATGTGCATCTACAAACTGGCATTCATACCAGGGACCAAGAGACACACTAGCCCTCTACTTACAAGGATGGGATTCTAAAACAAAGGAACCACTGGCTACTAGGTCCATGTTGTCCTTGACTAAATTATCTCAATGTGGACGACATTGAATTCAGCTTAACAGGCAAGACTGGTGTGAAGGGTGTGAAAGTTATATTTTAAGGGTAATGCAAATTTCTTGCATCTTGATCGAGATGTTGATTACACAAGTATAGATTATTAGGCATAGTCTTCAAACTATACAGTAAAAGAAGGGGTGAATAACTCAGTAGGAATAACTGTAAAGAAACAAAAGATTGAAGGCCGCTTTCCTTGAATCCTCCCTTTGGTGCAGCACTCCAAGTTCTGATTGCCTCTCCTTCATTCATCACTGTTAGCAGTAAGGTTCTAACTCACCTCTGTTAAGCTCTACTCTGGCTCAGACTATGAGATGTTCAATTTATCTCCCCTTCTACAGGACTTGAATGATCAATTAGTTATATGCACCACAGTTGTAAGAACCATTTTTTTTTCTGATATTACAGAGATTACCATGGCTGCTGCAATGTTTGGAACTAACAAAGCACCCAATCAACATCTGAAGACCCTCACCAATACTGCCATGCAAAACAGACCGTAGACATCACAGACTGCAGCTACAGCTACCAGTATTGAAACTTTAGCTTTACTCTTTTAGAACCTTATACATAGATCCATTAATACAAACACATTTCACTAATTCTAACTCCTGCATTGCCTGGCTCCACACTCATAAGAACCTTACAAGACTTTAGAGAGAAAGCCTTGCAAGGCTTTAGGTATACGGTTATTAGCATTTAACCATGCAAAACATGAAAAACAATTGCGCCTGACACAGGGAATCCCAAAATCTAACAAACGTTTGGAAGTTGACCATGAGTGTCTTCACCACTCACTGTTGTTCTGCAGAGTCATCTCCTTTATCTGCAAATGTCTTCTGCAGCTTGAATTACCTGAGTCAGCTGCAATTTGAAAATGGGAGCCAGTGAAATGACTCAGTGGCTTCGGTCAGAGATTAAGTCCCGAACACAGAGAGGAAAGAGAGAACCAAGTCCTGAAAGTTGCCCTTGGACATGCCACCTCTGCACTCACATACATACATTTTCACATGCATACAATAATAATCAGTAAAATTCAAATTACTGAAAAAAATAAAAATTCTTAAGAGAATTTCAATTGTGTGATCGGGTAGTGCAGTATGGCCTTACACTATACTCCGCCCCTCCCAAGATATGAATCACAGCTTTACCCAAAGTATTTGTGCTGCTTTTATTACTTGTTCTCAAGCAGCATCTGCTATCAGATTCACTACTGCAATGAAAGCACAGACTTCAATGTTTGTGCTCATGATACTGATAAGCAATAGTCTAATGCCACATTACAATAGCTATGCATGAATGCTCTCATCCCATCTCATCGCGGAGGTATCAAATCATCTCACATCACAAGAAGAGGAAACAGAGTACAGTAAGATGCTTAGTGATGAAGACATTCACTAACTGCTTAAAATAATTATATTTTGAGAAAACTAAAGTTTGAGGAAATATATACTTTTGCAAAGTACAGTTTAAAAGTAATAAAGGTTTTATTTTCTAATTTTATGAAATCATTTAAAAATAGACAATAGTGATAACTAGTATAGAGAGCACTTGTTATGGTGGCAGACATCTCTAACCCTAGAACTTAGGAGACTGACACAGGAGGACCATGAGACTAAAGGCCCAAGCTACTTAGGAAGTGAGTTCAAGAACAGGTTGGGCATAGACCTGTCTCAAAAGAAGCAGAAGGGCGATGGCTACTTGTACTCCTTCCAGTTGTAAAAGGTTTCATTTATTCACTGTGTTTTTGCATACACATGTGTCACTAGCAGTGGGAGAAAAAAAAACTAAACATTGGCAGGTTGTGTTATCCGAGGGATCCTTCACAGAGCTCCCTTCTCAGCGGCAGCCAAGGTTTCTACTTAAGCTGTATTTCAGGATGAATCAGTATGAAGCAAAGTTCAGGTCTATTAACAAAGAAATGGTGGTACACAAAAAAGGCATGGGTGCAGAACATTTAAAAATAAGGCATTTTTACAGGTCTTAAAGGTAGTGTGTGTGTGTGTGTGTGTGTGTGTGTGTGTGTGTGTGTGTGAGAGAGAGAGAGAGAGAGAGAGAGAGAGAGAGAGAGAGAGACTGTTGTGGTTCTAGAATTTAAATTATTCAAAGAATGTAATCTATACCTAAATTTTCAAATATTAAAAAACGTTTGTATATAATTGTTTTAGTCTAAAGACATTTCTTTTGTAAATGACATAATTTGGCATCTGAGTGGCATTGTACAAATTCCCACATAAAAAGGCGGCTGTTTAGTAAGAGCACAAGTGGAAGGGGAAGCCCTTGGTCCTGCCAAGACTGAACCCCCAGTGAACATGATTGTTGGGGGGAGGGCGGTAATGGGGGAAGGATATGGAGGGGAACACCCATAGAGAAGGAGAGGGGGAGGGGTTGGGGGATGTTGGCCTGGAAACCGGGAAGGGGAATAACAATCGAAATGTAAATAAGAAATACTCAAGTTGGCACTCCAGCTGGAGGTCCCCTGAGCTCCAGAAACCGCCCTGACCTGAAGGGACCCAATCAACAGTTCTCTGCACCCAAATCCCGGGGGTGGGAGAGCTAAATTACTTCAGAGGGGCAGATACACGTGGGAAGACAGAAGAGACTACACTCTGCCCACATTTCTGACTCCAGAGGAAAACACCTAATGCCATCTGGGACCCTGGTGCACGGGGGCTCCAGGAAAAGGCGGCACAGGCCCTCCTGCTTGCCGCCCACACAGAGAGCTCAAAAACAGCCCCCCCGACGAGCAACTTCAGCAACTTGACCACAGGTAAGACCAACTTTTCTATTCCAAGTGACCTGCCTGGTGAACTTAGGACATAAGCACACGGGAACAGCTGAAGACCAGTAGACAGGAAAGACTACACACCCAAAAGCAGAACTCTCTGTTCCCATAACTGGCTGAAAGAAAACAGGAAAACAGGTCTACAGCTCTCCTGTCATACAGGCCTATAGGACGGTCTAGCCACTATCAGAAATAGCAAAACAAGGTAACACCAGAGACAATCTGATGGCGAGAGACAAGTGCAGGAACCCAAGCAACAGAAACCAAGACTACATGGCATCATCGGAGCCCAATTCTCCCACCATAGCAAACACTGAATATCCAAACACACCAGAAAAGCAAGATCTAGATTTAAGATCTCATTTGTTCATGATGCTGGAGGACTTCAAGAAAGACATGAAGAGCTCCCTTAGAGAAATGCAGGAAAACATAAATAAACAAGTAGAAGCCTAAAGAGAGAAATCACAAAAATCCCTGAAAGAATTCCAGGAAAACACAATCAAACAGGTGAAAGAATTAAAAATGGAAATAGAAGCAATAAAGAAAGCACAAAGGAAAACAACCCTGGACATAGAAAACCAAAGGATGAGACAAGGAGCCACAGATACAAGCATCACCAACAGAATACAAGAGATAGAAAAGGGAATCTCAGGAGCAGAAGATTCCATAGAAATCATTGACACAATGATCAAAGATAATGTAAAACAGAAAAAGCTACTGGTCCAAAACATACAGGAAATCCAGGACTCAATGAGAAGATTAAACCTAAGGATAATAGGTATAGGAGAGAGTGAAGACTCCCAGCTCAAAGGACCAATAAATATCTTCAAGAAAATCATAGAAGGAAACTTCCCTAACCTAAAGAAAGAGATGCCCATAAACATACAAGAAGCCTACAGAACTCCAAATAGATTGGACCAGAAAAGAAACTCCTCCCATCACAAAATAGTCAAAACACCAAATGCACAAAACAAAGAAATAAATTAAAAGCAGTAAGGGAAAAACATCAAGTAACATATAAAGGCAGACATCTCAGAATCACACCAGACTTCTCATCAGAGACTATGAAAGCCAGAAGATTCTGGACAGATGTCATAGAGACCCTAAGAGAACACAAATGCCAGCCCAGGTTATAGTATCCAGCAAAACTCTCAATTAACATAGATGGGGAAAACAATATATTTCATGACAAAACCAAATTTACACAATATCTTTCTACAAATGCAGTGCCACAAAGGATAATAAATGGTAAAGACCAACATAAGGAGGCAAGCTACACCCTAGAAAAAACAAGAAACTAATCGTCAGGGCAAAAAAAAAAGAGAAGAAAAGCACACAAACATAATCTCACATCCAAACATGAATATAACAGGAAGTAATAATCACTATTCTTTAATATCTCTCAACATCAATGGCCTCAACTCCCCAATAAAAAGACATAGATTAACAAACTGGACATGAAACGAGGACCCTGCATTCTGCTGCCTACAGGAAACACACCTCAGAGACAAAGACAGACACTACCTTAGAGTAAAAGGCTGAAAAACAAGTTTCCAAGCAAATGGTCTGAAGAAGCAAGCTGGAGTAGCCATTCTAATATCGAATTAAATCAATTTTCAACTAAAAGCCATCAAAAAAGATAAGGAGGGACACTTCATATTCATCAAAGGAAAAATCCACCAAGATGAACTCTCAATCCTAAATATCTATGCCCCAACTACAAGGGCACCTACATACACAAAAGAAACTTACTAAAGCTCAAAGCACACATTGTACCTCACAAAATAATAGAAGGAGATTTCAATACCCCACTCTCATCAATGGACAGATCAGGGAAACATATATTAAACAGAGACGTAGACAGACTAAGAGAAGTCATGAACCAAACGAACTTAACAGATATTTATAGAACATTCTATCCTAAAGCAAAAGGATATACCTTCTTCTCAGCTCCTCATGGTACTTTCTCCAAAATTGACCATATACTTGGTCATAAAACAGGCCTCAACAGATACAGAAAGATAGAAACAATTCCATGCGTCCTATCAGACCACCACAGTCTAAAGCTGCCCTTCAATAACAATAAGGGAAGAAGGCCCACATATACATGTAAGTTGAACAATGCTCTACTCAATGATATCCTGGTCAAGGAAGAAAAAAAGAAAGAAATTAAAGACTTCTTAGAATTTAATGAAAATGAAGGTACAACATACCCAAACTTATGGGACACAATGAAAGCTGTGCTAAGAGGAAAACTCATAGCTCTGAGTGCCTGCAGAAAGAAACAGGAGAGAGCATATATCAACAGCTTAACAGCACACCTAAAAGCTCTAGAACAAAAAGAAGCAAATACACCCAGGAGGAGTAGAAGGCAGGAAATAATCAAACTCAGAGCTGAAATAAACCAAGTAGAAACAAAAAGGACCATACAAAGGATCAGCAGAACCAAAAGTTGGTTCTTTGAAAAAATCAACAAGATAGATAAACCCTTAGCCAGGCTAATGGAGGACACAGAGAGTGCGTCCAAATTAACAAAATCAGAAATGAAAAGAGAGACATAACAACAGAATCAGAGGAAATTCAAAAAATCATCATATCCTACTACAAAAGCCTATATTCAACAAAACTTGAAAATCTCCAGGAAATGGAAAATTTCCCAGACAGATACCAGGTCCCAAAGTTAAATCAGGAACAGATAAACCAGTTAAACAACCCCATAACTCTTAAAGAAATAGAAGCAGTCATTAAACTTCTCCCAACCAAAAAGAGCGCAGATTCAGATGGGTTCAGTGCAGAATTCTATCATAACTTCATAGAAGACCTCATACCAATACTATCCAAACTATTCTATAAAATTGAAACTGACGGAGTGCTACCGAATTCCTTCTATGAAGCCACAATTACTCTTATACCTAAACCACACAAAGACACAACAAAGAAAGAGAACTTCAGATCAATTTCCCTTATGAATATCGACGCAAAAATACTCAATAAAATTCTGGCAAACCGAATCCAAGAGCACATCAAAACAATCATCCACCATGATCAAGTAGGCTTCATCCCAGGCATGCAGGGATGGTTAAATATACGGAAAACCGAGACACCGTGAGAGACAGACCCAACCGCCTGGTCAGGTGGGCACTCCTGAGGCTGCAGAGCGGAAGAGACCACCAACACTGCTCACCCCTGCCCACATCCCTGGCCCAAGAGGAAACTGTATAAGGCCTCTGGGCTCCCGTGGGGGAGGGCCCAGGAGCAGCAGGACCCCTGCCTGAGACACGGCCAGAACCTGAAGGAAACAGATTGGATAAACAGTTCTCTGCACCCAAATCCCATGGGAGGGAGAGCTAAAACTTCAGAGAGGCAGACAAGCCTGGGAAACCAGAAGAGACTGCTCTCTGCACACACATTTCGGACGCCAGAGGAAAAAGCCAAAGACCATCTGGAACCCTGGTGCACTGAAGCTCCTGGAAGGGGCGGCACAGGTCTTCCTGGTTGCTGCCGCTGCAGAGAGCCCGTGGGCAGCACCCCACGAGCGAACTTGAGCCTCGGGACCACAGGTAAGACCAAATTTTCTGCTGCAAGAAAGCTGCCTGGTGAACTCAAGACACAGCCCCACAGGAACAGCTGAAGACCTGTAGAGAGGAAAAACTACACGCCCGAAAGCAGAACACTCTTTCCCCATAACTGACTGAAAGAAGGGAAAACAGGTCTACAGCACTCCTGACACACAGGCTTATAGGACAGTCTAGCCACTGTCAGAAATAGCAGAACAAAGTAACACTCGAGATAATCTGATGGCGAGAGGCAAGCGCAGGAACCCAAGCAACAGAAACCAAGACTACATGGCACCATCGGAGCCCAATTCTCCCATCAAAACAAACATGGAATACCCAAACACACCAGAAAAGCAAGATCTAGTTTCAAAATCATTTTTGATCATGATGCTGGAGGACTTCAAGAAAGACGTGAAGAACTCCCTTAGAGAACAAGTAGAAGCCTACAGAGAGGAATCGCAAAAATGCCTGAAAGAATTCCAGGAAAACATAAATAAACAAGTAGAAGCCCATAGAGAGGAGACACAAAAATCCCTGAAAGAATTCCAGGAAAACACAATCAAACAGTTGAAGGAATTAAAAATGGAAATAGAAGCAATCAAGAAAGAACACATGGAAACAACCCTGGATATAGAAAACCAAAAGAAGAGACAAGGAGCTGTAGATACAAGCTTCACCAACAGAATACAAGAGATGGAAGAGAGAATCTCAGGAGCAGAAGATTCCATAGAAATCATTGACTCAACTGTCAAAGATAATGTAAAGCGGAAAAAGCTACTGGTCCAAAACATACAGAAAATCCAGGACTCAATGAGAAGATCAAACCTAAGGATAATAGGTATAGAAGAGAGTGAAGACTCCCAGCTCAAAGGACCAGTAAATATCTTCAACAAAATCATAGAAGAAAACTTCCCTAACCTAAAAAAAGAGATACCCATAGACATACAAGAAGCCTACAGAACTCCAAATAGATTGGACCAGAAAAGAAACACCTCCCGTCACATAATTGTCAAAACACCAAACGCACAAAATAAAGAAAGAATATTAAAAGCAGTAAGGGAAAAAGGTCAAGTAACATATAAAGGCAGACCAATCAGAATCACACCAGACTTCTCGCCAGAAACTATGAAGGCCAGAAGATCCTGGACTGATGTCATACAGACCCTAAGAGAACACAAATGCCAGCCCAGGTTACTGTATCCAGCAAAACTCTCAATTAACATTGATGGAGAAACCAAGATATTCCAGGACAAAACCAAATTTACACAATATCTTTCTACAAATCCAGCACTACAAAGGATAATAAATGGTAAAGCCCAACATAAGGAGGCAAGCTATACCCTAGAAGAAGCAAGAAACTAATCGTCTTGGCAACAAAATAAAGAGAATGAAAGCACACAAACATAACCTCACATCCAAATATGAATATAACGGGAAGCAATAATCACTATTCCTTAATATCTCTCAATATCAAGGCGTCAACTCCCCAATAAAAAGACATAGATTAACAAACTGGATATGCAACGAGGACCCTGCATTCTGCTGCCTACAGGAAACACACCTCAGAGACAAAGACAGACACGACCTCAGAGTGAAAGGCTGAAAAACAACTTTCCAAGCAAATGGTCAGAAGAAGCAAGCTGGAGTAGCCATTCTAATATCAAATAAAATCAATTTCCAACTAAAAGTCATCAAAAAAGATAAGGAATGACACTTCATATTCATCACAGGAAAAATACACAATGATGAACTCTCAATCCTAAATATCTATGCCCCAAATGCAAGGGCACCTACATACGTAAAAGAAAACTTACTAAAGCTCAAAACACCCATTGCACCTCACACAATAATAGTGGGAGATTTCAACACCCCACTCTCATCAATGGACAGATCATGGAAACAGAAATTAAACAGTGATGTCGACAGACTAAGAGAAGTCATAAGCCTAATGGACTTAACGGAAATTTATAGAATATTCTATCCTAGAGCAAAAGGATATACCTTCTTCTCAGCTCCTCATGGTACTTTCTCCAAAATTGACTGTATAATTGGTCAAAAAACGGGCCTCAACAGATACAGAAAGATAGAAATAATCCCATGCGTGCTATCGGACCACCACGGCCTAAAACTGGTCTTCAATAACAATAAGGGAAGAATGCCCACATATACGTGGAATTTGAACAATGCTCTACTCAATGATAACCTGGTCAAGGAAGAAATAAAGAAAGAAATTAAAGACTTCTTAGAATTTAATGAAAATGAAGGTACAACATACCCAAACTTATGGGACACAATGAAAGCTGTGCTAAGAGGAAAACTCATAGCGCTGAGTGCCTGCAGAAAGAAACAGGAAAGAGAATATGTCAGCAGCTTGACAGCACACCTAAAAGCTCTAGAACAAAAAGAAGCAAATACACCCAGGAGGAGTAGAAGGCAGGAAATATTCAAACTCAGAGCTGAAATCAACCAAGTAGAAACAAAAAGGACCATAGAAAGAATCAACAGAACCAAAAGTTGGTTCTTTGAGAAAATCAACAAGATAGATAAACCCTTAGCCAGACTAACGAGAGGACACAGAGAGTGTGTCCAAATTAACAAAATCAGAAATGAAAAGGGAGACATAACTACAGATTCATAGGAAATTCAAAAAATCATCAGATCTTACTATAAAATCCTATATTCAACAAAACTTGAAAATCTTCAGGAAATGGACAATTTCCTAGACAGATACCAGGTATCGAAGTTAAATCAGGAACAGATAAACCAGGTAAACAACCCCATAACTCCTAAGGAAATAGAAGCAGTCATTAAAGGTCTCCCAACCAAAAAGAGCCCAGGTACAGACGGGTTTAGTGCAGAATTCTATCAAACCTTCATAGAAGACCCCATACCAATATTATCCAAACTATTCCAAAAAATTGAAACAGATGGAGCCCTACCGAATTCCTTCTACGAAGCCACAATTACTCTTATACCTAAAGCACACAAAGACACAACAAAGAAAGAGGACTTCAGACCAATTTCCCTTATGAATATCGACGCAAAAATACTCAATAAAATTCTGGCAAACCGAATTCAAGAGCGCATCAAAACAATCATCCACCATGATCAAGTAGGCTTCATCCCAGGCATGCAGGGATGGTTTAATATACGGAAAACCATCAACGTGATCCATTATATAAACAAACTGAAAGAACAAAACCACATGATCATTTCATTAGATGCTGAGAAAGCATTTGACAAAATTCAACACCCCTTCATGATAAAAGTCCTGGAAAGAAGAGGAATTCAAGACCCATACCTAAACATAGTAAAAGCCATGTACAGCAAACCAGTTGCTAACATTAAACTAAATGGAGAGAAACTTGAAGCTATCCCACTAAAATCAGGGACTATACAAGGCTGCCCACTCTCTCCCTACTTATTCAATATAGTTCTTGAAGTTCTAGCCAGAGCAATCAGACAAAAAAGGAGATCAAGGGGATACAGATTGGAAAAGAAGAAGTCAAAATATCACTATTTGCAGATGATGTGATAGTATATTTAAGTGATCCCAAAAGTTCCACCAGAGAACTACTAAAGCTGATGAACAACTTCAGCAAAGTGGCTGGGTATAAAATTAACTCAAATAAATCAGTTGCCTTCCTCTATACAAAAGAGAAACAAGCCGAGAAAGAAATTAGGGAAACGACAACCTTCATAATAGACCCAAATAATATAAAGTACCTCGGTGTGACTTTAACCAAGCAAGTAAAAGATCTGTACAATAAGAACTTCAAGACACTTAGGAAAGAAATTGAAGAAGACCTCAGAAGATGGAAAGATCTCCCATGCTCATGGATTGGCAGGATTAATATAGTAAAAATGGCCATTTTACCAAAAGCAATCTATAGGTTCAATGCAATTCCCTTCAAAATACCAATCCAATTCTTCAAAGAGTTAGACAGAACAATTTGCAAATTCATCTGGAATAACAAAAAACCCAGGATAGCTAAAACTATCCTCAACAATAAAAGGACTTCAGGGGGAATCACTATCCCTGAACTCAAGCAGTATTACAGAGCAATAGTGATAAAAACTGCATGGTATTGGTACAGAGACAGACAGATAGACCAATGGAATAGAATTGAAGATCCAGAAATGAACCCACACACCTATGGTCACTTGATTTTTGACAAAGGAGCCAAAACCATCCAATGGAAAAAAGATAGCATTTTCAGCAAATGGTGCTGGTTCAACTGGAGGGCAACATGTAGAAGAATGCAGATCATTCCATCCTTATCACCCTGTACAAAGCTTAAGTCCAAGTGGGTCAAGGACCTCCACATCAAAGCAGACACACTCAAACTAATAGAAGAAAAACTAGGGAAGCATCTGGAACACATGGGCACTGGAAAAAATTTCCTGAACAAAACACCAATGGCTTATGCTCTAAGATCAAGAATCGACAAATGGGATCTCATAAAACTA
The DNA here is from genome assembly GCF_021556685.1 of Rattus norvegicus. Taxonomy (NCBI): domain Eukaryota; kingdom Metazoa; phylum Chordata; class Mammalia; order Rodentia; family Muridae; genus Rattus; species Rattus norvegicus. Next base: position 18,816,495 of record NC_141538.1, on the reverse strand, counting down.
CAAAGGTTCTGTAAGGCTAAGGACACTGAGGTTAGGACAAAATGGCAACCAACAGATTGGGAAAAGATCTTTACCAATCCTACAACTGATAGAGGGCTTATATCCAAAATATACAAAGAACTCAAGAAGTTAGACCGCAGGGAGACAAGTAACCCTATTAAAAAATGGGGTTCAGAGCTAAACAAAGAATTCACAGCTGAGGAATGCCGAATGGCTGAGAAACACCTAGAGAAATGTTCAACATCTTTAGTCATAAGGGAAATTCAAATCAAAACAACCCTGAGATTTCACCTCACACCAGCGAGAATGGCTAAGATCAAAAACTCAGGTGACAGCAGATGCTGGCGAGGATGTGGAGAAAGAGGAACACTCCTCTATTGTTGGTGGGATTGCAGACTGGTAAAACCATTCTGGAAATCAGTCTGGAGGTTCCTCAGAAAATTGGACATTGAACTGCCTGAGGATCCAGCTATACCTCTCTTGGGCACATACCCAAAAGATGCCTCAACATATAAAAGAGACACGCACTCCACTATGTTCATCGCAGCCTTATTTATAATAGCCAGAAACTGGAAAGAACCCAGATGCCCTTCAACAGAGGAATGGATACAGAAAATGTGGTACATCTACACAATGGAATATTACTCAGCTATCAAAAACAACGACTTTATGGAATTCGTAGGCAAATGGTCGGAACTGGAAAATATCATCCTGAGTGAGCTAACCCAATCACAGAAAGACATACATGGTATGCACTCATTGATAAGTGGCTATTAGCCCAAATGCTTGAATTACCCTAGATCCCTAGAACAAACGAAACTCAAGACGGATGATCAAAATGTGAATGCTTCACTCCTTCTTTAAATGAGGAAAAAGAATACCCTTGGCAGGGAAGGGAGAGGCAAAGATTAAAACAGAGACTGAAGGAACACCCATTCAGAGACTGCCCCACATGTGGCCCATACATATACAGCCACCCAATTAGACAAGATGGATGAAGCAAAGAAGTACAGACCGACAGGAGCCGGATGTAGATCGCTCCTGAGAGACACAGCCAGAATACAGCAAATACAGAGGTGAATGCCAGCAGCAAACCACTGAACTGAGAATTGGTCCCCCGTTGAAGGAATCAGAGAAAGAACTGGAAGAGCTCGAAGGGGCTCGAGACCCCAAAAGTACAACAATGTCAAGCAACCAGAGCTTCCAGGGACTAAGCCACTACCTAAAGACTATACATGGACTGACCCTGGACTCTGACCCCATAGGTAGCAATGAATATCCTAGTAAGAGCACCAGTGGAAGGGGAAGCCCTGGGTCCTGCTAAGACTGAACCCCCAGTGAACTAGACTATGGGGGGAGGGCGGCAATGGGGGGAGGTTTGGGAGGGGAACACCCATAAGGAAGGGGAGGGGGGAGGGGGATGTTTGTCCGGAAACCGGGAAAGGGAATAACACTTGAAAGGTACATAAGAAATACTCAAGTTAACAAAATATATATATATATATATATATATATATATATATATATGGAAAACCAGCAATGTAATCTATTATATAAACAAACTGTAAGATAAAAGGCACGTGATCATTTCATTAGATGCTGAGAAAGCATTTGACAAAATTCAACACTCCTTCATGATAAAAGTTCTGGAAAGAATAGGAATTCAAAGCCCATACCTAAACATAGTAAAAGCCATATACGGCAAACCAGTAGCTAACATTAAACTAAACGGAGAGAAACTTGAAGTAATCCCACTAAAATCAGGGACTAGACAAGGCTGCCCACTCTCTCCCTACTTATTCAATATAGTTCTTGAAGTTCTAGCGAGAGCAATCAGACAAAAAAAGGAGATCAAGGGGATACTGATTGGAAAAGAAGAAGTCAAAATATCACTATTTGCAGATGATGTGATAGTATTTTTAAGTGATCCCAAAAGTTCCACCAGAGAACTACTAAAGCTGATAAACAACTTCAGCAAAGTGGCTGGGTATATAATTAACTCAAATAAATCAATAGACTTCCTCTACACAAAAGAGAAACAAGCTGAGAAAGAAATTAGGGAAACAACACCCTTCATAATAGTCCCAAATAATATAAAGTACCTTGGTGTGATTTTAATCAAGCAAGTGAAAGAGCTGTACAATAAGAACTTCAAGACTCTGAAGAAAGAAATTGAAGAAGACCTTCAGAAGATGGAAAGATCTCCCATGCTCATGGATTGGCAGGATTAATATAGTAAAAATGGCCATTTTACCAAAAGCAATCTACACATTCAATGCAATCCCCATCAAAATACCAATCCAATTCTTCAGAGAGTTAGACAGAACAATTTGCAAATTCATCTGGAATAACAAAAAACCCAGGATAGCTAAAACTATCCTCAACAATAAAAGGACTTCTGGGGGGAAATCACGATCCCTGAACTCAAGCAGTTTACAGAGCAATAGAGATAAAAACTGCATGTATTGGTACAGAGACAGAGAGATAGACCAGTGCAATAAAATTGAAGACCCAGAAATGAACCTACATACCTATGGGCACTTGATTTTTGACAAAGGAGCCAAAACCATGCAATGGAAAAAAGATAGCATTTTCAGCAAATGGTGCTGGTTCAACTGGAGGTCAGCATGTAGAAGAATGGATCCATAGAAGATGGATCGATGCTTATCACCCTGTACAAAGCTTAAGTCCAAGTGGATCAAGGACCTCCACATCAAACTAGATACACTCAAACTAATAGAAGAAAAAGTGGGGAAGCATCTCGAACACGTGGGTACTGGAGAAAATATCCTGAACAAAACACCAATGGCTTATGCTCTAAGATCAAGAATCGAGAAATGGGATCTCATAAAACTACAAAGCTTCTTAAAGGCAAAGGACATTGTGGTTAGGACAAAACGACAGCCAACAGATTGGGAAAAGATCTTTACCAATCCTACAACTGATAGAGGGCTTATATCCAAAATATACAAAGAACTCAAGAAGTTAGACCGCAGGGAGACAAGTAACCCTATTAAAAAATGGGGTTCAGAGCTAAACAAAGAATTCACAGCTGAGGAATGCCGAATGGCTGAGAAACACCTAGAGAAATGTTCAACATCTTTAGTCATAAGGGAAATGCAAATCAAAACAACCCTGAGATTTCACCTCACACCAGTGAGAATGGCTAAGATCAAAATCTCAGGTGACAGCAGATGCTGGCGAGGATGTGGAGAAAGAGGAACACTCCTCCATTGTTGGTGGGATTGCAGACTGGTAAAACCATTCTGGAAATCAGTCTGGAGGTTCCTCAGAAAATTGGACATTGAACTGCCTGAGGATCCAGCTATAACTCTCTTGGGCACATACCCAAAAGATGCCTCAACATATAAAAGAGACACGCGCTCCACTATGTTCATCGCAGCCTTATTTATAATAGCCAGAAACTGGAAAGAACCCAGATGCCCTTCAACAGAGGAATGGATACAGAAAATGTGGTACATCTACACAATGGAATATTACTCAGCTATCAAAAACAACGAGTTTATGAAATTCGTAGGCAAATGGTTGGAACTGGAAAATATCATCCTGAGTGAGCTAACCCAATCACAGAAAGACATACATGGTATGCACTCATTGATAAGTGTCTATTAGCCCAAATGCTTGAATTACCCTAGATCCCTAGAACAAACGAAACTCAAGACGGATGATCAAAATGTGAATGCTTCACTCCTTCTTTAAATGAGGAAAAAGAATACCCTTGGCAGGGAAGGGAGAGGCAAAGATTAAAACAGAGACTGAAGGAACACCCATTCAGAGCCTGCCCCACATGTGGCTCATACATATACAGCCACCCAATTAGACAAGATGGATGAAGCAAAGAAGTGCAGACCGACAGGAGCCGGATGTAGATCGCTCCTGAGAGACTCAGCCAGAATACAGCAACTACAGAGGCGAATGCCAGCAGCAAACCACTGAACTGAGAATTGGTCCCCCGTTGAAGGAATCAGAGAAAGAACTGGAAGAGCTCGAAGGGGCTCGAGACCCCAAAAGTACAACAATGCCAAGCAACCAGAGCTTCCAGGGACTAAGCCACTACCTAGACTATACATGGACTGACCCTGGACTCTGACCCCATAGGTAGCAATGAATATCCTAGTAAGAGCACCAGTGGAAGGGAAGCCCTGGGTCCTGCTAAGACTGAACCCCCAGTGAACTAGACTATGGGGGGAGGGCGGCAATGGGGGGAGGGTTGGGAGGGGAACACCCATAAGGAAGGGGAGGGGGGAGGGGGATGTTTGCCCGGAAACCGGGAAAGGGAATAACACTTGAAAGGTACATAAGAAATACTCAAGTTCAAAACACCAAACGCACAAAATAAAGAAAGAATATTAAAAGCAGTAAGGGAAAAAGGTCAAATAACATATAAAGGGAGACCTATCAGAATCACACCAGACTTTTCGCCAGAAACTATGAAGGCCAGAAGATCCTGGACAGATGTCATACAGACCCTAAGAGAACACAAATGCAAGCCCAGGTTACTGTATCCTGCAAAACTCTCAATTAACATAGATGGAGAAACCAAGATATTCCATGACAAAACCAAATTTACACAATATCTTTCTACAAATCCAGCACTACAAAGGATAATAAAGGGTAAAGCCCAACATAAGGAGGCAAGCTATACCCTAGAAGCAAGAAACTAATCATCTTGGCAACAAAACAAAGAGAATGAAAGCACACAATCATAACCTCACTTCCAAATAAGAATATAACGGGAAGCAATAATCACTATTCCTTAATATCTCTCAATATCAATGGCCTCAACTCCCCAATAAAAAGACATAGATTAACAAACTGGATACGCAACGAGGACCCTGCATTCTGCTGCCTACAGGAAACACACCTCAGAGACAAAGACAGACATTACCTCAGAGTGAAAGGCTGGAAAACAATTTTCCAAGCAAATGGTCAGAAGAAGAAAGCTGGAGTAGCCATTCTAATATAAATAAAATCAATTTTAAACTAAAAGTCATCAAAAAAGATAAGGAAGGACACTTCATATTCATCAAAGGAAAAATCCACCAAGATGAAGTCTCAATCCTAAATATCTATGCCCCAAATACAAGGGCACCTACATATGTAAAAGAAACCTTACTAAAGCTCAAAACACACATTGCACCTCACACAATAATAGTGGGAGATTTCAACACCCCACTCTCATCAATGGACAGATCATGGAAACAGAAATTAAACAGAGATGTAGACAGACTAAGAGAAGTCATGAGCCAAATGGACTTAACGGATATTTATAGAACATTCTATCCTAAAGCAAAAGGATATACCTTCTTCTCAGCTCCTCATGGTACTTTCTCCAAAATTGACCATATAATTGGTCAAAAAACGGGCCTCAACAGGTACAGAAAGATAGAAATAATCCCATGCGTGCTATCGGACCACCACGGCCTAAAACTGGTCTTCAATAACAATAAGGGAAGAATGCCCACATATACGTGGAAATTGAACAATGCTCTACTCAATGATAACCTGGTCAAGGAAGAAATAAAGAAAGAAATTAAAGACTTCTTAGAATTTAATGAAAATGAAGGTACAACATACCCAAACTTATGGGACACAATGAAAGCTGTGCTAAGAGGAAAACTCATAGCGCTGAGTGCCTGCAGAAAGAAACAGGAAAGAGAATATGTCAGCAGCTTGACAGCACACCTAAAAGCTCTAGAACAAAAAGAAGCAAATACACCCAGGAGGAGTAGAAGGCAGGAAATAATCAAACTCAGAGCTGAAATCAACCAAGTAGAAACAAAAAGGACCATAGAAAGAATCAACAGAACCAAAAGTTGGTTCTTTGAGAAAATCAACAAGATAGATAAACCCTTAGCCAGACTAACGAGAGGACACAGAGAGTGCGTCCAAATTAACAAAATCAGAAATGAAAAGGGAGACATAACTACAGATTCAGAGGAAATTCAAAAAATCATCAGATCTTACTATAAAAACCTATATTCAACAAAACTTGAAAATCTTCAGGAAATGGACAATTTCCTAGACAGATACCAGGTATCGAAGTTAAATCAGGAACAGATAAACCAGTTAAACAACCCCATAACTCCTAAGGAAATAGAAGCAGTCATTAAAGGTCTCCCAACCAAAAAGAGCCCAGGTCCAGACGGGTTTAGTGCAGAATTCTATCAAACCTTCATAGAAGACCTTATACCAATATTATCCAAACTATTCCACAAAATTGAAACAGATGGAGCCCTACCGAATTCCTTCTATGAAGCCACAATTACTCTTATACCTAAACCACACAAAGACCCAACAAAGAAAGAGAACTTCAGACCAATTTCCCTTATGAATATCGACGCAAAAATACTCAATAAAATTCTGGCAAACCGAATTCAAGAGCACATCAAAACAATCATCCACCATGATCAAGTAGACTTCATCCCAGGCATGCAGGGATGGTTTAATATAAGGAAAACCATCAACGTGATCCATCATATAAACAAACTGAAAGAACAGAACCACATGATCATTTCATTAGATGCTGAGAAAGCATTTGACAAAATTCAACACCCCTTCATGATAAAAGTCCTGGAAAGAATAGGAATTCAAGGCCCATACCTAAACATAGTAAAAGCCATATACAGCAAACCAGTTGCTAACATTAAACTAAATGGAGAGAAACTTGAAGCAATCCCACTAAAATGAGGGACTAGACAAGGCTGCCCACTCTCTCCCTACTTATTCAATATAGTTCTTGAAGTTCTAGCCAGAGCAATCAGACAACAAAAGGAGATCAAGGGGATACAGATCAGAAAAGAAGAGGTCAAAATATCACTATTTGCAGACGACATGATAGTATATTTAAGTGATCCCAAAAGTTCCACCAGAGAACTACTAAAGCTGATAAACAACTTCAGCAAAGTGGCTGGGTATAAAATTAACTCAAATAAATCAGTTGCCTTCCTCTATACAAAAGAGAAACAAGCCGAGAAAGAAATTAGGGAAACGACACCCTTCATAATAGACCCAAATAATATAAAGTACCTCGGTGTGACTTTAACCAAGCAAGTAAAAGATCTGTACAATAAGAACTTCAAGACACTGAGGAAAGAAATTGAAGAAGACCTCAGAAGATGGAAAGATCTCCCATGCTCATGGATTGGCAGGATTAATATAGTAAAAATGGCCATTTTACCAAAAGCAATCTACAGATTCAATGCAATCCCCATCAAAATACCAATCCAATTCTTCAAAGAGTTAGACAGAACAATTTGCAAATTCATCTGGAATAACAAAAAACCCAGGATAGCTAAAGCTATCCTCAACAATAAGAGGACTTCAGGGGGAATCACTATCCCTGAACTCAAGCAGTATTACAGAGCAATAGTGATAAAAACTGCATGGTATTGGTACAGAGACAGACAGATAGACCAATGGAATAGAATTGAAGACCCAGAAATGAACCCACACACCTATGGTCACTTGATTTTTGACAAAGGAGCCAAAACCATCCAATGGAAAAAAGATAGCATTTTCAGCAAATGGTGCTGGTTCAACTGGAGGGCAACATGTAGAAGAATGCAGATCGATCCATGCTTATCACCCTGTACAAAGCTTAAGTCCAAGTGGATCAAGGACCTCCACATCAAACCAGACACACTCAAACTAATAGAAGAAAAACTAGGGAAGCATCTGGAACACATGGGCACTGGAAAAAATTTCCTGAACAAAACACCAATGGCTTATGCTCTAAGATCAAGAATCGACAAATGGGATCTCATAAAACTGCAAAGCTTCTGTAAGGCAAAGGACACTGTGGTTAGGACAAAACGGCAACCAACAGATTGGGAAAAGATCTTTACCAATCCTATAACAGATAGAGGCCTTATATCCAAAATATACAAAGAACTCAAGAAGTTAGACCGCAGGGAAACAAATAACCTTATTAAAAAATGGGGTTCAGAGTTAAACAAAGAATTCACAGCTGAGGAATGCCGAATGGCTGAGAAACACCTAAAGAAATGTTCAACATCTTTAGTCATAAGGGAAATGCAAATCAAAACAACCCTGAGATTTCACCTCACACCAGTGAGAATGGCTAAGATCAAAAACTCAGGTGACAGCAGATGCTGGCGAGGATGTGGAGAAAGAGGAACACTCCTCCATTGTTGGTGGGATTGCAGACTGGTAAAACCATTCTGGAAATCAGTCTGGAGGTTCCTCAGAAAATTGGACATTGAACTGCCTGAGGATCCAGCCATACCTCTCTTGGGCATATACCCAAAAGATGCCTCAACATATAAAAGAGACACGTGCTCCACTATGTTCATCGCAGCCTTATTTACAATAGCCAGAAACTGGAAAGAACCCAGATGCCCTTCAACAGAGGAATGGATACAGAAAATGTGGTACATCTACACAATGGAATATTACTCAGCTATCAAAAACAACGAGTTTATGAAATTCGTAGGCAAATGGTTGGAACTGGAAAATATCATCCTGAGTGAGCTAACCCACTCACAGAAAGACATACATGGTATGCACTCATTGATAAGTGGCTATTAGCCCAAATGCTTGAATTACCCTAGATCCCTAGAACAAAGGAAACTCAAGACGGATGATCAAAATGTGAATGCTTCACTCCTTCTTTAAATGAGGAAAAAGAATACCCTTGGCAGGGAAGGGAGAGGCAAAGATTAAAACAGAGACTGAAGGAACACCCATTCAGAGCCTGCCCCACAGGTGGCCCATACATATACAGCCACCCAATTAGACAAGATGGATGAAGCAAAGAAGTGCAGACCGACAGGAGCCGGATGTAGATCGCTCCTGAGAGACACAGCCAGAATACAGCAAATACAGAGGCGAATGCCAGCAGCAAACCACTGAACTGAGAATAGGTCCCCCGTTGAAGGAATCAGAGAAAGAACTGGACGAGCTTGAAGGGGCTCGAGACCCCAAAAGTACAACAATGTCAAGCAACCAGAGCTTCCAGGGACTAAGCCACTACCTAAAGACTATACATGGACTGACCCTGGACTCTGTCCCCATAGGTAGCAATGAATATCCTAGTAAGAGCACCAGTGGAAGGGGAAGCCCTGGGTCCTGCTAAGACTGAACCCCCAGTGAACTAGACTATGCGGGGAGGGTGGCAATGGGGGGAGGTTTGGGAGGGGAACACCCATAAGGAAGGGGAGGGGGGAGGGTGATGTTTGTCCGGAAACCGGGAAAGGGAATAACACTTGAAATGTATATAAGAAATACTCAAGTTAATAAAAAAAAAATAAATAAATAAAAAAAAAGAAATACTCAAGTTAACAATATATATATATATATATGGAAAACCAGCAATGTAATCTATTATATAAACAAACTGAAAGATAAAAGGCACATGATCATTTCATTAGATGCTGAGAAAGCATTCTACAAAATTCAACACTCCTTCATGATAAAAGTTCTGGAAAGAATAGGAATTCAAGGCCCATACCTAAACATAGTAAAAGCCATATACGGCAAACCAGTAGCTAACATTAAACTAAACGGAGAGAAACTTTAAGTAATCCCACTAAAATCAGGGACTAGACAAGGCTGCCCACTCTCTCCCTACTTATTCAATATAGTTCTTGAAGTTCTAGCGAGAGCAATCAGAGAAAAAAAGGAGATCAAGGGGATACTGATTGGAAAAGAAGAAGTCAAAATATCACTATTTGCAGATGATGTGATAGTATATTTAAGTGATCCCAAAAGTTCCACCAGAGAACTACTAAAGCTGATAAACAACTTCAGCAAAGTGGCTGGGTATAAAATTAACTCAAGTAAATCAATAGACTTCCTCTACACAAAAGAGAAACAAGCTGAGAAAGAAATTAGGGAAACAACACCCTTCATAATAGTCCCAAATAATATAAAGTACCTTGGTGTGATTTTAATCAAGCAAGTGAAAGAGCTGTACAATAAGAACTTCAAGACTCTGAAGAAAGAAATTGAAGAAGACCTTCAGAAGATGGAAAGATCTCTCATGCTCATGGATTGGCAGGATTAATATAGCAAAAATGGCCATTTTACCAAAAGCAATCTACACATTCAATGCAATCCCCATCAAAATACCAATCCAATTCTTCAGAGAGTTAGACAGAACAATTTGGAAATTCATCTGGAATAACAAAAAACCCAGGATAGCTAAAACTATCATCAACAATAAAAGGACTTCTGGGGGGAAATCACGATCCCTGAACTCAAGCAGTATTACAGAGCAATAGGGATAAAAACTGCATGTATTGGTACAGAGACAGAGAGATAGACCAGTGCAATAAAATTGAAGACCCAGAAATGAACCTACATACCTATGGGCACTTGATTTTTGACAAAGGAGCCAAAACCATGCAATGGAAAAAAGATAGCATTTTCAGCAAATGGTGCTGTTTCAACTGGAGGTCAGCATGTAGAAGAATGGATCCATAGAAGATGGATTGATGCTTATCACCCTGTACAAAGCTTAAGTCCAAGTGGATCAAGGACCTCCACATCAAACTAGATACACTCAAACTAATAGAAGAAAAAGTGGGGAAGCATCTCGAACACGTGGGTACTGGAGAAAATATCCTGAACAAAACACCAATGGCTTATGCTCTAAGATCAAGAATCGAGAAATGGGATCTCATAAAACTACAAAGCTTCTTAAAGGCAAAGGACATTGTGGTTAGGACAAAACGACAGCCAACAGATTGGGAAAAGATCTTTACCAATCCTACAACTGATAGAGGGCTTATATCCAAAATATACAAAGAACTCAAGAAGTTAGACCGCAGGGAGACAAGTAACCCTATTAAAAAATGGGGTTCAGAGCTAAACAAAGAATTCACAGCTGAGGAATGCCGAATGGCTGAGAAACACCTAGAGAAATGTTCAACATCTTTAGTCATAAGGGAAATGCAAATCAAAACAACCCTGAGATTTCACCTCACACCAGTGAGAATGGCTAAGATCCAAAACTCAGGTGACAGCAAATGCTGGTGAGGATGTGGAGAAAGAGGAACACTCCTCCATTGTTGGTGGGATTGCAGACTGGTAAAACCATTCTGGAAATCAGTCTGGAGGTTCCTCAGAAAATTGGACATTGAACTACCTGAGGACCCAGCTATACCACTCTTGGGCATATACCCAAAAGATGCCCCAACATATAACAAAGACACGTACTCCACTATGTTCATAGCAGCCTTATTTATAATATTCAGAAGCTGGAAAGAACCTAGATGCCCTTCAACAGAAGAATGGATACAGAAATGTGGTCCATCTACACAGTAGAATATTACTCAGCTATCAAAAACAATGACTTTATGAAATTCATAGGCAAATGGATGGAACTGGAAAATATCATCCTGTGTGAGGTAACCCAATCACAGAAAAACACACATGGTATGCACTCATTGATAAGTGTCTATTAGCCCAAATGCTTGAATTGCCCTTGATGCACAGAACACATGAAACTCAAGAAGGATGACCAAAATGTTCCTTTAAAAGGGGAACGAGAATACCCTTGGGAGGGAATAGGGAGGCAAAGTTTAGAACAGAGGCAGAAGGGACACCCATTCAGAGCCTGCCCCACATGTGGCCCATACATATACAGCCATCCAATTATATAAGATGGATGAAGCAAAAAGTGCAGGCGGACAGGAACCGGATTTTGATCTTTCCTGAGAGACACAGCCAGAATACAGCAAATACATAGGCGAATGCCAGCAGCAAACCACTGAACTGAGAACGGGACCCCAGTTGAAGGAATCTTAGAATGGACTGAAAGAGCTTGAAGGGGCTTGTGACCCCATATGAACAACAATGTCAACCAACCAGAGCTTCCAGGGACTAAGCCGCTTCCCAAGGACTATACATGGACTGACCCTGTGCTCCAACCTCATAGGTAGCAATAAATAGCCTATTAAGAGCACCAGTGGAAGAGGAAGCCCTTGGTCCTGCCAAGACTGAACCTCCAGTGAACATGATTGTTGTGGGGAGGTCGGTAATGGGGGGGAGCATGGGAAGGGCAACACCCATAGAGAAGGGGAGGGGGAGGGATTAGCGGGATGTTGGCTAGGAAACCGGGAAGGGGAAATAACAATTGAACTGTAAATAAGAAATACTCAAGTTAATAAAAATGGAAAAAAAAGAAATACTCAAGTTAATAAAGATGGGGAAAAAAAGAAAATAAAAGGTGGGAGCTGTTTATGTGTCAGATAAAATGGATCAGAGAGGATCAAAAGCATCCTTAGGTCACAAGAATTTCAAGGTACGTGTTTTAACTGTTAACACCATTTATAATATTGTCTTGTGATTTTCTTTTAAAAAGAAAATACAGATGTACACGAGGGAGAAAAAGTATTGAAGAGGTTAAACTCTAAGGTCATGAGTATTTTGACCTTGAACCTGGTTTATTAACTGTTTTCAGAGGGTAGCTAAACCCTTCTCGAGTATGAGACTTCCTACATCTGGAAGAAAGGAGGAGCTGGCCATGCACAGAGCCCTATGCCAGCATGCTCAAATGTGAATATTTCATCCCCAGTTGGTGGCATTTTCAGGGAGAACTAGGAGGTGTCGCCTTGCTAGAGAAAGGATGTCACTAGTTGACATCGAGATTCCAAAATTTCACACAACCCTCAAGTGACTCTTTCCATGCTTTGTGATTGAAGATGTGAGCTCCCTGCTTGCTGCTCCTGACACCAAGCCTGCTGTATCTCCTCTTATCCTCTGTACTTAAATAAACACTTCCTTTAAGGTTACTTGGTCATGGTATTTTTGTACTTCAAGAGAAATGTTAATTAACACACCTGGCATGTACATCTTGCATTACTCAGGTGTGTGTGTGTGTGTGTGTGTGTGTGTATCCTGTATAAATGAATCCTAGACTTTAACATCTTTTTAGATGCCCAATAGGTTGTCAGTGTCTGATAAAAGAAGTTAGTAAATTAATAATAGATATTGTGCATTAAATTTTTGTGGCTTTGTTGGAACAAAGCCGTGGTTGGAAGAAGACATCCCAGGAATGGAATTGTGTGAGAAATCTGAGTGTGTGTAAGAACACACAAAAAAAAAGAAAAAAAAAAGACAAAGAATTGTTCTCGGAATGTGTTTTTATGTTTTTTTCCAGGTATAGTGTAGAGGAGTGAGTTTACTTCAGATTACTCATTATTGCTTTCTGTGGTTACTCAGTTAAATGTCTAAAGTGTCCTTTGTATCCCTCTATGGAAAAACATGGTTTTGCCATGTGAGGCTTGCCCTTGTGATTGTACTCATGAGAACTTTACTCATGTGACCTTCCTTAACCATCAGCATATAAATTGTCTAAGGCTTTGAATAAAGTTGGCTATTGCTGGAAACTTTAGGCCACCTCACTGATCTGCTCACTTCTCTCAGGTTTCTATAGCAATGACACTGCATGAATATTTTCAAGAGAAATAATCTTCCACAAACTTGACCATTGTGTTCACTGGGTTTGTGGAGAAAGAAGGGATTTTAAATGAGAAAGTTTATGTGTCAGAGACTTTTAAATTATAATCAGCATTACACATATGTATTGTTTTCAGTTTTGTTATATTTATAAGGGACAAACCTGGCTCCTCTGAACCACTAAGCATCTCTCCAATCCCATGAAAAAGTTTTTCTAGTTAATCTTTCTAGAACTGTAGAAGGATTTGATATGTTAGAGCTAGAATGTATTCAAGCAATAGAATGAATAGCAATAAATAAGGAATGTTTGGAAATGAAAATTTTAAACTATTGTAAATGGGGGAAAATCTTAATAATTTCTGAAGTCCAATATTTATCCAAACTTCCCCATTGTCTTTCAGAGTCCTTTGCAACTGTAATTCCAAATCAGGACCGGATCAAGGGACTCACTCAGGATTTAATAATGATTTTTCTTATTTCTGTTTTAACCAATAGGATTTCTTTGAGCCTTTGGAAGTGTAAGTATATAGCACCAACTTAATGTAAAGTCCAACCTGAGAGCTACTTAAAAGACTTACCAACATTCTAGATTTATATGACCTTTCTCCCATGATACTCTTTTTCCTATTTTTTATTCTTAGTTTTTTTCTCTTAATTTGCCATTAGTCACATGTTTTATGAGAAGGGCTAAACAACTTGGGCAAGATTACACCCTAGGTAGGTATTGCTCACCATGTGCCATTTGCATGTGAACAATGCCATCAGTCATGCTAGACTGGGTTGTGTGGTAACCCAGTCATACCACTCCTTTATAAAAACAGATCTTTCACTTTTGCACTTAGTAAGCATTGTTTGGGGAGACACCCTGGCACTATGCTAATATCCTTGTTACCTGTAAATCTCCTATCCAATAGTTTTAAAATTTGTTGATGAGCCTTGCTTAAATCAATAATTCTAAACATGATGTTTTATTGCAAAATGGTGAGTTTTCTAATTTTGATGTTTAGTAGCCATTTATCCACAAAGAACAGTTGATGGTAGCTTTTCTCCTTTTAGCAGTTTCAGATAATATTAGAATGGTCATGATCATTACAATGTGGCTATGAAAATTATACATGAGAATAGGGATAGTCAATAAACAACTAGATAAATGATGAGCCTTTAGATGATGAGAAGAAAAGAAATGGAAAACACATCAGGGTATTGCAGTGGGTGTTTGAAAAGTCAAGTCATCCACACTGCAGGAAGACAGGGAACAGTATTGCATCTTAGATTTGAGGTAAAGAAATGCATACACATCTAGGCATACCCTGCCAATATGATGAGAAGAATAAAGATAAAATATATGCATAAATATATCGATTATAGTAATTAGTTAAACCAGCACACTTAAATAAAAGTGTGGCAATAAAAAATGAAAAATATAACTATATGTTCAATCTTTAGGAAATAAAAGTCACTAAAATGATAACTCAAAAAATTATAGAAAGATAAGAACCCAGCAAGTGAGATCAAGATGCTTGTTATTGTTGAGGTATTCTTGTAAGTACATCATGGTTCCTCCTTCTGATTTTTATGTTTAGTTTCTGTTTTATTTGTTGGATTTTTTTTAAAAAGTAGCATTGATACAACTGCAGAGCCTGATACTTTTGTGCAACTCATCTTTAAGATGGCAGGAGCTCCACTTTTCACAGATGCCTTAAACAAGACAAAGTAAATAAGCATAGAGGTAAACAAGTCAGTCCTACAGAAGTGTCTTAAGTTTGATTCACCCTGCTAAGAATAGCTAACAGAGTTAATAAGCCAAGGAAATTCTCATTTACTGAGCACAAACTAAACTATATTCACAAACAATATTACTTGGGGAAATGTTTATATACATGTAGTAATAAAGGAAAAAACAGAGCTGTGAAGCATGCCAGAAGGAAAAATAATCCCTTAAGATTTTAAAAGGTGAACCAAGAAAAGCTGCTATCTGGTGCCTAAACAGGATTATTTCACACTTTAGGTTCCAGTATATGTGTTGTTAAAAAAAGACATTAGCTTATTACTATAAAATAAAGTTTATACAGGTGTTGGCCCTGTCTCCTCCAAGAGGTGGCATCTTTCAGTACTACTGTACCTTCCCTCTCAACTCTTCACGGGCCCATCTCCACTTCCCTAACCACCCACTTTGGTGCCCTCTTTATTTCCCCATCAAGGCCATTTTGTGCTACCTAAATATTCTTGGATGTGCAATCTTCCACTGGAGTGAAGTCAACTTCTCAGGGGATATGTTCTTTGAATAAGGATGACATTTAGTACCCAGCTCCCTTCATGCTAGAATTTGGTCTGGTTTACAGCTGCACAGGTTTCATCATACCCAGCTCCTCTCTCCACATTAAGGTTTGCTGTGGTTTATGTCTACACAGCTCTCATGCACAACTTTTTAGAGCCGATAGGAGTATTGAGCCACAGAGAGGAGAAAAGTCTCTATAATGGTGTAGGAGTCTGTTGAGTTGGAGTGGGATCAGAGGTGACAAACAGGAAGGCCGAAGGAAAGTTTGTAAAAGGAATAAGAAACCTATGCTCCACTGGTACAACCATTCTGGAAATCAGTCTGGAGGTTCCTCAGAAAATTGGACATTGAACTACCTGAGGATCCAGCTATACCTCTCTTGGGCATATACCCAAAAGATGCCCCAACATGTAAAAAAGACATGTGCTCCACTATGTTTATCGCAGTCTTATTTATAATAGCCAGAAGCTGGAAAGAACCCAGATGCCCTTCAACAGAGGAATGGATACAGAAAATGTGGTACATCTACTCAACGGAATATTACTCAGCTATCAAAACCAATGCCTTTATGAAACTCATAAACAAATGGTTGGAACTGGAAAATATCATCCTGAGTGAGGTAACCCAATCACAGAAAAGCACACATGGTATGCACTCATTGATAAGTGGCTATTAGCCCAAATGCTTGAATTACCCTAGATGCCTAGAACAAATGAAACTCAAGACGGATGATCAAAATGTGAATCCTTCACTCCTTCTTTAAAAGGGGAACAAGAATACCCTTGGCAGGGAAGAGAGAGGCAAAGATTAAAACAGAGACAGAAGGAACACCCATTCAGAGCCTGCCCCACATGTGGCCCATACATATACAGCCACCCAATTAGACAAGATGGATGAAGCAAAGAAGTGCAGGCAGACAGGAGCCGGATGAAGATCTCTCCTGAGAGACACAGCCAGAATACAGCAAATACAGAGGCGAATGCCAGCAGCAAACCACTGAACTGAGAATAGAACCCCCGTTGAAGGAATCAGAGAAAGAACTGGAAGAGCTTGAAGGGGCTCGAGAACCCTTATGAACAACAATGCCAGGGCAACCAGAGCTTCCAGGGACTAAGGCACTACCTAACGACTATACATGGACTGACCCTGGACTCTGACCTCATAGGTAACAATGAATATCCTAGTAAGATCACCAGTGGAAGGGGAAGCCCTTGGTCCTGCTAAGACTGAACCCCCAGTGAATGTGATTGTTGGGGGGAGGGCGGCAATGGGGGGAAGGATGGGGAGGGGAACATCTATAAAGAAGGGGAGGGGGATGTTTGCCCGGAAACCGGGAAAGGGAATAACATTCGAAATGTAAATAAGAAATACTCAAGTTAATAAAAAAAAATTGAACGAAAAAAAAAAAGAAAAAAAGAAACCTCTGCTCCTAAGAAGGGGCACAAAATGAAGAAATTTACCTCAGAGTTCTTTTGGATACAGGGAACCAAGAACAAAATTGGAGATGAAGACAATGTCTGAAAGAAGACGGGCATTCAAAGAAAGCCAGTAGCCGACCCAAGTCCTCCTAATCGTGTTTGCGAATGAATTCCACAGTGAACTACAAGCTTAATTTCAAAATAAATAACTGAAGTAGTTCTCACAAAGACTAAAGTCTAGAAAGACTAGATAGGAGGGCCTGGCTTCATGAAGTCTGCCAGGACAGTCCTAAAATGCTCACCTCATGTATGCACTGCTTGGATTAAATAACCTTAAGAGGTATACAACTCAATCACGACTTGGGTTGGAATGTTTTACCTGAAAGACTGCATGGGTTATTGGTTTCTTATTCCTTGTTTGTGTTTGTGTTTGTGCATGTGCACGCGCGCGTGCGCGCCTGTGTGTGTATGTGTGTGTGTGTGTGTGTGTGTGTGTGTGTGTGTGCGCGCGCGCACGCGGGCGCATGTGAATGTGCATGCCTGTGCGGGTGCACATATGTACATGAGTACACAAACCATGGCCCAAGTGTAGAGCTCAGAGGACAACTCTGGAGGCACTTCTCTTCTTCCATATTTGTGTGCTTTTCTGGAATAAAACTTATATTGTCAGACTTGCATAGCAAGAGTTTTTATCCACTGACTCACTGAACCATCTGACATTTTTTTTTCTTTTCTATATATATTTATTAACTTGAGTATTTCTTATTTACATTTCGGTTGTTATTTCCCTTCCCGGTTTCCGGGCCAACATCCCCCAACCCCTCCCTCTCCCCTTCTATATAGGCTTCCCCTCCCCATCCTCCCCCCACTACCACCCTCCCCCCCAACAATCAGGTTCACTGGGGGTTCAGTCCTGGCAGGACCAAGGGCTTCACCTTCCACTGGTGCTCTTACTAGGCTATTCATTGCTACCTATTAGGTTGGAGCCCAGGGTCAGTCCATGTATAGTCTTTGGGTAGTGGCTTAGTCCCTGGAAGCTCTGGTTGGTTGGCATTGTTGCTCATAGGGTGTCTCGAGCCCCTTCAAACTCTTCCAGTCCTTTCTCTGATTCCTTCAACGGAGGTCCCGTTCTCAGTTCAGTGGTTTGCTGCTGGCATTCGCCTCTGTATTTGCTCTATTCTGGCTGTGTCTCTCAGGAGAGATCTTCATCCGGCTCCTGTCTGCCTGCACTTCTTTGCTTCATCCATCTTGTCTAATTGGGTGGCTGTATATGTATGGGCCACATGTGGGGCAGACTCTGAATGGGTGTTCCTTCTGCCTCTGTTCTAAACTTTGCCTCCCTATTCCCTCCCAAAGGTATTCTTGTTTCCCTTTTAAAGGAGTGAAGCATTCACATTTTGATCATCCTTGAGTTTCATATGTTCTGTGCATCTAGGGTAATTCAAGCATTTGGGCTAATAGCCACTTATCAATGAGTGCATACCATGTGTGTTTTTCTGTGATTGGGTTACCTCACTCAGGATGATATTTTCCAGTTCCGACCATTTGCCTATGAATTTCATGAAGTCATTGTTTTTGATAGCTGAGTAATATTCCATTGTGTACATGTACCACATTTTCTGTATCCATTCCTCTGTTGAAGGGCATCTAGGTTCTTTCCAGCTTCTGGCTATTATAAATAAGGCTGCTATGAACATAGTGGAGCACGTGTCTTTTTTATATGTTGGGGTATCTTTTGGGTATATGCCCAAGAGAGGTAGAGCTGGGTCCTCAGGTAGTTCAATGTCCAATTTTCTGAGAAACCTCCAGACTGATTTCCAGAATGGTTTTACCAGTCTGCAATCCCATCAACAATGGAGGAGTGTTCCTCTTTCTCCACATCCTCGCCAGCATTTGCTGTCACCTGAGTTTTTGATCTTAGCCATTCTCACTGGTGTGAGGTGAAATCTCAGGGTTGTTTTGATTTGCATTTCTCTTATGACTAAAGGTGTTGAACATTTCTCTAGGTGTTTCTCAGCCATTTGGCATTCCTCAGCTGTGAATTCTTTGTTTAGCTCTGAACCCCATTTTTAATAGGGTTATTTGTTTCCCTGCAGTCTAACTTCTTGAGTTCTTTGTATATTTTGGATATAAGGCCTCTATCTGTTGTAGGATTGGTAAAGATCTTTTCCCAATCTGTTGGTTGCCGTTTTGTCCTAACCACAGTGTCCTTTGCCTTACAGAAGCTTTGCAGTTTTATGAGATCCCATTTGTCGATTCTTGATCTTAGAGCATAAGCTATTGCTGTTTTGTTCAGGAAATTTTCCCCAGTGCCCATGTGTTCGAGACTCTTCCCCAATTTTTCTTTTTCTTTTACTTTTTTCTTTTTCTTTTTTTTTTTTTAGCAGTTTGAGTGTATCTGGTTTGATGTGGAGGTCCTTGATCTACTTGGATTTAAGCTTTGTACAGGGTGATAAGCATGGATCCATCTGCATTCTTCTACATGCTGACCTCCAGTTGAACCAGCACCATTTGCTGAAAATGCTATTTTTTTTCCATTGGTTGGTTTTGGCTCCTTTGTCAAAAATCAAGTGACCATAGGTGTGTGGGTTCATTTCTGGGTCTTCAATTCTATTGCACTGGTCTGTCTATCTGTCTCTGTACCAATACCATGCAGATTTTATCACTATTGCTCTGTAATACTGCTTGAGTTCAGGGATAGTGATTCCCCCAGAAGTCCTTTTATTGTTGAGGATAGTTTTAGGTATCCTGGGTTTTTTGTTATTCCAGATGCATTTTCTGTCTAACTCTCTGAAGAATTAGATTGGTATTTTGATGGGGATTGCATTGAATCTGTAGATCACTTTTGGTAAAATGGCCATTTTTACTATATTAATCCTGCCAATCCATGAGCATGGGAGATCTTTCCATCTTCTGAGGTCTTCTTCAATTTCTTTCTTCAGACCATCTGACATTCTTACTGTCTGTTAGTTCGGATTTATTCCTGAAAGATTTAAAATCACCTCCTTTCAAGTACAAACACACACACACACACAGAGAGAGAGAGAGAGAGAGAGAGAGAGAGAGAGAGAGAGAGATTCAAGAAACCTCACTTTTGCACATTTAAGATGTTTTTGCATTTACTTATTTTTCTAGTACTATGGATGAAATATCCTAACCATAGCAACTATCTGCTATAACAAACATAAATCACACTTGCAAAAATAGAAATGATGTGGGAAAACACCCTTTTACCAGTAATTTTAACCATTATGTCTTTGCAAGGATAACAGGTTGAGAAACAGGGGTGTGGACAGAATTTTTAATGAGAGAATAGAAACCAGCCTGATGAATAAGCATGTAGATGACTCACTGGGCACTTTACAGGGGTAAATATTTACGTCTTTTAATGTTTGCCTCATTCTTGACACCTAGCCTGAAAATAGCTGCCACTTCTCTACTGCCAGACAAAGGGTTTGCTGCCTGAAATAAGCTAATTTGTCAAATAGATGAAGCATGTGGAATTTTGCTACTATTACTTGGCACAAATAAATGAGAAACCCCTCATTTTTGGAGAGCACTGACAATCTCTCCCACTTTCTTGAGCACACACAATTGAGTACAGAACACCACCCATCTTCCTGTGGTAGGCAGCTGGTTCGTCACTGTGGTCCTTGAATCTGTTCTTCATGAAGGCAGGATGACCTAGATACTCCTTCTTTGCTATATCTGGATTTCACAAAATGATCCCTTGGCTGTGTCCCACTGGGCTGGGTGAGGTCATGGATCCAAGAACACTGCAGGGAGTCTGATGTGCTCTTTGCTGCAGGGCAGTGTCTGTCACAAGAGGAAGGCTCCTGTACATTGTGCATGCACATGTGACATCCATTCTGATAGTTTCTGGAATACGTCATTTTGTCTTTTCTTCCCTTTGCACATCTTTTGCTGCGGTCCTTCTAATTGGTGTGATGTTGCCAGGTAACCTCATGAGATATGGTATAAACAGATGTCCAAGGAAAGTATCATTCATTGTTCACTATATTCTAGATGAAACAAAGCAGTCCAACATTCTGTTGTAGATCAAGTACTGGAGCAATCTCCACAGGCTTGGGGCCTGGAGGCTGCAACGTGAGGTGCCTTTGCAAAGCAGTTGACTAAGGAGCTTGTTCTGGGTAATGTACTTATATTTTTGTATATAAACTACTTCATATGCTTTCCAAGGCTGAGTTAGGACTGTCATTTTATTTATATTCTCTTTCCCTCACTCTTTCTCCATTTGGGACCAAAATTAGGTGTCTTATGAATCCTACATAAGCATTCTATCACAGAATAATACTATATAATTCAGAATTATACTTTGATTAACGAACTTTACTGCTGCTGCTGCTGTTGTTGTTGTTGTTGTTGTTGTTATTATTATTATTATTATTATTATTATTATTATTATTATAAGGTTCCAGAAGAGGAGAACTCCTGAGAGACCTTAATGAGTGCTGTCCCAAGCAGACTAGCAGGAAACAGCCACAGCCTACAGTTGGTTTGAGTTTTTAAGGACAAAAAATACAATTGTGATATGTACAGAAAGCAAGTGTTGTTTATAGAGAGATAGGTAAATTGGTCAAGTGGTTAACCTTTAGCTCAGGGTCACATTGCATAGGAATTAGTCCAGAGACCACTTTACTTTAGGGCTGTTCCAAAGACCAATTTTACCCAAGATAGTTTTAGCACTTAACATATTCTTAGCAACACTTTCCTGAGATTACAGTACTATAGTTCAATAGCATACTGCAGTTATCGTCCTCTGTCCATTATGGGGGCATAATGAAATAGCAAGAATACCTTTCTTGGTCTATTAAATAATTCAAATACATCAACGCTTCTGTAGCTTAATACTTAATATTGCTACAACTAATTACTGTTGAATCCTAATCTATCTTTGCCAAAATAGAATAAGACTAGATATTTTCTTGTCACAGAATGGAATATTTAACTAATGACACTTAAGTAAGGAAGGTTTTATTTTGACTCATAGTTTCAAAGAATCTTAGTCCAATATGGTTAGAAGGCTCTGGTGGTGAAAGTGGTTCTGTGAGTACCTACTGATGGGCATAGTGTGGCTTTTTATATCATAGCAGGCAGGAAGCAGAGAGCAGTACCAACAGGACCAATAATGCTATAATATCCACTGACCCATTTTCTGTCTTACGGAATTTTTATCTCTAAGGTTCTCAACACCCCGCAAAACATCAACAACTGAAGACCAAGTGTTCAAACCCAGGAGCCTTTGGGGGATAGTTAATCTTCAGTGTATAACACTGTCCAAAGTAGAGTAAGGCTCCATAGTAAGACATGTTGCTGGAGAAAGAAGGGACTGCAGTAAGGTTCGCTACCTTGCATATATCTGGGCCATGTCTGTGTATACTGCCAATTGAGTGGCATATGTATTCTAGGAACTTAGCAAGCCCTTCCTTCTCACTTTCCCCATGTTTCTTCATATACTTAAGACATTTGTGGTTGTCTGGTAAATGCTTATTATCCTTTCTATGGCCAATATAAGTTCTAGAATCCTGGGCCAAACTTTGCATCGCTTTCATAAAGAGCAAACTAAAATATGTATATGGAGATTTTAATTTCCATTTCTCATCAGATTTTTTCTCAATTTATTCATTTTATGACTTTCCCATGAAGAGAATATTTTCAAAACTTAGCAGTTAAGTGAGGTTGTGGTTCCTACATTAACTCACCTTCAACATGTCTGTGTCATTGACCTACTTTGAAAGATTTCTGGGAACATCTCTTGTGCTTTAGTTATGGCCCAGTACTGCAGTGAAACTACAGTGCTGAGCACGAACTACCCATGATGCAAGCTGAGCATACCAGGGAATATTGTCCACAAAGGATTTACTATGTAAGCTGAATGTGCCCAGATGTGTTCTGACCCACCATTTCCCCTCTTTAATTGTGATCTTCAAGTTTAATAAGAAGGAAGACCCAAGTGAGGATGTTCAATCCTACTTAGAAGGGGGAACAAAATAATCATGGGAGGCAGAAGGAAGGAACTGAAGGGGAGAGGGGAGAGGGGAAGGAAAGGGGGCAGGGACAGGTATGGCAACGTTGGGGTTGGGGGAGACAGGGGAGAAGCCCAGAAGGTCAGGAGAGTGAATGGAAATATGCAGCTGAGGGTGTGAAGGTCTGGGGAATCCTTTATAGAAAGCCCCAGAGATCTTGGATGTCTAAGACTCCCAGGACTCAATGGGAATGGCTTTAGCTAAAATGGAACCTGAAGAGACCACCTCCAGTAGATAGGCAGGGTCCCCCCAGTGGAGGGTCACCAACCTACCTTCAAAAATTTTTGATCCAGACTTTTTTCTGTCTAAAAAAATAAAGGGACAAATATGGAGAAAAGACTGAAAGAAAGGCCATCCAGTGACCAGTCCAACTTGGAATCAGTCCCACCCACAGACACCAAACCCTGATACTACAGCTGATGCCATGTTGTGCTTGCAGACAGGAGTCTAGCATGGGTGTCCTCTGAGAGCCTCTACCAGCAGCTTACTGGGACACATGCAGATAGAGCCAACCATTAGACAGAGAGCTGGGACTTCTATGGAAGAGTTAGGGGAAGGATTGAGGGAGCTTAATGAAATGGTAGCCCCATAGGAAGAACAACAGTGACAGCTAACCAGGAACCCTGGCAGTTCCTAGAGGCTAAGCCACCAATGAAAGAGCATACATGGGATGGTCCTTGGCATATATGTAGCAAAGAACTGCCTTGTCTGGCCTCAGTGGGAGAGGATGTGATTAATTCTGAAGAGACTTGATGCCCTAGAAAATAGAGAAACAGGCTGGCTGGGGTGGGCCTGGGGAGTTCCCTACCAGTGGCAAAAGGGAGAGCAGATAAGGTGAAGAACTCTTGGAGGGAGGACTGGGAAGGGGAGCAACATCTGGAACGTGAAGAAATAAAGCAATTAAAAAATAAAATAAAATCAATTATGAACTTTAGCTGAAGATGCACAGTAGCATCCATCTAACTGAGCATGCTCAGACGTGCTTGTCTCTGAAGTGCGTGTTCATATGCATAGGTACAGGCTTTCCTAATAAAACCCCTACACTTCCCCGTTCCAATGAAAACATGGCAGGGAACCATTTCTCAAGCCCACTCATCTGCTGCAGGCAATCTTTCTCCACTCTTATCTCTTGCCCATGATTGTTTTAGCTTTCTATTCATGTGATGTAAACCCAGTGTATGGCTTAAGAATCCTCCTTTTATTGTTGTTTGGTTGGTTAGTTGTTTTGGTTTGGTTTGGGGGGCAAAGTGACTGTTGTTGCTGTTGTTTATACTTTATTTTGGGCATTTAAAAAAAACACAATATACACTTGTCACACAGAATGTTTCAGCTTTTATTTTAGACTGAGATCTTCTGCAATCAGTTAGCAAATTCCTGCATTTCTTTAGAAAGCATAAACACCACATTATGCAATTATACTAAAGTAAGTAAAACCAAATCCACTCTTTTAGATATTAGAAATTGTAAAGCCAAACAAAATAGTTTACACAAAGACTGTAAGAATTATGGACTTATAATTTTACTCCTGTTTATTTATTCTATGCACTATTCAAGAGAGAAAAGGTTATGTATATGGCATACTGCCCAAATGCTCACAGAAAGGTGACAGCCTGTAGGTGATACAGTGATCACCATGGGCTTAGTAAGCTAGTGTAACACTGATATTTACTCCTCTTTGTGCAAACTAAACTGCCAGTCTGTGCTGCACTGTGATGGACACAGTTATATCTCTCCCTGTGTTTTTCTGGCAGCATCCAGAGACTACAAAACAGACATAAACCCATCTCTAGCAGTGGTGATATGACAGACAGAAAACTACCAGGACCTTCCTCTGGTCTGTGCTGTTGCTGTATGTGTGAAGACTGTGTTTCCAATTAATGTGACAGTGTTTAGCTGCGTCTGTAGTCAAAGTGCCACTGTGTCCATCTTTATCCGTCGCCCTGGTCAACCCGCCAGTTGCTCAATTTTAAAACCCTAACTTCAAACCTCTAGATTAACTTTCTCTATTTATACTTGAAAATTATCTCAATCTTCCCACAACTCTGACAGCTAAGGAGCCAATTCTCATACGCCAAAATCAGAGAGAAGCTTATCCTTCCTCTTGTAAGAGAGAGTATTTCCCTCCCACATATTTTTGAAGGGGACGTTGACTGTAAATAACTGAGAAATTGGCTTACATGCCAAACTAGATAAACAAAATCTACTAACACCATGGTTCCACATAAAACCAAACTTTCCCATAGGAAAAGAAACTTGAAAATCATATCATTTCTTCCTGGGGGTCATTGTAAACATATCGTTTAAAACATGCAATCGTTGGTGAGTCTGGCTATTCCAGGCCTCCTGTCTGTGTTGCGAATTGGAGATTCCTCCTCCAAGCGTGTCTTCCATAGGTAGCGATTAAAGAGATAAAGGTAGGTGCGGACTGATCTGTGTGTAATCAGAAACACATGTTCACCAGGCATTCAGCGGCTATCCTCTAGAATTGGACAAAACTTAGCAGTTCCTTCTGGTTAGAACACAGCCAAGTGTCCAGACAAGAAAAGGCTAGGAATACAAAGCGGTTCCCAAGGCGGGATCTCACTGAAGGGAGATCCTGGAAGAATATTGAGGGAAGGGGAACCAGAGTCGGAACAGGTCTCATCTTTTATTTTTTATAATCCTCTAAATTGAGTAGCCTGTGAGATTAAGCTATATGTATTATTTACAGAGTTCTTGCTCCTGAAAAACTGTACACACTAACAATTACAAGGAAGTGACCCGAGTCATATGGGAAGCCAGTGAAGACTATGAAGCAGGAAGGAAACTTTGGTCTATTTTGCAGAAAGGACCAAGATAAGAAGATCAGTTGGTTGGTGCATCCCCCGCCCCCGGAAAAAAAAAAGCTCAGAAACTCTCTGGACACCTGACTCCTCTAGAGGGCGCTGGAACCTCGCTCTCTGGTGATGTCTCTGTTGAGGGCGATATGGATCCGAAATAGAAAAGCAATTATTTGAAGGGGTATCAGGCTGTACGGCATGACACCAGTTGTGGAGTATACAGAGTGAGTGGTTATCTCTATTTTTGTCAGTCATAGCCGAGTTCTAGCCCCTTCACCACCCCCACCACCACCATCACCACCATCACCACCCCACCACCACTCATACACCTCTAATGAGGCATGGCCTTCGCCGTGTTCCCAGGCAGTTAGAGTGCACCTAAGAAGGGTCAGGCCAAGTTATTTACCAGCACCAGACACCAGCGAGGTCAAAAGCACTGGCGTCCGTGGTAGAAAGCAAAGAAGCAAAATACACAGGCTAACACTGAGGCACCTGAGAGAGAAATGCCTCGGACATCCTGGGAGCAGCCTACTCACAGGGAAATAGAGGGAGAGTTAGAATCATGTTCCAACAACACCGCCCCACCACTCACCCTAAGTTCTGGTGTCAAGCTCTGCCCTTAGCTGTAGGGAGAAAAGAGTCAAGTGCCCCGACCCCAAGCTGTCCTCAGATATGCTATGTACCAGCCTCAGCTCGGGGCTGGGCAAATCTCCGTTCAGTCCTGGGTAGGACCTGGGGTACCGAATGCCTGGAAGGGGCTGCGCTTGGGAACCGCACCCCCGAGGGGGGAGGGGGTACCCTGAACCCAGCTGACAGTGCAGCCTCAGGACGAAAGGGCATCAGGCTGTGCGGCATGACACCAGCTGCCGCAGGCTCCTGCGGAAGCTGTCGTCCAGGAAGGCATAGAGGAAAGGGTTGAGGCAGCTGTTGGCATAGCTCAGACTGGTGATGAAGTAAGAGATGCCGATGACCAACGGTGTTTGCGGGAGGTCGGTGGTGAGCGCCACTATGGTGCTCAGGTGGTACGGTGTCCAGCAGAGGAGGCACACAGCCAGAATCGCCACCACCAACAAGGTCACGCGCTTCTTGGCACGGTCCAGGGCCTTGGCGTGGCTGTCTAGCTGGATAGCACGCAGTCGGCACAACAGGGTGATATAGAGGGCGCAGATGGTGGACACCGGGATGGCGAAGCCCAACACTAGAGTGTACAGACGGCTGGCGCGCCACCAGAAGGCCTCAGGCTGCGGGAAGACCAGCACGCACTGACGCCGACCCTGCTCTTCGTCCAGCCGGGCGAATACCGCAAAAGGCAGCACGACCAATGTCACCAGCGCCCACACCGCCAGACTGACAGCCCGCGCTGCACCATAAGTGCGCCCGGACACCCGGCGCGACTCGGCTGTGGCCAGGACAACCAGGTAGCGGTCTGCGCTCATGACGGCGAGGAAGTAGAGGCTAGAGAAAGTGTTGTACTGGTCGACAGCCACGATGAGCTTGCACATGACTTCCCCGAAGGGCCAGCGCCTCAGCAGGAAGTCCGCGATGTTGATGGGCAGCACGAGGGTGAAGAGCTCGTCCGCGATAGCCAGGTTGAGAATGAACACGTTGGTAACAGTCTTCATGCGCGGCGTGCGCAGCAGTACGTACAGCACCGCGGAGTTGCCCGCCAGTCCCACCGCGCAGATCACCCCGTAGACCACAGGCACTGCTACCGCCAGAGGCTGCGGCAGTGGCAGAGGCGCTGGGTTCGACTCGTTAGGACAGCCCAAAAATGGGCCGCCGCAAGACACATTGCCCCTGCCAGGCTCGAAGAGCGACAAGTTGTGCATCTTGGAGACAGCAGGAGAACTGGCGAACACCCCGATTCCACTCAGCAGGCCCGCGGGAATAAGGGGTCTGTGAGCCCGCGTTTACAGGGATCTGCACCCAGGCACTGACCCAGCCTCCTAGCCTTTCTCTGGATGTGCACCGGAGGGGGCGTTCCCCGATGCTACTCAGATCGCTGTCTCCCGGACTCTAAGGCGGAGATAGAATTGAAAACACAGGTTAGATTCCTCGAGGTGTAGCTTTAAGGAGAAATGGAGTCCACATTGGAAGTGGCTGCAGTGTCCCAAGCTTTTCCTCTACCTGTGGAAATCTGATTCCAGCCCATTGAATACATCAAAGTGTTATGCAGAAGCCACTTGACTCCAAGAAAAAAAAAATTTAGAAAGGAATTCACACTGCGGTCACCCCGCCGAATTCAACAGAGGCACATTTCCGTGCACGCTAGATAACAGGACTCCCAAAAGCAATCTTTATCTTACCTGGCTGGTCCCAGAAAAGATCTGCGTTTCCTGGGGATGGCTGGGCAGGAACTCACTGTTTGCCTGAAGGATGCTGCAGCAGCAATGCCCACAAGCCTGGCTTGCCTGCCTCCTGGTGTCTGCCCAGAGGCTGCCGCCAGAGATCCCAGAAGTTCTCCCAAGAACCCGAAGTGCAGGAAGCACACAGCCACAGGCTCTGTCAACTTGTCACCCCTGCCCACTCCACGCCTCGTAAAAATCCTCTGATCTAACAGAAAACAGCGCCCCCTTCTCCAAAAGACTTCTTTGCTGCCTTCCTGGAGTTTTAATTCAGTTCATTTGAAATTATGAAAAGCCGTCCTGTCAGGAACTGAATCTATGGAGAACAAAGTTTAAAAAATTAATATTCTGTTTTTGAAGATGAGGTTCCCATAACATGTTTTATTTCTTTTTTTATTATTTATTTCATTATTTACGACAATTTTAAATTTAAATTTGATCACAGTATTCCCCTACCCCAAGTCTTCTAGATCTCTCTACCCACCCAACTTTAAGTTCTTTCTCAAAACAAACAACAAGAAAAAAACACAACAAACCTCCCAAATCCAAGAAAAGAAATAAAACAACACCCAAACAGAGAGAGAGAGAGAGAGAGAGAGAGAGAGAGAGAGAGAACACTGAACTGTATTCAAATAAAACCATAAATAAAACTTGGAGTTTGTTATATGTCAATCAACTAATCTTGAACATGAGACCTGCCCTGGAGTAGTTAATCAACCCAGTGTCACTTCACTGAAGAAAACTTTCCCTTTCAGCAAGTATAACTGACTAGTTGTTAACCCTTCATCTAGTGACTAGGTTTTCATTAGTACATTCATCCATTCATTTTTTTTAAATTATAACAAAACAAAATATAATAAAAGAAAATTGTCATATCAAAGTTGGGCAGGATGAACCCACAGAAGGAAATGAGCCCAGGAGAAGAGTTTAGAGACTCACTCATCCATACACTCTGGAATCCCACAAGAACACTAAACTGGAAGCCAGAATATATCTGATGAGGACATGGTGCAGTCTCTGTGCATGTAAGTTTAGTTATATGCACAGAGACTCCCTCTGCCAGTTTTCCTGCGCTCTAAGGGGAGGAGACATCCCACTTAGACTTAAGTGGTCAATATCTCTCTCTCTCTCTCTCTCTCTCTCTCTCTCTCTCTCTCTCTCTCTCTCTCTCTCTCTCTCTCCATAATCTCTGCAGGAAACTTCTATATAGCATAATAGTATTAGGAGTTATTTTTATGGCTACACTTTTTTAGACAAGTATTGAGTATTGTTTGGTTTTACCCTATGTCCCTGGACTATCTAGTCTCTGAATCTTGGTCAACCAAGCAGGGTTTGGTATGGGCTGTGTCTCTTAGAGTGGGCCTTAAGTAAATCAGTTATTAGTTGATTTCCAACACAAGCTTTGGGCCACTATTGCCCTAGCATATCTTGCAGACATTACACCACTGTAGATCAAAGGTTTTGTGGCTTGACCTTTATATGCCTCTTTTGGTAGCATTTAGAATATCTTCCTGTACCAACAACATTAGAACATGGATCTTTTATGTAGGCACCTTCGTGTCTTCTCCAACAAGAGGGCCATGCTCTTAGTTTGAGAAGAGCAACCTGTCTTGGCCACAGCCTGGGTTGTTTGGGAATTGCCTTGTGATCCCTTTGGCCAAAAACTCAATTAGATGTAATGCAATCCCGGTTTTGTCTCAAGACAAGAGATGGCCAATTAGTTAGCTGTCTCACCCATTACTTGGTGATTTTGTTTAGATAGTGTTCATATATGTATGTAGTTTAGGAAATTTCTACTGAATTAGGTTTCTATACAAATGCTCCTTTATTCTAACTTCATCTTACTGTATTCCCTCCCACAACAGCCTATGTTCTGCCTTGATCCTCTCATTCCACCACCCCATCCATCTATAATTATCTATTCTATTTCCCTTCCTTTTCGAGAAGGATCTGTTCCCTCCAGCCCATCCTCTATACCTATCCAATAGGATTCTGCTGATTGTAGCTTGGTTATCATTGACTAATCAGCTAATATTACAAATAAATACATAATATATTTATATTTCTGAATTTCCTCACTCGGGATTTTTTTTCCTAAACTTACACATTTACATGAGAATATCATGATTTCATTTTTTAATAGCTCAATTACTGATATTCTATTGTATGAATGTATCACATTTTCTTTATCTATTCAATTCATTAACAGACATCTCTGGCTATTAAATTTTTGGCTATTATTGATGGAGCAGCAAGGAACATGTTTGAACAAGTGTCTCTGTGGTAAGATGAAGCATCCCTTGAGAAGATGCTGAAGAGGAGTATCTTGAAGCAGATCAATTCCCATCTCCCCGAGGAACCACCACAGTGGTTTCCATAGTGATTTAAAAGGTTGCAGTTCCACCACCAGTAGATGAGTCTTCCTCTCAATCCACATGCTCACCAGCATGACCTGCCACTTGCCTTGCTGTTCTTTTTTTTTTTAATTGGGTATTTCAAATGTTATACCCTTTCCCACTTTCCCATCCATAAGCCCCATTTCCCATCCCCTCCCCTTCTTATGTAAGGGTGTTCCCCCTCCCCAACCATCTCCCTTCCAACCTCCCTACCCTGATATTCCTCTATACTTGGGGGGGTCCAGCCATGGCAGAAGCAAGACTTCTCCTCCCATTGGTGCCCAACAAGGCCACCCTCTGCTACATATGCAACTGGAGCCATGGATCTCTCTATGTGTACACTTTGGATGGTGGTTTATTCCCCTGGAGCTCTGGTTGGATGGTATTGCTGTTCTTATGGGGTTGCAAGCCCCTTCATTTCCTTCAATCCCTTTTCTAATTCCTCCAACGGGGACCTTGTTCTCAGTTCAATGGTTTGTTGCTAGCATTCGCCTCTGTTTTTGTCAAATTCGGACTGAGCCTCTCAGGAGACAGCTATATCAGGCTCCTGTCAGCATGCACTTCTTGGTTTCATCAATATTGTCTCGTTTTGGTGGCTAATTATGTATGGGCTTGAGTCCCAGGTGAGGCAGGCTCTGAATGGCCATGCCTTCAGTCTCTGCTCCAAACTTTGTCTCCATATCTTCTCCTATGAATATTTTTGTTCAGCCCTTTAATGAGGACTGAAGCATCCACATTTTGATCACCCTTCTTCTTGAGCTTCATGTGGTCTGTGGATTTTATCTTGGGTAATTCAAGCTTTTGGGCTAATATCCATTTATCAGTAAATCCATACCATGAGTGATTTTTATAATTGGGTTACCACACTTAGGATGATATTTTCTAGTTCCATCTATTTGGCTATGAATTTCATAATGCCATTGATTTTGATCCATTCCTCTGTTGAAGGGCATCTGGGATCTGTCCAGCCTCTGGCCATTGTAAATAAGGCTGCTATGAACATAGTGGAGCATTTGTCCTTATTATATGTTGGAGCATCTTTTGGGTATATGCCCAGGGGTGGTATAGCTGGGTCCTCAGGTAGTGCAATGTCCAATTTTCTGAGGAACTCCTGGACTGATTTACAGAATGATTGTACCAACTTGCAGTCCCACCAACAATAGAAGAGTGTTCTTCTTTCTCCATGTCCTCCCCAGCATCTATTGTCACTTGAGTTTCTGATCTTAGCCCTTCTGAGTGGTGTGAGGTGGAATCTCAGCATTGTCTTGATTTGCATTTCTCTGATGACTAAAGATACTGAACATTTCTTTAGGTACTTCTCAGGCATTCAATATTCCTCAGCTGAGAATTCTTGTTTAGCTCTGTAATCCATTTTTTAATAGGGTTATTTGGTGCTCTGGAGTCTAACTTCTTGAATTCGTTCTATATGTTGGATATTAGCCATCTATTGGATATAGGCTTGCTAAAGATCTTTTCCCAATCTGTTGGTTACCATTTTGTCCTAATAGCAGTGTCCTTTGCGTTACAGAAGCTTTGCAGTTTTATGAGGACCCATTTGTCGATTCTTGATCTTAGAGCATAAGCCATTGGTATTTTGTTCCAGAAATTCTCCCCAGTGCCCATGTGTTCAAGGCTCTTCCCAACTTTTTCTTTTATTAGTTTGAATGTATCTGGTTTTATGTGGTGGTCCTTGATCCACTTTGACTTAAGCTTTGTACAGGGTGATAAGAATAGATCGAAGCAAATGCACCCAAGAGGAGTAGAATGCAGGAAATAATCAAACTTGGGGCTGAATTGCAAATTCATTTGGAATAATAAAAAACCCAGGATAGTGAAAACTATACTCGACAATAAAAGAACTTCTGGGGGAATTACCATCCCTGACCTCAAGCAGTATTACAGAGCAATAGTCATAAAAACTGTATGGTATTGGTACAGAGACAGGCAGATAGATCAGAATTGAATTGAAGAGCCAGACATGAACCCACACACCTATGGTCACTTGATCTTTGACAAAGGAGTTAAAACCATCCAATGGAAAAAAGATAGCATTTTCAACAAATGGTGCTGGTTCAACTGGAGGTCAACATGTAGAAGAATGCAGATCGATCCATTCTTAATGCCCTATACAAAGCTTAAGTCCAAGTGGATCAGGGACCTCCACATCAAACTAGATATACTCAAACTACTAAAAAAAAAAAAAAAAAAAGAAAGAAAGATAGAAAAATTGGGGAAGAGTCTTGAACACATGGGCACTGGGGAAAATTTCCTGAACAAAACAGCAATAGCTTATGCTCTAAGATCAAGAATCAACAAATGGGACCTCATAAAACTGCAAAGCTTCTGTAGGGCAAATGACACTGTCATTAGGACAAAACGGCAACCAACAGATTGGGAAAAGTTCTTTACCAATCCTACATCCGATAGAGGGCTAATATCCAAAATATACAAAGTACTCAAGAAGTTAGACTCCAAAGAGCCAAATAACCCAATTAAAAAACGGGTTACAGAGCTAAACAAAAAATTCTTAGCTGAGGAATATTGAATGGCCAAGAAGCACCTAAAGAACTGTTCAACATCCTTAGTCATAAGGGAAATGCAAATCAAAACAACCCTGATATTCCACTTCACACCAGTCAGAATGGCTAAGATAAAAAGCTCAGGTGACAACAGATGCTGGCGAGGATGTGGAGAAAGAACACACCTCCATTGTTAATGGATTTTGTTAATTTGGGTACACTCTCTGTGCCCTCTGGTTAATCTTGCTAAGGGTTTATCTATCTTGTTGATTTTGTCAAAGAACCAGTTCCTGGTTTTATTGATTCTTTGTATAGTTCTTTTTGTTTCTACTTGGTTGATTTCAGCCCTGAGTTTGATTATTTCCTGCCTTCTACTCCTCTTGGGTACATTTGCTTCTTTTTGTTCTAGAGCATTTAGGTGTGCTGTCAAGGTGCTAATGTATGCCCTCTCCATTTTCTTCTTGGAAGCACTCAGAACTATGAGTTTTCCTCTTAGTACTGCTTTCATTGTGTCCCATAACATTTGGTATGTTGTGCCTCTTTTTTCATTAAATTCTAAAAAGTCTTTAATTACTTTCTTTTCTTCCTTGACCAATTTATCATTGAGTAGAGTGATGTTCAGCTTCCATTTATATGTGGGCTTTCTGTCAACCAGCCTTAGTTAGTCCATGGTGACCTAATAGGATGAATAGGATAATATCAATCTTCTTATATCTGTTGGGGCCTGAATTGTGACTGATTATATGGTCATTTCTGGAGAAGGTACCATGGGGTGCTGAGAAGAAGGTATATTCTTTTGTTTTAGGATGAAATGTTCTATATCTGTTAAATCTATTTTGTTTCATAACTTCTGTTAGTTTCTCTATGTCTATGTTTAGTTTCTGTTTCCATGATCTGTCCTTTGATGAGAGTGGTATGTTAAAATCTCCCATTATTATTGTGTGAGGTGCAATATGTGCTTTGAGCTTTTGAAAGGTTTCTTTTCTGAGTGTAGGTGCCCTTGCATTTGAAGCATAGATATTCAGGATTGAGAGTTCATCTTTGTAGTGCCATATTGGATTTGGGCCTGGCTGCTTTGTAACTGCATGGCCACAGTAAAAGTCATGGGATTGTTGGACAGAGGCCTCTCCCATGTATTTACAGCACAGGAAGAAAAGACCAAGTAGTAAACACCCGTGTCTCCACTGCATGACCTCTGCTGAGCCCGGCTGATGCATGTGGAACCGACACACCTGGACCACACCTGGGTGGTGGTCAATTTACTTCTGCCTTTTACTTCCTCAGCCTTTATCCTGGAGATTTAGGCTGGTCTTCTGGGATTTCTCCCTAATTAATTCAGGTCTCGTAGTTGGTCTTTTGTTACTGAAGTCATGAGCCAGGTAGTCACAAGCCAGGGTTTCCCACTATGCTTCCCAGATATTTTCTACCTGGAGACTTGGGTATATAAGTGGTGAATAAAGCTACAGGAGTCTCTCACTATTCCTCCTCACTCTCACTCTTTTTCCTCACTCTCACTCTCTCTTCTGCTCTTCCTCTCTCTCTCTCTCTCTCTCTCTCTCTCTCTCTCTCTCTCTCTCTCTCTCTCTCTCTCTCTCTCCCCCTCCCTCTCTTCCTCTCCTGGCTTGACACGATAACCTGTGTGTGTGTGTGCGTGTTTCTTTCATCCTGTAGGCTTTCGCCCGATTCTCGGTACCGTGTCGGTGCTGGCGCCGACAATCTTGGTGGATTTTTCCTCTGATTAATATGAAGTGTCCTTCCTTATCTTTTTTGATGACTTTTGGTTGAAGGCCGATTTTTGTGTTTCCTCTATAAGGGCTTCTACTTGTTTACCTGTGTTGACCTGTATTTCTTTAAGGGAGTTATTTATGTCATTTTTAAAGTTCTCTATCATCATCATGAGATGTGACTTTATATCCAAATATTGCTTTGCTGGTGTTGGTATATCCAGCATTTGCTTTGGTGGGAGAACTGGGCTCTAATGATGCCAAGTAATCCTGGTTTCTGTTGCTTAGGTTCCTGTGCTTGCCTCTTACCATCAGTTTGTCTCTGGTGTTAGCTTGCCTTACTGTCTCTGACAGTGGCTTGACCCTCCTGTAAGCCTGTGTGTCGTTAACTCCTGTAGTCCTATTTTCTTTCAGCCGGATCTGGGAACAGAGCTGCTCCTGGGTTTGTGTGACCTGAAGCCCCCAGGAGGGTTGCTTGGAGCAGAAGAGTTGGTCTTACTTCTGCTCTCTGGTGTGTTAGTGCTCCAGGCAGCTGGCTTTAGGCTCTCAGCACAAGCATAAACCAGAAATTTCCTGCCACTGACTGCTCCTAAGTTCCTGTATCCTGTGGTCAGTAGACAGGTTCCTCTTGGGCTAGGAATATGAGCAGAAGTGTTGATCTCATCTGAGCTCTCAGGATTTTCTTCACTTCTGAGAGTCCAGCTCTCTTCCCCACAGGATTTGGGTCCAGAGAGCTGTAGGAGCAGTTCAGTTCCATGTGCAGGCAGAAACCAGAAGTGTCCTGTCCCAGATGACTGCTGCCTTTGAGTGTCCTGAGGCCACCATCCTGGTTGCTTGGAGCAGAAGAGTTGGTCTTACGTCTGCTCCTTGTTTTGCTGTTCCTAGTCATTCTAACAGGTGTAAAATGAAATCTGAAAGTAGTTTCGACTTGCATTTGCCTAAAGGCTAAGAACATTGAACATCTAAGTGCATCTTAACTTTTTAAGTTTCTTCTTTTGAAAATTCTGTTTAGACCTGCACCCCATTTTTAAATTGAGTTGTTGGTTTCCTTAATATCTAGTTTCTTGAGTTCTTTATGTATTGTAATACGAGCCTTCTATCAGATGTATAGTTGGGTAAAAAGCTTTTCCAATTCTATAGATGGCTTCTTTGTCCAAAGGATGGCATCCTTTGCTTTGCAGAAGCTTTTGAGTTTCTTGAGATTCATTTATTAATTTTTGAGTTTGGTGCCTGTGCTAACAACATTGTATGCAGGAATACTTTTCCTGTGCTAATGAGTTCAAAGCTATTACCCATTTTCTCTTCTATCAGGTTCAATGTATCTGGTTTTTCTGGTGAGGTCTTTGATCTGTTTGGAGTTGACTTTTGTCCAGGCATGACAAGATGGATATATTTCTCTTCTTCTACATGCAGTCACCCAGTTTGATGAGCACCATTTGTTGAAGTTTTCTTCTCCCAGAATGTATTTCTAGGTTTTTAATAAAAAAATATCAGTTATCTATAGGTATGTGGATTTACGTCTAGGTCTTCAAATTGATTCCATTGATCAATGTGTCTGGTTTTGTTCCAGTACTATGATATTTTTATTATTATAGCTTTGTGGTAAATTTTGAGACCAGGGATGTTGATACCTCCAAGAGTTCTTTTATTATTCAGCATTGTTTTAGCTTTCTCAGGATTTCTGTGTTTCCATATGACACTGAGAATTATCCTTTGAACATCTATGAATTGTGTTGGAATTTTGATGGGGATTGCAATGAATCTGTAGATTGCTTTTTGTAGGATGGATATTTTTACTATGTTAAGTCTACTGATCTGTGAGCATTGGGAGATCTTTCCATTTCATCATAGCTTTTTCAATTACCTGAAAATTTTTTATTCAAATAATCATTTATTATTATTATATTATTTTTATTGACTTACTTATTCATTTTACATCCCACATACTACCCCACTCCTAGTCACAACCTCCCCTAATTCTTCCCCATTCCCCCCTCCCCTGCTCCTGTGAGTGGGGGCTCCTCTGGGTATCCTCCCCAACCTGGTACCTCAAGTCTCTGTGAGGCTAGGCACATCCTCAACCACTGAGGCCAGACAATGCAGCCCACCTAGAAAAACAGATTTCGAGATAACCCCTGCTCCAGTTGTTCAGGACCCACATGAAGAGCAAACTGAACATCTGCTACTTACGTACATGGAGGTCTAGCCCAGCTCTTGTGTGTTCTTTAGTTGGTGATTCAGTCTCTGAGAGCCCCAAGGACTCAGATTAGTTGATTCTGTTTGTCTTTCTGTGGAATTCCTATCCCCTTAAGGGCCACATTCCTTCCTCCTATTTGTCCATAAGAGTCCCCAAGTTCCATCCTCTCTTTGGGTGTGGGTGTCTGCAGATGCCTGAGTCAGTGACTGGATGGAGCCTCTCGGGGGACAGCCATGCTAGATTCCTGCCTGCAAGCATAATAGAGCATCATTACTAGTGTCAGGGATTGGTGCTTGCTGATGGGATTAGTCTTAGTTGGTCCAGTTATTGGTTGACCATTCCCTCAGGCTCTTGAAGATTTCCATGTATTCTCATGGCTATCTGGCCATCCCCCCTCTGTCCCTCCCCACACATGATCCTGAATACCTTCCGTTGCCCTCACCATCCTCTCTTCCACTCACGTCCCTCCCTCCAGTTGCCTCTTACTGAAAGGAAAATTATACAGATTTGAGGTTTAAAAATATGAAGTTAAAAGAATAAGTTTTAAATTCAGACTCAGGACTAAACACTGTGAAAAGCAAGCCCAGGCAGCCCCGCCCTGCCGCTAGAACTAACAGACCATAAAAGGAAAGGAATGCAGAACAGACCAGGAGTACCGGATCTGACTCACAGGCCACCTGGCAGGAAGAGATAAGCCCCCAGCCCCCGACATCCAGGACGCCCCAAACCTACCAATGTGTGTAGCTATACCTTATTACCTCATCATGTGAAATAGCCAATCATATGTGAACATGTCTATGTGCCTCGTTTGAATCCACCAATCCCTGTAACTATGCATCTGCTTCTGTACGCCCGCTTCTGCTTCCCCAATCCCTATAAAAGCCCCATGCTGGAGCTGCTGGGTGCGCAAGTCCTCCGAAGAGACTGTGTGCCCGCAGGTACCTGTGTTTTCCAATAAACCCTCTTGCTGATTGCATCCGAGTGGACTCGGCTCGGTCATTGGGCGCTTGGGACTCCTCCTGAGGGAAAGGTCCTCTCCGGGGGTCTTTCATTACGACTATTTTATTCCCTTTTTAAAGTAAAATTCAAGCTTTCTCACTTGGGCCATCAATCTTGTTTAGCTTCTTTGGGTCTTGGAGTGTAGCATGAGAATCCTATACTTCTTGGCTAATATCCAGTTACAAGTGAGTACCTACCATGCATGTCCTTTTGGGACTGGACTGCTTCCCTCAGGTTAATATTCCTAAGATATAACCATTTGCCTGGAAAATTCATAATGTCTTGGATTTTAATAGCTGTATAATATCCCATTCGTAGCTGTATCACATTTTCTCTATCCATTCTTCAGTTGAAGAACATCTAGGTTGTTTCCAGTTTCTGGCTATTATGAATAAAGCTGCTATG
This sequence comes from Rattus norvegicus, assembly GCF_021556685.1. Taxonomy (NCBI): domain Eukaryota; kingdom Metazoa; phylum Chordata; class Mammalia; order Rodentia; family Muridae; genus Rattus; species Rattus norvegicus. Next base: position 18,777,902 of record NC_141538.1, on the reverse strand, counting down.
AACATGGTTGAGCAAATGTCTTTGTGGGAAGGTGGAGAATCTCTTCACTATGCCCAGGATTGGTATAGCCAGGTCTCCAGGTAGACCTATCTCCAATTTTCTGAGAATCCACCAGATTGATTTTCTGAGTGGTTGTAAAAGTTCAGACTCCCACCAGCAATGGAGGACTGTTCCCCTTTCTCCACATCCTCACCACCATGTGCTGTCACTTGAACTATTTATCTAACAATTCTGATGGATTTAAGATGGAACCTCAGCATTTCTCTGATGACTGAAAATGTTGAACAGTTCTGCACAGGGTTCTCTGCCATTTGAGATTCTTCTGTTGAGAATTTTCTGCTTAGATCTGCACATCATCTTTTAAATTAGGGTAATATGGTTTGTCTAACTTCTTAAGTTCCCAATATATTTTGGATATTAGTCCTTTGTCAGATGTAGGGTTAGTGAAGATCTTTTACCAATCTATAGGCTGATGTTTCTCCTATTGAGAGTGTCCTTTGCCTTACAAAAGCTTTGCAGTTTCATGAGGTCCCACTTACCAATTGTTGATCTTAGAGCCTGAAACATTGGTGTTCTGTTCAGGAAATTGTCTCCTGTACCAATGTGTTCAAGGCTATTTCCCACTTTCCCTTCTGTGAGATTTAGTGTATCAGATTTATATTAAGGTCCTTGATCTACTTGGACTTAACTTTCTTGAAGGTGATATATATTGACCTATTTTCATTCGTCTACAGGTAGACACCCTGTTAGACTGCTATCATATGTTGAATATACTTTCTTTTTTTTCATTATATGATTCACCTTCCTTATAAAAAATCCAGTGTCTATAGTTGTGTGGATTTATTTCTGGATCTTTGATTCAATTCCGTTGATCAACATATCTGTTTATATGCAAATACAATGCAGTTATCACTTCGTCTGCATTAGAGCTTGAAGTCAGGAATAAAAATTCCTCCCAAAATTCTTTTTTGCTCAGGATTGTTTTGGCTTTATTGTTTTTTTTTCTTTTTTCTTTTTTCTTTTTCATATTAAGTTGGAATTGCTCTTTCAAGATCTATAAAAATTATTGTGGAATTTTAATGGAGATTTCACTGAATCTGTAGATTGCTTTTGGTAAAATGGCCATTTTCACTATGTTAATCCTATCTATTCATGAGTGTGGGAGATCGTTCCATATCTTCTTCAATTACTTTCTTCAGGGACTTGAAGTTCTTGTAATAAAGAACTTTCACTTGCTTGGTTAGAGTTACACCAAGATATTTTAAACTATTCATGACTATTGTAAAGGGTATTGTTTCTCTAATTTTTTTCAGCCAGTTTATCATTTTTATAAGGGAGGGCTACTGATTTGAGTTGATTTTATATCCTGCAATTTTGCTGAAACTGTTTATTAGCTGTATGAGTCCTCTGATAGAGTTTTGAGGCTGCATATGTATAGTATTATACCATGCTACTATATATTTCTTTGATTGTGTTTAGGTATGTGCATTGTATTCCTGATCTAATATTTTTAACAAGAATGGGTGTTGGGTTTTGCCATAAGGCTCTCTCAGCATGTAATAAATTGACCATGTTGTTGTAAAAATGTAAAAAATAAAAACTGTCTTTTATCCCCAACTCTAGGTCCGGCACTGCAGTGCCCCCAATATATCTGCTAGATATCTTAATTCTCAGTTGGCAAAGCCTCTCACCCACTTTGCTCCATCTCATATCATACTGCCGAAGGCCTCTCTCTAAGCCTGGCAGCAATCTCTCTACCTATCTAATTACCAAGGCAGGTTTCCAAGACAGAAATACACACCCCAATTCTGTGGTGGTCCAGTGTCTCCAGCCACTGCACACTTTCCTACACTCAAACCGTCACATGAAAGAATACACAACACAATAACCTTTGACCCAATTGATAAGATATAATTGCCCACCTAAACATAGAAAGCCCAGTACACATCCATCTCTTAATAACATTAATAACAACATGTAACTACACAAAGTGGAATCTTAACACCAGCTTCCATTTTCTCTCCACTGTGACTACCCTCTTTGTCCCTCCTGTCTCTCCTCTTTCTATTCCTGTCTTCTCCTCTTCCTTCAAACTTTTCTCCCGCCCATCCTTCCTTCTTGTCCAGTGACAGGCCTCCTTCTATCCTGTACCTGCCCTCACCTGTAGTTTACAAATTAAATGGGGAGAAAGATCTGGTGAAGTCACCTGAGTCCTGAGTATGTGACTAGGAAGATGTCCTTGAGGCAGCACAATTAGCATCAAAATACAGATAACTTCAGACAAACCACAACATGACCATGTGATTTTTTTCTTTCAGTTTGTTTATATAGTGGATTACACTGATGGATATTTGTGTATTGAACCATTCCTGCATCCCTACTTGACCGTGGTGGATGTTTTTGATGTGTTCTTAGATACAGTTTGCAAATATTTTATTGAATGGCTTTGCATCAGTGTTCGTGAAAGAAATTGTTCTGAAGTTCTCTTTCTTTCTTGAGTCTTTCTGTGGTTTAGGTATCAGGGTAACTGTGGCACTGTGGCTTCATAAAATGAGTTTGCCCATGTTACTTCTGTTTCTAGTTTGTAGAATAGTTTGAGGAGTGTAGGTATTAGCTTTTTTTGAAAGTCTGGTAAAATTCTGCACCAAAACCATCTGAACATGGGCTTTTTTTTTTTTTTTTTTTTAGATTTTTAAGCGCTGCTTTTCTTTCTTTAAGGATTATAGGGCTGTTACCTGACCTCCTTGATTTAACTTAGGTAAGTGATATCTGTCTAGAAAATTGTCCATTTCATTAAGATTTTCTGATTTTCTAGGGTACAACCTTTTGAAATAACATCTAATGATTCCTTGGATTTCCTCCATGTCTGTTGTTATGTCCTCCTTTTCATTTCTGATTTTATTTGGGTACTGTCTCTTGGTCTTTTAGTTATTTTGGTTAAGAGTTTGTTTATCTTGTTGATTTTCTCAAAGAAACAGCTCTTAGTTTCATTGATTCTTTGTATTGTTTTGTTTCAAGCTGAGTGATTTCAGTCCTGATTTTGATTATTTCCTGCCACTGCCTTTTTCCTCCTCCTCCTCCTCCTCCTCCTCCTCCTCCTCCTCCTCCTCCTCCTCCTCCTCCTCCTCCTCCTCCTCCTCCTCCTTCTCCTCCTCCTCTTCCTTCTTCTTCTTTCTCTTCCTATTTTTATTCTTATTCTTATTCTTCTAGCTTCCAGGTGTACTTTTAAATTGCTGGTATGAGAACATTCTAATTTCTTTTTTTTCTTTTTTTTTTTTAACATGTGGAGAGGTTTAATGAGAGAAGAGTAGAAGAGAGGAAAGGCAGCCGGCCATGGGAACGTGGTGGGAGTGGGGAAGGGGGCAAGAACAGAGAAGAACAAAGAGTAAGAGAGAAGTAAGAGAGGAGGAAGAGCACATTCTAATTTCTTTATGGAGACATTTAGTGTTATGATTGTATGCCATTAATTTGTGTGTTTTGTGCCTTCATTTTCATTGAATTCTAGAAAGTCTTTAATTTATTCCTTCCTTCCTTCCTTCTTTCCTTCCTTCCTTCCTTCTTTCCTTCCTTCCTTCCTTCCTTCCTTCCTTCCTTCCTTCCTTCCTTTCTTCCCTGACCTAGAGATCACTGAGTAAAGAGTTGTTCAATTTCCAAGAGTATGTAGGCTTTCCAATGTTTCAGTTACTGTTAAAAGTACAGCTTTAATGCATGGTTGTCTGATAAGATACAAGGCCTTATTTCAATTTTCTTGCATGTATTGAGGCTTGCTTTGTGACCAACTCTATGGTCAGTTTTGGAGAAAGATCCCTGAGGTGCTGAGAAGAAAATATATTCTTTTTTGTTTGAGTAAAATATTCTACAGATGTCTGTTAGGTTCATAATGTGTGTTTATAATTTTTGTTCATAATGTGTTAGTTTAATTATTTCTGTTTAGTTTTTGTCTGAATGACCTGTCAATTGGTGACAATTGGGTGTTGAAGTCTCCCACTATTAATGTGTGGATTTTGATATGCAATTTAAGCTAGGCAACATTTCTTTTACAAATGCGGTTACCCTATGTTTGGGGCATAGATGCTCAGAATTGAGATCTCAGTAGATTTTTTCTTAGTAGATAGTGTCCTTTCCTGTCTCTTTTGATTAATTTTGGTTGAAAGTCTATTTTATTAGCTATTAGAATGGCTACTGCAACTGGCTTCTTGGGTCTGGTTACTTGGAAAACTTCTTTCCAGCCCTTTACTCTGAGGTAATGTCTATCTTTATTGCTGCGGTGTTTCTTGTATGCAACAGAACAATGGATCCTGTTTTAGCATCCATTCTGTTAGTCTGTGTCTATTAGGCAGGGAATTGAGCTGTGAAGATGAGAGATATCAATGACCAGTGATTGTTATTTCCTGTTATTTTAATGTTTGTGGTGGTGGTGGTAGTGTGTGTGTGTGTGTGTTTTTCCTTTGTTTTTGTTGGTATGGAGTTACTTACTTCCTGTGTTTTCTTGGATCTATACCTCCTTCTGTCGGAGTTTTCTTCCTAGTAATTTCTGTAGGGCTGGATTTGTGGATGGATGCTTTTTAATTTTGATTCATATTGAACTATCTTGTTTTCTTCATCTATAGTGATTGAGAGTTTTTCTGGGTATTGAATCTAGGTTGGTTCGGGTGGTTTTTTAGAGGTTGCAAGATATTTATCCAGGCCCTTCTAGCTTTTAGAGTCTCTGATAAAGAAGTTGGGTGTAATTTTGTTAGGTGTGACTTTGTATGTTGCCTAGCCTTTTCCCCTTGCAACTTTCAATATTCTCTCTTTTTTCTGTAAATTTTAGGATTGGTTATTATGTGGCAGGAGGATTTTCTTTTCTGGTTCAATCTAATTGGTGTTCTACAAGCTTTTCATGTGTTTATAGGCATCTCTGTGTTTAGAGTGGGAAAGCTTTCTTTTATGATTAAAAAAAAAATTCTGGTCCTTGAAGCTGGGACTCTTCACCTTCTATTCCACTTATTATTAAGTTACATCATTTCATGGTATCCCAGATTTCCTGAATGTTTTGTGTCAGGAATTTTTATATTTAAACATGTTTTTGACTTGTGTATTAATTTCTATTGTATATTCTACACCTGAGAACCTCTCTTCCATCCTCTTTATCCTGTTGATGATGCTTCTATCTCCTGTTTCTGGATCTCTTCTCTAGGTTTACCATCTCCAGGATTCCCTTAGTGTGTTTTCTTTATTGCTTCTATTTCTTTTTTCAGGACTCGCACAGTTTTATTTATTTCCTTTACATATTTAATTGTATTTTTCTGTATATTTTAAGAGATTTATTTGTTTTCCTCTTTAAATATCTCTACCTGTTTGATTGTGTTTTTCTGTGTTTCTTTAAGGGTTCTATTAATTTCCTCTTTAAAGGTCGTATCATATTTATAAGATTGGGTTTGAGATCATTTTCTTGTGCTTCGATTATGTTAGGATATCCAGGGCTTAATGTTTTAAGTTTCTTGTGCTCTGAAGGTATCAAACTATCATGACTTCTGTTCTGGGTTCTTTTGAAGGCCTTTAGCCATCTGGATGGCTTTGGTCCTTGGTTGTTCCAGTCATAGAAGGTATTGGGGTGGGGGTTAACCTCCATTTTCCTGGTAAGGCAGGCCTCTGATGGGTATCGTTGAGCTTTATGGTTCTGGATCTGCAGATCTGTATGGTTCAGAAGCTGCAGATCTAATGAAGGTGGGAAGTGAGGTATGGGGAGAACGAAGGTCTGCCTCCCAAGGCTTTTCCTCAGGCATTTCTCCATTTTTTATACCTGCAGATTTTTAGACAGTAACACATCTGGGTCAGAGTTTTTGATTGTAGACTGGCGACCCAATCCCTCCATTTGATGTCCTGTCTTTCTACTGGAGGTGGACTCTACAAGTTCCCTCTCCCCACCTCTTTTCATCTAAGGTCCCTCCCTTTGAGCCTTGATGTTTCTTACCTCCCATGTCTCTGGTACACTCTAGAGAATTCCCCCAACTTCTACCTCCTGAGCTTGCCTGTTTTCACTCACTGTGCTGGGCCTCAGGGCTTTACTCGTGTTCCACACTCCAATACCAGATCATGTTCCCCTTTTCCCTTCCATGTCCCTCTGCCCCCCATGATTGCTTTCTTCTCCATCCCAAGTGGGATTGAGGCATTCTCATGTGGGTCCTTTGGCTTGTTAATTTTCTTGAGTTCCCTAGACTTTATCCTGTGTATTCTGTAGTTTTTGGCTAAAATCTGCTTATTAGTAAGAATATACAAAAGTACATGTCCTTTTAGGCCTGAGTTACCTCACTCAGGATGGTATTTTCTAGTTCCATCCTGTTGCCTTCAAAACTCATGATGTACTTAATCTTAATAGTGGAATAGTATTCCATTGTATACATGAACCACATTTTCTGTATCCATTTTTCTGTTGTGGGACATCTGGGTTGTTTCCAGCTTCTGGCTATCATAAATAACAGCCAATATCAAATTAAATGGGGTGATACTTGAAGCAATCCTACTAAAATCGGGTACAAGACAAGGATGCTCATTCTCCTTGTATTATTCAATATAATACTCAAAGGTCTGGCTAGAGAACAACAAAAGTTAATCAAGAAGATAAAAATTGGCAAAGAAGTCAAGGTATCCCTATTTGCAGATGATATGATAGTATACATAAGCAACCCCAAAAATTCTACCAGAGAACTTCTACAGCTGATAAAAAAAAAAAAAAAAAAAAAAAAAAAAAAACTTCAGCAAAGTGGCTGGATAGAAAATTAACTCAAAACAACAACAAAAGAACAACAACAACAACAACAACAACAATAACAAAAAGGAGTCTTTCTTTATACAAATGATAAGCAGATTGAGAAAGAAAATAGGGAAACAACACCCTTCACAATAGTCACAAATAATATATATATCTTGATGTGACAAGTGAAAGATCTATATAACAAGAATTTTAAGTTTCAAGAAATTGAAGACGACCTCAGAAAATGGAGAGATCTCGCATGGTCATAGATTAGTAGAATTAACATAGTAAAAGTGGCCATCCTACTAAAAGCAATTTATGGATTCAATTCAATCCCCATCAAAACTCCAACACAATTCTTCAAAGATATAGTAGGAACATTTCTCAATTTCATGTGGAAAAACAAAAACAAAAAATCAAGAATTGATAAATGGAAACTTATGAAACTGAAAAATCTTCTGTAGGCAAAGAACATAGTCAATAGGACAAATCGGCAACCTACAAATTGGGGAAAAAAAAAATCTTTGCTAACCCTTCATCTGATAGAGGGTTTATATCTAAAATATATAAAGAACTCAAGAAGCTAACCTCCCAAAACCAAACAACCCAATCAAAAAATGGCATATAGAGATCTACAGAGAATTCATAACAGGAATCTCAAATGGCCAAGAAGCACTTAAAGAAATGTTCAAAGTCCTTAATAATCAGGGAAATGCAACCTCAAAATGATCCTGAGATTCCACCTTACAACAATCATAATGGCTAATATCAAAAACTCAGGTATCAGCACATGTTGACAAGAAATGTGGAGAAAGAGGAAAACTCCTCCATTGCTGGTGAGATTGCAAACTAGTACAACCACTCTGGAAATCAATCTGGAGGTGCCTCAAAAAATTGGAAATAAATCTACTTGAAGACCAAGCCATACCACTCTTGGGCATATACTCTAAAGATGCCCCACCATACCACATGTACATGTGCTCCACTGTGTTCAAAGCCTCCTTCACCTTTCTTATTACTCTATCTAAGACTTTAAGCACTCTATTAAATAGGTATGAGAGATATTGAATAGGTATGGAGACAATAGGCTACCTTGTCTTATTCTTGATTTTAGTGGAATTACTTTGAGTTTCTTTCCACTTAAATTGATGTTAGCTACAGGCCAGCTGTAAACTGCATTTGTTATGTTTACGTATGTACACAAGATATGCCCCTTTTATCCCTAATCACTCCAAGACATACATGGAGATGTATTGGGTTTTGTCAAGTGCCCTTTCTGCATCTAATAAAATAATCACATGACTGTTTATATTGTAGGTTATATTGATGGATTGATATATGTTGATTCATCCCTGCATCTCTGGGATGAAATCTACTTGATTATGGTGGATGATTCCTTTTATTTGTTTTTAATGTAGTTCAAATGTATTTTATTGAGAAATTTCACAACTAACTTCATGAGGGAAATTGGTCTATAATTTTCTTTCTTTGTTGAGCATTTGTGTTATTTAAGTATCAGGGTGACTATGACTTTATAAAAGGAATAGGGAAGTGTTTCTTCTTTATCTACTTTGTGAAATGATAGGAAGAGTATTGTCATTAACTATTGCGGGAATTCTGGTAGAATTTTGTGATAAAACCAGTTGGCCCTAGAATTTTTGTTTGCTTATTTGTTTGTCTTTGGGTGCGTGGGTGGGACAGTTTTGATGACTGTTTCTATTTCACTGGGGGTTATAGTTCTGTTTAAATTGTTTATCTCATCTTGATTTAACTTTGATAGGTTGTATGTATTGAGAAATTATCCATTTCTTTTAGATTTTCCAATTTTGTGGAGTACATGTTTTTAGCATATGTCTTCTTGTTTCTCTAGATCTTCCATGTCTGTTTTGAAGTTTTCCATTTCTTTGGTTAATTTCCATAAAGTTTTGCCAGAAATTTTGATTTTTCTCAAAGAACTAATTCTGCATTTCATTAATTCTTAGAATTGTTATTTTGTTTCAATTTAATTTATTTCAGCCCTGATTTTGATTATTTCTTGCTGTCTCCTTTTTAATGTGATTGTTTTTGTTACAGAGCTTTCAATAATGCTGCCAAAGTGCTAGTATAATATCTCTCGATTTTTTCACATAGTTACTTAGTGCTATGAACTTGCCTCTTAGAGCATCTTTCACTGTGTTGAGTATGTATTATTTTTCAGTTCACTTCAATTCTAGAAAGTTCTTAATTTCTTTTTTTAAGGATTTATTTACTTATTTGTTATATATGAGTACGGTGTAGCTGTCTTCAGACACACCAGAAGAGGGCATCAGATATCAATACAGGTGGTTGTGACCATGTGGTTGCTAGTATTTGAACTCAGGACCTCTGGAAGAGCAGTCAGTGCTCTTAACCACTGAGCCATCTCTCCAGCCCCTTAATTTCTTTCTTAATTTTTGTTTTAAGTCATTTTTCTTTAAGAAGAGAGTTCCATTTCCATGAGTTAATAAATTTTCTGTCTTTACTGTTGTTGATATCCGTCTTTAAATTCTGGTGGTCAGGGTGTTATTCTATTTTCTTGTATATGTTGGAGCTTCTTTTGTGTCCAACTACGGAGAAGTTTCATTAGGTCCTGAGAAGTTAAATTCTTCTACGTTTGAATGAAATGCTATGTAAATATTGGTTTGTTCCATTTGGTTTATAATTTCGATTAGCTCCATTTCTCTGTTTAGTTTTTGACTGGATATTAAAATCTCCCACTATCAGAATCTGTGGGTTAATATGATATTTAACTGACAAATATGGGTGTCCTTGTATTTGGGCCATAGATGTTAAAAACTGAAATGTCCTCCTGGTGGAGTTTTTTCTTTTCTTTTTTGAGTATGTAATTTCCTTCCCTGTCTCTTTTGATTGCTTTGAAGTCCATTTTGATAGATTTTAAAGTGGCTACACCATCTTGTCTCTTAGGTCTATTTGCTTGGAACATCTTTTCCCAATACTTTATGTAAAATATTAGTCTATCCTTGAAGTATAGTTGTATTTTTTAGATGCAACAGAAGGGTAGATCCTGTTTTTTATTCTATTCTCTTAGTCTGTTTCTTTTATTTGGGAAATTGAGATCATGAGATATAACTAACCAATGATTGATGATTTTTATAATTATGTTGTTTTTATGTTGTTTTTATTGTATGGTATTATTTCTCATATGTAGTTGATATCTTTAGAATCAGGTTTTTCTTCTAGTACCTTCTTTTTTTTTTTTTTTTTTTTTTTTTTGGTTCTTTTTTTCAGAGCTGGGAACCAAACCCAGGGCCTTGCGCTTCCTAGGTAAGCGCTCTACCACTGAGCTAAATCCCCAGCCCCTCTTCTAGTACCTTCTGTAAAGCTATATTTGTAAATAGATATTGCTTAAATCTAGTTATATCCTGGAATGTCTTATTTTCTGCATCTATAGTGACTAAAAGTTTTGCTGGGTATAGTAATCTGGGCTGGCATTTGTGGTCTCCTAGAGTTATTAGAACATCTATTCAGGCTTTCTGACTTTGAGAGTCTCTGTACAGAAATAAGATTTAATTTTAATAGGTCTGATTTAATATGTTATTTGGTCTTTTTCTCTTACAGCTTTTAATATTCTTTCTTTGTTATCTATGTTGAGTGTTTTGTTTATTATATGTCACAGATTATTTATTTTCTGGTTCAGTCCATTTACTGTTCTGCATTGCTTCTTGTACTTTGATAGTCTTCTCCTTCTTTAGGTTAAGGAGATTTTCCTCTATGATTTTGTTGAAAATATTTTCTGGAATTTTACTTGGGTTTCTTCTTTTTCTTCTATTCCTATAATTCTTTGATTTGGTCTTTCATAGTGTCCTAGATTTTCTGGATGTTTCAAGTCAGGGTTCCTTAGGTTTAACATCCTCTGTGACCAATGTGATCATTTTGTCTATTGGGTCTTCAATGCCTGATACTTGTTTTTTCATCCCCTGTACTCTGTTGGTGAAAATTGCCTCCATTGTTCCTGATCAAATTTCTAAATCTTTCTTTTCCAAATTTCCATTAGGTTTTTTTGCTTGTTTGTTATTGTTTGTTTTTTGTTTTGTATTTCAATTCGTTGTCTTGAATTCTTTCATTCATTTTCTTCCACTGTTTCTGTCTTCATAGATTTCTTTAAAAGATTTATTCATTACTCTTTATAAACCTCTATAACCTTCATACAGGCAGTTTTAAGGTCTTTGTCTTATGTGTAAGCTATGTTGGACTATTCAGCCTACTGTGGTAGTATTATTGGGCTCCAGTAGAGACATATTACCCTAGAAGTTATTGTTTATGGTTTTTACAGTGGTGACTAGGCATCTGGGCTTGGGAAGATTGTAATTCTAAGTGGTGATATCTGGCCTTGTCTTCATTAGGTAGGTGTTTTCTTCCTTGGTTTTTGTTTTCTCTTAGGCTCTTATGAAAGTGTGGTGGCTGTGTGTTGCCTGGTAAGAAAATTTTCTGGGATCCTGATGATGTTGGCACTGAGGATTCTATTTAAAAGGTGTTTCTGAGGATTGCAACCTGAAACTTGATGATGGGGATGGGCTGAGAGGGAGGAAGTGCTTTGCAAAAAGGGGAAAGAAGGGTATTCCACCAGAACCTCTTTAGTTAATCCCCTGAGTGTCAGAGAGTGTGAAGAGGACACAGCAGAACATCTGCTACAGATTTGAGGATGAAACTGGGAGATTAGAATGGCAGAACTGAAGGAGTGGTGAAGGCCTGCAGTTAGTATATTGGCTTCCCTAGTCAGAGTACCCTGTGGATTTCCAGGGAGTGCCTGCTGGAGTTGGAAGCTTGGATAAAGTAATGAGTTGGGGAAACAAGTAGGAGGGATCTATAGGATCTACTGGGGCAGGGGAAGAAAGAGAGGCTACAACACATGTTCTACTGTAGAACTGGGGATGAGACTGGAGGGTTGGACTTAAAGGAATACAGAGAGAGGTTAATATTTGCAGTTAGCCAACCTCCTTCCCTGGTAGGACTGGCCTGTGGGTTCCCATGCTCAAACTACTGGAGTTGGAGACTGGGATAACGCAATGACTGGTGGGCAAGTTGGGAGAAGAATATCTGTGGGATACATAGAGATGAGGTAGGAACTGCCATAGGTTTTCTGCTACAGAGCTGGGGATCAAACTAAAGGGATTGGATCTGGAGGAGCAGAGGGAAAAATGAAGATCTGCCCCGTTCCCTGTTTTAAGCAACATGCCCAAGATGAACTAGAGTATTTGAAGCTTTAAATCACATTAACACACAAAAAGGAGAAATGAGTGCAATTTTAAAATGCAAATGACTCACTTTAGATACTGTAATCATCAAATGTTAGAAAACTGTGACACCTCATGACATTTAGGATACTTTTATGTTTTCTCTTAGCAAGTGTGAGGACTTAGCTGAGACAAACTGCTTCATGAATTGTTGCAAGTTACTCAGCATCCTTCTGATTTTCAAATAGCTCTGATTCTTTCCTAATAAGAACTACCTGCTTGTAAGCCTAGGGTTACCAGGGAAGCAGGGTGGTCTACTTGGCCTCTACTTTCTCCCAGACCTCAGATTCTTTCCAGAGAGTAAATTGGTTAAGGCACCCATTTGAGGATTATTTAGTTCTTCACAATTCTTTCTCCTTGTCCTCATGTTTACTCTGGGAGAGTGAAGAATTAAAATATTGGATTCAAAATCTATCCTTTAATAAATGTTCAGTCACTAAAGCAAGTAAGGACCAGATGCAAAGCTGCCATGACACGTGGGTTGCACCTTTTCATGTTGCGCTCTCTCAGATGGCTCCATGCTTGCTGGGTTGTGTACTCTGAGTCTGTGATGTGGACTTGGGCAATGTGAAAATTTTAAAATGCAGTCTTCTCTGTACTTAGTCAGTAGTTTTGGCTTCTGTTCAGGTCAACCCAACTAAATCCCAGATCAGTAGAACTAGCAGTGTGTGACTTCAGCCTTTGGGAATATAAGGCATATCTCAAACAGAGAGCCACCACAGGAATGGGTCCAGTTAGCAGGGAGTGGTACACACCTGTGTAATCCCAGTAATCTGGGAGCTAAGGCAGGAGATCACAATAGTTCGAGGTCAGCTTTATTAATATAGGGATTTTCAGGCCAGCTCAACATACACAGTGAGAACATTCAAAAAATGGAGGAAGTGAGAAATATGAACCACAGGAACAGGAAGAAAGACAGCCCTTGGCTCTGTGGATCTAAAGAACAAAGCATCAAGTCAGAAGATTATTCTCAGGATTTGAATATTATTTGCAACACTAGGTTTTAGACTTGTTACGGACTTAACCCTCCCTTCTTTCTGATTCCTTCACAACTTAGGTGCAAATGAGAGACCGAGTCTTTTAAGTTCAGACTCCATTTTAGAGAACCTGACCTAAGTTTGGACTCGGGTAAATCAACAGACCAGTACCTAACATTAGTTTCCATGTCACCCCACCAAAAAAACCCGAGCATAGCTCCAGTTTCTAGGCTTAACCCCAACAAGACCTACATCTCCAGGTTAATCTCCCACAACAAAGTCAGCATTTCCAGGTTACCTGTCCCCCAAAATAATTTGCATTCCCAGGTTACAAACCTGCCCCTCCCTAACAGCCACCAATGCAGAGGGAAGCAGCAGTTAAGTTTATGGTTTGACTCTCGGCACTAGCCAATTATGCTAAAGGCCACAGTAGCCGCCCCCCCCCCAGTCGGATGCCTGCCAGGTTAGAAACACCTTGCTTGCCACTTTCTATAAAACCTTGCCCTGATTAAGTGTTCAGGGCTTTTCTCCACCAAGAGCATCATCCTACGAGACAGTAATGGGCTGAGCACAAGATTGAGCTTGTAAATAAAGGTCCTTATGTGATTGTATCAGATGGGCTGCTGACTGGCTTTTTGGGTTTCACTAACACTTCCTTGGCACTATACAAAGAAAAAGAAAAACTGTATAAATGTAACAAAATGCACATCCATTTTACCGCAAAAGGTAGAGCCTATGGATGATGATAATGTCAAAAGACCAAAGTATTTCAAGGGTGACAGATGAATAGGTTCCTCAGACTGTGGAGGCTTAATGGATATCAACCAGAATAAATATTAAAAATTGTAAGAAGGAAATAAAGAGGGGCTGCTCAGTCTGTTCCTGGCTTCCTTCGGGTGAAGATGTAGAACTCTCAGCTTCTCCTGCACCATGTCTGTCTGGATGTTGCCAAGCTCTCACCTTGATGATAATGGACTGAACCTCTGAGCCTGTAAGCCAGCCCCAGTTAAATGTTGTCCTTTATAAAACTTACATTGGTCATGGTGTCTGTTCACAGCAATAAGACCCTAACTAAGACAGATGTTGGTACCAGGGACTGGGGTATTGTTATGTTAGGCCTGACCATGTTTTTTGTTGGGAAGAATATTGATTTTGGGACTTTGGATTTGGAAAGCAGTGGAATGCTTTAAATGGGGCTTAATGGGCTATCTTAGTAGGAAGTCTTTGTTACTGAGAGTGATTTGAATTGTGCAGGCCTGGCCCAAGAGGTTTCAGAAGAGAAGAATTTCAGCATGTGCAGTAAAGACTGCTTTTGTGGTATTTTGGTGAATGTGGCTGCTTTTTGCCCTTGTCTGGAGTCTGCCTGAGGCTAAGGTGAAAAGACTCAGATTAGTTGCATTGACAAAGGAAGTCTAATAACATCCATCATAGACTTTGTTCTCTGGTTAAATCTCATGAAGAGCATTTTAATGAAAAAAGAGAAGTTGAGAAAGGAAAAATACAAAATATATGGTCCGAGTATTTAAGGGACACCCGGAAGTGAAATGGAGCTGTTCAAGAATATTAAATTGAATTAAGGGAGAAATAACCTTGGGGCAAGATCCCACCCAGCTAAGTTAACTCCAGGCAACTTAGTACAAAGCTTTAAACCCGGGAGACAGACATACAGATCTCTAAATTCAAGGTCAATCTACAGTGCAAGATAAGGACAGCCCAGCTTAGGCAGTGAAGGAGTTAGAAATATAATAGAACAAGGGGGCTGTGTTCCAGCTCCTGTAAGCAGCAGAACTCAGCAGCTTTAGCCATGGGTCTCTGGCTTTATATTCAAGAGGAGAAGGAGGCTACTGGAACAATTGATGCTGGTCAGGTGGAGCTAAGAAAGAGACCAGCATTACTGAGGTGAAATCTGGGAAGTGTTTTCTGAGAATACACAAAAGCTTTGTTCCAGAGATAGCCAAGGTTATACCTTGGGCTGCGGCTGGACTTGGTAATGTATAAGAGTCACCCAGGTGGTACTGGTTTTGGAGGCATGAAGGGGTCAATGGAGAGCAACTGAGGCTGGGCACTAAGAGGCCGTGGAAGGCCATTGGTGAAGGTGCAGCCTCAGTTGCAGTTGATGTCCCAAGACTGAAGGGGTTGTGCAAAGGAGTTAAGGCTTGGCACCATGAAGAGAGCCTGTGAGAGGCTACTGGTAAAGCCTAGTTGCAAAGGAAGACCCCAGTGTATTGGAGATGCCAGTACCATGGGATGATCATCAAGAACATCAGTGGCAATGGATCAACCTGAGGGCTACAGAGGGCAGAGCTAGAGAAGTGAAGCCAGCCCTTTGCAGGATCATGTGTACACCCAAGACATTGAAACAAGCTGCCTTGGAGACCTAAAGATGTTAAAGATACCAGAGCCACAGGCTGTCTGCTGAGGAAAGCTGCTAACAGGGAGTGAACCAGCTCAGGAGAAAGAAGTTTGTTTCAGTCAACAGACATGGAAAAGGAGTTGAAGATCTGAAGACCCCTCTGGCATCAGACATGGAGATGACAGAGTTTGGAGTTTGCCCAGCTGGTTGCCTGTCTTAATTCAGGGATTACAGTTAAGTGATTGGATGGATCTCAGAAGAGACTTTGAACTTTGGACTTTTAATATTGTTGATACTGCTATAGACCATGGGGACTTTGGAAGTTGGACTAAATGTACTTTTTTATTTTACTATGTTTAGGTATGACCCCCATAGACTCATGTATTTAAACAAGCCTACGGAGGCCAGGGAGTGGAATGTGGTGGTTTGCATATGCTAGGCCCAGGGAGTGGCACTATTAGAGGGTGTGGCCTTGTTGGAGGAAGAGTGTCACTGTGGGGTGGGCTTGGAGACCCTCCTCCTAGCTGCCTCAGGATGCTCAGTCTGTTCCTGGCTTCCTTCGGGTAAAGACGTAGAACTCAGCTCCTCCTGCACCAGGCCTGCCTGGATGCTGCCATGTTCCCACCTTGATGATGATGGAATGAACCTCTGAACCTGTAAGCCAGCCCCAATTAAATGTTGTCTTTTATAAAACTTAAAAAAAAAAAGAAGGAAAGAAAGAAAGAAAGAAAGAAAGAAAGAAAGAAAGGGAAAAAGAAAGAAAGGGAGAAAGAAAGAAAGGGAGGAAGAAAAGAAGAGAAAAGAAAAGAAGAGAAAATCTGGGCACTCTAAGGGAATAGGCAGCTAATATCTATGAATTCAAAGCCAAACCTGTCCTACATAGTGGGTTCCAGGACAGCCAGAGCTACCTAGAGAACACTGTCTCACAAAACGAAACAAAGATAAATCTGTACATGGATGATGCCTGTCATATTCAATCAGCAGAAAACCAAAGAACAGGTGGGAAACAAAAGGGAAAATACCTTTCTTACAGAAGAAGCACAAAAGTCTTTTCCAGAAACTACTCAAAACCCAACAGTCTAGATTGCTGTACTTAGGACTATTAATGCTAAAGGGGGAAGGAAAAATAGAGACTTCTTTGGATAAGCAGTGATGATGGAATCTGTGGCCAGCATATTTATTTTGCAAGAAATATTGAAGGAAAATTTTCAATACAAATGAAAGTAGTGAGAACCCTAGGAACGAAGCACATTAGTGAAGATGGAAATGAAAGTAAAGCACTGTGTTTTCTTTTGCTTCTCTAAGTTGACTGAAAACGTAACTGTTCATCACAATGCTAGCAATATAATGTGATTATTATAGTTTTTACACAAATGAAATAATGACAAATTTTATAAAGGATGAAATAATTAGAAATAATGTAATGGCATGGATGATTAAATAGATACATGTGATTAAAACTGATTTACACATTGCAAATTCCAGTGCAACTATCACAAATAATTTAAAGCTATGATTAATTTATGCTAAGAAGGGACATAAGGTAGAATTATACAATGTGCAATTAAAACTAGCCAAGTCAAGAAAAAGTGGAGGAAAGAAGTGAAAAAAAGAAAGAACCAAGACAATAAATGAGAACAGCTATAAGCAGGATAGATACTAATATACTATATCATTAATAATTTTAAATGAAAATAGTCTGAACGTACCAGGTAAAAGATAGAAATCATATTTGAATATAAAGGCAAAGGTAATTTAATTTATGTAAAGTGATATAGTAAAGGAATAGAAAATCATATTCTATCACTAATCAAAAGCAAACTGGAAGAACTATACTAATTTCTGACAAAGTGGGTTTTCTAGAGAAGAGTGGTACGTGAAGATGAGAGCATCAGTTTTCCAGAAAGACATAACTATCTTGGATGTTACATATTTAACAAAATCTATGAAACATATGACATAAAAAATAGTCAAGCTACAAAGAGAAATAAACAGATTCATTCTTACACCTGAAGGCTTCAAACCCCCTCCTTCTATGCTTGATTGTTTAATGATTTATTTGATTTGATTTTATGTGTATCAGTGTTGCCTGCCCCTATATCTCTGTAGCATGTGGATACCTGGTTCCCAGAAAGGCCAGAAAAGGGTATCAAATTCACTGCAACTGAAATGAAAGACACTTAACCATTATGTAGGAGCTAGGAATGAAATCTTGATTCTCTGAAAGAGCAGCAAGTGCTCATAATAGCTGAGTCATTGTTCCAGAACCAAATGCCCTCTTTCTAAACAACAGGTAACCAAGCATTCAAAAATATCAGCAAAACAATAACCAAAATGGAGACTACCCTCTGTCACCTAAGTAAACCTAGCTAGCATTTATAAAACACTTAATACTTCAATCATCAGCAGAGCTACATATTTCTCAAGCTCACGTGGATGAATCACAGAGATAACTTGGACCCTATAACATTCTGCCACAGATTTAAAGTGATAGAAACAATAAACTTTTTTGACTTAGTCCACTTGGATACTAAACAATGCATGCTGAATAACAAGTAAGTCCCCAAAATGTCTCCACATAAATCTTAAACTATGTCAAGCTGATATAGCTTTTCCAAGTTACACTAAGCAGTTTTCAAAGAAGAGAAAACTCTCAGAAAGATGCTGAAAGTCCTGGATGCAGACACAAGAAAGAAAACCATCTGAGGTAAATCCTGGAAACATTCACCTAGGAAAAGAGTAGTTAAGAACATTTTAAGTCAGCATAGCAGCAGGAAATACCTAATAAAAATCAAAAGGGAAATCAATACATTGAAAATACAAAAACAAAGAAAAATTGTAATTCTCAACGGTCATAGTAGAGTACATCTATATTCCAAAACTAAGGTGATCAAGTTAGGTATATTGCAATATTAAGGCAGCCTTCTTTAAGACATAATCTCACTTTATAGTCCAAGCTTGCTTTGAAATAAGCAGAGTGATGACCTCCTAACTAATTCTGTAAGGCTACCAAAAGGGACATCACTAGTGAGGAAATACCACTAGTGAGGAAATAGTTTTAAAAGCATACAGTCAATAAAGTAGTTATACCCCCAAATACAAGGAGACCTTAAAACTCAACAAAAGAAGCCAAACAGTGAGTAAGCTAAAGTTCTAAAAAGGTACTTCACCAAAGAAAATATGTAACTTACCATTGTGGACCTTAAAGAGTCACAAAGACTCTTGCCTGAGAGTCCCAAACCCAAAGCATTAACAGCACCAAATGTTGATAAAAATGGAGCTACGACAGTGTTCACTGACGGTTCAAAGGCAAAATGGTCACTTCTGAAGTCAAGCAGCAAGTCTAAGCATAGTCCTAAAATGAGTCTATTACAGTATATACTATTACTTAGTGATTTAGTCAAAGTAGCTGAAATTTTCTATCCAAAGAAAGACTTGTATGTCTTAACATGTGCTTACCTTGACTGATGCCTGAATAAGAAGCTGTTGCCATATCCACACATTAATACATTTCTTTTCAGTTAGGTAAAGAAGCCATCAGGCCACAGAAGTTCTGGAAGGATTGGTGCTTAGCAAAAGAAGCCATGTGGAAAAGGTGTTATTCAGGCTGATCCTAGCTGTGTCATGTTCTAGAAAGATTAAATAACAGAGATAGAGTCTATCAATGATTGCTGGATGGGGGCCAGAAAGGATGTATTAGTTTTGTCTAGGAGATTTTTAGGGAAGTGACACTAACTATTCTGTATGATTAGTAGCTTATGTTTCTCTGTAGAACCTCAATGAAAAGAGCCAACTATAACATAAACTACTTCAAAAGAACACACATGGTATATGCTCACTGATAAGTGATATTAACTAAACAAAAAGCTCAGAATACCCAAGATACAACTCACAGACCATATAAAACCCAAGAGAAACATATGTTATAATCCTACTCAGAAGGGAGAAGAAAATAATCACAAAAGGTAGAGGGAGAGTATTGGAATGGAGAGAGGACGGGGAGGGAAAAGGGGGTGGTTCCAATATGGGAGGAGATGGGAGAGAAGTACAGAGGGTCAGGAATTTGAAAGGAGGTGTGTAGCAGTGGGGGAAGGGAAACTGGGGGTAGCCACTAAAAAGTCCCAGATGCCAGGGACCCAAGAGGTTCCCAGGACCCAATAGAGAGGGAATTAGCCAAAATACCCAACAAAGTTGAGATAGAACCTGTAGAAACTGTATCCAGTGGACAGGCATGGCCCTTGGTTGAGGAATGGTGCCACCCACCCATCTCAAAAATAATAATCCAGAATTGCTCCTGTCAAAAGGAAATGCAGAGGGGTTGGGGATTTAGCTCAGTGGTAGAGAGCTTGCTTAGCAAGCGCAAGGCCCTGGGTTCGGTCCCCAGCTCCTGAAAAAAAAAAAGGAAATGCAGGGACAAAGAGTGGAAAAGAGTCTGAAGGAAAAGCCAATAAGGGACTGTACCACCTAGGGATCCATCCCACATGCAGACACCAAACCCAGACACTATTGCTAATGCCAAGAAGAGCTTGCTGACAGGAGCCTGGTATAGCTGTCCCATGAAAGACTCTGCCAGGGCCAGACCAATACAGATGCAGATGTATGCAGCCAAATATCAGACTGAGCTCGCAGACCCCCCAGTGAAGGAGTTGGCAAGGACTGAAGGAGCTGAAGGGGTTTGCAACCCTATAGGAAGAACAACAGTATCAACCAACCAGACCCCAAAAGCTCCCAGGGACTAAATCAACAACCACAGAGTATACATGAGGGGGCACACGGCTCTAGCTGGATATGTAGCAGAAGACTGCCTTATCTGGCATCAATGGGAAGGGAAGCCCTTGGTCCTGTGGAGGCTTGATGACCCAATATAGGGGAAGGCTAAGCCACTGAGGCAGGAGTGGTTAGGCAAGTCGGGGAGCATCCTCATAGAGGCAGGGGCTGGGAGAGGGGATAGGGGGTTTGTGGAGGGGAAACTGGGAAATGATATAACATTTGAAATGTAAATAAATAAAATAACCAATTAAAAATGAAATTTAAAATCCAAAGTAAGAAAACAATACATATCAACACTGGCTTATCAATTATCATATATGTACCATTAATTTAAAATGTACTATACAAGAAGCAGAAGTGAGGGTTGGCGATATAGAATTCTCTATATTTTCTGGTGTAACACTTAAAATGACCCTCTATATTTTGTGTTTACTGTATGTGTGTGTGTGTGTGTGTGTGTGTGTGTGTGTGTGTGTGTGTGTGCGCGCGCGCGCGCGCGCGCGCGTGCGCATACATATGCATTCTATGGAGTGTATGTTTAAGAGTCAATTTTCTCCTTCTACAATATGAGTCCCAGAGCTTAAGCTTGGTTGTAAGCATCTTCACCCACTGAGCCTCTCCCATTGTGTTTGTAAACTTAATCTTTATCTTAAAAAAAAGTCTAATAAATTTTTATAAAACTTGGAAGATCTTTTCAAAAAACTATGAATGTGATTGAGTTTATGAGTTATACCACTGTGACTTTATATCTACATACACAAAAGGATACCTGATCATTTCTGTTGTCAGATTTCTTTGGTTTTACTACACTAGAATTTGTAAGCTACAGCACAAACTTCAAGGTTGAAATTTTGCACTTGCTTATGAATTAAAAATTTTCAAAGCCAATTCCTTCTAACTGCTTCACTATATCTGCTTCAGTGCAGGGTCATAAATATGAAATAAATCTTGCTAATTTTTATACTTTCAATTTTAATTTAATCCAAGGGAAAGGGAAAGTTTGTTAAGTGCCCAGCCACCCTTATGATAAGCATTTTCTTTAAGAACTCAGAGTGGGAAGGGGCTGGAGCCCCTGCATTCCCCCAAGGTCATCCTCCAGTGCCCTAACTTCCTTTCACTAAGCCATAACTCTTGGTGGTTCTATCAGCACCATGTCCAAAGAGTCAGACTGGTGACCAAGCCTTTGGAGAACACTTAGAAATGCACAAGAACAACAAGCTGTCTATTTTTGTTCACTTCAAGGTTTGCACCTCCACCTCCAGGATAAAAGACTTGCTCAAGTGTAAGGAAATGACATTTTCCAATCTCTGCAAATTGGTTTCTGTGTCTTATATTTCTATTGGATTAGTCTTTGGAGGTCAACTATTGTTTTTCCTAACAAATCAATCACTTGTTTATTATAAAATTTAAACCGGAGAGCAAAACAGATAAATGCTCATTCTCATGGTAGTTGTTTTTATTTTTGTTTTGCTTGTTGGGTTTATTGCTTTTACAAATAATATAATGAAGGAGTGGCCAAAATACCACAAATGCTCTCATGCAGATGACAGTCTGCCATCTCAACGGTGGTAGAACAAAAGCATATGCACACGCTTTTGCTCGGATGTTCTTGCATGACATTTCACATAATGAAGTAAGTCGCACTGACATCTGTGTTGAGTGTTTGGAATCAAGCCACTTAGAGCTGCTTGGTTATTACTGTTTCAAAATGAAGCGCTTTTCATGACACGAAAAAGATGACTGTGCTTCCCAGTTTGCACACTGTGCTCCTGAAAGATGCACCACAGAAAACAATGAGCAGAGCGAAGTGGCCACTGCACCCATTAATCACACCCACGGAAAACAGCTCTGTTTCTCTATGTTAAAAGACAGATGACCAGCCTGTCACCAAAATGGTTGTGGACTCAAAATTTTAGCATAGAGTGCCTACATGTACTTCAATAGTCAGTCAAATCATAAAAAAAATTGCACTGTCGAAGTTGTCATAAGATACAGAATGTGTCCCTGAAAAGTATGATTCATGGGAGCTTTATTTAGCACAGCTAATGCTGTCACATTTAATTTGAATACTGAGTCCCTGATCCTTCTCATTTTGGCTTTCCACAGGTCAGAGATAATATTTTCCAGTGTTTGTAATTGTTCCATCTAGGATCCTTTGGTGTAGTGTACTCATTTCACTTCTCCACTGACAGTGGCCTCTAGCAATCCCAATTTCTTACTCAGTCTTTTCTGGGGTCGTTTAATCATTTATTTTCTTTAGTTAATAAGGGTCCAAATGAAATCTGGCAGAGCTTCCCAAAAGGAAATATCAATAAGATGTTATTTATTGGGCATCTGAACATTTAGCACATCCAATAATCACTAAAAAACTACCATACTCAAGACACATAGGACACAGAAAGCAGATATTACACAGAACAAAAGCATTCTGCAAAACGATAGCAGACAATATATGAAAAATGGTAAACAGTATAAGTTAAGGATGTGTAGATTCTTTTTATTAAAGATCCTTTGGGATTCTTCATATGTTCATGTAAATCAGAACAGTCAAAAACAAATGACAATAGGCAGAATTCTTTGAGCCTGTGTTACCTAACCACTATGTTTCTGTGGGATTGGTATTCTTCAGAACATACTTTAGAGAATGTAATACAGAATACAGCTCTGTAACAAAGGCACACTAATGCTCAAAGGAATCTTTGGAAGCTCCTAAGAAGAAATTGTTTGTGGCAATTGGAGAAAATTGTGCAGGTATCATTATGGGTGTGGCATTGAAATGAATCTCTGGGGCACAGAGAAAGTAAGAATAAATAGAGCTCGGCTCTGAAAATGCAGAGCACGGCCTCCTATGGAGCATTACTTCTAAAGGATATTTTTATTTACATTTAAAATGTTATTCCCTTTCCCAGTTTCCCTTACATAAGCCCCCTTTCCCTTCCCTGCTTCCTCTTCTTCTATGAGGGTGTTACCCCTCCCCAGCTACACCCCCTTTCCCACCTCCCCATCCTGACATTCCCCTACGGTGGGGGGGGGTCCAGCCTTGGCCGGACCAGGACTGGAGCATTGCTTCCAAAAGGTCTATTCTAAGAACTAGGGGCATGATGGTTTATCAATGACAGGAAATTTTTCAATAAACAAATTCAGTTCTAGGCCTAAAACTATAGGTAACAGTATGTAGAACATAGAGATGAATAAGTATTTTGAACTTGTTAAATTTGTGGTGAAGAAATTTCTGGTAGACCAGTTATATGTCTTAGCAGTTAAGGGCACTAGCTGTTCTTCCAGAGGTCTAGAGTTCAATTCTAAGCAGCAGTATGATGGTTCACATTCATCCTTAAAGGGATATGATGTTCTTTTCTGCCATGCTGGTGTACATGGAGACGGAGGATCATTGTTAAAATTTTCAAGATAAAATTGGAGACAAGGCTGGCAATTTGAATGGATCCCCCAAAAGAGAGAAAAAACTTTATCTTCTACATGGGACATTTGAAAACTGAAAAAACAGATTGAGTTTCATAGGATAGATTAAGTTGCCTTCATTTGTAGGCAGTAGATGTCCAGGAGGTAAGAAATGAGAAAACAAAAACCTAGGTTGGAAGAATGGTAACAGAAAAATTTGGAGAGGAGATAAGTGGATAAGTTTTCCAAAATGGAAAAAGATAACGAAGATATTTTTATCTGAGTTGCTTGCTTCTTTATAACTGTTAATTTTTACCACCAATAATTGAGTAAATCAGTAACCCAGTGACGACTTTGTTGGGTCCTTCTGCTTCCAGGAACTCATAAGGCAGCAATGGTAATGTCAATCAGGGGCTCAGCTGATGGATGGGTCCATTTCTAGAATCTATCTCCCAGAGAAGGGATAGTTCTGAGGCTCACTCACTTGGCTGTTACAAGATTTTGTTTCTGAATTTGAATACTTCAGTCCCTTGTGGGTAAGTAGCCAGTGATTGACCATTATTCCCAGGAAGATAGCCCTCTCCTCCATCAAGAGAAGAGTGCATTAAAAATCAGAGACATGGCGTAAGCAAGAGAGATGTCAATCTTTATACCTAACCTCAGAAATACCATTTCACTGTCTTTGTAGGGTATTGTTTCTTGAGTCCAGGACCCAGTCAAGAGGAACATGAGCATCTGGTGTCAGGACTGACCAATCCTAGCATACAGTCCCCCATAACATCTGGATGATTTGAATCAGAAGTGTCTCCCTTCATTTCTCCCACCATCTTGTGTGTTTGAATACTTGGTCCCCAGCTGCTGGTGCTGTTAAAAAAAAGTTGTGAAACATTGAGATGTAAGACCTTGCTAAAGCACCAGGTACAGACTTTGAGGATTATAGACTAGCCTTGGTTCCATTCTCCTCTTCGCCCTCATCCACTAAGATCTGGACAAGTCATCATGACAGCTCCTGCCACCAAGAACACCATGCCATCCTTGCCATAGCAGAATGTATTTCCTGAAACTAGTCTTCTCTTAACTTGTTGCTGGGCATTTTGCCACTGGAACAAGAAAAGTAACGAAAATCACGTTTCATTTAATCAACCATCCCCTGCAGAGGATGTTCTCAGCAATCAGGTAAACAAATATGTTCTGTGGATGTCAGTTGCCCTGGTAGTTTTACAGACTCAGAAGCAAAGTACCCTTATGCACCTGCTACTTGGCTGCAGGCATCCACATACATATGAGCAATACTAAAGGGACTCAGAAAGTTGAACTTACTTACATATACATATGCAAATAAAAATTAATTAAACATACACTTTTAAAAGAAGTAGTGAGAGAACAGTGGGAAGGTTGCAATGACACAAGACTAAAAGGCCTGGGTACCCCCTGGAAGAGCCACTCATGCAAGCCTTTGTTCAAGGGCTGAAAAACCCAGAGTCAGATGAACATGGTGGCAACAGCAAGAAAACACAGCTGTTCAAGAAGTGAGTTGCAGGGCTGTCTCCTCCTCCTTTTCCTCCTCTTCATCCTGCTCCTCCTCCTGTTTATTCATTTTATCTGAGCCTACAACATACTGGATGGTGCTGTCCACGATGGTTCACTAATCCACAAACCACTCTTCTTAAAAATACCTTCACATACACATACCGAAAGGGACTTTACCCACTTTCTCAGCTTTTTTGACCCAGGCATGTTAACCACAATGTTTAACTATTATTCATGTGGGATAGTAAATATTAACTATCAGCTTGACAGGATCTAGACTCACCTACGAGACAAACATCCAGGTGCCTACGAGGGAGTTTCTACTTGGAGTGTACTGACGTTGTAAACCACCCTAACTTCAGATGGCACTATTTAATGGATGGGGTCCTCTACTGAATAAGGAGAAGCTGAGTGAATGTGCCGACATCCCCTCTCTGCTTCCTATTTTCAGACACAGTGCATTCAGTTGTCTTACAATCCATTTGCTTCCCACTGCAATACTCGGCTGCCTTCAACTATACACCACAATAAGCCCTCCCTGTTTGCATTGCCTTTGCAGCATGTCGTATCATAGCAATGAGAAAAGTAACTAAGAGACCACACACATACAAAACAATATCAACTATCTGTTCCTTTGAGCTCTAGATTTTTAACTTTGAGGTTTTAAAAATGCTAGCTACAGTTTTGTGGTTAAGTATATGGAAAAAGTGCTGTGTTTGGGAGGGGCTAATTTTAGACATTGTTTCTATTTTCCATTATTTTATTTCTTAGTAATATTTCAGCTGCTTTAGTTTTATTTCGTCTTTTATGTTCTTGTGTGCACAGTCCTTACTTGAGAAGATACCTTATGATGGCATGAGCTCCAACAAACAGCAACTAATAAGGTCTCACCTACATCTAAGACTGAGGTTGCACTCAAAGAGCACCCTCTGGGACAGTACAATATTCAATGTCTTTGTAGTAAAACCAAAAGACCACAAGTCCAGCTCTATAATAAGAGCATCATTTCAAGTCTTAACTTGGAAGGATCTCTTAAAATGTCAAAAAATATTTTAGTCCAAAATAGTTTAGAACTTAATTTTTCTCATTTGAGTATATCTTTAAATATTATCTCCCTAAATATTTATCATGATCTTGTAGCCAATTAAACTTTGAAGTCTGAACTTTAATATTAAAAATGAGTTATGTTCTCAAGGTACATTGACTTCATATCTTGCTTGAGAACTGTACTCAGAAAGTACACAATAACTGAAAATCAAAATCTGTACCATTTAAATTTATAAAATTTTGTAAAATAGCCCTTATAAACTTTTTACCATGTCATCTTTCAGGAATAAGAGACAGAACTTGCCTGTAGGAATACAATGGGACATTATGAATGAATCATATAGTCGTATAGTTAGTTTTGAAGAGGAAGAATATGTTCCTAAGGGAAACTGTATTAGGTAGATGACGTATATCCCTTTTGGCTGCTGAGAATATATTATTCCTTTTTTGATGTGGTAAATAACTTAGAATTACTTGGAATAGTAGTAAAGAAAGCATGGAACTTTATAATACAGCTCTTTGAAATACAGAGCTCCAGTACATCAACAAAGTCATCTCAAAAGCAATTTCATTAAACACTGGGGAACTTGCTGACATCTTTTCCTACAAACATAGACTGTTGTTTATTTGAAGTTGTCATGGTTTATCTGGGCCATTTTGGGTCCAAACCACAGTAGATTGCCTCCTTGTATTGGTGGTGTCTTCCCCATGTTTGCAGCTGAACCCAGATCAATACTAGTAGTCCATGTATTTGTGTCTAGGCACCTATTGACACTTCTCTTTCATACACAAGCATCCCTCACTCAGATTTCCATGTCACTCTTCCTTTCCCTCAAACCTGCCCTACAGTTTTTGTTAACGGTACCAACTTACATATGACATGGCTAACTAGAAACCTTCCCTGTGACACTCATTTCTAGTCAGAACTGATCAATGCTCTCATCCCCACTCACATCCTTCCTTGTATTCCGGCTAAGCTAGTTCTGTTGAGGCCCTCATCATATCCAGCCTAAAACACAGTTGCCTTAATCTCCCTGCCATCACTTTCCCAGCCTTCTGTCCAAGTATGATCTGCCAAACTGAAATCTAATTGCACTTCTCATTGATTAAAATCTATCAATTTATTTAAAAAAACACTTTAGTCAATCAATCACTCTTAATTCTTCATACATCTTGACAACAGTAGGTCTCATCTGCACACCCTCATCTGATTCTTGATCTTAAGTGGACTGAGTGGTGCATGAAGAGACCATATAGGCGTCCTCTCTCTACTCTTAGTAACAGGCACATAGTTGGTGCTCAGTCAGCATTTACTAAACGGTGTCATTTGAAGAATCTCAGCATTATTTCAATCCATAGAATAGCTGCTCATTTTCAGGTCCACAGCTGCTAATGGAGAAGCATTTACTGCCTGCACTATCTCTGATTGCTCCTAAATCACAATTCATATGCTCCTTGCGGGGAGCTCACTTAGATGTGTGAACACTTAGTGGCATATCGCTATTCATGGTTCCTCCATCACCTTTCTTAACAAGCTGAGTCACATTTGTGGTTGCTCTTAAAATTAGCCATTTTTACAGCTTAACTCTGGCACCAAGTCAGCTCGTCTTCCTGGCAATTTATGTATGGCCCAAGTTTCTGTAGCTTAAAGGTCACAAAACTTTAATAAAAGACTAAAGGCTATTATCATTTTTGTTTTCTGTTATGACAACACAAAGGTACTATTGATAATTCCTGTAGATTTAGTACTTAGAATATAATACTGAGAACAGGATTGTGTGCGAGGCATAATAACCACTGCATCTGCATGCCAATTCTCTACTCAGAATTTATTTTTCTAGGCAATATTTCCCCTTCTTGCTATGATCTGAGAATTCTGCTGCTGCGCTCAAAGTGGGCTCTTCTTAGATTACCTTTGGCCTTCAAAATATTGCACATATTCTGGAAGCCAGATTGAGTCAGAGAGCAGCTCAGTGACAGCAGCAGCTTAGCATGTGCAAGGCAAAGGAAGGAAGGAAAAGAGGAAAAGATACAGTGAGAAATGAGGGAAGGTAGAGGGAGAAAGACTGTGGTGGGGCACATTTGCTACCATCTATAGATCACTGCGCACAAGAGCAGGCTACCTTTGGACATTACAGCTAATTATGGAGTTGGCCTGGTTTAGCTGCCATGAAAGACATGTGTCATGGTTTTTCAGATTAGTCTGGCTCCTGGGGCACTGTGTGTCTTTCAGTTTCTGAGAAATTGAGGTAACCCCTTAGGCAGTGGAGTGTTCAGTTTATCTTTGTATCTCTGCATTCTCTAGAAGTCAGAGAAGCCTATAGAAGCCTGGCAGAACAATTATTCTTAGGCATTAATCTTGTATGCCCTATATAACTTACAAATGGCATTGTATCCTTGCAACTACAATTGTATTCTTCCTGGCAATTGCTATTGTATTCTGTTTCTGATAAGGGTATAAGAAGTCTAATTGCCTGTCATAAACTTGAGTTAACCCTTGTCTTGCTTTGACACTTCTGACCATCCCTGATATATTATGGTCAGGGATAGGAGACCATAATCAGATAACCCTAGCTACATAAGTAAATACTGGTGCTTACAGAACATACCAAGCTGGAAGTATGCACCTACATCCTGGGAAACCAAAGAACTTCTTAATGAGGTGAGCAGGGAAGCAGCCTATGAGTTGAGGCCTACAGCACCTTCTACTCTGTAGTCATCCTAGCAAAGTGACTCTGAGTTTTTTGGTTTCTTTCCTTTAAAGATTGGTTTATCAAGATTTAATGTTAAAGGAAAAGTCATGAAATCATGCATCCTTGATGATTGACTCCAGTGAATACTTAATTTTACCACCTGTTATGGTTAAGCGGTGCTTGGAAATAGCCCACAAGAAAACTCTGCTTAAGAAAAGATAACTTTCGGGGCTGGGGATTTAGCTCAGTGGTAGAGCGCTTACCTAGGAAGCGCAAGGCTCTGGGTTCGGTCCCCAGCTCCGAAAAAAAAAAAAGAACCAAAAAAAAAAAAAAAAAGAAAAGATAACTTTCATATACTGAATTCTCATGAAATGCCAGGAACTGTCTGAAGTCGTTCATCCATGCCAAACATATCAAATCCTCAGAACCACAGTGCAGAGAGTAAGGTAGTCATGTGATACAGATGAAGGAGTGGCTAGCAGGGACCAGGGCGCTTGATCATGTCCCCTGCCCACTAATTACCCCAGTGGGATGCGTTTTTTTTTCATAGAACTCCAAAGAACAACATATAACACCAAAGGTGCCTTTTAATAATCTACAGAAGAGAAAATTCTTGAAATTAAAAATTTATGGAATGAAGCATTGAATTGAGAGTAAATAAAATCAGCCACTTTGCCTAACATTGTCCCAGACACAAAACTTGTAGTTCCCTGGTAACACTGTTGCCAGAAATGTCAAGTCTCGTGCTAGCATGGTAGTTACAATATTAACCTTCCTGCATCCAGATTGCTTTATGTTCATAGGTGACAAAACCCAGGAAGGGTCTTTAGAGAGGACTCTGGGCTATGTTGTAATCACATCTTCTAGTTTTAAGCCAAGAACAATACAATCTTCAGGTAGAAGTAGGCCAGTTTTAAAACATATGCTCATTTCAAATCTCTAATAAGATTTTACTTGGCAGAATTTTCCTTTTATAAATACATTTTATTATAAGTTATGGTACATACTTTTGTAGTATTTGTTCATTAGTATTTGTTTGCACTGCGTGGTATTCTAGTATGAGGCAGTTATTACAAATATTAGACTACTGTGATATCATATTTTATATTCGCACCTGATGAATACAAGCTTAAGAAGGCATGACTTATTTCATTTAAATACAAAATCTAATACATATATTTATAATGAGATAAAATTCTTAGAAACTAAAGTTTCCCCTTTTTAGTTAGCCAACTATTTTGTACTCTGTTACTAAGGAAGGTAGCTCTTTAAACTTTAAATTCAATCAATTTAAACATTCACAATCTTTCATAAATTATGTTGAAACACACTATACAGTTTGTCCTATCCCACGACAATCCAGTAGCATTCTGAAACTGGGGACTTCAAGAATCTTTAAAAGAATAATAAAGGTAGGTAATGCCTAGAGAAATAGCAAGTGATAGAAAAGAATGCACTACAATCTAAGCATAGTAGTCCACACCTTTAATCCAAGCACTTGGGAAGCAGAGGCAGGTAGATTTCCATGAGACCAGTCTGGTGACGTAGTAAGCTCTGAGACAGCTTGAATTACATAGTGAGATCCTCTCTTAAGTTTAAAAAGAAGAAAGGAAGTAAAGGGAAAATAAAGAAATGCCCCCAATGAAATCAGCCTCTGAGCAGGAGGGATGAACACTCTCTGAGGGGAATAAGCAAGATCTTATATAGTCAGGGCTGCGTGATATGGTGAGGCATTGGATCTGCTCAACAGTAATGAGTCCATGAGCAAAAGCTGCCACTTGCATTCTGTGCTCTAGTTTCCTACTGTTGTCCATCATAAAAGCCAGAGAAGCCAGAGAGCAAAGGAGGTTGTGTATGGGTCATGGAGGTCAGTCTCTGCTTGCTCAAGACAGACCACAGCAGCAAAGAACTGGACTCTCAAAGGAGGAACAGAGGACTTGGATAAGAGCCTCTCTGGAGCTTTCGTGCTCCAGTGGTTTCAAGAGCCCCATGAAGTGCAACTACTCCAGATTTAACTGAGAAAAATTAATACTCTTTTATATCTTCCATTCTCTCTCTCTCTCTCTCTCTCTCTCTCTCTCTCTCTCTCTCTCTCTGTCTTAAAATGATTCTAGCTCAAAACTGAGATAATTCTGCAATTCTAGGCTAAAATGTAAGAAAAAATACATAGAACACATTCTGTTTGATCTACCTAAATACCTAAATCACTAAGCTAATTCTCTGCTTTCCCCAAGAGGAAGCTATGTGAAGTAACAAGGACAATATCTAAACAACAATATGGAAGAAAGCAAAAGCTGATGTGTAAAATGAAAAAGATGTTATTTCTTCTGATGTAAGATCCGTGCCAGTTTCTGAGAGCTACATAAATGAGCAGAAGTATATATGGGGTGGTACAGTACCTCATTATGTACGTTTGCTTCTAATTCCTTCCCTTACTTTATTTCTCTGATGTTATAACTATGTGTAAAATAACTTGTTTGCATGTGTAGGTCTCTGAATGAGCTGTAAATCCTGGCAATTGGTGTTATAGTAATAAATAAACAAAGTAGGAACTAAACTTAAATTATAAAACATAGTTGGCAAAGCAGGTGTTGAAACACTAATACCAAATAGTTCATCTGAGAAAATATTTAATCTAATATGCTAGGCTCATTTTATCATAATTGTGCTTCCTACATAATATTATTTATTATTTTTTCATTATTCAGATGTTTCTACTTTAAGAACTAAATTTTTGACACCAGCTAGGGAAGCAAGTAAGCAATATTTAGTCTCCCCCTCCTCCAAATTCAATACCCCAGGCTCATCTTCAGCTCCTTAGCAAATCACCAGCTGCAGCCTCCCATCTGTAACAGATCACAGAGATCTCTTACTACCTTCCTTACTACACTATTGCTTCAAAAATCTCAGCTTCCAAATCCTATAGGCATTCTCTGGCAACCTCCCAGGCATACTAAACAGGCAAACTGCTAGGCTACATGTACTCTTTCCTATCCTCCACATCTAATCCCACAGACTCATCTTCAGCTTTGTAATAAACCAACTCTCTTCCCTCTCTGCTTCCCAGGAAACTATGAAGATCCTGATGCCATACATGTTTTCTTCCCTCCTGTAGATGCCTTACATCCCCACTTTTAGTCCCCATTTCTAAATGTCAGTACCTAGGAACACATTTGACCTAGAACCCCCAGTGGCCACACCCAGCAGGATCACAGGAACATCCCTATCAGGCAAAACACAGCTACCACACCTTTCTAAGTACCAGAAAGGACAACAATACAACCAACACCAACACAACAAAGACAAGACCAGATATCAACACTTAGAATTGCAATTAGCCCAAACCCAGATATCTAGAAAATAGTACAAAAACAGAATAAATAACAGCCAGGACAGTGTGTCTCTAATAAAGCCCAGCAAACTTACTACTGTAGGACCTGAGATACATAAATTATAACTGATACACAAGGTAAGGACTTCAAAATAGCCTTTATGAATATGTTGGAGGCCCTAAAAGAGGATACAAATTATATCCATTAATGAAAATATAAACAGTGGGATGAAATGAAGAAAACAGTCCAAGACAGAAAAGCAGAAATAGAATCAATAAACAAAACCAAACCGAAGGAAAACTGGAAATGAAAAATATAATAAGTTAAACAGGAACCTCAGAGATAAGCTTCACCACCATAAAAGATGAAAGAGATAATATCAGGTATTAGAAAGAAAAGATAGGAAAAATTGGATGCCTCAGTCAAAGAAATATTTAATCTAAAACCAAAAATTATCTGGGACACTATAAAAAGAGCAGCTTTACAGATAATAAAATAGG
This sequence comes from Rattus norvegicus, assembly GCF_021556685.1. Lineage (NCBI taxonomy): Eukaryota > Metazoa > Chordata > Mammalia > Rodentia > Muridae > Rattus > Rattus norvegicus. The sequence goes on along the minus strand of NC_141538.1, from coordinate 18,745,292 downwards.
AAGGAGAAAAAGCCTAGTTCAAAGGCATAAAAAATATTTTCAACAAAATCATAGAAGAAAATATCTCTAGCCGAAAGGAGATACCTAAAAACTTACAAGAAGAATATAGAACACCAAATAGACTGGGCCGGAAAAATAATTCTCTTTGACATATAATAATTAAGAACTAAGAAGGAAAGTTGAAATTGTAAGGGAAAAAGATCAAGCAACATATCAAGACAGACCTATTAGAATAATGTCTGACTATTCAATGTAGACTCTAAAAGCCAGAAAGGCTTAGGCAGATGTGTTCCAGACTCTAGGAGACTACAAATGCCAGCCAAGACTAGTATAACCAGCAAAACTTTTACTCACAATAAATCAAGAAAAAAAAAACAAACATTCTATGAAAAAAATCAAATTTAAGAAGTACTTATTCACAAATTCAACCACAGAAGGCAGTAGAAGAAAAACTTCAATGTGAAGAGATTAACTATACCCAAATAATTTTCAGTGATATCTCTCAACATTAATGGTATCAATTCCCCAATAAAAAGACACAGACTAATAGAGTGGCTATGAAAACAGTATTGGTCCTTCTGCATCCAAGAAGCACACTTTAATATCAGGACAGGCAGCACCTAAGATTAGAAGGGTGGAAACATATTCCCAAAAATAGACCTAAGATGCAAGCAGGCATGGTCATTTTACTACCTGACAAAAGAGATTTGAAACCAAAAGTAATCAGAAAAGATAAGGAAGAATACTATATACTTATCAAAGGGGAAAATCTAGCAAAAGGATATGGCAACTCTTATGCACCAAATACAACAACACACAAGTTTTAAAAAAGGAAGAAGGAAGGAAAGAAAGAAAGAAAGAAAGAAAGAAAGAAAGAAAGAAAGAAAGACAGAAAGAAAAGAAAAGAACACTATTACCACTTAAATAGCACATTGACCATTACATACTGAAAATGGGTGACTTCACTACCCCACTACCCAAATGAACAAGTTGTCCAGCCAAAAACTAAACACAGAAATGCTAAAGCTAAATGTTGTCATAAACCAAATAGGACCTAACAGATATGTACAAAACATTTCACCCAGAACCAAAGATCACTTTTTGCCCAACCTTGTACTATTTTCTCCAAAATTGACCACATACTCAGACATAGGGCAAGCTTCCATAGATAAAGTAAAATTGAAATAACCTACTTGACCCCTGAAGTAGAAGTTTCTAGTAGTGTAATGTGATGCAGACTCATGTGGAATCTTGCTGAGGCAGACTCATGTGGTGTTTTACTAAGGCAAGAACACATGCTTGTAAAGAGTATAATTAGCACTCAGCAGACAGTGATGGAGTACTTGCATACCTAGCCTAGCAACACTCCATTGCTGATCTTCACTTTATTGAGAGAGGCATGGCAGAGAACTTCTCCTTGTGTCCTGTCTGGTCCTAGTCACTTCCACTGACTCATGCCCATTATTCAGAGGCCTGGTAGTTTCTGCTAGATTGTGCTCCTGGTTTGTGTTGGGTATCTGAACACTACTGAACTGGACTGCTGGTATCCTGACAACAGAGATTGGAATTGCCTCAAAGAACTACATCTAAACAGGCCCACATCCTCTTGTACATTTGCCATCTTTTCCCCCACCTTTGGACAGTGGGCTAGAAGTGGGATCATAGCATTTAATAACCCTTATTAAAGTATGTTTGTAAAAAACCTAACCCTACAAACCTCCATAGATTAGAGGTTTATATAAACAGCAATAAAAAGTTCACAATTATGAAAACTCAAAGGCAAATGAAAAATAGCTTAAAAGAGAAATTAAGGAAGAAATTTAAAACTCTTTAGAAATTGAATAAAAATGAAAAGACAGCATCTCAAGCTTACAGGACACAATGAAATTGGTTCTAATTACCTATATTTAAAATAATATTGACAAGAGCTCATATTAATAACATAACACTAACCTGACAACTCTGGAAAAAGAGAAAGAGTAACATCTAAAAGGATTAGATGGCAAGAAATAATCAAACCCAGGGCTGAAATCAACACACACACACACACACACACACACACACACACACACCCAGAAAGAGAGAGAGAGAGAGAGAGAGAGAGAGAGAGAGAGAACCAGAAATAAAGGTATTCTCTGAGAGAATTGATAAGATTGAGAATCTCTTAGTCAAATTAACTAAATGACACACAGAGAAAATACAAATTAATAAAATTAGTGGTGAAGGGAGACATAACAACATACACCATGGAAATCCAGTGAATCATAGAAATATGCTTTACTAAACCTCCACTCTACCAAATTGGAAAATCTTTTAAAAAAATGGTTTAGTTTTTCAATGTATAGCATTTAAAATTAAGTCAAGATAAGATAAGCAAGTTAAATAAACATGACCTCTAGTGAAGTAGAATCAGATATTAAAAGTCTCCCAACCAAAAAGAATCCAGGACAAGATAGTTTTATCACAAAAATCTACCAGACTTTCAAAGAATAATTAATTCAAATACTCCTCAAATCATTCCACCAAATGTAAACAGGAGGAAAGAAGAAGGAGCATTGCTCGATTCTTCTTATGAGGCTGCAATTTCCCTGATACCTGAACTATGGAAAGACTTAACAAAAAATAAAAGAATTACAGATCAATATGCTTTTGAACATAGATGCAAAATTTCTCAATAAAATACTTGGAAACTAAATCCAAGAGCATATCAATAACATCATCTACCATGTTCTAATAGACTTCATTCCAGAGGAGTATGGACGGTTCAAAATATGTAAATTGATAAAGGTATCCCACCATAGAGACAGAATGAAAGGAAAAAAACCACATGATTTTCTCATTAGATGCAGAAAAAGCCTTGGACAAAACATAGTAACCCTTCATAATAAAAATCCTGGAGAGATTAAGGATATAGGGACATAGTTCAATCATAAAGGAAGTTTATAGCAGGCCCATAGTCAACAAGAACCTATGAAAAGAAACTAAAGACATTTCCACTAAAATCAGAAATAAGAGACAAGCTTGTATACTATCTTTGTACCTATTCAATATAGTATTTGAAGTCTTGACAAGAACAATAAGAAAACTAGAAAAGATCAAAGGGGTTCACTTAGGGAGAGAAGAAGTCAAAGTATCTTCATATACATGAATTTATAGGATACATAAAGACCCAAAAATTCTACCAGTAAATTCCTACTGCTGATAAAAAAATGAGCTAAGTATCAGGAGACAAAATTAACTCACAAACATATGTGGCCCATCAATATAAAAATGACAAATGAACTGAGAAAGAAATAAGGGAAACAACACCTTTTATGTTCATAATAGCCTCAAGTAATAAAAGCTATCTTGAGGTAACTCTAACTAAATAAGTGAAAAACTTGTGTGATTTAAAAAAAGTTAGGACTGTACAAAAACACTGAAAAAGATATCAGAAGATGAAAAGGTCTCCCATGTTCCTGAATACATAGAACTGACATAGTAAAAATCACCATATTATCAAAAGTATTGTACAGTTTCAATGCAATTCTCATCAAAATTTCTATACAACTCTTGATATATCTTGAATAATTTTCAGCTTCATATGGAAACACGCACACAAAACCAATGATAGTTAAAACTACTAATTCAAATAAATACTGAATAATAAATGAACTCCTGACAATCCCCAATCTTAAGTCATGCAACAGATCTATACTAATAAAAAAGATAGTACAGTTTAGGCACAAAACCAGAAAGGATGACTGATGAAAATTAATTCAAGACCCAAAATTATGTCCATTCACCTATGGATGCCTGGTTTTTCTTTTTTCTTAAAAGGACATAAATACATAAATACACACTTGAAAATAAAAGAAAGCATCTTCAATAAATGATGCTGTTCAAACTGTTGGCTACATGTGGAGATAACAAATAAATCCATACTTATTACCCTGCACAAAATTCAAGTCTCAAGGGATGAAAGAGTTCAACATAAGACCAAATATAGTGAGTCTGATAGAAGAGAAAATGATGAATAGTCTTGAACTCATTGGAACAGAGAAAGACTTTCTGAACAGAGCATAAGCATAGACACTAAGGTACACAGTTAATACAATTGTACTTCATGGCACTGATAAATTTCTGGGGGACAAAAGACACCATCATTCAGACAAACGGCAGGCTAGAGAATGAGAAATGATTTTTACCAACAATCCAAATGATAGAGGGCCAATAGCCAAATATAGATGTAACAAACTCCAAAAACTCTCTATTAAGAAAAAATAACTAGAGCAGGAGTCCCAAACCGGCGGATCCCTGCCCGCAGGAGCTCTCTGCTCCCAAACCACGTGGGAGAGAGACCTCACCACCTGGTCAGGTGGGCACTCCTCAGGCTGCACAGCGGAGGACACCACCAACACTGCTCACCCCTGCTCACATCCCTGGCCCAAGAGGAAACTGTATACGGCCTCTGGGTTCCCGTGGGGGAGGGCCCAGGAGCGGCAGGACCCCTGTGCCTGAAACACCGCCGGAACCTGAAGGAAACAGACCAGATAAACAGTTCTCTGCAACCAAATCCCGTGGGAGGGAGAGCTAAACCTTCAGAGAGGCAGACACGCCTGGGAAACCGGAAGAGACTGCACTCTGCCCACATCTCGGACGCCAGAGGAAAACACCAAACGCCATCTGGAACCCTGGTGCACAGAGGCTCCCGAAAAGAGCGGCGCAGATCTTCCCGGTTGCTGCCGCCGCGGAGAGGACTTAGGCAGTACCCCACGAGCAAACTTGAGCCTCGGAACCACAGGTAGGACCAACTTTTCCGCTGCAAGAAACCTGCCTGGTGAACTCAGGACACACAGAGGCAAAATTCCTCTAGGACCGGGCACTTCCTGTGTTTACCGGAAGTCCCACACCCGCGGATCCCGGCCCGCAGCAGCTCTCTGCTCCCAAACCACGTGGGAGAGAGACCTCACCGCCTGGTCAGGTGGGCACTCCTCAGGCTGCAGAGCGGAGGAGACCACCAACACTGCCCACCCTTGCCCACATCCCTGGCCCAAGAGGAAACTGTATAAGGCCTCTGGGTTCCAGTAGGGGAGGGCCCATGAGCGGCAGGACCCCTGTGCCTGAGACACCGCCGGAACCTGAAGGAAACAGACCGGATAAACAGTTCTCTGCACCCAAATCCCGTGGGAGGGAGAGCTAAACCTTCAGAGAGGCAGACAAGCCTGGGAAACCAGAAGAGACTGCACTCTGCACACACATCTCAGACGCCAGAGGAAAACACCAAAGGCCATCTGGAACCCTAGTGCACGGAGCTCCCGGAAAGGGAGGCACATATCTTCCTGGTTGCTGCCGCCACAGAGAGCTCGTGGGCAGCACCCCGAGAGCAAACTTGAGCCTCGGGACCACAGGTAAGACCAACTTTTCTGCTGCAAGTGACCTGCCTGGTGAACTCAAGACACAGGCCCACAGGAACAGCTGAAGACCTGTAGATAGGAAAAACTACACGCCCGAATGCAGAACACTCTGTCCCCATAACTGGCTGAAAGAAAACAGGAAAACAGGTCTACAGCACTCCTGACACACAGGCTTATAGGACAGTTTAGCCACTGTCAGAAATAGCAGAACAAAGTAACACTAGAGATAATCTGATAGCGAGAGGCAAGCGCAGGTATTCAAGCAACAGAAACCAAGACTACATGGCATCATCGGAGCCCAATTCTCCCACCCAAATAAACATGGAATATCCAAACACACCAGAAAAGCAAGATCTAGTTTCAAAATCATATTTGATCATGATGCTGGAGGACTTCAAGAAAGACGTGAAGAACTCCCTTAGAGAACAAGTAGAAGCCTACAGAGAGGAATCGCAAAAATGCCTGAAAGAATTCCAGGAAAACATAAATAAACAAGTAGAAACCCATAGAGAGGAGACACAAAAATCCCTGAAAGAATTCCAGGAAAACACAATCAAACAGTTGAAGGAATTAAAAATGGAAATAGAAGCAATCAAGAAAGAACACATGGAAAAAACCCTGGATATAGAAAATCAAAAGAAGAGACAAGGAGGTGTAGATACAAGCTTCACCAACAGAATACAAGAGATGGAAAAGAGAATCTCGGGAGCAGAAGATTCCATAGAAATCATTGACTCAACTGTCAAAGATAATGTAAAGCAGAAAAAGCTACTGGTCCAAAACATACAGGAAATCTAGGACTCAATGAGAAGATCAAACCTAAGGATAATAGGTATAGAAGAGAATGAAGACTCCCAGCTCAAAGGACCAGTAAATATCTTCAACAAAATCATAGAAGAAAACTACCCTAACCTAAAAATAGAGATACCCATAGGCATACAAGAAGCCTACAGAACTCCAAATAGATTGGACCAGAAAAGAAACACCTCCTGTCACATAATAGTCAAAACACGAAACGCACAAAATAAAGAAAGAATATTAAAAGCAGTAAGGGAAAAAGGTCAAGTACCATATAAAGGCAGACCTATCAGAATCACACCAGATTTTCGCCAGAAACTATGAGGGCCAGAAGATCCTGAACGGATGACATACAGACCCTAAGAGAACACAAATGCCAGCCCAGGTTACTGTATCCTGCAAAACTCTCAATTAACATAGATGGAGAAACCAAGATATTCCATGACAAAACCAAATTTACACAATATCTTTCTACAAATCCAGCACTACAAAGGATAATAAAGGGTAAAGCCCAACATAAGGAGGCAAGCTATACCCTAGAAGAAGCAAGAAACTAATCGTCTTGGCAACAAAACATAGAGAAGGAAAGCACACAAACATAACCTCACATCCAAATATGAATATAACAGGAAGCAATAATCACTATTCCTTAATATCTCTCAACATCAATGGCATCAACTCCCCAATAAAAAGACATAGATTAACAAACTGGATATGCAACGAGGACCCTGCATTCTGCTGCCTACAGGAAACACACCTCAGAGACAAAGACAGATACTACCTCAGAGTGAAAGGCTGGAAAACAACTTTCCAAACAAATGGTCAGAAGAAGCAAGCTGGAGTAGCCATTCTAATATCAAATAAAATCAATTTTCAATTAAAAGTCATCAAAAAAGATAAGGAAGGACACTTCATATTCATCAAAGGAAAAATCCACCAAGATGAACTCTCAATCCTAAATATCTATGCCCCAAATACAAGGGCACCTACATACGTAAAAGAAACCTTACTAAAACTCAAAACACACATTGCACCTCACACAATAATAGTGGGAGATTTCAACACCCCATGGACAGATCATGGAAACAGAAATTAAACAGAGACGTAGACAGACTAAGAGAAGTCATGAGCCAAATGGATTTAACGGATATTTATAGAACATTCTATCCTAAAGCAAATGGATATACCTTCTTCTCACCTCCTCATGGTACTTTCTCCAAAATTGACCATATAGTTGGTCAAAAAACGGGCCTCAACAGGTACAGAAAGATAGAAATAATCCCATGCATGCTATCAGACCACCACGGCCTAAAACTGGTCTTCAATAACAATGAAGGAAGAATGCCCACATATACGTGGAAATTGAACAATGCTCTACTCAATGATAACCTAGTTAAGGAAGAAATAAAGAAAGAAATTAAAAACTTTTTCGAATTTAATGAAAATGAAGGTACAACATACCCAAACTTATGGGACACAATGAAAGCTGTGCTAAGAGGAAATCTCATAGCGCTGTGTGCCTGCAGAAAGAAACAGGAAAGAGCATATGTCAACAGCTTGACAGCACACCTAAAAGCTCTAGAGCAAAAAGAAGCAAATACACCCAGGAGGAATAAAAGGCAGGAAATAATCAAACTCAGAGCTGAAATCAACCAAGTAGAAACAAAAAGGACCATAGAAAGAATCAACAGAACCAAAAGTTGGTTCTTTGAGAAAATCAACAAGATAGATAAACCCTTAGCCAGACTAACGAGAGGACCCAGAGAGTGTGTCCAAATTAACAAAATCAGAAATGAAAAGGGAGACATAACTACAGATTCAGAGGAAATTCAAAAAATCATCAGATCTTACTATAAAAGCCTATATTCAACAAAACTTGAAAATCTACAGGAAATGGACAATTTCCTAGACAAATACCAGGTACTGAAGTTAAATCAGGAACAGATAAACCAGTTAAACAACCCCATAACTCCTAAGGAAATAGAAGCAGTCATTAAAGGTCTCCCAACCAAAAAGAGCCCAGGTCCAGACGGGTTTAGTGCAGAATTCTATCAAACATTCATAGAAGACCTCATACCAATATTATCCAAAGTATTCCACAAAATCGAAACAGATGGATCACTCCCGAATTCCTTCTATGAAGCCACAATTACTCTTATACCTAAACCACACAAAGACACAACAAAGAAAGAGAACTTCAGAACAATTTCCCTTATGAATATCGACGCAAAATACTCAATAAAATTCTGGCAAACCGAATCCAAGAACACATCAAAACAATCATCCACCATGATCAAGTAGCCTTCATCCCAGGCATGCAGGGATTGTTTAACATACGGAAAACCATCAAAGTGATCCATTATATAAACAAACTGAAAGAACAAAACCATATGATCATTTCATTAGATGCTGAGAAAGCATTTGACAAAATTCAACACCCCTTCATGATAAAAGTCCTGGAAAGAATAGGAATTCAAGGCCCATACCTAAACATAGTAAAAGCCATATACAGCAAACTAGTTGCTAACATTAAACTAAATGGAGAGAAACTTAAAGCAATCCCACTAAAATCAGGGACTAAACAAGGCTGCCCACTCTCTCCCTACTTATTCAATATAGTTCTTGAAGTTCTAGCCAGAGCAATCAGACAACAAAAGGAGGTCAAGGGGATACAGATTGGAAAAGAAGAAGTCAAAATATCACTATTTGCAGATGATATGATAGTTTATTTAAGTGATCCCAAAAGTTCCACCAGAGAACTACTAAAGCTGATAAACAACTTCAGCAAAGTGGCTGGGTATAAAATTAACTCAAATAAATCAGTAGCCTTCCTCTACACAAAAGAGAAACAAGCCGAGAAAGAAATTAGGGAAACGACACCCTTCATAATAGACCCAAATAATATAAAGTACCTCGGTGTGACTTTAACCAAGCAAGTAAAAGATCTGTACAATAAGAACTTCAAGACACTGAAGAAGGAAATTGAAGAAGACCTCAGAAGATGGAAAGATCTCCCATGCTCATGGATTGGCAGGATTAATATAGTAAAAATGGCCATTTTACCAAAAGCGATCTACAGGTTCAATGCAATCCCCATCAAAATACCAATCCAATTCTTCAAAGAGTTAGACAGAACAATTTGCAAATTCATCCGGAATAACAAAAAACCCAGGATAGCTAAAACTATCCTCAACAATAAAAGGACTTCAGGGGGAATCACTATCCCTGAACTCAAGCAGTATTACAGAGCAATAGTGACAACAACTGCATGGTATTGGTACAGAGACAGACAGATAGACCAATGGAATAGAATTGAAGACCCAGAAATGAACCCACACACCTATGGTCACTTGATTTTTGACAAAGGAGCCAAAACCATCCAATGGAAAAAAAGATAGCATTTTCAGCAAATGGTGCTGGTTCAACTGGAGGTCAACATGTAGAAGAATGCAGATTGATCCATGCTTATCACCCTGTACAAAGCTTAAGTCCAAGTGGATCAAGGACCTCCACATCTAACCAGATACACTCAAACTAATAGAAGAAAAACTAGGGAAGCATGTGGAACACATGGGCACTGGAAAAAATTTCCTGAACCAAACACCAATGGCTTATGCTCTAAGATCAAGAATCGACAAATGGGATCTCATAAAACTGCAAATCTTCTGTAAGGCAAAGGACACTGTGGTTAGGACAAATCGGCAACCAACAGATTGGGAAAAGATCTTTACCAATCCTACAACAGATAGAGGCCTTATACCCAAAATATACAAAGAATTCAAGAAGTTAGACCGAAGGGAGACAAATAACCCTATTAAAAATGGGGTTCAGAGCTAAACAAAGAATTCACAGCTGAGGAATGCCGAATGGCTGAGAAACATCTAAAGAAATGTTCAACATCTTTAGTCATAAGGGAAATTCAAATCAAAACAACCCTGAGATTTCACCTCACACCAGTGAGAATAGCTAAGATCAAAAGCTCAGGTGACAGCAGATGCTGGCGAGGATGCAGAGAAAGAGAAACACTCCTCCATTGTTGGTGGGATTGCAGACTGGTACAACCATTCTGGAAATCAGTCTGGAGGTTCCTCAGAAAATTGGACATTGAACTGCCTAAGGATCCAGCTATACCTCTCTTGGGCATATACCCAAAAGATGCCCCAACATATAAAAAAGACACGTACTCCACTATGTTCATCGCAGCCTTATTTATAATAGCCAGAAGCTGGAAAGAACCCAGATGCCCTTCAACAGAGGAATGGATACAGAAAATGTGGTACATCTACACAATGGAATATTACTCAGCTATCAAAAACAACGGCTGTATGAAATTCGTAGGCAAATGGTTGGAACTGGAAAATATCATCCTGAGTGAGCTAACCCAATCACAGAAAGACATACATCGTATGCACTCACTAATAAGTGGCTATTAGCCCAAATGCTTGAATTACCCTAGATGCCTAGAACAAATGAAACTCAAGATGGATGATCAAAATGTGAATGCTTCACTCCTTCTCTAAAAGGGGAACAAGAATACCCTTGGCAGGGAAGAGAGAGGCAAAGATTAAAACAGAGACTGAAGGAACACCCATTCAGAGCCTGCCCAACATGTGGCCCATACATATACAGCCACCCAATTAGACAAGATGGATGAAGCAAAGAAGTGCAGACCGACAGGAGCCGGATGTAGATCGCTCCTGAGAGACACAGCAGAATACAGCAAATACAGAGGCGAATGCCAGCAGCAAACCACTGAACTGAGAATAGGACCCCCGTTGAAGGAATCAGAGAAAGAACTGGAAGAGCTTGAAGGGGCTCGAGACCCCATAGGTACAACAATGCCAAGCAACCAGAGCTTCCAGGGACTAAGCCACTACCTAAAGACTATACATGGACTGACCCTGGACTCTGACCTCATATGTAGCAATGAATATCCTAGTAAGAGCACCAGTGGAAGGGGAAGCCCTGGGTCCTGCTAAGACTGAACCCCCAGTGAACTAGACTGTTGGGGGGAGGGCGGCAATGGGGGGGGGAGGGTTGGGAGGGGAACACCCATAACGAAGGGGAGGGGGGAGGAGGATGTTTGCCCGGAAACCAAAGAATTATTATTAAGTATTAAATAAATTTTAAAAAGAAAAATGGGCAAAAAAAAAAAGAACCAGAGGGGATGGAGGACCTCAAAGAAAGAAGGACTTTAAACACAAGACTGATGAACCCATGAACTTACAGAGACTGAGGCAGCATGCGTAGGGTCGTCATGGATCTGCACCAGAAAGGGTAATACAGCTTCGTAGAAAAATGGACACACACTTCATCTTTAACCTAGAAGCTATCCCCAATTAACAGCCATGTATAAATGAAAAATATGTCTTCTCTAAGGCAATCGCTGGAGAAACAAACCACTTCTAAGGGTAAATTTTACTCCCAGAAGTAGGCGGACGACAAAGCAAACTCAGTAATATCTTTGGAGGTTCTTTCATGACTTCTAATCTTGTCTCTTTATGGTATTCCTGTGTTTGCTGATGTGCGTCTGTCTATATATATTTGTGGAGATTTTTTTATTTTTTATATTTGTTTTATTTTATGTTTATAAATATTTGACTGCACATATGTAGGTGTACTATGTATATACCAGGGACCCAAGGAGAGCATTGTATATATTGGAGTGGCAGTTACAGACTCTTGAAAGTCAACATGGATGGGTCCTCTACAAGAACAGCAAGTGCTCCTAACCACTGAGAAACTCTCCAGCTTCAAAAGAAATGTCCATTTTTAAAATTTATTTTTATTACATTTATCTATTATGTTTTTTCAGACAAGGTTTCTCTGTGAATCCTTGGCTGTCCTAAAACTTGCTCTGTAGACCAGTCTGTCGTTAGAGTCAGAGATCTGTCCTTTCTGTCCCTCAAGTTTTGAGACTAAAGGTTTGCACCAGAAGTGAACCTGACCATGTGAGCTCTTTTTGTCCCTTTTTTTGTTTTGTCCCATTTCTCCTTGCTTGTTTTAGTTTAATCTTATTGTATTTTATTATTATTTGTTAGAAGCCTGTTTTCCCCCTAAGGAGAGACAAAAATAGTCTGAATCCACATGGGAAGGGAAAATGGGAGGAACTGGGAGAAATTCAGGGAGGAAAAACTAATCAGAATATAATATAGGAGAAAATCTATTCTCAATAATAATTAAATTAGAAAAATCATAGATTCTTACTTTATGCTTTCTGTCATACAACCCACTTTCAGTTCTGATTATCATTTCAAAGATATAAGATAAAAGTTTTGTATTCAGGCAGATAAAAGAAATGCAAAACTTAGGTTGATTTTATACTTCTCATCAGTGCTAAACTAAAAGGAAACTGTATTATACTCTGAAGAATACTGAAATGAAAAACATGATCCAAGAATTGGTATTCAATTTAGTCACATTTAAATACATTAGCATTTAATTTAACCTTGAAATGTCTAAGTGATTCTACTTCTCATATTTTCAACATATATGTCATTTATTGTATTAAAAAGAACAAGTTTTTCTGTTAGTGGCATGCCAACTGCATACACTGTTTTCTAAATAAACTTTCTTTTTAGTCTGGACTAAAGGATGAACTTTTCACCAGATCACCCAAATCCCACACATATTGGTGTCCTATGTAGAGAGGAGAATTTTTTCTCTAATTTCTAGTCACCCAGGCCCTTGCAATTGTATTGTGTGGCCTTGGAGATGCTTTGTGTTTTCTTGCAGGGAAACTCTCTATGATGTTAAAGATCTCCCTATTCTGGAATGCTTAAATTCATCTTTCCTGCTTGGCACTCAACTTGAGCCCCACAGAGTTGCATTGTGCAAGCTGGAAGATACTTGAAGGTTTCATGTCTAGACACACCAATGCAGTAAGAAGGCCACCCTGCTTTGGACTCATGTTCACTGATACCTTGAGTCATAAGAGGACAAGCCTTCTAAGAGATCTTGCCTTGTGACTATCAAACAAATCTGTACTAACTCCTCCAAAGCCTAGGAAACATCGTAGAATAGGGGATCGGAAGAATGTTAGAATTGGAAGGTTAACAGGAATGTCATGAACCCTGTCTTAATAGTATGGTGTGGTTGTTGAAATCCTGTACACACAACAGCTTTAGGTTCCCAGATAAGACCTCAATGAAAACATGAAACAAGGAATGGGAATAGTTAAAAAAAATAGCAGATTAGCAGGAGTGGAAGTGGTTAAGAAAGGGCAGTGTATTCATACACATTGTATACATGTATGCGATTGTCAAAAAAATAATTACAAGAATAAAAGATTAGATTGTTGTTCTGCTAGGGAAGAGAGAGAGAAGCCCATGACTGAGAAACCCGAAATCTAATTGATCTCCAGTGCAAGCCTGTTCCAGAAAGTATCCCAAAAGAGAAAACTAAGTATTAGCCAAATGATAGAACATCAGGATAGCAGGATGGTGCAGCCAGTCCAAATTAACTACAACCTAGACACAAAACATTCCTTATGTGCACAATAAGATCCCATAACGAGAAGCTACATGCATAGTGGTGGACATTGCATGTTATGGAATGAAATAAAAAGGCTCACTTTTAGCAAATAAGGACTTTTACAAGATGGGAAATACCAACTTCCCATCATCAACATGCATACACAAAACACACACACACACACACACACACACACACCACACATTTATTCACAATCATAGATGTTCTTCTGTTCACAACACTTATAACCAAATATACTCACACTCAGACACATGACCATACTCTGTCTTATACACACATATTGGAGGGACCGTAATATTATTCCTAGGATTTACTCTTTCATTGAATTGAATACACTTGATTTCTTCCTAAAGTAGATAGACAGATAGGTAGCCTGACTAAATATAAACTCACTATGATTTATGCCTAAAATCATGAAAAGACAAGGTGTGTTGATAATGATACAACTGGAGCATTTTCTAAGATAGAAACTAAATACATGATAGATAGATAGATAGATAGATAGATAGATAGATAGATAGATAGATAGATATTCAGACATTAAATTTGGCTACTGACATAGTTTTAAATTCTTCACCAGATAATTATTTTCGTGCTTTGTTAAAGGAATTTCTGAAGGGCTGGTATGTGGAGCTGTATTTAACTACTTGGCATGTTGAATGGTGAGTCCTTATATTATCCAGTTGGCTTTAGAACCATGGGTGTTTCTTAAGTCTCAGGGAAAGTCTTCATGTTTCCAAAGTTAACTAAAGTGCCTATACTGGAATAGCCCTGCTTGGAATTACTTATTTTGTTATATAGAATATCTTTATATCTTTGGTTTTCAGCTTTATGTTGAAATTAAATCTCTTTCTTGAGTAGAGTAGGGAGGTGCATATTATAAAAACCAAACCCAACATGAATTTCAATTATTTGATCCCAAATAAGTTACTGTTGGCAGCTTTTTGTAGTAGTGGTTTGTGCAATTCTCAGTGAGTTTCAAAGGTGCCTGAAGAGTATATCCATTACTCCTCCAACCAAGCCTGGTTCTAATTCCTACCAACCATATCAGGAGACTCTGGCTCAGTAAGTAAGCATTGGTGCTTAGGTAGAACCTTGAATGGAGACTTGAAATATATGAACTTAAGGAAAAGAAAAAATTAAAGTGGAAAATTAATGATTGTGGTACATGTACAAGTATACCAAGGCAGGAGATTCATACATTAGAGGTAAAAATCAAATAGACAGATAGGGTTGAAGGAGCAACATTTGTTTACAGAAGTTCTGTAAACTATTTTGTGTGGAAAGGTGTTAAAGCAGACTTCTTTAGATGATGAAATTCCTGGAGTTCATTAGCAAATTTCAGCTTTCTTTCCCTAAAGAGAGATCTCTGGGTCCTAGAATGTCGTCTCAGTTAGATAAAGCAATTCAAGGAGAATCCGAAGCAAGGGGGCAGAAAAATAATTCCTAGTGCTGCTTTTCAGCTTTGGAAAGAAATTTAAAACAGTAGTTGATAACAGAAATATAATTAAAATTAAAAGTGAAAGTGATCAGGAAAATGCAGAACACTTGGAATAGAATGAAAATTAGAGCCTGCAGATATATTATCTAGGATCTCTCTATTGTTGAAGTTAACTGCCCTCCTCCTCCTACATTTCATGATTTTGCTCCTCTTTCTCTTGCTCTAATTTTCTGTTCCTAACCTCTTTTCATCAAGTGCATCTCCTGATTGCAGGAATACTTTTTTCTTTTCTTGATTAATCTTTTCAGGAGGTTATTAAAGAAGTTTCTTGCCCCCCATTCAAGAATAAACCCCCTTTAAACCATGATAGGTTCTTATCCAATAGGACCCTAGTGTAAGAGGCTCTGTGAGATAGGAGAGGACATGGAAAGATTCCCTCTTTTTCCAGTGAGTGAAACACCTTATCCTAATAACCCAGAATTGAGTTAGAAATTATATACCCATTTCATTTATGATTCTTAAGAATCTTAATCAGGTTCGTGCTCAATATGGGTCTGCTGCTCTTTTAATTTGTATCTTCTTGATTCTATCTCTGAAGAAACTGTTCCCTCTGAATGGAAGATCTTAGCACAAATGTTACTTGGGGGATGGGGTGGATATTTACTGTGGAGGACTGATTTTCACAAAGATGTCAAGACCATGCTAACAAAAGTCAGCAAATCAATTGCCTATAAATTTTTAGTTGTTAGCAGGAGGAAGTGTGCATAATGATGATGCGCAACTTCAGTGCCAAAGCATTTATTTGACCACAAGTCTCAGTTAGCTATAGAAGCTGCATAATGTTGTTGAGCATCATCATTATGCCTACTTCCTCCTGCTAAAAACCAAACCACTGAACTGAGAACAGGGCCCCCTTCAGGAGAATTAGAGGAAGGATTGAAAGAGATGAAGGGGCTTGCAACCCCGTAAGAACAACAATGCCAACAACCAGAGCTTCCAGGAACTAAACCACTACTGAAAGACTATACATGGAATGACCCCATGGTTCCAGCTGCATATGTAGCAGAGCATGGCCTTGTTAGGCATCAATGGGAAGGGAAGCCCTTGGTTCTGCCAAGGTTGGACCCCCAGTGCAGGGGAATATCAGGGGGAGGCCAGTAAGAGAGGTGGATGGGGGTAACACCCATATGGGGGATGGAGTGGGGATGAGGGGTTATGGACAGGAAACCGGGAAAGGGAATACCATTTGAAATGTAAGTAAATAAATATATCTAATAAAAATTTTTAAAAAAGAGAATGGCATAAAATACCAGATGCTAAAAGAAAAACAGGGGAATTTGTAAAATTAGACAGGGCCCTGATGAGTCATATCAAGATTTGTTTCTTACCTTTTGTACACAGTCTGGTAGGTGTTGGAAAACCATGAATACTTACTGTCAAGCAACAGGTGTTTAAGAATACTCATGCTGTATGCCGGACTACCTTATGTTCCTTTTAAAAAGATGTTAATGTCTATATTTGCCACTGTGTTATTATTGGGCTTTCATGTACCCCAGAATTATTTCTGGGTGAAGCCCTCTAAGAACAAATTGTGTCTCAATTATTGGTAGCCATCCAACAAAGAAAAATGAACAAGGGTGAATGCTAATTTATCAGTCCTTGATAGTGCCCAAGACTCCCATGTATCATTCTAGGGAAATATCAGGCAGTATCAGACATTACCTCAGTACCATCTCCACATTTGTATTAACACCAGAAATTGGGGTCCAGGCCATATCTACTGACATATTTGGACCTTTGCTATAAGGAGTTAGTTGATGGATAGACAATAGGCAGAAATAGTGTGTAAATGAAAGGCTTACAGATTTTTATAGCAGTTGTAGATTAAGATTATATTAGTGAGATTAACATTATAGTATCTGCTCCTGCCAGCGCCCAAACTTTAGAAAATAAACAGGATATTGCTCAACTGTTAGTGGTTTTAGTGTTAGTGTTTAATTAGGTAAAGTCTGCTCAAGAACAGGGGACAGATTGTTGCGGGGCCTCAAATTGTACTGGATGGAATCAGTTAAAAAGAGACACTCACCATACCTCTACAGATAGATGGTAAGAAATCTGAAGGATTGCTGGATAGTTGTGCTTATGTTCTCTATAAATCATGGCCCTCCCATTTGCCCCATCCAGGGACCCAAGTAAAACTCTGAGGAGTAAGCGTTTTCCATGGACCACAGTAAGTTTAAAAATTCTTAATTAGAAACTAATGATGATAAATCAGGATCCTTACAGCATTATTATTGCAAAAGTTGACAGTTAATTTATGGGGAAGAAATGTCCTTCAAACCCTAGATGTGTATCTCCTGATACCTAAAATCAGAACAGATGGTGCTCTCACAAGACTGGATTCCTGAAAAGGGTCTGTAAATTAGTTTCAGGGATAATGTAACCTTTAAAGCCTATTCAACAATCTAAAAAATCAAGGTTTGGGGTAGTTTTCCACTTGGAGCTGCTGAGAAGTATCATGATGATCCTATGACATGGTCTTCTAAGGTTCCCATCTGGGTGGATCAGTGTCCCCTTACTAAAGTACTGATAGTGCTACTCAGGCATTAGTCATGGAACAACTAGAGAAAGGACATTTACAAGAATCTAATAGTCCATGCAGTTCTCCTGTTTTTGTGATTAGGAAAGGTTTAGGAAAACGGCATCTGCTACAGGATCTGCATCAGGTAAACATCAAATGGAATTAATAGGACATTTACAACTAGGCCTTTGAACACCTGTTACCATTCCTAAGGAATGGCTTATTATACTGTTAGATTTTAAAA
Organism: Rattus norvegicus; assembly: GCF_021556685.1. Lineage (NCBI taxonomy): Eukaryota > Metazoa > Chordata > Mammalia > Rodentia > Muridae > Rattus > Rattus norvegicus. The sequence continues at coordinate 18,727,338 of NC_141538.1, read as the reverse complement.
ACTATTTCTATACTATACCTTTACATCCTACAGATCGTAAAAGATTTGTTTTCAGTGTACTTCCCCAACACTTCTGAACTGGAGAGAAGATATTGGAAAGTTTTGCTCAAGGGATAGCCAAATTTTGTTGCTACTGCTTTAAAGAGGGCTAGAGAGATATCGCCTTTTGCTTTTTATTATATATATATATAATATAATACAATATAATATATAATATATATCATAGGATGTTATTCTGCTTTCTGATGAAAATAATAAAATTTCATCAGATAAATTAGTTAAACAAATTAACAAAGTAAAATAGCTAGATCTGTTTGCAGAAGTAAAACTTGTATTAACCCATTTTGATTGGTTATATCTCCTAAGAAAATTCAATTCACTACTCCAAATTTATATTTAGGAAAGTTCATGATGTCTTCAATGATCATTGGACAAAGGGTGAAAATTAGGAGGGACACCTTAAAAACTTGAAATTATTTTCAAAAACTGTTAGGAACAAAAGTTGGATTTGACTTATGTTGAACTTTCCCACAACTGCAACCATCATTTGATGGAATTTTTGTTAAGTACCTGAGTTAGCAATGGTTTTTACTGTATATCTTTTACAAATTGATAACCATTGCCCTTACAGTAAGTTTATTGATTTTGTAGCAAAGCATGCTACTTTGTTCCCTAAAACTACCAGTTTCAGCTAACACCTTCTGTACAAGTAGTATTTGTAGATGCCACAAAAGAAATGGTGCCCAGTTTTCTAGACATGCTTTCCTAATATTTACTCACTCTTCAGTCCTGGCAGTTAAGCATCTAGAAACATTACAGATCATTTCATCAGGCACCTTTGGTCATGCTTTACTACAATTAATTCAACAGGAATTGCAAACATGGAAAAATCCAGTTTATTTTGTGCATGTTAGATCTCATTCTAATCTTCCAGGACCTTCGAGGGAAATGAAAAGGAGATCCCCTTGCAATATTCAAAGCAAGTTCCACACAAAGCAAATATTTGGACAAGATCCAATAAAAATATGTGTTCTTTGTGACAAAACACATTTGTCATATGACAAAACTCATTTTACTGTCTTTTTCCCTAAAAATCTAGCAAGATAAAAGTAGCACAAGAATCCCATACATGCTCACATCAAAATGCTTTAGCTTTGAAAAACAATCTTTTTCACTAACTAAAGAGCAGGCTCTCTTGATAGTTAAGAAATGTCATTCATGAATAAAAATTATTATCTTACATTTTCCCTCGTATGCTAGAAATCACTGAGGACTATTGAAAAAATACTTTGGCACATGGACATTTCTCTTGTCCCTCATTTGGGGAAGTTAAAATATGTTCATGTCATTGTGGACAACTTTTATTCTTTGCTCATTTTTGCTGTTCCTCTATCAGTTAAGGTTTATATTGCCTTTTTACTCCAATATTTGCTATTATTAAAAATTAATAATGCTTCTGCATATACTGTCAAACCTTTTGAGGAAATTTGTCAACAATATTCTGTCATTCACATCCCAGGAATTCTATATAACTCTCAGGGTAAATATTTTGTGATAAGGGCTAATGGACAACTTAAATGTTCTCTAAAAATAAAGAAGGGGGAGTAAGGTAGCATGGCTACTTCTCATAATATTTTATTTTATGTTTTATATAAATTAGTTTTTAAAAAACTCTTGGCAGGGATGGCTATTTTGGACCACTCCAAAACAATTCAAGGTTGCAGTTCTTTGCAGAGATTTTTTTTGTTTGGCCAATGAAATGGCCCAGATCCAGAAATTATCTAGAACCAGGGGTATAATCTGTGCTTTCGATCATGGTGCTGAGAAACTCATGTAGACACCTGAAAGACTGACTCAACCTGTGGATGAAGGGGATCAAAAGTGTCTACAGAGGCTTCACCCGAAGAAAAGAAAGTGAATTGGGTGACAAAGTCACCAAGAGGAAGAAAAGAGTCTCTCTACCAATAATTACTCAGATTAAAAACTCAAGTTACTGATGGAAAAGAGTTGATGAAATCTCATGGGATGGCTATGACTACTGAATTGCTGTTCCTTGATGTGTTGTCTCTGTTGAGTGCATCTGTTACTTCTGAAACATACTCAGCTTATGGATCTGATCCTCCTCTGCTACATCTTGTTACTCTTGGAAGCATAACAGCCTTCAGATTAGTTTTCTACTCCATGTCTGCTTTGATGACTGACGTATATGTTGAAATGAAAAAAAAATAAAAAAGGAAACTGCAGGTGATCAAACTGTTGTCATGTCTAGCTCCCTTGAGAGGCATAAACCATGGATTTCTGAGGTTTGAGTCCATAGCTCCAGGAGTACTGCTTGCCTTTTGGTTCCTGAGAAATAAGGCAATCCTCAGGCAGTGACACATTCAGACCACCTGTGTTTCTCTGTGTTCCTTAGAAGTCAGTGAAGTATGAAGAATTTTAGCAGAACAAGTACTCTTAGATATTGATTTATATGCCCTCTCTACCTTACCACCACCATTATATCATGGCAACCACCACTGTATTAAGTATCAGAGGTGGACGGAGGGAGGGAACTGTGTGGAAAAGGGGTGAAGAGGGAAACTAGGATGGGGAGCAAGTGTAAAGGAGAGGGGAAACAAGAAAGGGTTGAGAGATCAAACAGAAAACGGTGGAGGGAGGCGTTTTGAGGACGAGAGAGATGTCTGGGACAGAGGAGGATCCTAGGAGTCTATGATGGTGACATTAACTATGACTCCTAGTGGCTAGGGATAAGAGAAATAAAGTGGCCACCTATTGGAGCCAGGGAGAACTTCCAGTGACTGGCCTAACTTGAGACCCATTCCATGGGAGAGAGCCAACCCCAGACACATTAATGATACTCTGCTATGCTTGCAGACAGACATTTGTATAACTGTCTCCTGAGGGGCTTCATCTAGCAGCTGATGGAAACAGATGTGAAGACTCACGACCAAACATTAGGCAGAGCTTGGCAGTCCTGTAGAAAAGTAGGGGAAGGATTGAGGGAGCTGTAGGGGTCAAGGACACCACAAGGCCAACAGAGTCAACTAACCTGGACCCTTGAAGGTCCACAGAAACTGAACCAACATCTGATGGTAGATCCCTTATTCTTCTGAAATGTTGCATTTATTTTTGGAATTTTATACATAGTCCAGAGACTCTTTAGGCTCTCCTGAAAAATAGAAAAAAGACATATTTATTTAATTCTGTGTGAGAGTATGATGAACTAACTTCATGAGAAATATTTAGCTGCTAGTAAATGCCTCATCCCTGGCTATTGATAACTATATTCACATTCATATTCTTTTAAAGTCTTTAGTACACATTCAGGTGTACATACAAATGTGTTACAAACAGAACTTAAGGGAGAACTGAATCCATGAGAAAAAATTACTTAGCTATGTAGTAGAAACCTTGTATATTTTATAGAAACAACATTATTAAGGTTGCAAAAATATTTGTTGAGGAGCAATATCTGAAAATATATTTTGCCTATTTTCCAATCATATTCACAAACTAGAAAAATGTTACATATAGTCTTCTAATCAGTCCATGTCTGAAGAGGTCTGAAGTGGTGGTGGTAAAGGACTTGAAAGAAAACTCCTTCATCTGTCATCCTATGTGTTACTGAACTCTTTCATAATTCATGATGAATTCAATTGCTTATAAATATCCCAACAGTAATTAGAAAGTGATGATCCTCAGTATGGGTTCTCCTTATCATCTGAGTATGAATTAGAATCTATACAGAAAAATATTAAGCAGAGCTAAAAGCAAATGTTCAACCATGCCCACATTTCTTACTATATTTACTTAATTAGATTAAGTTAAATGAGACTTTACCATGTACAAACCTCATAGAATTGTTCTTATGTACCGATTTCCAAAAACACTTACAAAGGGTGGAGAAAAATAAAACTATTTTTACCACTTAATACATGGGACAGAGGCCCATAATATGGGCCATACCTTCTGCTGTAAGCCTATATAAGAACATGGAAGATGGAAATTTTTGCTCTCCTTACCTGCTTGCTTTCTCCTCACTAGCAAGTCCATTTCTTCACTGGCAGTAGAACCTGTTTCTTTGGGACTCTAACATACTGAAGAGCAGCTGAGATATCAGCCTCATGAACTAAGCAACTACTGAATTCTTAGTCATTACATTCATAGGCAGACATTGTTGGATTAGATGGACCACAGCTTAGAAATCATTCTAGTACATTCTAGTATATCCACAAAATAGTTGTTGTTTAAAGTAAAGTAGTTCCAGATAGAGCTGTGCATGTTTACAATAGCTGTACATGAGATGATGAATTTGATATATGTAAAATAATGCTGCATAAGCTGCAAGGCAAACTCTGATATCAAAAAAGAATAAAGTAAAATAAAATAAGTCTCCTTTTTAAAAGTAACTTTATGGGGCCGACAAGACAGATAAGGCCTTCTGGTTTGGACCTATGCTGGGAGCAGAGACTCTGCTCTGGTTCCCAACAAACTCAGCTCACACCCCAGTTGTAGCTTGACTCCCAAGGAATTATGACACATCTGGGAACACAGGTGAGACCCCTAAACCCTGCCCTAACACCTGGTAGAACTGGGAACCCTGGACCCCAGGACACAGATACCCTGCCCTGACAGAGACCCATGCTCCTTCTAGTTTGTACATGTACCTGGAGCAGAGTCTCTGCTCTGGATATCAACCTGTTCAGCTAAAACCCCAATAACAGCTCAACCACACAGGGTTACTGAAACAGCCAGGATCAGGGGAACACAAGCTCACAGAAAAGTAGGCTCCAGTCAGAAATAGCAAGGCCAATTAACACAAGATAATCATTTGGCAATAGGCAAGCACCAGAACATAAGCAACAGAAACCAATGCTACTTGGCAGAATCAGAACCCAATTCTCCCATCACAGAAAGCCCTGGATATCCCAACACACATATAATGCAAGATTCAGATCTAAATTCTCATCTTTGGAAGATGATAGAGGACTTTTAAAAGGGCATAAATAACTAACTCCCTTAAAGAAATACAGGAGAACACAGGTATAGAAGACCTTAAGAGGAAACACATAAAGACCTTAAAGAAATATAGGAAAACACAATCAAACAGGTGAAGGACTTGAACACAACTGTCCAGGATCTAAAATTGTAAATAGAAACATTAAAGAAAACAACACTGGAGATGGAAAACCTAGGAAAGAGATCAGGAGCAGAATATAAAGGATAAAAGAGAGAATCTCAGGTGTAGAAGATACCATGGAAGACACAACACAACAGTCAAGGAAAGTACAAAAAGCAAAAACTTCCTAATTCAAAACATTCAACAAATCCAGGACATAATAAAAAGACTGAACCTGAAAATAATAGTATAGAAGAAAGTGAAGATTCCCAACTCAAAGGCCAGCAAACATCTTAAACAAAAGTATAGAAGAAAACTTCCCTAACCTAAAGAAAAAGATGCCCATAAACATGAAAGAACCCTACAGAACACCAAAAACATGGGACCAGAAAAGAAATTTCTCACGTCACATAATAGTCAAAACACCAAATGCACAAAACAAAGAAAGAATATTGAAAGCAGTAAGGGAAAAATGTCAAGTAACATATAATGGCAGACCTATCACAATTATACCACACTTCACAAGAGAGACTGGTCAGAAGATCTTGGGCAAATGTCTTACAAACCCTAAGAGAAAATAAATGAGAACACAGGCTCAGCAAAACTCTCAATTACCATAGATGAAGAAAGGAAGGTATTCCAGGACAAAACAGAATTTAAACAATATCTTTCCAGTATTCCAGCCCTACAAAGGAAAATAAATAGAAAAGTCCAACACAAGGAGGAAAACTACACGCAAGAAATAAATCTTTTTACAACAAATCCCAAAGAAGAGAAATACACAAAAATAATTCCATCTCTAAAAACAAAAATATCAGGAAGCAACAATCATTGGTCCCTAATACCTGTCATTTTCAATAGACTCAATAGCCCAGTAAAAAGGCATAATCTAACAGACTGGATATGAAAAGTTACCCTGATAACTAAACCACACACACACACACACACACACACACACACACACACACACACACACACACACCTCACAACGACCATAATACAATCAATCCACAGATCATATGGAGCTTAGGAGGGAGACCAGGAAGTGAATGCTTTAGTCCTGCAGTGAGTGGGGGAACAGGATGATAGTGGGAGGTGGAGGGAGAATAGAACTTGGGTGAAAGAGAGGAGGGGGAAGAAATGAGGGGGCAGTATCAGGTTTTGGAGGACACAGGAGATAGATACAGAGGGTCAGGAAATTGAATAAAAATATGTAGTATAAATATAACCATCAGACTGAACTCAGGAACTTTGGTGGGGGAGCTGTTGGAAGAACTAGAAGAGCTGAGGGGGATTGCAACCACATTGGAAGAACATCAGCTGGGCGAACCACCCAGCGGTTCCAGAGAATAGACCACCAACCAAGGTGTATGTAGGGAGGGATCCAAGAGATATAGGTAGCAGAAAACAGCCTTGTCTGACATCAGTGGAAGGGGAGATTCTTGGTCCAGTGGAGGTTTGATGCCCCAGTGTAGGGGAATGATGGAGGATTGGGACAGGAGAGTGTGGGTGGGTTCAGGAGCACACTCATAGAGGCAAAGAGGAGGGAGGAGAGGAAGGTTGTGGATGGAGGGGTTGGTGGAGGGATAACTGGGAAGTGGGATATCATTTGATATGTTAAAGAATGGAATGATTAATTTAAAAAAAATAAGGGAAAGGGTATGTTCATGAGGACTTTAGCTCAGTCCCTGGTACCCAGAGGGCAAAACCAACTCCCAAAAGTTGTCTGACCTCCACACACTCCAAAGCACAAGCATAACCACACAAATATGTACACATAAAATAAATAGATAATTTAAAATGGAATACCTTTTCTTCCATGTCCATGTTGTAAAAATGTCCTCAATCAAGGTCTCTGCAGTAATATTAATATGTATTCATAATGCATATTTATAAATATTAGCTGTATTTTTTAGCCTATTCATCCAAATCTAAACAATTGTTGTAGGAATTAAACTGAAATGGCTCTAGATGAAGGTGCTCCACAATTTGGATTGATTCCATCCCAAGGAATCAGTCCAATCCCACAGCATGATTGAGAACTTCAGCAGCTTACTGCAAAAGATTTAAGACACATCTCATCACTTCTAGTTCCTTATGTGTTTATTTGGATAGTGTAGTAACTTCTAAAAGTTTTTGCTTCATAAATCATGAGAGAAATTATTACTTTAATGCCTATATTTCCTAAAGGCAAATTGATACTTGATGTATCATGACAACTTAGAAAACAACTGCTATCCACAACCTCCACATCTGAGGATTATTGCTTTAATTTTTAATAAGCTAACTTTTAAAAATTACATTTATTTACTGTGTCCACATTCCTGTAGAAGTCAGAAAACATCTTGAAGGAGTCTGCTCTTTCCTTTCACCATGTTGGTTGCAGGGATTGGACTCAAGTTTTTCAGCTTAGCAGAAAGTGCCTTTGGCTACTGAGTCATTACTAACCCAAATCAGCCAAAATTGTAATGTTTATAATGTATGTAATAAATCAAAGATTTGGGAAAGGAGTTGCTTAATGTTTATAGAGATACTAAGGTATATTACAATAATATTTATCTTATTAAAACTTTCACAAAATTACTTTACTTTATATATCAGATTGTAAGAGGAAGAGTTCCAACCTATGCCTGAAACACTAACAAAACATCTGCATCTGAAAAAGCACGCCTCAGCCTGTGCTTAACAGCCTCATTTTCAGAAAAACATATTTAAATTTACTTAGCTTACTTTGTTTGAGAGAAGACAAATTTCTTTTGATTCATCTACACCTCAATTATTTATTATTTATCCTTGCCATCAAAAATACATAATTACACCATGGGAAATACACTTTCTTTCAATGTACTCTTCTGCTAATCCCAGTACTCAAAAGGCTAGGACAGAATGACATTTGAATCCATCCTGGCCTCCATACCTTGTCTGAAAAAGATCATTTTAAAAATAAAGTTTGAACGGACCATGGAAATGATTCAATGTGTAGACACCTATCCTGTGAGCCTAAAAACCAGATTTTTAGAGCCCCAGCACCCATTTTTGTCTTCATTTTTTATTGGATATTTCCTTTATCTACATTTCAAATATTATCCCCCTTCCTGGTTTCCCCTCCGGAAACCCCCTACACCATCCCCCAACCCCCAGCCTCCATGGGGGTGCTCCCCCTACCTACCCACCCTCTCTCTCCCGCCTCCCTGCCCTGGCAGTTCCCTACACTGGGGCATGGAGCCTTCCTAGGACCAAAAGCCCCTCATCCTACTGATGCCTGACAAGGCCATCCTCTCCTACATATACTACTGGAGCCATGGGTCGCTCCATGTGTACTTTTTGGTTGGTGGTTTAGTCCCTGGGAGTTCTGGGTAAGGGGGATCTGGTTGGTTGATATTGTTGTTCTTCCTAAGGGGTTGCAAACCCCCTTAGTTACATCTGTCCTTTCCATAAGTCCTCCATTAGAGGCCCCATTCCCTGTCCAGTGGTTGGCTGAGAGCATCTGCCCCTGTATTTGTCAGGCTCTAGCAAAGTCTCTTAGGAGACAGCTATATCAGGCTCCTGCCAACATGCACCTCTTGGCATCCTCAATAGTGACCGTGCTTGGTGACTGTATGTGGGATGAAGCCCCAAGTGTGACAGTCTCTGGATGGCCTTTCCTTCAGACTCTCCTCCACAATTTGTCTCTGTATTTTCTCCAGTGAGTATTTTGTTCCCCCTTCTAAGAAGTATTGAAGCATCCATACTTTGGTCTTTCTACTTTTTCTTGAACTTCATGTGGTCTGTAAATTATATCTTTGGTATTCCGAGCTTTGGGGTTAATATCCGTTTATCAGTGAGTGCATAACATGTGGTTTGGTTTTATTTATTTATTTATTTATTTATTTATTTATTTATTTATTTATTTATTTATTTGTGGTTGGGTTACCTCACTCAGGATGATATTTTCTAGTTCATTCCATTTGACTATGAATTTCATGAAGTCATTGTTTTTAATGGCTGAATAATACTTCACTGTGTAAATGTACCACATTTTCTCTATCCATTCTTCTGTTGAGGGACCTCTGTGTTCTTTCCAGCTTCTGGCTATTATAAATAAAGCTGCTATGAACATAGTGGAGCATGTGTCCTTGTTATATGTTGGAACATCTTTTGGGTATATGTCCAGGAGTGGTGGGACAGTGAAAGGTACCCTGGCACCCAGGTGAGCAGAGACTTAAAATCCCACTGACCCTGAAAGGGACAGGGGGTGTTTTTCCTGAGTTCCAGAAAATAAGGCCCAGTAACTAGCTACATCCCTCCATGGACTTGTAGCTATCAGTCATGTAAGGGCAATGCTCAAAGCCCTTCCACAGTTAGAGGACTTGGCCAAAGATCACATAGGCTCAAGACAGATCATCATTATAGTAAGGTACCTAAAGGCCTGGAGGCTTAGCCAATGAACTTTCCTTCCCAGACACTCCTCCCTGCAAAACGTATTTAATCTCATGCCCACCCTGAGAAAGGGGTACAGTTTTACTCATCCACTTTCCGCCATGACAATAAATGCCTTAAAACCACACTGTCACTTTCCTTCCGGATCCTCCTGGGGAGCTACAAAGAAGGCCTTCTCCTACATAGCCACCATATAATATCCCACAGAAGGTCTCCCTGCAACCCTAGTCCTGTCTGCAACCAACTCAAACCAAGCCCACTAACTTCAAGTCACACACTTGCCTGAACTCCCACTTTTTCCTCCTAGGCCACAGGATAGATCCAGCCTCTAGGCCCCCACTCCATTCTCAGCTCTTCCAGCCCAGCAGCACCTGGATGCCTAAAGGTCTGAGAAACTGATGGCCCCAGTCTCCTGATAAGCCCGGTGACACCCAAGTCATCTCTAGCTGTGTTTTACATACCATACTGCACTTTCACATTGTCAAGAAGTGTCTTGTGAGTTCCCAGTCAACTTCCCATATCCTGCCTCTCTGAGCGGTTGAGCCCTGTGGCAGAACAGACATGGGACCCACATAATTTTACATAGTACTGTGTCCAATTTCCTGAGAAGCCACCAGACTGATGTCCAGAGTGATTATACCATCTTAGAGCTGCTCTGCGGACACGGGAGGGAGAATTTATCAATAATCTCACCAAGCTGTGGACCCTGCATACTACAATATTGATCTATGCAATAGTATAATGGAATGACTGTTATGGGATGTGATAGTTGGTGTTGTCAACCTAACATAATTTAGAATCATCTGGAAGTAGGCTTCTAAGCATGCTTGTGGGAATTGTCTCGATTATACTAATTGATACAGGAAGACTCATCTTAATTATGGATGGGACCATTCCCTGGTCTGGGGATCTTATATAAAACTGACAAAGTAAGCTGAGAAACTGTATGTATACATTGATTCTTATTTGCTTCTTGATTACTGATACTATGTCACTGGATAGATCCTCCAAGCTCCTGCCACCATTCTTACTATGGTCAGTAACCTGCATCTGTGAACTAAGATAAATGTTTGTTACATTGTATTTGCAAGGACTTCATAGTCAGGTGGTACTCAAGAGTTTTCTGATTGCATTTGAGGGCTGCTCCATAATTAGAAAATAATTTTTGATGCTGAAAACTTGGTCAAAACCATGCACCTAGAGAGGTCATCATCCAAGAGAAGAACTAATTGTTGTTGCCTTGCTAAATGGAAGACACTATCAAACTGCCTTCAAAATATTTCTTTACACTCATAGATTAGTTCTATCTTAAACCTTGATAAAAACAGGGTTTTTTTTTTTTTCTGAGCACAGCAGTTAATATGGAGACTCATAACTGTTCAATGTGCTGAGGATAGTGACTATTGAGTTCTCAGCATTAAATAGGACATCTATATCACTTGTCCCCTCCTCATGCTCAGAGAATATTACAGAAGATAGGACAGAAAGCAGAGGATTAGGAACAGTCTTCTGTAATGCTGGCTTTTTGACTCAGGGGCCACTGCACTCACAAACTCACTACAGCTATGCTTAAGTGTATAAGACCTACACCATATCAAGCCAATCTAGAATTCGGGACAAGTGGGAGGGGTTTGTGAGGCCACACCCCCAGCTGAGGACTGGCTGGTAAATGATGGCTCCTGGGAGATGGGAGTCATTTTTCTTCAGGGGTATAGCCCCTGGTAAGTAATTCACACTTTAGTAAACATCATCCTGTGCTCAGCCAAGCAACCCCAGTAAGATTCAGTTGTCAATAAAAAAGATAGTAAAATAGAGATGGAGACTTGTTGGGAGGAAGAAAATGGAGTGCCAAAGGAGTGGCAGCAGATATAAAAAGGTAACAGGATAAATATGAACTAATAAATTATATATGTACGTGATTGTTAAGGTATAAAAGCATTTTTTAAGTAAAGGAATTAAATTATTAAAGACATATAAACAACAGACTGGTTAATCATCTGATCTCCAAAATCAATAATTTTTTAATGGATTTTTTTCTTTACACTTCAAATGTTATTCTACTTCCTTGTTTCCTGTCCAAAAACACCCTAGCCCATTCCCCTCTCCTTTCTTCTATGAGGGTGTTCTTCCATCCATCCACCCACCCCTTCCTGCCTCCCCGCCCTGATATCTACCTTCACTGTGTGTGGGTGGGGGTTGAGCGTTGGCAGGATCAAGGATTCTCCTCCCATTGGTGCCCAACAAGGCCATCCTCTGCTAAGTATGCAGCTGGAGTCATGGGTCTGTCCAAGTGTATTCTTTCGATGCTGGTTTAGTCCCTGGAAGCTCTGTTTGGTTGGTATTAATGTTGTTCTTATGGGGTTGTAAACCCCTTCAGCTCCTTCAATCCTTTTTCTAACTCCTCCATTGGGGGCCCCATTCTCAGTAAAATGGTGGGCTGCCAGCATCTGCCTCTGTCACCTGAGTCATGCACTGGCAGAGCCTCTCAGGAGACAGCTATATCAGGTTCCTGTCAGCATGCACTTTTTGGCATCCACAATAGTGTCTGGGTTTGGTAGCTGTATGTATATGGGCTGGAACCCCAGGTGGATCCACAATAGTGTCTGGGTTTGGTAGCTGTATGTATATGGGCTGGAACCCCAGGTGGGGCAGTCTCTGGATGGACTCTCTATCAGTCTCTGCTCCAAACTTTGTCTCCATATTTTCTCCTGTAAGCACTTTTCTTCCCCCTTCTAAGAAGGTCTAAAGCATATGCACTTTGGTGCATACACTTCTTGAGCTTCTTGTGGTCTGTGGATTGTGTCTTGGGTAATGGGCATACCATGTGTGGGTTTTTTTTTCTTTTTTGATGATTGGGCTACCTCACTCAGGATAATATTTTCTAGTTCCATCCATTTGCCTATGAATTCATAAAGTCATTGTTTTTTTTGGTTTTTTTTTTGGTTTTTTTTTGTTTTGTTTTTTTTTGTTTTTTTTTATACATATACAAGATGGAATTTTATTTAGTCCAAGGGAAGTTATGAAGTTTGAAGGTTAATGGATACAATTGGAAATATACTGAGGTAGCACAGACCCAAAAGGACAAAAGCAGTATGTTCTCTCTCATATATAGATCTTTTTTTAAAATTTTTTTATTAGATATATTTCTTTACTTACATTTAAAATGTTATTCCCCTTCCCCAGCCCTTCCTCTCCCTTTCCCCCATACGGTTATTCCCCCATACATTTACCTTGCTGCCCCCCATATCTCCCTGCACTGGGGGTCCACCTTTGGCAGGACCAAGGGCTTCCCCTTACACTGGTGCCCCAGCAAGGCTATTCTCTGTTACCTATGCAGTTGGAGCCATGGGTCAGTCCATGTATAGTCTTTCAGTAGTGGTTTAGTCCCTGGAAGCTCTGGTTGGTTGGCATTATTTTTCTTTTTTTTTTTTTTTTAATTTAGAGAATACTTTATTAGTTTTTGTAATCAAACCCACGTAGATAAGACCTTACATATTTAATACAGTGCGTTACCCCTGTACAAATGGAAAAAACTTAAGTTCAACATTTCTAGACCAATATGGCTGTTAATTTCTGTACAGTGCCAACTCAACACAGTAAACGGGGATACTTTTTTCCAAAGTTGACAGCACAGCTAAAGTTTCCAAAAATTCAAATTATATATCTGTATATATATATATATATATATTTATATTTATATAAAAAGACCAATAATAGCAGTGTGTTATGCATCAACAGCAGCAACAGCTTTTCCAGGTTCTGCAGTCATCTGAACAAAACTGTAGAGACATCCAGCACACTCCATTAAAAAAAAAAAGTAAAAAAACAAAACCCGAGAAAACAGCACAGTTCTGTTACTCTTGTGGTACCTGGCACCATTTTTTTTAAATTAGCTTCTCAATCATCATCTGGAAAGAAAACATTCTGAGCAACATCATTAAAAACAGCTCTGATAAAGCATGGTCACTACTACATATCATAAAGCAGGTACAAGCTATTTTACATCCACAGAGGTATGATACGGTACTGTCCTACATCTATAATACTAGAGGATACAATTTAAAAGGCATTATTTGAGACTTGATTCTATTTTTCCAGCAGAGGGCCCAAAGGATGGTGTGACACAGCTTTGTAAAGAAACATACTCAAGACAGGATTTCCTTTCACTAGTGGCACAGTTCTAAGGATTCATTCTCTCCATGAATGTCAGCTAAAACCGTTATTAAAAAAATGAAATATCCCTAAAACAAAACCGTATAAACACCGGATTCACATGAAGATGACCTAGTGGAGACAAGCTGGACCTCACCTTACCAACAAGCTATCAAATCTGTTATGTTTAAACAGTGAGACCTCCAAGGAAGGAGATGCCAAGTAGTGCTTCAAAGCTTCGGACCACAATCAAACACAGCATCCTTTTCAACAGAAGCAGAAGCTCATCTAAATATGCTCAAGGATGCTGACATCAACATTTAATCATCTCCTCACTCATCCAGGAAGAAGGGGAGATCAATTACTACTGTACTTTATTGTGTTCAACCAAATCACCATGTTACAAAAATAGCAAGCTGCCATAATAAAAAATAAGGCTCCTCTATCCAGCACCAGATAGCATCATTTTACTTTCAAGCCTAGAAATTGCACACTTGTATATAAACCAACCGAAGATGAGGATTGAGAGTTCATCTTGGTGGATTTTTCCTTTGATGAATATGAAGTGTCCTTCCTTATCTTTTTTGATGACTTTTAATTGAAAATTGATTTTATTTGATATTAGAATGGCTACTCCAGCTTGCTTCTTCTGACCATTTGCTTGGAAAGTTGTTTTCCAGCCTTTCACTCTGAGGTAGTGTCTGTCTTTGTCTCTGAGGTGTGTTTCCTGTAGGCAGCAGAATGCAGGGTCCTCATTGCGTATCCAGTTTGTTAATCTATGTCTTTTTATTGGGGAGTTGAGGCCATTGATGTTGAGAGATATTAAGGAATAGTGATTATTGCTTCCTGTTATATTCATATTTGGATGTGAGGTTATGTTTGTGTGCTTTCATTCTCTTTGTTTTGTTGCCAAGACGATTAGTTTCTTGCTTCTTCTAGGGTATAGCTTGCCTCCTTATGTTGGGCTTTACCATTTATTATCCTTTGTAGTGCTGGATTTGTACAAAGATATTGTTTAAATTTGGTTTTGTCATGGAATATCTTGGTTTCTCCATCTATGTTAATTGAGAGTTTTGCAGGATACAGTAACCTGGGCTGGCATTTGTGTTCTCTTAGGGTCTGTATGACATCCGTCCAGGACCTTCTGGCCTTCATAGTTTCTGGCGAAAAGTCTGGTGTGATTCTGATAGGTCTGCCTTTATATGGTACTTGACCTTTTTCCCTTACTGCTTTTAATATTCTTTCTTTATTTTGTGCGTTTGGTGTTTTGACTATTATGTGACGGGAGGTGTTTCTTTTCTGGTCCAATCTATTTGGAGTTCTGTAGGCTTCTTGTATGCCTATGGGTATCTCTTTTTTTAGGTTAGGGAAGTTTTCTTCTATGATTTTGTTGAAGATATTTACTGGTCCTTTGAGCTGGGAGTCTTCACTCTCTTCTATACCTATTATCCTTAGGTTTGATCTTCTCATTGAGTCCTGGATTTCCTGTATGTTTTGGACCAGTAGCTTTTTCTGCTTTACATTATCTTTGACAGTTGAGTCAATGATTTCTATGGAATCTTCTGCTCCCGAGATTCTCTTTTCCATCTCTTGTATTCTGTTGGTGAAGCTTGTATCTACAGCTCCTTGTCTCTTCTTTTGATTTTCTATATCCAGGGTTGTTTCCATGTGTTCTTTCTTGATTGCTTCTATTTCCATTTTTAATTCCTTCAACTGTTTGATTGTGTTTTCCTGGAATTCTTTCAGGGATTTTTGTGTCTCCTCTCTATGGGTTTCTACTTGTTTATTTATGTTTTCCTGGAATTCTTTCAGGCATTTTTGCGATTCCTCTCTGTAGGCTTCTACTTGTTCCCTAAGGGAGTTCTCCACGTCTTTCTTGAAGTCCTCCAGCATCATGATCAAATATGATTTTGAAACTAGATCTTGCTTTTCCGGTGTGTTTGGATATTCCATGTTTATTTTGGTGGGAGAATTGGGCTCCGATGATGCCATGTAGTCTTGGTTTCTGTTGCTTGGGTTCCTGCGCTTGCCTCTCGCCATCAGATTATCTCTAGTGTTACTTTGTTCTGCTATTTCTGACCGTGGCTAGACTGTCCTATAAGCCTGTGTGTCAGGAGTGCTGTAGACCTGTTTTCCTGTTTTCTTTCAGCCAGTTATGGGGACAGAGTGTTCTGCTTTCAGGCGTGTAGTTTTTCCTATCTACAGGTCTTCAGCTGTTCCTGTGGGCCTGTGTCTTGAGTTCACCAGGCAGGTTTCTTGCAGGGGAAAAGTTGGTCCTACCTGTGGTTCCAAGGCTCAAGTTTGCTCGTGGGGTACTGCCTAAGTCCTCTCCGCAGCGGCAGCGACCGGGAAGATCTGCGCCGCTCTTTCTGGGAGCCTCTGTGCACCAGGGTTCCAGATGGCGTTTGGTGTTTTCCTCTGGCGTCTGGACGTGAGCAGAGTGCAGTCTCTTCTGGCCTCCCAGGCGCGCCCGCCTCTCTGAAGGTTCAGCTCTCCCTCCCATGGGATTTGGGTGCAGAGAACTCAAAGTCATTGTTTTTAATAGCTGAGTAGTACTCCACTGTGTAAATGTACCACATTTTCTGTATTCATTCCTGTTTTGGAATATCTGGGTTCTTTCCAGGTTATGGTTATTATAAATAAGGCTGCTATGAACATAGTGGAGCATGTGTCCTTGTTATGTGTCAGAGCATATTTTGGGTATATGACCAGGAGTGGTATAGCTGGGTCCTCAGGTAGTAATATGTCCAATTCTCTGAGGAACCTACAGACTGATTTCCAGAATGGTTGTACCAGTTTGCAATCCCACCAGCAATGGAGAAGTGTTCCTCTTTCTCCACATCCTCACCAGGATCTGCTGTCACCTGAGTTTTTGATCTTAGCCATTCTGACTGGTATAAGAAAGAATATCTTAGCGTTGTTTTCATTTGCATTTCCCTGCTGACTAAGAATGTTGAACATTTCCTTAGGTGCTTTTCTGCCATTCAATATTCCTCAGTTGAGAATCCTTTCTTTAGCTCCATACCCCATCTATTAATTGGTTTACTTGATTGTCTGGAGTCTACCTTCTTGAGTTCTTTGTATAAATTAGATATTAGCTCTCTATCAAGTGTAGGAGTGGTAAAGCTCTTTTCCCAATCTCTTGGTTGCCATTTTGTCCTAATGACAGTGTCCTTTGCCTTATGAAAGCTTTGCAATTTTATGAAGTCTCATTTGTCTATTGTGGATCTTAGAGCATAAGCCATTGGACTGTTCAGGAAATTTTATATGTATTTGAGGCTCTTTCCCACTTTCTCTTCTATTAGTTAAAGTGTATCTGGTTTTAGGTGGAGGTCTTTGATCCACTTAGACTTGAGCTTTGTATAAGACAATAAGAATAGATCAATTTCAGCAGCAAACCACTGAACTGAGAATAGGACCCCCGTTGAAGGAATCAGAGAAAGAACTGGAAGAGCTTGAAGGGGCTCGAGACCCCATATGTACAACAATGCCAAGCAACCAGAGCTTCCAGGGACTAAGCCAATACCTAAAGACTATACATGGACTGACCCTGGACTCTGACCTCATAGATAACAATTAATATCGTAGTAAGAGCACCAGTGGAAGGGGAAGCCCTGGGTCCTGCTAAGACTGAAGCCCCAGTGAACTAGACTGTTGGGGGGAGGGTGGCAATGCGGGGAGGGTTAGGAGGGGAATACCCATAAGGAAGGGGAGGGGGGAGGGGGATGTTTGCCCGGAAACCGGGAAAGGGAATAACACTCGAAATGTATATAAGAAATACTCAAGTTAATAAAAAAAAAAAAAGAATAGATCAATTTACATTTTTCTACATGCTGACAGCCAGTTGAGCTAGCACCATTTGTTGAATATACTGTCTTTTTTCCACTGGATGGTTTTTGTTCCTTTGTCAAAGATCAAGTGACCATAGGTGTGTGGGTTCATTTCTGGGTCTTCAATTCTATTCCATTGATGTACCTGCCTGTCTCTGTACCAATACTGAACAGTTCTTATCACTATTGATCTGTAATGCAGCTTGAGATTGGGGATGGTTCTTTTTTTTTTAAAGGTTTATTTTATGTATGTGAGTACACCATCACTCTCTTCAGACACCAGAAGGGAGAGTCAGATCCCATTACAGATAGTTGTGAGCCACCATGTGGTTGCTGGGAATTGAACTCAGAACCTCGGGAAGGGCAGTCAGTGCTCTTAACCACTGAGCCATCTCTCCAGCCCCATGGGGATGGTTCTTTTATTGTTGAAAATTGTTTCCCCTATCCTGGGTTCTTTGTTATTCTAAATGAATTTGCAAATTCCTCTTTCTAACTTTATTAAGAATTGAATTAGAATTTTGATGGAGATTACATTGAATCTGTAGATTGCTTTTGGCAAGATGGCCATTTTTACTATATTAATCCTGCCAATCCATGAGCATGGGAGATTTTCCATCTTCTGAGATCTTCTTTAATTTCTTTCTTCAGAAGACTTGAAGTTCTTGTCATACGGATCTTTCACTGGCTTGGTTAGAATCACACCAAGATATTTTATATTATTTTTGACTATTGTGAAAGGTATCGTTTCCCTTATTTCTTTCTCAGCTTGCTTGTCCTTTGAGTAGAGAAAGGTTACTGATTTGTTTGAGTTAATTTTATATCCAGCCACTTTGCTAAAGTTGTTCATCAGGCTTAGGAGTTCTTTTGTGGAACTTTTGGGGTCACTTAAGTATATTATCATATCATCTGCAAATAATGATATTTTGACTTCTTCCTTTTCAACTGGTATCCCTTTGACCTCCATTTGTTGTCGTAATGCTCTAGCTAGGACTTCAAGTACTATTTTGAATAGGTAGGGAGAGAGTGGCAGCCTTGTCTAGACCCTGATTTTAGTGTGATTGCTTCAAATTTCTCTCTATTTAGTTTGATGTTGACTACCTGTTTGATGTATATGGCTTTTACTATGTTTATGTATGGGTGTTGAATTCCTCCTGATCTTTCCAAGACTTTCATCATGAGGGGATTTGGTCAAATGCTTTCTCAGCATCTAATGAAATAATCATGTGGGTTTTTTCTTTGAATTTGTTTATATAGTGGAGTATGTTGATAGATTTCTGTATATCGAACCATTTCTGTATCCCTGGGATGCAGCCTACTTGATCACGATGGTTAATAATTTTGATGTGTTCTTGGATTCAGTTTGCAAGAATTTTATTGAGTATTTTTGCATCAATATTCATAAAGGAAATTGGTTTGAAGTTCATTCTCTTTGTTGGGTCTCTGTATGGTTTAAGTATAAGTGTAATTGTGCCTTCATAGAATGAGTTGGGTAGTGTTCCCTCTGTTTCTGTTTTGTGGAATAGTTTGAAGATTATTGGTATTAGGTCCTCTTTGAACGTCCTAATACCTTCAAAGATAGTTTTTTGGTTGGGAGACTTTTAATGACTGCTTCTATTTTTTAGTGGTTATGAGACTGTTTAGATGGTTTTTCTCATCCTGATATAATTTTGGTACCTGATATCTATCTAGAAAATTGTCCATTACATCCAGACTTTCCACCTTTGTTGAGTATACACTTTTCTAATAGGATCTGAAATTTTTTTTTAATTTCCTCAGTTTTTGTTGTTATGTCTTTTTTTCTTTTCTGTTTTTTTAATTTGGATACTGTCTCTGTACCCTCTGGTTAGTCTGGCTAAGACTTTCTCTATCCTGTAGATTTTCTCAAATAACCCACTCCTGGTTTTGTTGATTCTTTGTTTAGTTTTTTCTTTCTACTTGATTGATTTTATCCCTGAGTTTTACTATTTCCTGCCATCGCCTCCTCTTGGGTGTATTTGTTTCTTTTTGTTCTAGACCTTTCAGGTGTGCTGTCAAGTGGCTAGTGCATGCCTTTTCCAGTTTCCTTTTGGAAGCACTCAGAGCTATAAGTTTTCCTCTTAGCACTGCTTTCATTCTGTCCAATAAGGTTTGGTATGTTGTGCCTTCACTTTCATTAAATTGTAAAAGTCTTTAATTTCTTTCTTTATTTCTTTTCTTTTCTTTTTTTTTTTTTAGGGAAGAAAGTATTTATTCAGCATACACATCCACATTGCTGTTCATCACCAAAGTAAGTCAGGACTGGAACTCAAACAGGTCAGGAAGCAGGAGCTGATGTAGAGGCCATGAAAGGATGTTACTTACTGACTTGCTTCCCCTGGGTTGCTCAGTTTGCTTCTTATAGAACCCAGGACTACCAGCCCAGGGGTTGCACCACCTACAATGGGCCCTCCCACCTTTGACCACTACTTGAGAAAATGCCTTACAGCTGGATCTCATGGAGGCATTTCTTTAATGGAGGCCCCTTTCTCTATTATAACTCCAGCTGGTGTCAAGTTGGCACACAAAACCAGCCAGTATCCCTCTCTTCCTTCTTTTATTTCAGTTGTGGAACCTTCCATGATTTTCCATCATAAAGCAATATGAGAGAGATGGGAAGGGCCATGCTCAGAGGCACACACGGCCTGGGGCTAAGTGACGATCACTGTGGAAGGATTGTTGTAGAGGGTGGTATGGGTACTGGCATTTATCTCCCATAAATTCTGATCATGTGTTCTCATATATGACTCATTACAAAGCCATTAAAATTTCCTGATTTTCAGAGATATTTGGATCCCAAATACTGTAGTGAATAAGATCAGACTCTTCCAGAGAATAAGAGGCAAACAGGATATGTCTGAAGCTGAAGTGAGCTCATCTCTGTCAGCAGAGAGGGCATGTATTTTGCTTCGGGAAAACATGATTTCTGATAAAAGTGAAGTGAAAATGGTGCTCTGGAAGGAACTTAAATTATGTTATAAAAATGTTGTTGCTGTTCCTGCTGCTGCTGCTGCTATTGTTGTTGCTATTGTTGTTGTTGTTGTTGTTATTGTTGCTGTTGTTGTTGTTGTTTTGTTGTGCCAGGAAGCATTCATGAATCCAGAAAGACCACCAAGGAGCCATTATCCATTTAACCACATCAGAGTCTCTTCATAACAAAGAGTTTGGGCTTACTCCCTGTTAGCCCACAGGATGGTTTGGTGAGGTAGGCACAAATCTTATCAGGATATGGTTTTATTGGAAATGGCATGTAAGTGAAGGGGTGAGGAATGAGGTGCCCAGCCTTACAAGTATCAAATAGAATGTCTACTGTAAGCAGAAAAGTGGGTGCTCTGAAGCATAAACCATATACAACTACAAATGATCTGAAAGTACCTTTGTATCAATCAGTATACTCTTTGACTAACTGTTCTTAGCAACTGCCTAGGGAGTAACTCTGGCCAAGTACAAATCTTGAGGTTCTTTCTGGTAGGTGGGTACAGCTTGTTGTTCTGCTATAGGTCAAAGTCTTAGTTTTTGTTTTGTTTTTGTTTTGTTTTGTTTTGTTTTGTTTTAAGATGGAGACTGGTCTCACAACAGAGTATGTTTGGCCTCTCAGTTGTTATTGTTGCTCTCTCTTATTTTAATATTTTAAAAATTCTGTTTCTACACTTTTTATTTCGGCTTGATTTTGCCATACATTACCTTGTAGCCTACTTCTCCCACAAACTCACTAAGAAGTTGAGGATGATATTATACACCTACCCCATGGTTTCTACCTCCCTAGTGCTGGGGTTCAAGGACAGCTTTACTATTTCATATATTCATTTTATTTTGTTTTATTTTGTTTTCTTGTGCTTGGAGAAACCTTATGTCTGTGTAGCCCTGGCTATCCTAGAACTCCACTTGTGGTCCAGGTTGTCCTCAAATTCACCTGCTTCCGTTCCTGGAGTGCTGGGATTAAAGGCTTGTACAGGGATTAAAAGCCACTGACACCTTATTTTTTTTTTCAGTTACTACTGTACTTTATTGTGTTCAACCAAATCACCATGTTACAAAAATAGCAAGCTGCCATAATAAAAAATAAGGCTCCTCTATCCAGCACCAGATAGCATCATTTTACTTTCAAGCCTAGAAATTGCACACTTGTATATAAACCAACCGAAGATGAGGATTGAGAGTTCATCTTGGTGGATTTTTCCTTTGATGAATATGAAGTGTCCTTCCTTACCTTTTTGGATGACTTTTAATTGAAAATTGATTTTATTTGATATTAGAATGGCTACTCCAGCTTGCTTCTTCTGACCATTTGCTTGGAAAGTTGTTTTCCAGCCTTTCACTCTGAGGTAGTGTCTGTCTTTGTCTCTGAGGTGTGTTTCCTGTAGGCAGCAGAATGCAGGGTCCTCATTGCGTATCCAGTTTGTTAATCTATGTCTTTTTATTGGGGAGTTGAGGCCATTGATGTTGAGAGATATTAAGGAATAGTGATTATTGCTTCCTGTTATATTCATATTTGGATGTGAGGTTATGTTTGTGTGCTTTTCTTCTCTTTGTTTTGTTGCCAAGACGATTAGTTTCTTGCTTCTTCTAGGGTATAGCTTGCCTCCTTATGTTGGGCTTTACCCTTTATTATCCTTTGTAGTGCTGGATTTGTAGAAAGATATTGTGTAAACTTGGTTTTGTCATGGAATATCTTGGTTTCTCCATCTATGTTAATTGAGAGTTTTGCAGGATACAGTAACCTGGGCTGGCATTTGTGTTCTCTTAGGGTCTGTATGACATCTGTCCAGGATCTTCTGGCCTTCACAGTTTCTGGCGAAAAGTCTGGTGTGATTCTGATAGGTCTGCCTTTATATGTTACTTGACCTTTTTCCCTTACTGCTTTTAATATTCTTTCTTTATTTTGTGCGTTTGGTGTTTTGACTATTATGTGACGGGAGGTGTTTCTTTTCTGGTCCAATCTATTTGGAGTTCTGTAGGCTTCTTGTATGCCTATGGGTATCTCTTTTTTTAGGTTAGGGAAGTTTTCTTCTATGATTTTGTTGAAGATATTTACTGGTCCTTTGAGCTGGGAGTCTTCACTCTCTTCTATACCTATTATCCTTAGGTTTGATCTTACATTGAGTCCTGGATTTCCTGTATGTTTTGGACCAGTAGCTTTTACCGCTTTACATTATCTTTGACAGTTGAGTCAATGATTTCTATGGAATCTTCTGCTCCCGAGATTCTCTCTTCCATCTCTTGTATTCTGTTGGTGAAGCTCATATGTACAGCTCCTTGTCTCTTCTTTTGGTTTTCTATATCCAGGGTTGTTTCCATGTGTTCTTTCTTGATTGCTTCTATTTCCATTTTTAATTCCTTCAACTGTTTGATTGTGTTTTCCTGGAATTCTTTCAGGGATTTTTGCGATTCCTCTCTGTAGGCTTCTACTTGTTCTCTAAGGGAGTTCTTTATGTCTTTCTTGAAGTCCTCCAGCATCATGATCAAATATGATTTTGAAACTAGATCTTGCTTTTCTGGTGTGTTTGGATATTCTGTGTTTGCTTTGGTGGGAGAATTGGGCTCCGATGATGCCATGTAGTCTTGGTTTCTGTTGCTTGGGTTCCTGGGCTTGCCTCTCGCCATCAGATTATCTCTAGTGTTACTTTGTTCTGCTATTTCTGACCGTGGCTAGACTGTCCTATAAGCCTGTGTGTCAGGAGTGCTGTAGACCTCTTTTCCTGTTTTCTTTCAGCCAGTTATGTGGACAGAGTGTTCTGCTTTCGGGCGTGTAGTTTTTCCTATCTACAGGTCTTCAGCTGTTCCTGTGGGCCTGTGTCTTGAGTTCACCAGGCAGGTTTCTTGCAGGGGAAAAGTTGGTCCTACCTGTGGTTCCAAGGCTCAAGTTTGCTCGTGGAGTACTGCCTAAGTCCTCTCCGTGGCGGCAGCAACCGGGAAGATCTGCGCCGCTCTTTCCGGGAGCCTCTGTGCACCAGGGTTCCAGATGGCGTTTGGTGTTTTCCTCTGGCGTCTGGATGTGCACAGAGTGCAGTCTCTTCTGGTTTCCCAGGCATGTCTGCCTCTCTGAAGGTTTAGCTCTCCCTTCCATGGGATTTGGGTGCAGAGAACTGTTTATCTGGTCTGTTTCCTTCAGGTTCCGGCGGTGTCTCAGGTGCAGGGGTCCTGCCGCTCCTGGGCCCTCCCCTACGGGAACCCAGAGGCCTTATACAGTTGCCTCTTGGGCCAGGGATGTGGGAAGGGGTGGGCAGTGTTGGTGGTCTCCTCCGCTCTGCAGCCTCAAGAGTGCCCACCCGATCAGGCGGTGAGGTCTCTCTCCCACGGGGTTTGGGAGCAGAGAGCTGCTTCGGGCAGGGATCCGCGGGTGTGGGACTTCTGGTAAACACAGGAAGTGCCCAGTCCTAGAGGAATTTTGCCTCTGTGTGTCCTGAGTTCACCAGGCAGGTTTCTTGCAGGGGAAAAGTTGGTCCTACCTGCGGTTCCAAGGCTCAAGTTTGCTCGTGGGGTACTGCCTAAGTCCTCTCCGCTGTGGCAGCAACCGGGAAGATCTGCGCCGCTCTTTCCGGGAGCCTCTGTGCACCAGGGTTCCAGATGGCGTTTGGTGTTTTCCTCTGGCGTCTGGATGCGCACAGAGTGCAGCCTCTTCTGGTTTCCCAGGCGTGTCTGCCTCTCTGAAGGTTTAGCTCTCCCTCCCACAGGATTTGGGTGCAGAGAACTGTTTATCTGGTCTGTTTCCTTCAGGTTCCCGCGGTGTCTCAGGCGCAGGGGTCCTGCCGCTCCTGGGCCCTCCCCTACGGGAACCCAGAGGCCTTATACAGTTGCCTCTTGGGCCAGGCATGTGGGCAGGGGTGGGCAGTGTTGGTGGTCTCCTCTGCTCTGCAGCCTCAGGAGTGCCCACCTGATCAGGCGGTGAGGTCTCTCTCCCACGGGGTTTGGGAGCAGAGAGCTGCTGCGGGCCGGGATCCGCGGGTGTCTTTCTTTATTTCTTTCTTGACCCAGTCATCATTGAGTAGAGTGTTGGTCAGCTTCCGTGTATTTGTGGATTTTCTGTTCTTTTTGTTATTATTGAAGACCAGTCTTAGTCTGTGATGATCTGATACGGTGCAAGGAATTATTTCAATCTTCTTTTATCTGTTGAGACATGATTTGTGACCAATTATATGGTTGATTTTTGAAAAGGTACTATGAGGTGCTGAGAAGAAGGTATGTTCTTTTGTTTTAGGATGAAATGTTCTATAGATATCTATTCAATCCATTTGGTTCATAACTTATGTTAGTTTCACTGTGTCTGTTTATTTCTGTTTCCATGATCTGTCCATTGTGAGAGTCTGCTGTTAAAATCTGCTACTATTATTGTGTAAGGTTCAATGTATGCTTTGAGCTTCAGTAATGTTTGTTTTACAAATGTGGTGCCATAACATTTAGAGCACAGATGTTTGAAATTGAGAGTTCCTCTTGGTGGATTTTTTTCTTTGATGAGTATAGAG
This sequence comes from Rattus norvegicus, assembly GCF_021556685.1. Classification (NCBI taxonomy): domain Eukaryota; kingdom Metazoa; phylum Chordata; class Mammalia; order Rodentia; family Muridae; genus Rattus; species Rattus norvegicus. The sequence continues at coordinate 18,702,340 of NC_141538.1, read as the reverse complement.
TGTCCTTCCCCATCTCTTTTTATAACTTTTAGTTGAAAGTCTGTTTTATTGGATATTAGAAAGGGTACTCCAGCACCTACTTAAAAGGCAGATTTTATCACACACATTTTAGCTGGTACTGTGGAAAGCAGCCACCCAAATCTCACACCTTTCTGGTCAGACAGTCTCTTGGGCTTGCTGACAATGTCTAAAAGGATATAGGTAAGGGGTACTGGAGAGGTAGTTCAACAGTTAAAGGCATTGTTTGCTCTTTGAGGAGACCTGGTTTGACTACCAGCACCTACATGGTTACTCACAACTGTCTATAACTCCATTCTCAGGGGATCTAGCACCATCATGTCACCTCTGTAGGCATTGTGTGCACTTGGTATTCAGATATTCTTGCAGGAAAAATGCTCACACACAAAATAAGTATAAAGGTTGAAATGTTTAAAGATAGGATGGAGAATAATACTGGATGACACTAATATCAACGTCTGACCCTTCACATTCATATGCACAAACCTGCATGTGCAGGCACATGTGTACACAAAACTACACATACGGAGACAGAGAGAGAGAGAGAGAGAGAGAGAGAGAGAGAGAGAGAGAGAATATGAAGAGGACATAGCTGTGTGTGTACTTCAGAGGCAGAGCACTTGCCTGGCACATGCATATCCTGAGTTTGAGCTAGAGCACAGGAAGAACACTTAGCTCTAACTTCCCTCACAAGCATCTTAGCATCTCAGGATGATGCCTTCTGAAAGTGTAATTCTAAAGTGCATCCCAAGAATGTATCTGGTAGAGGATATTAGCAGGAAAAGGTGACCTTTTATGTAGATCAGTTCAATACTCTGTCTCTGAGGCATTATGTCAGAGTCATGACTAATACAACTAATTAAACTGTTGTTCATAAAATTAAGAAAAAAATCTTAAAACTTTGAAATAAAGTCTTGATTCGGTGCTTCATATATCCCAATTCTAACAACAAAGGCTCAAATCAAGTTTCATAGGTGATTAATTAATCAAACCCATTGTGGACAACACTGGTGTGTGTGTGAATAATCCTCTTTGCAGTACTTGCTCAAGTTGGACCTCTCCTTCTGCTGCCCTCAATTCATTCTGTCTGTCTCAAATGTTGACTGCATTAGCAATAACCTCAGAGTAAACAAAATATGTCAGTGTCACTTTTTTAAAAAGGAATTAAAAGCACTTCCTCTTGGAGTAAATTAACCAAGAATTAGCCCAGGTTTGAATTCTATCCTCTCCCTTTTCTTGTGTCTTTCATTGTTACCTGTCTTTAATCATTCTGTTGTGTGAATCTGGAAGAATGCTATCATGTAAGATAGAATTCAGAGAATGATTTCTGAGTTACATGAGTCTCTGTCTCTGTCTCTGTCATCTCTGTCTCTCTCTCTGTCTCTCTCTCTCTCTGTATGTGTGTGTGTGTGTGTGTATGTGTGTGTGTAAAGCAAAGGACTTTTCTCTGTAGTTACTGGACTACTGGACTACATAGAAAGAATCAAATGGGAAAGGAATGAAAATTACTTTTACAGAAATATTTAACAGAATTTTACAAGGGATTAAATCTCTAACTCCAAGTGACCCAGTTAACAAACAAATGTTATCAAGTAATATTGGTATACTATTCAAACATTTATAGTATATAATTGTTTTAATGCTGCTTTTTAACCTGGTTTTTGTTTGTTATTTTGTTTTATTTTATTCAAAATAGTTTTCACACAACATTTTCTGATTACAGTTTCCCTCCCTCAACTCCTCCCAGAGTCTTCCTACATCCTGCCATCTGAATCTATAACCTTTCTTTTTCTCATTAGAAAATAAGCAGGCAACTAAAAGCTAATAGTAAAATAAAAACAAAGAAACAGAAGAAAAAGAGCCCAAGGAAAAGCACAAGAAACACATTCAGACTTCTGTTGTTTTCGACAAAAGACGATCACAACCCATTCACAAACGCACATACATTGTTCTCTGGGACAGGGGCAAACATAACTAAATTATAGCTGTGCTTTAGTTTAGGTTGTAAAATTGATTACAAGGAAAATCCAAGGTTATTTGTTACAATATTATCTTAAAGGCAAATAGGGACAACACAGTAGACTATAGAGTCCTAAGTCTTCAGTGTATCTCAGGGTGTATTGTTAACTTTGGTTGTGAGTCCAGCAAAAAATTCAGTCTCTTTGAATTGAGAGGTATTTTTGATAATACTGTGCTAACCTCTTGGCCTGTTCTTTCGTTCTGAATCATGGAGGCAGAGAAAATGGCTAGAGAAATAGAAGTACCCTGGTATAGTTCACTTCACTCTGGGACCAGTCTGGAGCTTTTTCCAAAACTTTAAACAAGTATTCAGTTCCACAGAAAGCTCAGAAGAGGGGTCCACCTGTGCCTATATTCTCAAATACTGCCTAATTCCCATATAGTGCCTAGTTCTCATATAGTGCCTATAGTCACATAGAGTTCATCTCAAATAATTTTGGAGCTAGAAAATGGAGGAAGCACAGCCTATGAACCCTATTTCACAATTGGGATATTCATACAAGATTTGTCTTCTGAATATGCTTGTTTTATTCACACAAACATTCTTTATGATACCATATTAATATAAGTTAAACAGGTATCTGATTAAGTGGACAACATTTGTTTAGGCAGAAATGCCACTCTTGTTATGGGACACCTGAAGGGAAAAATTTCCAAGATGACTAGACAAGTCAAAACAGCCAGCATTGCTTACAGAAGCAAAAGCATAGCAGTTAAGTGGTCAGGAAATCAGCTTTTAGGTTAGGGTCACATTGTATAGGAATTTATGACTGGTTGTGAGACCAGTTTATCCTAGGAATTTGTGGCTCGTCTAAGTGACCAGAGATCAATTTTATCCAAAGTAGTTTTAGCTATGAAAGTATTCTTGGGAATGCTTTCACAAGATGATATTTATAGTTCAGTAAGTCATTGCACTGGAGGATCAAAGAGGGGAACCTTCTTCAGGGATGATACTTCTGAAGCTGGAAGGCTCACCCCATGTTTGCAGAAGTCTTTCAGCTGTGGCAGACTGGGAGAAAGGCACTGAAGGTGGTCCAGGAAGTCCTTGAGAGTTCTGGACAAGACACACAAGCCTTTGTGAGCCCAGTGACAGTAGCAGAAGCTCAAGTCACTGAGGCTGGAGCCACACACACTCTCAATTCCTCTTGCAATGGCTATAAACACAGAGGCTAGAAAAGTTCTGTCTTAGGAGCACTGTTCTACAATCCCATTCACCATTCCTAACATTCCCAATTTTGAATCACTAAGCAGTAGCTTTGTGTTCTTAGGCCTCCTAGGTTAGGACTGTTCACTAGTACATCAACGCCATCTTGGGGTTAATTTTGTAGCAGATCAAGGCCTGCCTTGGGCTAGGCTCACAGCTGAGTTGCCAGGTAGCCTGACTGGAGATTGGTGCTGAGGTCTACTTCTTGTCAGAGCTCCCTCATAGCAAGCTCAGGAATCATATTATTTCAAGTCATACAAAATGGCTTTTGAGTGAAGCAACATGGTTTCTGAGTCACACCACTTTTTTTTTTTTTTTTTTTTTTTTGCTTAGTGATTCTTTTTTTTTTTTTTTTTTTTTTTTTTTTTTTTTTTTTATTAACTTGAGTATTTCTTATATACATTTCAAGTGTTATTCCCTTTCCCGGTTTCCGGACAAACATCACCCTCCCCCCTCCCCTTCCTTATGGCTGTTCCCCTCCCAAACCTCCCCCCATTGCCACCCTCCCCGCATAGTCTAGTTCACTGGGGGTTCAGTCTTAGCAGGACCCAGGGCTTCCCCTTCCACTGGTGCTCTTACTAGGATATTCATTGCTACCTATGGGGACAGAGTCCAGGGTCAGTCCATGTATAGTCTTTACACACCACTTTTTTTAAAAGTTATGTTCCTAACATTGGTAAGAGTATAAAAACTACTAATAAAATTAGACAATATAGGGGGAAGAGTGGCAATTTCATTAAAAGTTGCTCAATGTCACATGATATTTTTATTGCCTGTGAGAATTGTTATATCCTTAGATGTTGTAGATTATCTGCTGTATAGTAAATTAGTAGCCAATTTCATTTCCTGGAAAATATCACCAGAAAGCCAGCAACAGTATCCTGTTTTCAGTTAGTATCCAGTGTAGAAATAAAGTTAGTATCCAGTGTAGAACTCAATGTGTTTTATATTCCTTCTTGGGGTAGTAGTCTTATGGAATGTTTTCTACCAACTTAAGCAAAATATAACAATGTTCTAACTTGGGCTACAAATGTCTTCCAAAGGCCCTATGTTAGAGTCGGGGTCCCTAGCATACCTGTCACTACTGAAAAATGGTGGAAATTTCGAGAGGCCTACTGAAATGAGGGGGAGCTTTAAAGTGGCCTCCAGGACCCAAACCCCTTTGACACTCTTTTTTCCCATGCCTAGCATAAATGACTTATTTGACCAATGCTGTCTGGGAAGTGCTGCCTTCTGGCAGGACTGGAATCAAGGGTGTCAGCAAGAGTGTCATTTGACTATTGTCAAATTGTGAGCACAAATAAACCTTCCTCCTCTCAGGTGGACTGTCTCCAGTATGAATTGTAGGTACAGTCAAGCACAAATAGATATGTTAAAACACTGTCAGAAAAAAAAAATCATGCACTTGATTCTAAAAATATAATTTTATTTTATACTCATTATAACCAAGTTTGTAGCTTGGAATATATACTTTTTTCAAAAATGTTCTAATTTTCAAAATAATTTCTAATAGTGGAAATAATAAAATAACGATTAAAAACCTGACAAATGGAATGAACTAGAAAATATCATCCTGAGTGAGGTAACCCAATCACAGAAAAACTCACTTGGTATGCACTCATTGATAAATGGATATTAGCCCAAAAGCTCGAATTACCCAAGATGCAGTCCACAGACCACAGGAAGCTCAAGAAGGGTGACGAAAATGTGGATGCTCCCACTCCTTCTTGAAAGGGGAACAAAATATCCATAGGAGGGGATATGGAAGAAAAGTTTAGAGCAGTGACTGAAGAAATGGCCATTCAGAGCCTGCCTCACATGTGGCCCATAAATATACAGCCACCAAAACTAGATAAGATTGATGAAGCTAAAAAATGCATGCTGAAAGGGACCAGATATAGATCTCTTCTGAGAGACACATCCAGAGCATGTCCAACACAGAGGTCAATGTTAGCAACAAATCACTGAACTGAGAACAGGGCCCTCTTTGGGGTAATTAGAGGAAGGATTCAAAGAGCTGAAGGGGCTTGGGACCCCATAAGAACAACAATGCCAAACAATCAGAGCTTCCAGGGACTAAACCACTACTGAAAGACTGACCCTGGACTCCAACTGCATATGTAGCAGAGGATGGCCTTGTTAGGGCACCAGTTGAAGAGGCAGCCCTAGATCCCGACAATGTTGAACCCCCAGTGCATGGGAATGTCAGGGTTGAGGGAGCTGTAAGGGAGGTGGATGGGGGGAACACCCGTATGGGGGAGGGGGTGGGGATGCAGGCTTATGGACAGGAAACCAACTGGGAAAGGGAATAACATTTGAAATGTAAGTAAAGAAATATATCTAATAAAAAATTAAAAAAAATAACGATTAAAACCTGAATGTATGGCATCCCTTTTCGAGAAACCTAGATTTAAATGTTAGGATGCTGGCAACTGCTAGTTAACAGGCAACTGTTACCTAAACATTCTTACAAAGACTTTTAGTTGTTAGGGAAATCACAAACAGAATCTGTGTGGCAAGCTATTTTAAACATTTTTCCTTTGCTATCTATACTACTATTTTAAAGTATTAGATTCAGTGAATCCACTTACTAAAACTTTGATTTTTCAACTTTGGATTTCATAATGGAGTTGTGAACCATCAGGCAATCCATGGACAGCTGAAAGTGACTCCATGACAATCAGGCATCTTCTCAGTCAGCTTTCAAGGGACAGGAGACAAGGCAAGGTCATCTCTAGTTGCCCAAGAGGCAGCACATTGCTGCTCCTGTCACAAGTTCCTTTGAGCATGAGCCATGGTCCTGGTAAAAGTCAAGTTCTCCCTCCCCCGCCCCCTTTCTTCCTTCCTCTCTCTATCAGAGGGTGCTTCTGTGCCCCTTCCCCTTTAATAAAAAGCCTCTCACATGAGACCTATAGCAATGGTGTGATTTTCTCAGGATGATCACCTAGTCCCATCAGGAGCCAAGTGAAAGGAACATGACCCCAAGGGAAACACTGGCAGACAACACACCTTTTCTCTTGAACATAAACATGAATAGCTTCCTGGTCACTGAACACTTATGTGAGTAGAACTTTGTTCCAGGATTCATTTTAAAATGAAGTTTTCTTGGTATCTTGGTTTGGCATCCTGAAAGAGGTACAAAGCTTTCTATGTTCTTCGTTCCTCAGTCATGATTATCATGGAAGAATATTTACACTGGAGTGAACATACCACACACAATCCTGAGAACCACTCACAAACAACTGTGCTAAACCAGCACATCTAGGAGTCCTTGAAGCAGACCATAACTGATTTTACCTTGACTGATCACATATTAACCAGAGCTGTATTCTGCTCATATATGTAGCTGAGATAGGAAATGCAACAATACAGAAGTCAGAAGTCAGGACAGTTGAAGAATCAAGTATCCTTCGGTAAGACCGAGACACTTTTAAAAACAGGACAGTACCTAACATGCGACTCTAGGGAAGAAGCTAGGAGACAGATTGCAATAGCATGTACTAAGTGGTATTCCACAATAAATGACAGGAAAACAGAAACAGCCAATTTGAAAGCACAACTGTAGGAAAATGGTAAGACTTTACATAAATTTATTTTTATCTACTAAATATGTTAATGTTTTAATTGGCAAGTGATACAATTAAGAGGGTCTAAGTAAGACATTTTCATACCTATGTGTCATTCTTCTCTAGTTATACACTTCCTTCTGTTGACCACTCCCATCTGTCTACCCCTCACCACTTGTTCCCTTTCTTCACCCAAATACTCCCCCTCTGTCTCCAAGAACATACACTTATAGAGTGACATTTAAATCTAGATTTTGCAAATGAGAGAACACCTAATATTTGCCTTTTTCAATCTCACCTGCCTCTCATAGCAGTCTATTTACTTTCCCATGGATGCGATAATTTCATTTTTCTTTTTAGCTAAAAAGAACTAAAGTGTGTGTGTGTGTGTGTGTGTGTGTGTGTGTGTGTGTGTGTGTGTGTGTGTTATTTGTTATATTCATTCGTCTGTTGATGAGCATCCAAGCTTGTTCCTTATTTTGGTTGTTATGGATAGAGCTGAAGTAAGTATGGTTAAGCATGTATCTCTTTAGTATACTGACTGGTAGTCCTTTCGGTATATTCCCAAGTGTAGAATGTCTGGTCACGTAGGATTCTAGTTCTAAACTTTTTAGGAGCCTCTATACTGATATCCACAGTGTGCAATGCTATGAGTAATATGAAATTGTTCCTCTGCATATTCTTGCCAGCATTTGCTGTCTCTTGATGACTGACATGCAACTCAGATGAGATGAACTTTAAATTTAGTTTTAATGTTCACTTTCTTGATTACTAGGGATGTTGAGATTTTCCATATACTTATTGTATTCAGAACTGTGTATCTAAAGCATTTATCCATTTACTAATGAATGATTTTCTTTTGGTGTTTAATTTTTTAAAGTTCTTTAGATTCTCAGTATTAATTCCTATCAAGTGCATAGCTAACAAAGATTTTCTCCTCTTCTATGGACTGTCTCTTAAATCAATGTATTATTTCCTTTGCTTCAGAGGAACATTTGAATTTCATGCTATTCTTTTATCAAATTTCTGGATTTATCTCTTGAGCTCTCAGAGTTCATAGCGCCAAGTCTTTCTCAATGTCTCCACATTGAAGTGATAGCTCTCTCTAGTGATTTCAGAGTTTCAGCTCTGGAATAAAGTTTCTGATTCAACTCAGATTGAATTCGTAACAAGGTGAGAGAGAGATGTACTTCAAGTCCTCCACATGTGAATGCATAGTAATTGCCTGAGCATTGTCCTCCCTGTTCAGGGTTGTTTTGGCTGTTAGGGGCCTTCTGTGGCTCCATCTTAAATTTAGAAAGTGGTTTTAGGTTTTGATTTTGGTTTATATTTCAGTGAAGAATGAGATGAGGATTTTGGTTGAGATTACATTGAACCTGTAAATATCTTTTTGTAGAATGGTCATTTTCACAATCTTAACTCCATGAGAATTTGTTTGCATATAGTTTTGAGAAGTTAACTGGCACAATTTTTAAGATCCTTAATGCCATCCACAAATGGGGATAACTTGACTTCACTCCCTGTTTGTATTCCTTTAATTTCCTTCTCTTGCCTTATTGCTCCAGCTCAAATACAATATTGAAAAGGAGTTGAGATAGTGAACACCCTGTCTCATTCCTGACTTTTGTGGGGTTATTTCAAGTTTTCCTCCATTTTTGATGATGTTGCCTTGGGCTTCTCATACATTATGTTGAGCTATATTTCTACTAACCCTACATTCTCTAGGACTTTAATTGTCAAAGTGTATTAGACTTTGTCAAAGGCTTTTTCTGTGACTATGGAGATGCTCCTATGATTTCTATCAAGTCTATTTATGGGGATACATAGATAGATACATAGGTAGATACATAGATAGATACATAGATAGATAGATAGATAGATAGATAGATAGATACATAGATACATAGATAGATACATAGATAGATACATAGATAAATACATAGATAGATACATAGATAGATAGATAGATAGATAGATACATAGATAGATACATAGATAGATACATAGATAGATAGATAGATACATAGATAGATAGATAGATGATAGATAGATAGATAGATAGATAGATAGATAGATAGATAGATAGATAGATAGATACATAGATAGATACATAGATAGATACATAGATAGATACATAGATAGATACATAGATAGATAGATAGATAGATAGATAGATAGATACATAGATAGATAGATAGATAGATAGATAGATAGATAGATAGATAGATAGATAGATAGATTGATTGATAAAAAATAAATTCATTGGCAAATGTATGTTGAATCATCCCTGCATTTCAGGGGTAAGACCAACATAGTCATAGTGAATATTTCTGACATACACCTGTAATCTATTTGCAAGTAATTTACTGAGTATTTTTGAACCTATGTTCATCAGAAATATTGGTCAATAGTTTCCTTTCTTCCTTTATTCTGGGAGTGCTTCATGTCTTGTTTTTATGTATTTTTGTTTGTTTGTTTGTCTGTCTGTTTTAATAGTTTAAGCTCTTCTTTGAAAGTCTAGTGGAATGCTGCTGTGAATCTATCTAGCCCTGAACTTTTTCTATCTCAAAGGATTTTTAATTACTATTTCAATCTCCTAATTTGCTGTGGGTCTGATTATGTTGATGACTTCTTTCTGGTTTAATTTCCGTGGTTTAGCTTAATCTAGACATTCATCTATTTTTTGTAAGGGTCTGAAAATCACTGAAGGACGACCCTAGACTCAGTATGCAAAGACAAAGAGCATCTATTCTGCAGAAACATCCAGCATGTGAGAGTCAACCATTCTTTGAAATGGCAAGCCCAGACAAAGGCCTGCAGGGCTTCTTAAAGAGAAATTAGGGGAATTTTCTAAAAAGATTAGGTAATCTAAAATTTCCTTAGTGGTCTGCATTCCTATGTCATGAACATTTAATCACGGGATGAGATAGGACTGTCCAGCACAAGATGACCCAACCTGAGATAAGGTATTTCCCCATTTCTGTGGTTATCCCCAGCCTGTTCTTTGGGATGGGGTTTTATGACATTGTTCCTAGACTTCATGGTCTGTTACTGGAGCTGGAGCCTTATGACCTTTTCAAAATCAGGCCTGGTCCTTAAATGGAGACAAATGGGGTTTATATCATCCTTTCACTTTTATGTTTGCCAGATTAATAAAGTACAGGTTTTAAAAATATACTTTTATAGTGTTCTGAATGTCTTTGGTGTCTGGTGTAATGTTACCCTCTTCATTTCTAATTCTTTTAATTTGGATCCTCTCTTTTTTCTGGTTAGTTGGGACAACAGTCTATCAATCTTTTTTTATTTTTTTTTTTATTTTTTTATTTTTTTTTATTTTTTTTTTATTAACTTGAGTATTTCTTATTTACATTTCGAATGTTATTCCCTTTCCCGGTTTCCGGGCAAACATCCCCCTCCCCCCTCCCCTTCTATATGGGTGTTCCCCTCCCCACCCTCCCCCCATTACCGCCCTCCCCCAAACAATCACGTTCACTGGGGATTCAGTCTTAGCAGGACCCAGGGCTTCCCCTTCCACTGGTGCCCTTACTAGGATATTCATTGCTACCTATGAGGTCAGAGTCCAGGGTCAATCCATGTATAGTCTTTGGGTAGTGGCTTAGTCCCTGGAAGCTCTGGTTGCTCTATCAATCTTTTTTATCTTCTCAAAGCACCAGCTCTTCGATTCTTAAGCCTTTACATTGCTTTTAGTTCACTGATCTCTGTTCTGATTATTTGTTTGTTTGTTTGTTTGTTTGTATTACCAATGACTGAATTTGGATTTGGTTTGTTCTTATTTTTTAAAATTTTGAGTTGCATCGTGAGGTCATTTGTTTTTGCATTTTCTTCCTGATATAAGTACTTATAGTTGTAAATTTCACCAATGAGACTTCTTTCAGTGTGTCCCAGAGGTTTTGTTGTATTGTGTTTTCAATTATGTTTAGTTCCAGGAATTTTTGTTTGCTTCTATCTTGCTTGATTTCTTATTTATCATATCTATCAGTCAGTAATGAGGTATTTAATCTTCATGATTTTGTGTATTTACTAGAGATTTGATTTGTTTTCTGTCAATTTTCAGTTTTATTATATTGTGGAAAATGTGATACAAGGAGTTTTTTCAATCTCTTTTAATTTGTAAAGATTTGTTTTCTGTCCCAGGATGTCATCTATTTTAGAAAAACTTCTATATACTGCTCAACAGAATGTATATTCTTTGGTATTTGAGTGGATTCTGTAGATATCTGTTAGGTCCATTTGTTGTATGATGTGATTTATTCTGATGTTTCTTTGTTTATTTTGTGGGCATATGACCTGCCAATTGGAGAAAGTGGGGTACTGAAAATACCTGTTAATGGACTTATGTTGATCTGTGTATTAAAAACCATTAGCAGGTTTTTGTCTCTTTTGTTTTGTTTTGTGTTTTGTGTTTTGGTGGTGGTGGTAGTGGTGGTGATTTTTGGGTTTTGTTTTTGTTTTTATGAAATTGAGTACCCCAGACGTGGGGTATATATATATTTGTGTGTGTGTGTGTGTGTGTGTGTGTGTGTGTGTGTGTGTTTCAGATAGTACTGTCATTTTTGGTTAATTGTTCCATTGAATAGAATTAACTCTTTATCTCTTCTGATTAGTTTTAATCTAAGTCCTTTTTTCATGTATCAGGATAGTCATGCCTGCTTGCTTCCTGTCCTATTTGACTGTACTTTTGTTTAACCATATACTTTATGGCAGTGCTTCTTTTTAAAACTAAGTTTTATTTCTTGTAGACAAAAGATAAATGGATTTTAATCCTTGACCTATTCAGTCATCCTGCTTCTTTAGGGGATTTGAGACATTGATACTTAATGATATTATAATAATATCTGGTAATAATGATCATCACTGACCTTCACGGACCTATGTAGATGTCTTCAAGACCTTGGATCTGAGGACCTTAGAAAATTAGGCAGACTACAGTCTAGTGTTGTAGACAATTTTTCTTCAGTTTCAGTGCACTTTTATACATGAATGCAAAAAAGAAAGCAATGATTCAAGCAAGGTTGTTTGAATTCAGAACCACATAATGAGAAAAACATGTAAATAAACACCAGTAAGCACATACTAAATATTAACCAAGAATACCTTTCCCAGAACATTCTCAGGACAGACCAGTTTAAACACAATTGCCTAGCACTTATGAAGATTAGATCTTGGAAAGCATGAAAGCAAGGCAAAAGGCCCTATCATATCCACAATAATTTGTGGTGGCAATGCAGCATCTACAGAGAATAGCATATGAGTATGAGTACTTCACTGATGCAAGATCCATGGAAACCCCTTCCCACATGGTAAGGACCTCAAGCACTCCTTGTCTTTGCTATACAGTTTATACTCACAGCAACGGGTTCACTTTGTCACTCATGGGCAAGACTGAGAACACACAGGTTGAAAGCCCTGTGGATGATTCTATAGTTTTCTTAATATGCTTTAGAGGAGTAAACCCTTCATCTCCTCTTTCTTCCTCTATTGATTCCCCAGATGTGACCATTAATACTGGATATTTTGGGACATGAAATCATGTCCCATGAGAAGCATCTGCAGTCATGCTGAATAAGCCTGTGGCAGTTGTGGAGAGCAGTAAGTCCTGTTTGCATAATTGTTCTGAGGAATATATATCTGATCAACAGACACTTAAAATGTGGAAGCTATGTCTAATCAACAGAGACTTAGAGAAGCTGTGTCTGATCAATGGAGACTTAAAAAAAAGTTTCTCCAAAAGACAGTACTAGGAATCAATAAGTGTATAACAGCAAAGGTCACTTTGTACAATGATCATGTCTCTTTCTGTGATTAAAAATGTTTTATGACATATGTGTACTGATGACTGGACTTAACATGTTCAATCATTCTCTCACCTTGCATAACTATGTAATCATGTTTTCTACCCATGTCTACAGGAAATGCCAGGCTAGACATCTATTTTTGGTTTGCTGAAATTGTGTTATATAATGCAAAATATGGATGGTGATTGATCTAGTAGGAGAGGGGAAGGAGGAAGGGAAATTATTGGGGGAAGTTACTGGAGCAAGAAATCACATCCAAGAACAATTCAGGGAACAAAATGTACCTGAAGTAAAGGCCTTACTCCACCCCATCCCCCCAGAGCCTCTCTTGCAGTTCCCCAAGGCATTGTTCACCATAGTCTTTTTTTTTTTTGGCCATATTCAACAGTCAGTTCTTAGTTTGTTATTGAATTGTTATTTGTGTTCTCAGTGGTACTTTGCCCTTTGGTAATTATACCTTTTAATTTATTTTCACAGTCTCTCTGCTATGCCCATACCCCTCTTGACCTTAAAAATATTCTTTCCTGTACTTTCTTTAGGTTTAGTTAGTAGTGTAGAAAAAAATTTAAGCTATTTATGTCATTGAAAGGTTTTCTTTCTCCTTCAATTATGGCGGGTGGTTTGGGAATTGTATTAGTCCTGGATGCCCTTCATGGTCTTTTTAGGAGTGACAATCCTTGCTCATGGCTTTTCTGACATTCAAAATTTCCATTGAAATTATTATTTTGATTTTTTCATATATGTGAAATGTTCATATATATGAGTAACAAGATAATATATTTATATATTATATAAGTTGTGATTTGTAGTTTTCAAAATACTTTGTTATATATGTTTAGTGTATTAACTATGATATGCTATAGGGGTTGGTCTTCTTTTCTTCATCTAGTTGGTGCTCTGTGTCCTTCTTTGTTTGAGTGTTGTTCCTTAGTTTGGGAAAGTTTTCTTCTGTGATCTTGTTTAAGGGATGGTCTATACCATTGGCTTGGCATACTTCTCCCTCATCTGTGATTATAATTTTTGTTTAGTTTTGCTTTATGATCCATATTTTCTGTATATTTCTTTCCTATTTTCTTAATTTTCATATTCCTTGCTTACTTGGTCTAGATCCTCTACTTTATCTGCAAGTCCTGACATTTTATCTTCTAATTGAGTCATTATTCTTGTAAGGCTTTCCTTTGAGCTTTCTAGTTGTTATTCAGTTTTTCAATACCATCTTCATCTCAGCTTGCAACTTCTTCAATGTTTCTATCTTCTTTTTTATATCAGTTACTGTCAGTTTTACTTCAGCACAACAATAATAATGTGGATTTTTCCCCATAATTTATTTACCTATTCACTTTATATCCCAATCACAGCCCCACCTCCTCATCTCCTCAAAGTCCCATCCTCACACCCCACCTACTTCCCATTCCTCCCTCCTATTCTCAGGGTGGTGTGTACCAACCCACCCTGGCACAGCAACTCACGGTAATACTTGGCACATCCTCTCCCACTGAGATGAGACAAGGCAGGGGAAATTCCATTCTCAATCCTGGATTGTCTTCATCATTTCCATCAGCCATGTTTGTGTGTTCTTGGGTATTATTCAGGCATTTATTCTCCTTAAGATTCTCCTTAATTTCATTGAGCTGTTTGAGTGTGTGTGTGTGTGTGTGTGTGTGTGTGTGTGTGTGTGTGTGCACGTGCACACCTTCTTTAAACTTCTGGTGTTCTTTGATGAAGTTTATGATTGTGCTTATAAATTTTGTGTTCTGGTGCTCATCTAAGTAATTGACACTGACAAATTTTTATCCAGGACTGATAAGTTTTGGAGAGATAATACTGGATTGATCTTTAATATGGTTGCTATTTTTGCAATAATATCTAGGTATATAAAGTTCTTTTTTAGTCCTAAGTCTGAAATGGACAGAGCAGATTGGAGTAAAAGAGAGAATGTACACTTGCCTGGTCTTTGAAGTTGGCTTAGGATGGAGTCAGAAGCAAAGAGCAGGCTGAAATGCTATACAGGATGAGCCCACTACCCAAGCCTGGTGTAGGTAGGTCTTGCTAGGTGGAGGTGGCATGTAAGAGGCTTGTGGGTCAGGAGAGGTAGGGTACTAGGAGAAGCATTGTGATTGGTTGTAGCCTAGGACATACCAAAGTAATTAAAATAGATGTTGGTACCAGTGAGTGGGATGTTTCTGTGACAGGCCTGAGCATGTTGTGTTTTGAAGGAATGTGAAAGACTTTGAAGCTTAGGACTAAGAAATCAGTTGAATTCAGTAAGCAGGGGTTTACAGGCCATCATAATACTAACCTAGGAGACAATAGCGCAGAAGAGAAAAAAGTGTTGCACTCAACAAAGCTGGAAAGGTAGAACCCCTTATCATCAGACATAAAGATACTGGATTTGGAGTTTGCCCTGCTGAGTTTTGTTCAGGCTTTCATCCAATGTTTCCTTACTAGGTTTTCTTTATTCTTGTTTGGGATGGTAATGTATATTCTGTGCCATTGTGCCTTGGATGTATATGATTTGCTATTTTTATCCTACAGACGGTTATAGTAAAGATTTTCTTGAGTCTCAGAAAAAACTTCATACTTAGAAAGAGGTGATGGAATGCTGGGGTACATTGTGTGAAGGAGTGTCTCTGTATTTTCAATTATTACTTCCATACTAGATGAGAGATAAGTGCTGGCAGGATCTTGGTATTGTTATTTCTATGGTCCATCACTGGTCTGATATTTTGTAAATATTCATTCTTTCTCATTAGCCTTGTGGCAACCTAGAATTATATTTGATTGGCTGTAATAAGAGCTGAGAGTCAATAGCTCAACAGAAAATGGAGGGCAGAACTTCATAGTGGGGTGCATGCTAGGGATGAAATGAGACTCAGGAGATTCACCTGCAGACATGGAGGGGAAGACATAAACCAGAGTGGATCAGATAGGTAGAGCTAACCACCTGGCAGGATGTAGTTCCAGGATTAGTTAGGTTAAGCTAGATAGCTGGCTGGGAGACTGCTCTAGTTAAAAGGCCCGGGCTTTAAAATATTAAAAAGCCTCTGTGTCATTGTTTACATCTCTGTCAAGTCTGAGATGTTCCCACAACAATGGAAGTACCATTTAGGCCTCGAAAACTAGCATGTAGGAAGCAACGTGGACCAAAGCAAGAGCAAAGACCTAATCCCTTGAAGTCCATAGGTCTGGGGAAGTCCCTATATGAGTTAACTTTGCTTTTTGGCTTCTGTAGTTCTGCTTCTGGGTAACTGTTCTTGCTAACTAAGGTGTTTCAACCCAAAATATTTTGCTTCAAAGGTCACCCTGAGAAAGTCTCAGAAGTGTACTGGGTTCTCAAATATCCAGTATAGCCACTGAATGGCTAAAAACAACTTTCTATTGGCTTAAATTCATGTCCAAGTAGTCTTCTCTGGCAGATATTCACAACTTTTGGATGGGTTCAGATTTTGTTAAGTAGATGTGTCATTTGGGGAAAGCTTTGAGGTTTCAAAAGCCCACACCATCCCATTTAACCATCACTGCCTTCCATTTGCACTATTTATCAAGATGTATCTCTTAGCTACTGCTCAAATCCCATGCCTCCTTATCTCTTGGCATACTCACTTACTCAATTACCATAATAATCATGGATCATAAACATGAATCTGTTATCCTCAATAAACTATTTTTTATGAGTTGCCTTGGTTATGGTGCTTTGTCACAGCAGTGGAAAAGTAACACGGCCTTCTGAGTGGGCTTTTAAATTATTCCTCCTGTTGAATTACCTTTGGTTGAATCCTTCTTTCAGTCAGAATGGCTATTCCCTAGTGGGAACAAATATTACCTCACCCATGTGTTTGACTACCCTCTATCTGGTCACTTTGCAAGATGAAATCCATCACTCCTGTCAGTCAGCTTTATCTCTAGAAACATCTTGTTTGATGGCTTGAATGAGAATGGTCCCCATAGATCTCAATATTTAATCACCAATGAGTGGCACCATTTGAAAGGATTAGAAGGATTAGGAGATGTGTTCTTGTTGGAGATATATCACTGGGGATGGATTTTAAGGTTCCAGAAGTTCATGTGAGGCCCAGGCTCTCTTTCTTGACCTATAGATCAGGATGTAGCACTCAGCTACTGTTCCAGCATCATATAACCCACCATGCTCCCAGTCATGAAAGCAACAGACTAAACCTCAATTAAATGTTTGGGGTTTTGGGGGATTTGTTTTGGATTTTTTTTTATTTATTTATTTTTAGAAATAAGTGCTGCCTTGATCATAGGGTCTCTTGACCAAGCAATCAAATTTATGGGTCTCTGAGGGTCATTCCCAGTCAATCCACCACAACCTTTTTGAGCCACTAAGCAAAACTCTGCATGTGAATTGCTAGAACCAATAGGTTCCAGCAATCCTGGAATAGACATGCTAACTTTCTGTAATGAAAAACATTTCTCTTTTAGGTGGTTAGAAAAAATAATTTTGATATGGACCAACATTTGTAGCTGCTTAAAATTTACTTAGATTTTATGTACTAAAGAAAGATTAAAAGCAATCAAAGCTGGATGTAGTGGCACATACCTAGAAACAGGCATTTCAAGGACAGACTGGGCTGCAAAGTGTCTTTGAGGCCAACTTGGGCTACATAAATAGACTTTGCCTCAAAAACAAACAAGGCATTGTGGTATAAACACTCAAGAGGCTGAAGTGGAAGACTTTTGAGTCCTAGACCTCCTGGTGTATACTATACATACATACATACATACATACATACATACATACATACACACACACATACTATACATACTATACATACATACATATGTACATATATACATACATATGCTATATATATGTGTATATATGTCTATATAATTATACATATGGCATATTAGTGTGTACGTATATCATACATATATATGTATATACACATGTATGACAAAACTATGGTTCAATCCCAGCACTGAGAAAGAAATACACATTAAGAAGTCTCTTTGAAACTCACTGTAAGTCCAGAAAAGCTTGCTGAGCACTGTGGGTATTCTTTTGTGTACTCACTGGTTTACTGGGGATGCTAAATATAAACTTCCATGGTCTGAGTATCTAAGGAAACATATTCTCTTAGTTCTCGATGCTTAAAGTCTAAGAATAAGCCATTAATAGAATGATTCATTTAAGAACTCTTTCCACAGCTTGCAATTTCTGCCTTCTCCCCTCTCTTTGTCCTAAAATGGTTACCTCTTGATATGTTTTATTTGTGTCCTAACATTCCCTCTCTTCAAGTTTACAGATTGGTGGGGTTAGGATTCAACCATATGTCCCCAATTCATCCTTAATCATCAATTCTTTCCAAAATGTATTGACACAAGTCTATAAATGAACTATGGGTTAAGAAGGAGGGAAGCATCAATGTTGGGGTATAAGACAGTCTTTATCTCCTAGTAGGAAGTAAGGAAAAGGAAGACCTAACATACTTATGAAGGTTATTCTACTGATTATCAGAACCTTTCCCATTGGTCTCCACTTGCTTCTATGGGACCATGGGCTCGGGACCAGGTCTTCAACATGTGTATCTTTAGGGGACACTTCAAAACTACAGCATTCATTCATTCATTAACCACTGCCAGATCTTCCAGGAGCTGCAAGTGGTGAGCAGAGTATGGGAAAAGCCCACTTGGAACTGTCAGTGGAACTAGGACCCAAAAGATGAGGCAATGTAATGCAAGGGGGTTCACATGGTAGGGGAAAGTCTCAAGGCACAAGAAGGCGTGCCTCTACACAGGATTGGAATGAAGTCAATATGATTAAAGAACAGACTTAACAATGATATATCAGCAAGAGTTGACTCAAGACAAAAGGACCAGAAAAAGATCCGTTTTCACAAAAGCTGAATATTGTATATATTCAAAACTAAGGGAACATTAGGCCAAAGCAAGATGTTCAACTTTTTAAGGGAGTAACTACTCAGACATGTGTTTGAAAGTGCATTACTGAGGTCATACTGAGAGTATAATTTATTATCAGGTAGGTGAGAGACCTAGTTTCTGGTTTTGGTTCCCACACTAACAAGTACTGTGACTTTGATCAAATGAGAGTAGAACATTACGCATATATTAGAGAAATAGAAATAAGTGTCAGTTGTAAGTGAATTAGTTTGTGAAATATTAATGCCTTTTCTCATTAGCTTAAGAGTGATGCTTTTAAGTAACATATAATTGTAGGTGATCCTGAACATGTATATAATGTCTATTAATTAAACTTGAGTAATTAGCATATCCATTACCTCACTGTCTTAGAGTTTTATTGCTATGAAAAGATTCCATGACCATGGCAACTCTTAAAGAGGAAAACAATTAATCTGAGGCTGGAGTACAGTTTGAGGGGTTCATAGTGGGAAGCACAGTGACTTGCAGGCAGATATGGTATTTAAGAAGGAGCTAAGAATACTACATCTTGTTCCACAGGCAGCAAAAGGACAGTGTGTATCAAACTGGGTGTAGTTTGAACATAAGAAACCTCAAAGCCACCTCCACAGTGACATACTTCCCCTAGCAAGGTCACACCTACTCAAATACCCTTTTTTTTTTCTCCATCTTTATTAACTTCGGTATTTCTTATTTACATTTCAATTGTTATTCCCTTTCCAGGTTTCCAGGCCAACATCCCCCTCCCCTTCTCCATAGGTGTTCCCCTCCCCATCCTCCCCCCCATTACCGTCCTCCCCCCAACAATCACGTTCACTGGGGGTTCAGTCTTGGCAGGACCAAGGGCTTCCCCTTCCACTGGTGCTCTTACTAGGCTATTCATTGTTACCTATGAGGTCAGAGTCCACGGTCACTCCATGTATAGTCTTTGGGTAGTGGCTTAGTCCCTGGAAGCTCTAATTGGTTGACATTGTTGTTCATATGGGGTAAAAGTGCCACTCCCTATGGGCAAGCATTGGAACACATTTATCTATGGGGCCCATTCCTATTGAAACCACCACACTCATGTTTCTTTCTTTTTTTTTCTTTTTTTTTTCTTTTTTTTTTGTTTGCTAACAATATTCAAAATCTTCTACCTATTTTTTAATACACAATATATTATTTTTAATACTTATGGCACCGTGAAGCAAAAATCCAGGACTCTTCAATCATCTACTGTCTTCATAACTACTTTCACTTTTCTCTCCCCAAACTCTCCTGTTTACCATTCTACTTTCCACTTACATGAAATCAACTTTTTGGTCTTTTTAAACATTGTTCCAAAAGATAAAATAATTTTTATTTTTTAATATTTTATTAATGCTTTGAGAATTTAATACAGTGTACTTTGATCACACTCACCCCCAACATTTCCTAGTTTTACTTTCTTAGTTATGGTTACTATTACTGTCTTAGTTAGGGTTACTATTGCTGGAATGAAACACTATGATCAAAAGCAACTTGGGGAGGAATGGGTTATTTGGTTTACATATTCTAAATCACAGTCAACTGAAGCAAGTAGAAACAGGAACCCAAAACTAGGCGTGAACCTGGTGGCAGGAGCTGATGGCTGAGGTCATGGAGGAGTGCTTCTGACTGCTTGCTCTCCACGGCTTCCTCAGCCTGCTTTTGCATTGAACCCAAGACCACCACAACATATTGTACACAGTGCATGCCCTTAATTCCATCACTCAGGAGACAAAGGCTGGCGTATCTCTGTGAATTTGAAATCAACCAGATCTACATAGTGAGTTCCAGGCCAGCCAGGGCTACATAATGAGACTCTGTCTCAACAAAAGAACAACAAAATAAATAAAAAAGGTCTTATTTAACAAAGTTTAATGCAAAAATAAATACATAAGTAGACACTGTTGAGTCCATTCCATACTGCATCACCCTCATAGGGGATTTTCTTTCTGCTCTGTAGGGGAAGAGCTGATACTAAAATCTGCTTCCTTAATTGGTCTTGATTGTGTCGATAAAGAAAGTGGAAGCTTATTGCTGGGTAAAGCAGAAAAGTGAAATTTCCGGGTCCCAGGAGGAAAAGCAGACCCAGGCCAGGCTTGGGAGCCAAGCATTGTTGGGGAGAATAAAGTAAAGAATGTAAAGTCTTGGGGGCACCTAGAGCCTGCAGCCTCCACCTCGGGCTGGAGCCAAGGAGGTTTGCGGGGAGCTAGCTGAAAAGCTTGGGGCAAGAGCTTCTTCGCCCAATCATTGAGTTTTAAAATAATAAAACTGTCTAGTGTTTTTCATATGCAGAGATAAGGTGGACAGGAAGAGAAAGAGAGCCGCTAGGGTGGTTGTTGGCTGCTTGTCAAACTAGACAGGAGGAACAGGCAAATTGAAAGTGAAGCCAGCAGCAACCGATCTCAGAGCTAAGCAGAGCTGGGCCCCAGGCAATGGAGCAAGCGTGTTTTTAAAATTACACACAACCCTGCAGTGTCTTCCACAAAATTCCTTGAGGCTTAAGTGTAGAGTGCTGATACAGATGTATCAATTGACGATGGACATGCCCATGGTCAGTTCTCTGAAGACTTTTCAGAGCTCTGTATATTAATACATTTTCTCTGCTGCAACACGGAGATTCTCTGATGTGAAATTGCTACTACTCTTATCTGTGGGCGTAAGGATAGAATTTAGAATGCAGTTGGGATTTATACAACTTAGGAAAGCGGTCCTATTTTTCTTTCTTCTATATCAAGTTTATTTTAGACATTGAAAAGACACAGAATCATTATTGTAAGGGTTGATTTTTAATGGGGACACCTGTGTACATTTGAGCAATTTTATCTAAATATTATTGTTACCATACGCTTTACCAAAAAGAAATGCAAGTAAATAATGCAAACTCAAACTGTTTGCCTAAATTTTTATGAGCTTCAGTCGTACAAATGTATATTATTTGACAAAGGCCAAGAGAGCAGGTTGGCATTTCGTGCATGGCTTGTTGAAACAAATGATGACATATATGCTTCAGTTTGTTCAGGGAGAGTTGAACAACTTTGAGTTGAGCAAGTTATTTCGTATCTTAAAGTTTTACTTTCATAGGAAGACAACTGAAGCTGACAGCATGAATTGAAAGTTATTAATAGTATTTAAAGCATATGGTTTACACTGAAGTATACTTAAACTCATATTTACATATGGGACAAATTTTATGCAACCCAAGATCATTTAGAAAACAGTGACTAACAGTCTTCAGGTCACTTTGTCTTTGGGTTGTTAAGATTAAAAAAAATACAAAGAAATACTCTTAAACAATAAAGTTCATGAGATCATCTGGAAGGGATGCTGAGTCATGTGTTACTTTAATGGTTGCCAGCTGCAGACAGTTCAAGGTAATGTTCTCTCACCAGGAATGCTCTGGATGGCATGGCTGCTGACCTTCTGAATAGTTCTAAATTGATCAAGAATGTATTAGTATTTTCTATACTCTTCAATTAGGTGACACATTTAAACATGCATCTTAGCATTTACTTTGGAAGCACAAATTAGGAAATCTTGTTACCTTTGTAAGTATTTAACCTTTAACGAACACATTTTGGCCTTAGCACTAGTGGGGCTGAATTGTTTAATGTTACAATTCCAGGAAAACTGAGCTCTGAATGATAACTTAATTCAAGTCAGCAAACACAGAAATAATCACCAACTATGTGGTAGCCTCTAACCCAAGTAGGTCTGTCACAACGTCCTCTTGTCCATTATAATCACCTTCTCATCATTCAAAGTTACCCTCAGCACTCGGTTACAGTCTCATAGATTTAACGTTTACCTTCATGCTTATGAGCCTTGATGTCACATGAGCATCCCTCCAAAGGCCTATGTATTATTGGCATGAGTGTCAGGGTACCATTATGTTGTAGGGTAGTAAGAACCTTTAGAATAATGGTTCTCAACCTGTGGCTTGATGCTCCTTTGGGGGCAGTCAAGTGACTCTTTCACAGGGATCACCTAAGACCATCAGAAAACACAGTTATTTACATTATGAAACATAATAATAGCAAAATTACAGTTATGAAGTAGAAATGAAAATAATTTTATGGTTAGGGAACACTGCAACATAAGGAACTGTGTAAAAGAGTTGTAGCACTAGGTCTGCTTTAGAAGGTCTAGTGGGAGGTGGTGAAGTCATCAGGAGATGGCTCTGGAGGGGCTATGGTGCTCTTCTCTCTCTTTATCTTTCTGCTTTCTGGTTCATACCATAGCAACATGCCCCTATCAATCATTATCCAGCACCCTAACAGAATCTTAAAGCAATGGTACAATTGGAACAGTTATTTTGAATTCAACTGAAAACTGAAATGAATCTACCTTTATTTGCCTCTAGTTACTTGCACTTAGTTGAGTTTTGTTTGTTTGTTTGTTTGTTTGTTTGTTTGTTTGTTGGGATGATTCAGCTTTGTTTATTTCTTTGTTCTCAATACAGTTTCTTTATGTAGCCTTAGCTGTAAACGAAGAGTCTGAAGGTACCTGGAAGAGAATGGGGGACAAGGGATGCGAAGAAGGACACCAAGACAAGAGTCTGATCAAGGCGACAATTTTATTCTTCCCCAAGGCTGAATTTATACCATAACATGGGTAACAGAGGGAGGGGGGAAATAAGAAACATTTATGCAGGCCAAGGACACAATATTCGTGTGGTCAGGGAGTAGGCTGATGTTGACAGGTTGTTAGAAAAGTCACAGGTTTGTCATATCTATTAGTCAGCAGGATGTTGGTTTTTTCAGAAAGGTTACATGTCATCACATTGGGTATCTTTATCATATGATTACTATTTTGACCACCAGATTTGTATTAGTCTTCTGCAGCTGGCTGGGGATTTTCCATGAACCCAGTCATACACCTGGCTTTTAATTGTTTTAAAAATCACAATCAAAAATGAAAAGAGAGACATAACAACAAAAACTGAGGAAATTCAAAAAAATCAACAGATCCTACTAAAAGGCCTACATGCAAAAAAAACTGGAAAATCTGGATGAAATGGACAATTTTATGGACAGATATCAAATATGAAAGTTAAATTAGGGTCAGGTAAACCATCTAAACAGTCCCATAGCTCCTAAAGAAATAGAAGCAATCATTAAAAGTCTTCCAACCAAAAAGATAAAAGGACCACATGGGTTTAGTGCTGAATTCTATCAGATCTTCATAGAAGACCTAATACCAATACTCTCCAAACTATTCCACAAAATAGAAACAGAAGGAACACTACCCAACTCCTTTTATGAAGCCACAATTATGCTTATAGCTAAACCACACAAAGACTCAACAAAGAGAACTTTAGACCAATTTTCCTGTGAATATCAATGCAAAAATACTCAATTAGATTCTCTCAAATCAAATCCAAGAATACATCAAAACAATCATCCATCACAATCAAGTAGGCTTCATCACAGGGATGCAGGAATGGTTGAGCATATGGAAATCCATCAATATAATCCACTATATAAATAAACAAAGAAAAAAACAACATGATAATCTCATTAGGTGTGAGAAAGAAATGCCAAAATTCAACACCCCTTCATGTTAAAAGCCTTGGAAAAATCAGGAATTCAAGCCCCTTACTTAAACATAGTAAAAGCAATATACAGCATACCAGTATCCAACAGCAAACTAAATGGAGAGAAACATAAAGCAATGCCACTAAAATCAGGGACTAGACAAGGCTGCCCACTCTCTCCCTACTTATTCAATGTAATACTTGAAGTCCTAGCCAGAGCAATCAGACAACAAAAAGAGGGCAAAGGGATACAAATTAGAAAGGAAGAAGTCAAAATATCACTATTTGTAGATGCTATGATAGTATAATTAAGTGACCCCAAAAATTCCAGCAGAGAACTACTAAACCTGACAAACAACTTCAGCAAAGTGGTTGGATATAAAATTAACTCAAACAAATCAGTAGCCTTCCTCTACTCAAAGGATAAACATGTTGAGAAAGAAATTAGAAAAACAATACCCTTCACAATAGTCATAAACAATGTAAAATACCTCGGTGTTACTCTAACCAAACAAGTGAAAGACATATATGATAAGAACTTCAAGTTTCTGAAGAAAGAAATTGAAGATCTCAGAAGATGGAAAGATCTCCAATGCTCAAGGATTAGCAGGATTAATATTGTAAAACTGGCCATCTTGCCAAAAGCAATCTATAGATTCAATGCAATTCACATCAAAATTACAACTCAATTCTTCATAGAGTTAGAAAGAGCAATTTGCGAATTCATTTGGAATAACACAAAACCCAGGATAGTGAAAACTATCCTCAATAATAAAAGAACTTCTGGGGGAATCAACATCCCTGACCTCAAGCAGTATTACAGAGCAATAGTCATAAAAACTGTATGGTATTGGTACAATGACAGGCAGGTAGATCAATGGAATAAAGTTGAGGACCCAGAAATGAACCCACACACCTATGGTCACTTGATCATTAACAAAGGAGCTAAGGCCATCCAGTGGAAAAAGATAGCATTTTCAAAAAATAGTGCTGGTTCAAATGGTATTTAGTATGTAGAAGAATGCAAATCAATCCCTTCTTATTGCCTTGAGACAAAGAACAATTCTTTTTTTGTTGTTTGTTTGTTTGTTTGTTTTTCTTTATTAACTTGAGTATTTCTTATTTACATTTCGATAATTATTCCCTTTCCCGGTTTCCGGGCCAACATCCCCCTAACCCCTCCCCTTCCCCTTCTATATGGGTGTTCCCCTCCCCATCCTCCCTCCATTACCGCCCCCCCCCCAACAATCACGTTCACTGGGG
This sequence comes from Rattus norvegicus, assembly GCF_021556685.1. Classification (NCBI taxonomy): domain Eukaryota; kingdom Metazoa; phylum Chordata; class Mammalia; order Rodentia; family Muridae; genus Rattus; species Rattus norvegicus. The sequence continues at coordinate 18,677,011 of NC_141538.1, read as the reverse complement.
GTTCAGTCTTAGCAGGACCAAGGGCTTCCCCTTCCACTGGTGCTCTTACTAGGATATTCATTGCTACCTATGAGGCTGGAGCCCAGGGTCAGTCCATGTATAGTCTTTGGGTAGTGGCTTAGTCCCTGGAAGCTCTGGTTGCTTGGCATTGTTGTTCATATGGGGTCTCGAGCCTCTTCAAGCTCTTCCACTCCTTTCTCTGATTCCTTCAACGGGGGTCCCGTTCTCAGTTCAGTGGTTTAATGATGGCATTCGCCTATGTATTTGCTAGATTCTGACTGTGTCTCTCAGGAGCGATCTACATCCGGCTCCTGTCGGTCTGCACTTCTTTGCTTCATCCATCTTGTCTAATTGGGTGGCTGTATATGTATGGGCCACATGTGGGGCAGGCTCTGAATGGGTGTTCCTTCTGCCTCTGTTTTAATCTTTCCCTATTCCCTGCCAAGGGTATTCTTGTTCCCCTTTTAAAGAAGGAGTGAAGCATTCGCATTTTGATCATCCATACAAAGAACAATTCTAACTTGTTCAAGAACTTCCAAATAAAATGAGATACACTGAAACTAATAGATGAGAAAGTGGGGAAGAGCCTCAAAAACATGGGTACAGGGTAGAATTTCCTGAATAGAATTCCAATGGCTTATGCTCTAAGATCAAGAATCGACAAATGGAGTGTAAAAATTGCAAAGCTTTTGTAAGGCAAAGGACACTGTCAATAGGACAAAAATAGCAACCAACAAATTGGGAATAATCTTTACCCATCCCACATCTGATACAGAGCTAATTTCCACTATATACAAAGAACTCAAGAAGTTGGACTTCAGAGAGCCAAATAACCCTATTAAAAATGGGGTACAGGGCTAAAAAAAGAATTCTCAGCTGAGGAATATCGAATGACTGAGATGTACCTAAAGAAATGCTCAACATCCTTATTCATCAGGAAAATGGAAATCCAAACAACCCTGAGATTCCTCCTCAGAGGAGTTAGAATGTCTACGATCAAAAACTCAGTGACAGCAGATGCTGGTGAGGATGTGGAAAAAGAAGAACACTCCTCCATTGCTGGTGGAATTGCAAGCTGGTACAACCATTATGGAAATCAGTCTGGAGTTTCCTCAGAAAATTGGACATATTACTACCTGAGGACCCAGCTATACCACTCCTGGGCATATACTCAAGAGATGCTCTGACATATAACAAGGACACATGCTCTACTATGTTCATAGAAGCCTTATTTATAATAATTAGAAGCTGGAAAGAACCCAGATATTCCAAAATAGAGGAATGGATACAGAAAATGTGGTACATTTACACAATGGAGTGTTACTCAGCTATTAAAAACAATGACTTCAGACCTTCAGACCTTCTTAGAAGGGGGAACAAAGTACTCATAGGAGGAACTATGGAGGCAAAATTTGGAGCAGAGACTGATAGAATGGCCACCCAGAGACTGCCTCACCTGGTGTTCCAGCCCATATAACATACAGCTACCAAACCCAGACACTATTGTGGATACCAAAAGGTGCATGCTGACAGGAACTTGATATAGCTGTCTCCTGAGAGGCTCTGCCAGAGCATGACAAATGCAGAGGCAGATACTGGCAGCCCACCATTTAACTGAGAATGGGGCAGCCAATGGAGGAGTTAGAAAAAGAATTGAAGGAGCTGAAGGGGTTTACAACCCCATAAGAACAACATTAATACCAACCAAACAGAGCTCACAGGGACTAAACGAGCATCGAAAGAATACACTTGGACAGACCCATGACTCCAGCTGCATACTTAGCAGAGGATGACCCTTGATGACCAATGAGAGGAGAATCCTTGATCCTGCCAAGGCTTGACACCCCCCGTCCCCGCCCTAATAAAGGTGAATATCAGGACGGGAGACAGGAATGGGTGGGTGGATAAGTGGAAGAACACCCTCATAGAAGAAAGGAGAAGGGGATGGAATAGAGTATTTATGGACAAGAAACAAGGAAATGGAATAACATTTGAAGTGTAAAGAAAAAAATCCATTAAAAAATTACTGATTTTGGAGATCAGATTACTAACCAGTCTGTTTTTATATGCCTTTAATTATTTAATTCCTGTACTTAAAAAATGCTTTTATACCTTTGACAATCACGTACATATATAGTTTATTAGTTCATATTTATCCTGTTACCTTTATGTATCTGCTGCCACTCCTTTGGCACTCCATTTTCTTCCTCCCAACAAGTCTCCATCTCTATTTTACTATCTTTTTTATTGACAACTGAATCTTACTGGGGTTGCTTGGCTGAGCACAGGATGATGTTTACTAAAGTGTGAATTACTTACCAGGGGCTATACCCCTGAAGAAAAATGACTCCCATCTCCCAGGAGCCATCATTTACCAGCCAGTCCTCAGCTGGGGGTGTGGCCTCACAAGCCCCTCCCACTTGTCCTGCATTCTAGATTGGCTTTATATGGTGTAGGTCTTATACAGTTAACCATAGCTGTAGTGAGTTTGTGAGTGCAATGGCCCCTGAGTCAAAAAGCCAGCATGAACTGGCTTTAATGCTGAGAACTCAATAGTCACTCTCCTCAGCACATTGAACAGTTATGAGTCTCCCCATTAGCTGCTGTGCTCAGAAAAAAAACCCTGCTTTTATCAAGGTTTAAGACAGAAGTAATCTATGAGTGTAAAGAAATATTTTGAAGGCAGTTTGACAGTAACTTCTGTTTAGCAAGGCAACAATAATTAGTTCCTCTCTAGGATGATGACTTCTCTAGGTGAATGGTTTTGACCAAGTTTTCAGCATCAAAAATTATTTTCTAGGGGTTAGGGATTTGGCTCAGTGGTAGAGCGCTTGCCTAACAACCACAAGACCCTGGGTTCGGTCCCCAGCTCCGGAAAAAAAAATTATTTTCTAATTGTGGAGCAGCCCTCAAATGCAATCAGAAAATTGTTGAGTACCACCTGACTATGAAATGCTTGCAAATACAATGTAACAAATATTTATCTTAGTTCACAGATCCAGGTTACTGACCATAGTAAGAATGGTGGCAGGAGCTTGGAGGATCTATCCAGTGACATAGTATCAGTAGTCAAGAAGCAAATAAGAATCAATGTATACATACAGTTTCTCAGCTTACTTTGTCAGTTTTATATAAGATCCCCAGACCAGGGAATGGTCCCGTCCATAATTAAGATGAGTCTTCCTGTATCAATTAGTATAATCGAGACAATCCCCACAAGCATGCTTAGAAGCCTACTTCCAGATGATTCTAAATTATGTCAGGTTGACAACACCAACTATCATATCCCATAACAGTCATTCCATTATACTATTGCATAGATCAATATTGTAGTATGCAGGGTCCACAGCTTGGTGAAATTATTAATAAATTCTCTCACCTGTGTCCAAAGAGCAGCTCTAAGATTATAAAAGTTAGGTAGCAGAGACAACTCTTCCATCTCATTTCCAGATGAATTTCTTGGTATCCTGAAGCCAAGTATGCACTATTTTCAAAAAGAAGATTGTACCTTCTGGTTCTGATGAATGATCAAGAGCAATAACAATGACCTGTAATGGGGATGGAGCCTCTGGAGCCTCCCTAATGAATAACTCACAAAGAGGTATTGTTGGTCTCAGGAATTGCCTTCAGCAGGGACACCTTTTGGTCACTGTTGCCATGGCAATGGCCATACATTCCCAGAAGACCTTTTGGCTCAATTAGCAACTCCCCCTGTGAGTAGTTATGTCATATTCCAAATAAAAGGCAGACAGCTTCTCCTCTCTCTCTCCCTCTCTCCCTCTCTCCCTCTCTCCCTCTCTCCCTCTCTCTCTCTCTCTCTCTCTCTCTCTCTCTCTCTCTCTCTCTCTCTCTTATCTCCACTCTTTCTCTTCTTTCTCTAGCCCCTTCCCCTTGTCTCATTCTCCCATTAAATCTTTCTCCATGTGGAGTCGTGTTGGTTTGGTGTGCTCTAAGCAGATGGGCACAGGCTGATATTTAACAACAGGTATCCCATAGTTGGCATTTTTGCTTATTAACTGGGATTTTTGTTTATGGAACCTATGGTTTAGGATATTCCCCCCTGAGATCTTCGATGTAAGGAACATGGTTTGGGGAGATGAGACTGTAGTTTGGATGTGGTTGGCTCTGCAAGAGTATGTGTTAGAAATTTGGTTTCTATAATGGTGCCATTGGAAAATGCTGTGTGTCCTTTCAATTAATGTGACAAAATTCTTGACATACCATACTTAACAAGAGGAAATGTTTATTTGTGTTCACGATTTCATACATTTCAGTCCATGAGCATTAGTTACTTTTCTGTTGCTGTGATAAACACCATAACTAAAAGCTACTTAAGGAACACTTAATTTTCGTTTATAATTCCAGAAGGTTCAGATGTCCATAATGGAGCAGATGGCATCCTCACTGAAACCAGAAGCTAGGAAGATCACATCCCAGTTGCACAGAGATAGCAAAAAGAACAAACTGGAAGTGGAGGTAGTCCATCACCTCACCAAACATCACCACCCACAGAGAACCAAATGTCCAAATACATGAGCCTGTGGGGGCTCAATTTTCATTCAAACCACCACATGTGATTGTTTGTCCATTTTATACCTGGGCCTAAAAGGCAATGCATTATGGTGGACAGAGTATGGCAAATGTGGTATCAAACTCCATAAATGCTAGGGAATAATGAAAGGAGTCACTGTAGCAATGTTGTTTCAAGGACAGTATCCTAGTAGTATTCTTCTACTAGACCTCACAGTATTGGCACAGACTGGGATGAGACTAACACTGTGCCTTTCAAAGGACACTTGTCCAAACTATAGAAAAGATAGTTCTCGTGTGATACCCTTTTAGTCTTGAGGAAAGGTTGATGATAAACCTGAGCCTGGTGTCACTCAGTTCTGTCTTGCCTCCTGTACATAGATGCAGTTTCTTATTTCCACGTTCTCTCCCACCATTGTCATCACCATGAACTGACGTTATTAAGAACTGGCCATCACTATGCCTTTGATCCTCCAAATGTGTGAAGAAACTGGATCATTTTTAGAGTTACTTTGTCTTTGGTATAGAGTTATGGTAAGAAAAAGATGTAACTTTTGACGCTGGACTTATAAAAAAGGGTGAAACAATATCTATCATAAGATAAACCCCAGTGTTTTTAGTGGCTTAAACTTTCCCATGATGTTTTCTGAAAACCATACATTATATAAATGAATGAATTAAAACACTGGGTCATGTTGTTTGTTTGTTTGCTTGTTCATTTGTCTGTTTTGCTGTGAACAAAAACCTGACAGAAATCACTTAAGAGAGGAAAGATTTGTATAATCTGTGGTTTCTAGGGCTTTGGTACACCATGATGAAGGTCTGGTGGAACAAAACAGTTCACATCACACTGGCCATGGAGCAAAGAGAGAGATAGAGAGAGACCAAAGAGAGTACATAACCTCCCAGAATATGTTGTTAGTGGCCTGCCTTCTCCACCTACGTCTACTTCCTAAAGCTTCAGAGCCTTCCACTTTAGGGCCATCAACTGCACACATGGCATATTCAAACATTAAACACTTCTGCCCTGTACCCAAAGTTTGATGATTAACTAACACAGATACATTTAGTCCATCTCCAAGAGACTCCAAAGTCTTGACACTTCCAGCACTGTTCAAGTACCTAAGTCCAAAGTAAAATTCCTGTTTCAAAGAAGAGCAGAAAACTAGCATACAAGGTTCATCCTGCAAGTCAGACCAAAGCAAGACCAGAATTCAATAAGGCAAACACTAAATCCTGTAGTTCACTCTGGCATCCAGGCATATAGTTACATAAAATGACAGTAGGGTGGGTATGGGCAGCCCTATCACTATGGCCTTGTCAGTTGAAACCAACCTGCCCTCTCTTGTACTCAGAAAGCAGACTGTTTCTGTAAATGCAAAGCCATCTGTGTATATACTAAGTTTCAGAACATTGAGAGTTATGCAGTGAGGCCCTGTGTCAAAAACAAATAAAAATGCTAACAGGTCATTCTCAGGCTTTTAGATCTTTAAAATTTTTTCCTACTTTATACACACACACACACACACACACACACACACACACACACACACACTGTTGCTGTCTTCAGACATACCAGAAGGAGGCCTCGTTTTAGCCACGAACACTGATATTCAATATCCGCTGTGCAGCAAGCTTTCCACACTGGCTACACCAATGTTTAACTCCTTAGAAATACCAGCTCTGTGAATACCAGTGCAAGACTTGATTAGTATTATGAGCACGTCTGTTCAGATGTTTCACGAAAGCTCTTCAGTGTGTGCTTACATGAGCAGATCATCCATGATGATGCTGTAGCTTATTTTTAGACGCTTTTCAAATTCAGTGACATCACTATTCTGACAAACCCATCACAGCTAGCCCTCTTGATCACTTTATACATCTGTGAGTCAATTACACTTATTCTTAACTTCATTAGCATGTTTGCTCAGACCAAAGGTTTAAATAGGGGCTTGCCTTGGTCTTGCTGATTCATCTGTCATTGTAAGGCTAATAATATGCACATCTTTTCAAATTACTTTCTCTCAAGTATATTTTAAAATACATTCTCTGATGATTCCTTGATCAGTGGATGAGGAATGGTAGACTGAATGTATTTATATGTACATGAAGGTTTTGTTATTTTTCTATGTTGTATACGTTTGGTTTTTCTAAAGCCCATGTTTCTAATAACTGGACGACTTTTTAAAAGTCTTCACTCTCAGTCTTACAAGACATATAATGAGCATAAAAGTTGCTGAGCTTTTGATATTCTTCCCATTCTAAATATAATTTTCCAAACTTTGTTTTTGGTCAGTCTTACATCATTCAAAGCTTCCAATGTTGTTTCAGAAAATCTTTGCTGTGCAACCATCTTATTGGAAGTGCAGATACACATGAGAACAGAATTCATTATTTTGCTGTTGTTGTTTGTTTGTTTTTCAGTGTCCTGTTTGCACTTGGAATATAGGTCAACTCCTGCTATATATTCTCATTCCTGAAAAGCGTTGTCAATTTGAGTTTATCTTCATCTTCTAGTTTCAAAACCTTTAGAAGGTACTTGCTGATACTTAGGGGTCTTTTGTTAATACTCTGGGATTACAATACTCATTTTTCAAATCCACATTTAGCTCCGAGTTATGGTCATTGGAGTATTCCATGTACTTATTCCCCTATCGTTGCATCTAAAAATAATCCTTGTGTCAAATATCTTGGCTAAAGTGGGAAAGGGAGGAGAAATTGGAGACCTACTATGTACACTGTCATCAGAGTTTAGGTGTTAGGAGTTCTTGTCAGTGCATCCTCCTATTTATTGCACTGTTTACAAAACTATGGACTTGAGTAAATTCTTCCCACAAGCCAACTCCACAGACTTAAGGACCAGATGGTCAGGTTTACTCAGAGTAATGAGATTCTACAGGTACACTTCTAGAACAAATGTTTTATATTAGGCCCTTTCACATTTCTGTAACCAAATATTTTATATAAACAAAGTAAGGGAACAAAAAGTAATTTAGTATACAATTTCAGCACTATACATGGTAGAAAAGGTGGGCAGCAGAAGAGAGGAGTTAACATGATGATATCCAGAAAACAGAGAACAACAGAAAGAGGAACAGAGAGATACAGTCCCTGGGGCACACTTCCAGAAACCGATGTTCTCCACCTATACCCATTCCTAAAGTTTCCAAAGTCTCACTAAAGAGTGCCACTGCCACCAATGAGTGAAAAAACTTCAAGTACACAAAGAATTTGAGTAGAGTAATTTTATATTCAAATTATAATTGGTAGGACAACCCATAATGATGACATTTTTTGTTGTGGTCCAGGTCTCTTCCCCATGGCACGTCTCTGTTATTTTTGATGGTATTACTGCATGTAAAGTAACTTATTTACATATCTGGATTTCAAAATAGCTATGCATTCCTTGAGAGCCAAATACTATACCTTACTAAAAGAACACAATAAGCAGATACAATTGTATTTATCTGAATTCCTTATATACTTAATAGGCTGAGGTGAGAATAGAGCATCCTGAACCACACAGTAGACCCCATATCAATGGGAATGTGCACACACATAGCCTGATTTGTGTAGTCTGTATTTATTAATGAAGCCAGAATTACAGTGGCAATTATCAGGAGCTTTAAAGAGGAAACCACACAAAGGAAGTCTGAGAGCTCAGAAGTAAAGTGCAGTCTGGAAGCCTTAGGGAGGGCTAGGACAAGGCCAGGACTGCAAATGCCCCCGTGGTTAAGGAAGGGGTGTTTGTTTTCCCCAATAGGCAACAGATTTATATGATTTGAAGATCTTTCTACCACACAGCCTGGCAAAGAAAATCAGTTACCAAAGATAACATATTGGAAATTGTAAATCAAGGTTCTTACCTTGCACACAACAAAATCAATGAAAAAGATCACCATCTAGACCTGGACTGATTCCCTGCCTTTCCCTGCCATTTCAAAGTTTAAGAATCTTTAACCCCTACAAATAAACAGGATTCAATGCTCAAGACAGTTTTACACATCTCATCCATGCTGAACCCGTACAGAAAGTATATCTTACCTGCAAAATGCTAAAGGAAACATGTAGGGTTAAGGTTGCCTGTTGTAGTTTGAATGAGAATAGCTCCCATAGGCTCATATATTTAAATGATTAGTCATCAGGGAGTAGCATTAGTTGAGAAGCATTAGAAGGGGGGGGTTGTTGCAATACAAGTGGCCTTGTTGGAGGAAGTGTGTCACTGAGGATGGATTCTGAGGTTTCAAAATCTCATAGCAGGACCAGTGGCTCTCTATTCCTGATGCCTGCAGATCCAGATGTAGAACTCTCAACAACTTCTCCAGCACCATGTCTGCCTGTATGCTGTCATGCTTCTCTCTGTGCTGATAATGGAATAAACCTCTGAAACTGTAAGCAAGTCCCCAATTCAATTCTTTCCTTTATAAGAATTATAAGATGGTTTGACTATCCTCCCTTGGACCCTCCTTGTTATTTGGCTTCTTTGGGTCTGTTGATTATAATGTAGTTCTCCTTTACTTTATGGCTAATATTCACTTAACAGTGAGTACATACAGTGAATGTCCTTTGGGGTCTATGTTAACTCAGTCAGGATGATATGTTCTAGTTCTATTCATTGCCCTCTTGAATTCATGATGTTCTGGTTTTTAATGGCTGAGTAGTGTAGATATACCATATTTTCTGTATCCATAATTCACTTGAGAAACATCTCAGTTGGTTGAGTCCCTGGGAGATCTGGGGGATATGGTTGGCTGATATTGTTCTTCCTATGGGTGGCAAACCCCTTCAGCTACTTCAATCCTTTCTCTAACTCCTCCATTGGGTACCGTGTTCTCAGTTCAATGATTGCCTGCAAGCATTTGTCTATATATTTTTAAGCTCTGGCAGAGCCACTCAGCAGAGAGCTATGTGAGGTTCCTGTCAGTATGCCCTTCTTGGCATCAGAAATATTGTCTTGGTTTGGTATCTGTATGTGGGATGTATGGCACAGGTGGGGCAGTCTTTGGAAGGCCTTTACTTCAGTCTTTGCTGCACACTTTGTCTCCATATTTCCTCCTCTGAGTAATTTTGTTCCCACTTCTTAGAAGCATCCATACTTTGGTCTTCCATCTTCTTGAGCTTCATGTGGTTTGTGAAGTGTATCTTGATTATTCTGAGCTTTTGGATTAATATCTACTTTTCAGTGAGTGAGTGCATACCATGTGTGTTCTTTTCTGATTGGTTACCTCACTCAGAATGATATATTCTGATGGTGCCTGCACTGCCATGGTACCAAGAACTGGGCGTAGGCCTGGGGGATTTAACAAAAGACACAGACTCAGGTCATTTGGGCTAAGAGAATGCTAAAGCTGTACTGAGGTTCACACAATATATACAGTCTTAGCCTTTGGTGGAAAAACCCTGAAGCACAGTGGAAAAACAAGTTTATGTGCTCAGGATAAAAACAGGAACAAGGAAATGACTCAGGACTTTGTTGTTTGGTCATTTTAACCGTACCTGCTACATTGTATGCTACAGCCTTGGGCAACAAGCTAGTGGAGCAATTCATCCCACAGGGGTGGAGGCTGGGCCCAACAATTTTCTAGTTCCATCCATTTGCCTAAGAATTTCATGAAGTCATTGTTTTAATAGCTGAATAGCATTCCATTGTGTAAATATACCACATTTTCTGTATCCATTCTTCATTGAAGGACATCTGGGTTCTTTTCAGCTTCTGGCTATTATAAATAAGGCTATGAACATAGTGGAGCATGTGTCCTTGTTATATGTTGGAGCATCTTTTTGATATATGCCCAGGAGTTGTATAGCTGGGTCCTCAGGTAGTACTATGTCCGATTTTCTGAGGAACCACCAGAATAATTTCCAGAGTGGTTGTACCAGCTTGCAATGCCATCAACAATGGAGGGGTGTTCCTCTTTCTCCACATTCTTGCCAGCATTTGCTGTAACCTGTATTTTTAAACTATGCCATCTGACTGGTATGAAGTGAAATCTCAAGGTTGTTTTGATTTGCATTTCCCTGATGACAAAGATGTTGAACATTTCTTTAGGTTCTTCTCAGCCATTCAATGATCCTCAGTTGAGAATTCATTCTTTAGCTCCGTAGCCCATTTTTTAAGAATGTTATTTGAATCTCTGGAGTCTAACTTCATGAGATCTTTGTATATAGTGGATATTAGTCCTCTATCAATTGCAGGAGTGGTCAAAATCTTTTTCCAATCTCTTGGTTGCTATTTTGTCCTAATGACAGTATCCTTTGCCTTACTGAACCTTTGCAATTTTATGAAGTCTCATATGTCAATTCTTGATCTTAGAGCATAAGCCATTGGTGTTCTGTTCAAGAAACTTTCCTCTGTGCCCATGTGCTTGAGGCTCTTCCCCACTTTCTCTTCTATTAGTTATAGTATATCTGGTTTTAGGTGGAGGTGCTTGATCAACTTGGACTTGATCTTTCGACAAGGCAATAAGAAGGGATCAATTTGCATTCTTCTACATGAGGACCACCAGTTGAAACAGTACCATTTGTTGAAAATGCTATCTTTTTTCCATTGAATGGTTTTAGTTCCTTTGACAAAGGTCAAATGATCATAGGTGTGTTGGTTCATTTCTGGGTCTTCAATTCTATTCCTTTGATCTACCTGCCTGTTTCTGTACCAATAACATACAGCTTTTATAACTATTGCTCTATATACAGCTGGAGGTTAGGGATGGGGATTTCCCCCAAAAGTTCTTTTATTGTTGAGAATAATTTTGGCTATGCTGGATTTTTTTAATGAATGAATTTGAAAATTGCTCTTTCTAACTCTGTGAAGAATGGACTTAGGATTTTGATGGGGATTGCATTGAATCAGTAGACTGCTTTTAGCAAGATGACCACTTTTACTATATTAATCCTGCCAATCAACAAGCATGGGAGATATTTCCATCTTCTAAGATTTTCAATTCCTTTCTTCAGAGTCTTGAAGTTATTGTCATACAGATCTTGCATTTGCTTGGTTAGAGTAATACCGAGGTATTTTATATTGTTTGTGACTATTGTGAAGGGTGTTGTTTTTCTAATTTCTTTCTCAGTCTGTTTATCCTTTGAGTAGAGGAAAGCTACTGATTTGTTTGAGTTAATTTTATATCCAGCCACTTTACTGAAGTTGTTTATCAGGTTTAGTAGTTCTCTGGTGGAATTTTTGGGGTCATTTAAATATACTATCATATCACCTGCAAAAAGTAATAGTTTGACTTTTATTTATATCCCTTTGACCACTTTTTGTTGTCTGATTGCTCTGGCTAGGACTTCTGTTTGAAGTGTCCTGCCTTATCTTTTTTATAATTTTTGGTTGAAAGTGAATTTTATTGGATATTAAAATGGCCACTCTAGCTTCTTTCTTAGGACCAGTTGCTTGGAAAAAATTTTCCCAACCTTTTACTCTGAGTTAGTGTCTATCTTAGTCACTGAGGTGAGTTTCCTATATGCAGCAAAATGCTGGGTCCTATGTTATGTTACTCTGTTACTCTAGGTCATTTTATTGGTGAACTGAGTCCATTGATATTGAGAAATATTAGGGACGAATGATTGTTGTTTCCTATTTTGCTGTTGTTGTTGTTAGAGGTAGAATTATTTTTTGGTGGCTATCTTCTTTTGGGTTATTTGAAAGAAGATTACTTTCTTGCTTTTGCTAGGATGTAGTTTCCCTCCCTGTGTTGGAGTTTTCCATCTCTTATCTTTTGTATAGCTGGATTTGTGAAAAGATATTGTGTAAATTTGGTTTTACCATGGAATATCTTGGTTTCTCCATCTATGGTAATCGAGTGCTTTGCTGCATTTGTATTCTCTTATGGTCTTTTTTTTTTTTTTTTTTTTTTTTTTTTGTATGAGCTGAGGATTGAACCCAGGGCCTTGTGCTTGCTAAGCAAGCCCTCTACCACTGAGCTAAATCCCCAACCCTCTCTTATGATCTGTATGACATCTGCCCATGGTCTTCTAGCTTTCAAAGTCCCTGTTGAGGAGTCTAGTGTAATTCTGATGTATCTGCCATTATATGTTACTTGACCTTTTCCTTTTACTGCTTTTAATATTTTTTGTTTGTTTAGTGCATTTAGTGTTTTCATTATTATGTGCCAGGAGGAATTTCTTTTCTTGTCCAATCTATTTGGAGTTCTGTAGGCTTCTTATATGCTTATGGGCATGTCTTTCTTTAGGTTAGGGAAGTTTTCTTCTACAATTTTGTTGAAGATATTTACTGGTCCTTTAAGTTGGGAATCTTTGCTCTCTTCTATACCTATTATCCTTAGGTTGGATCTTCTCATTGTGTCCTGGATTTCCCAGATGTTTTGGATTAGGAGCGTTTGCCATTTGTATTTTCTTGACTGTTGGTCCAATGTTTTCTATGATATCTTCTGCTCCTGAGATTCTCTCTTCTATCTCTTGTATTCTGTTGGTGATCCATGCATCTTTGACTTCTGATCTCTTTCCTAGGTTTTTCTATCTCCAGGGTTGTCTCCCTTTGTGCTTTCTCTATTATTTGTTTCTATTTCCATTTTTAGATCCTGGAAGGTTTTGTTCTATTCCTTCACCTGTTTGATTGTGTTTTCCTGTAATTCTTTAAGGGATTTTTGTGTTTCCTCTTTCAGGGCTTTTACCTGTTTACCTGTATTGTTCTGTATTTGTTTAAGACAGGTATATATGTCCTTCTAAAAGTCCTTTATCATCACCATGAGATGTGATTTTAAATCAGAATCTTGCTTTTCCAGTGTGTTGGGATATCCAGTATTTGCTTTGGTGGGAGAACTGGGTTCTGATGATTCCAAGTGGCCGTGGTTTCTGTTGCTTAGTTTCTTGCACTTGCCTCTTGCCATCTGGTTATCTTTGGTGTTAGCTTGTCTTGCTATCTCTGACAGTGGCCTTACCCTCCTGTAAGTCTGGGTGTTAGCACTCTGGGAGATCAGCTCTCTCAGGGCTAGATTTGGGTACAGAGAGCTGTGGCACAGGTTCATCTCTGAGTGCAGATGGAAACAGGAAGGATCTTATCACAGACTGCTCCTTGTTTTGAAAGACCCCCGTAGCGGGGAGACCCTCACTCAAGTCTCTGGATGATGCGACCCCCCAAGAACTCACGTGAGACCATCCTTGCTGTAATAAACATGAGGTTTATTGATAGGAACCAGTGCACTGGGGTCGAGACTCATATCCCACGCAGGGGCAGTGGAGTTCGACCCCCAGTAACTAAGACAAGGGGAATTTAAAGGAAGAAACCTCAACCCAAGCAGGTAGGGAGGGCGTCATTGGAAAATGTTGAGAATACCAGCGAAAAATCACAAGGAGGAGCTTCCTGTTTCTCAAGATTGTTTACTTTATGGTCCATCAGTTCCTGGGAGAAGCTTCCTGCTTCTCAAGATTATTCTCTAAGATTTTAATCTAACTTTATGGTCAGCTAGTACAGGTAGAGGGCAGGGTCTGGAATTTGAGTTATTTAGGGCTTTTTAAAACTTCTGACTTCTTAGCTGCATTTTTTATTCTTTCAGTTTCCTGTGTTGTAATCATTCCTTAAAATTTTCTTAGTATGTTTTTATTGAGGTTATAATTGGATTTAGCTCTACTAAGACATTTGCAGCTTAAATGTGCTTGATATGCATGTAAATGCTGTTGACCTATGGATGGGCCCTATCTTAGTCAATTTTCTTTTGTGAAGAGACACCATGACTGTGGCAACGTTTTTTAATGAATTTATTTATTCATTTAAACAACCCAATATTGGCCTTTCTTCTTTTCCCAGTACCCCTCACACAAATCCTCTCCCATTATGCTTCCCACTTCTCTTTTGAGATGGGGAAGACCTCCGCTGGGTGCCCTACCCCCATCCCAATCAATTCATGTGGGACTAGGAACATCTCCCATTGAGGCCAGACAAAGCTGGACATTTCAGGGCATGGGATCCAGAGACAGGCAGGCAACAGGTTCAGTGACAGCCTCTGCCTTAGTTTTTGGGGGACACATATGAAGACTAAGCTGCTCATCTGCTACTTAGGTGCAGGGGTCCTAGGTCCAGACCAAGCTCACTTTTTGGTTGGTGATTTAGTCTCTGGGAGCCCCCTCAAGGGTTTAGGTTAATTGAGTCTATTGGTCTTCCTGTGGAGTCCCTGTGCTCTTCAGGTCCCTCATTATTTTCCCAACCTTTCTGTAAGACTCTCTGAGCTCCATCTAATGTTTCGGTGTGAGTCTCTACATTTTTCTTTCCCATTGGCTCCTAGGTAGAGCCTCTAACAGGACAATTATGATAGATTTCTGTCTGTAAGCATAATGGAGTATCATTAATAGTGTCAGAGATTAGTTCTTGCCCATGGGGTCTCAACTTGGGTGACTCATTGGTTGGGCATTCCCTCAGAATCAGATCTATCTTTGTCCTTGCTCATCTTGTAAGCGGGACACATTTTGGTTCAAAGGCTGTGTGGGTGGGCTGTTATTCTTATCCTTTCACTGGGAGTCCTGCCTGGCTACAGGAAGTTGCCACTTCCATATTCCCCACTCCTAGGAATCTCTGCTAGAGTTGCCCCCATAGACTCTCTGGGACCTCTTCTATCCCAGATCTCTGGCATGTCATAGAGATTGCCCTCCTCCCCCACCCGATTTCCCTTCTCCCTCTGCTGCTCTCCCTACATATGATACCCCTCTCCTCCCCATGCCTCTTCCATCCACTTCCTTCCTTCCATCAACCTCCAGTATCTATTGCTCAAATGTGTTCCTAACACCTCATTCATAATAGCCAGAAACTGGAAACAACCATCCCAAGAAAACAAAGGGATAGACCTATGGTTTCATCTGCATATGTGGCAGAGGATGGCCTTGTTGGGCATCAATAGGAGGAGAGGCCCTTGGTCCTGTCAAAGCTTGATACCCAACTCTAGGGGAATGTCAGGACAGGGAGGTGGGAGTGAATGAGTGAGTGGGTCAGGGAGCAATCTCATAGAATCTGTGGGAAGTCAGGGGTGGGGGATGGGTGGTGGGTGGATGGGAAGGATGGGAGTAGGAGTGAGGGGATGGGATAGCAGGTTTCTGGAGGGAAAATTGGGAAAGGGGATAACATTTAAAATGGAAAAAAAACTCCAATAAAGGAAAAAAACAAAGCAAAAAAAATGATTAGAAATTAATGTAATATCCGTTACTTGCAAAAGCAGAAGAAAATATAGGTGCTTATTTTAATAGTATTGGAGTTATAGCTTTTTTCAAAAGCAGAAAGTATAAAGCTCAGGTCAATATGACTGTAATATTTTATATTTTTCTTATCAAAGACCTCCTTTTTTCAGGCTAACGATGCCTCAAGGGACTCACACAGGGTTTGAAATGTAAAAGTTTTAAAGTTGCCCCCCTAGACACAAAGTTTAGAGCAGAAAAAAAAAAAAAAAAAAAAAGGTTAGGCCCCAGAATTGTATGTTCCAAGAAGCCTCTCCTAGGGCTATAGAATGTATAATTACATTGGCCAGCTCAACAGCTTTCTCCCAGAAACTAGTTGACCATAAATCTTAGACAGCAATCTTGAGAAGCAGGAAACAACTTCTCCTAGGAACTAGCGGACCATGAAGTTAAACAATCTGAGAAGTAGGAGACAGCTTCTCCTAGGAAACAATCTTGCGGGACAGAGAGTTCTTCCTTGTGATTTTTCACTGTTATTCTACACACTTTCCAATGACGCCATCCCTGCCCCCTCGGGTTGTGGTTTCTCCCTTTAAATACCTCTACTCCCAGCCTCTCGGGGTCGAACTCCACTGCCCTTGCGTGGGATACGAGTCTCGACCCCAGTGCACTGGTTGCTATCGATAAACCTCATGTGATTACAACAAGGACGGTCTTGTGTGAGTTCTTGGGGGGTTGCGTCATCCCAAGATTTGAGTGAGGGTCTCCCCACTCCGAGGGTCTTTCAGGTTGAATTCAGTTTCAATTTCTGTGTCCATAAATTGTAACTCCCATCTTATTGCCCTTTGGAAGTAAATGTAGCAGAAAATTTTGAACATTTATCAGTTTCTTATCCACTTTTACCCAGCTTCACAAGTTGTAAGAAGAAAAAAAAAAAAGGTGTGAAAACTCAGTGGTGGAGTGCTTTGACCCATATGCATGAGGCCCTGGCTTCTCCATTCCCTACAAAGGGAGAAAGGGAGTGGGGGGTGGGGGGGAGGACAGAGATCCAGAGAACAAATAATGATTCCATGGTTATGCAGATGTGCAGACAGGCAAACTCAACTCTGGGTGTCCTTTTCAAGTCCACCTCCAGCTGTGTGGAAAAAGTCGCTGATATTTGTTGCCTTGGTTCCACTCTCTATGAAATAGGATAATTAGTGTTACTAGAGAATCAAGAAACTCAAGTCAATGAATAGTATCAGAACAGTGACTTAGGGATGCTAAGTGTTCAATACACTGGCTAGCAATGAGAAAGCAAATCTTGAGAAATCAATATTCTTCAACTACAATGCTTATTTACAAATATACATGTAATATCCCCTCCCTATAGTAAAGCCTTCAACCATACTGATACGATAAAAACTATGAGCTATATAAACAGCAAAGGAATATCCATGTGGCACAAATGTTAATCTCGTGATTCTGATTGTTTTAATTTGGAGACAACTCTTAGAATTATGTATGTGCAGCCAGAGAATCCATATCTTGAAAAAGTGACCCATTTTCTAGGATCAAATGTAGGCTCCAATTAACAAAGTCTGTTTGTTTCTGTTTATATTTAACTTTTGTAAGTCACCAGAGAGTGGCCAGCATTCATTTAAATCCCTGTGTTCAGGCAACAGCTCAGGAAGGCTACTTACTGTGATTCATCAATAATTGATTTGCTCAGCTTGGGTTCAAATTATACATTTTCTTCTTTCTCTGAATGCCATGCATGGAGGTATCAGACATCATTGGTGAATTTATTTAGTTCCAGCATAAATAAATCTGTTTTCATATTGTTTTATGAACTTCCTTCTTTTACCTTTAATGTTTTTAAAAATTAAATAAAAGCATGCTTAATAAAAGTTTAAAAAAAATGTACCCAGCATTTTACCTTATTTGCTCCTTAGAGCCTCCTAGATCCAGAAGAAAAATGCCTCAGTCTTTCTTTCATCAGTCTCTCTTGGCTTCTCAGGTTGTCAATTTGTAAGACAATGGCATGGTTGTTGACATGCCTTGCGGCAGGTATTGATCTGGACTAGATCTTTGTTGCTCTTAGGAATACTGAGCCTTGACACACCAAACCAAATTACCCACAGAGTTTTTACTGGAGACATACAAAAATTGGCACTGACTCTGTAGATAAGAAGAACCAGAGTTATAAATTCAGTTGGAAAGAAACCTTTAACCTACATACATTATTTGCTATAAATGTGGAGTATAGGTCACAGTGAGTGTCAGTAGTTATGGGCTTGCTACCAGCCTTAGATTACTTGTATCAGAAGCTTTTATTGTAATTTGTTACTTATATAATTCTATGGATTTTGGTTTATGTGGTTTTTTAAAGCATGTTTACTTTACTTTCATTAATTATATGTTGAGGTGGGATATTGGTGCCTGGCAAAGCCTAATGTGGATGCTGGAAATGAAACCCAGGTCCTCTACAAGACTATGAAGTACTTATAACAAATGAGCCATTTCTTTATCCCCAATTCTATATACTTTAAACGTTATTAGAAAGTAAATTTTCAACTTAGATTATCAAAAGGCATGAGGACATACAAGAATGTTAATTTCTGCTCTAAACCAATATTACAGCCCAATTTCTTTCTTTCTTTTGTTTTTATTTATCACATATGAATGCACTGTGGCTATCTTCAGAAACACCAGAAGAGGGCATCAAATGTCATTACAGATGGTTGTGAGCCACCATGCGGTTGCTGGTATTTGAACTCAGGAACTCTGGAAGAGCAGTTGGTGCTCTTAACTGCTGAGCCATCTCTCCAGCCCACAGCCCAATTTCAAATGTCTTAAAAAGCATTTAAGATGTGTGATAATCTGACTCTTCCTGTCTCATAACACTCTTTCTAGTATTAGAAGATGAGTTTGTAAAAGAATAAAAATACAGTCAAGAAGTCAGAAGTTTAGAAATGCTATCTCACCCCTAAGAAGCCCTAAATACCTCAGATTCCAGACCCTGCTCTCCTTCAGTGAGTAGGTAAAAGGTCACATTTCTTGAGCCTGTTCCCCTAGATAAAAGGGCTTAAGATAAGGCCCTTAGGTATGTGATCCTGACCTAGTAAAGATAAGAGGAAGCTTCTCCCAGGAACTAGCTGACCATAAAGTTAGATTACAATCTTAAAAGCAATATTGAGAGACAGGAAGCTTCTCCTTGTGAATTTTCACTGGTATTCTCCACACTTTCCAATGATGCCATCCCTGCCCCCTTGGGTTATGGCTTCTTCCTTTAAATACTCCTTCTCTCAGCCACTGAAGATCGAACTCCTCTGCCCCTGCATGGGATTTGAGTCTCGAACCCAGTGCACTGGTTTCTATCTATAAACCTCATGTGATTACAACAAGGACCATCTTACATGAGTTCTTGGGGGGGGGGGGGTCGTGTCATCCTGAGGCTTGAGTGAGGGCCTCCCCGCCCCGGGGGGTCTTTCATTTGCACATCAACAAGTACCCCAACAGAGGACCTCCCACCACTCACAGCCTCCTTTTAATTCTCTTCTCCAGAATTACTCTCTAACCTTCAGCAATTCTTATAATGTCACTGTTAAAATCGAATGTCAATTTGAGCAGTGAAAACACAGGAATGTAATTAAAACATAATGGATGTTCTTAAAACTGATGAGAGAAGGAAAGAATTAGTAAAGTGGAAGATAAGTGTTCGGAATAGCAAATTATCCAACTGATATGATTCACTGGCTAGTATTATATCAAGTCTTCAGAGAAGGGGACCCAGTTGAAAATAAAAGGCTCCATAAGATGTAAACAAACAGGTAGGGCTTGTGAAGTCACAGCATCAAGCCAGCCAAAATTCTGGCACAGGTATAAATGATGTCTAAGTCCTGCCCCTTACTGGATTGGCAGTACATAGCTGTTGGCGATGGGAAATCAATCTCCTTTTAAGGATGTGGCCACTGGAGAGTTTCCCACACTTCAGTGGGTGATCTTCCATCAGTCCACATAGGGCCAGGACTAACTCAATTGTAAGGTATCAAGAAAAATCAAATAAAAAAAAAAAAGACATGAAGTGTAGAAGAGGTCATATTGGAAAAACCTTGGGGGAATAATATGAATAAACATAATCATATCCAATTGTATATGTGCATAAAATTCTCAAAAATAAATCTTTTAAAAGTTTCCATTGAATTTACTTACATCTGTTATTTTTAAATGAAAAGTCAATGTTTCCCACCAGGGAAAAGAAATATGGACATGGAAAGCTTCAATTCTTCCTCTTCATTCACTACGTTTTTAAAAATAATATCTGAATATCAAATTTGAAAATAAAACAACCTTCTTTTCCACTCAAATTCCTATTTACTGTATTGTAATTAAAATATGTGGCATGGGTTTATTTATTTGTTACCTGCTATAGTTAAAGTTTTGTACATATGACCAAAAAATGATAATCCTTAAAAATATAAACCAAATATATACTACTATCTTCAAAAGCTAATTGTACACAAGCTCAAAGTAGAGTGCATAGGAAGATAGATCATGCAAGGATTAACCAGAGGAAAGCTAGACAGGCCCCACTAACAGCAAGTCAAATAGGATTTATTTATTTTTAGTTAATTAATTAATTTATACTTTTTAGGCTAAAGTCTCACTTATAGATGAGCTGTATTTGAACTCACTGTGGTGTTGCCCTTGATTTGAAATTCTCAACCTCAGCCTCTCACATTAGATTGCAGGTGTGTGCCACCCTATACTGGTCAAGTAGCACTCAGAGAGTAAATATGATATGAAGAAAGAGAAGTTATAGAATGATAAAAGAGCCAACCCATAAAGAAGAAAAGGTAGTATTAAATGTGTCCTCCCAATGGCCAACAGGCATCTCCAGCAAGATTATGTACTGGACTTTTAAGTGGGAACCTTATTGCCCTTCCACTTGTTCATGGAGGGGGTATTAGCAACATCATTACTATTACTACAGATTTACCTGTCAGTAGCACTGTTTTGTGTTCTTGACATGAACTTAGGTCAAGGTCTTCTTTAGGGCACTTTGGCTTTTGTGCCTAGTATGATGGTGATGGTCCTAAGAGGCAAGAGATATTGAAAAGCATCTACAACAAATTCCCAGAAAAACTTTTATAGAGTCACATAATAAAATAGAAGCCTGCCCTTCCTCAAGTGATGGGTGATCGTTTCTTCCCAGTTATACTACATAAGAATGTCGAATCTTGCCATCTCATTCAATACTGTGCCAACAGCAGTAACAAGTTTAACAAACTGGGAGAAAATAAAAGGATTAAAAAAAAAAAAAAAAAAAAGCCCCGGCCCGCAGCAGCTCTCTGCTCCCAGACCCGGTGAGAGAGAGACCCAACCGCCTGGTCAGGTGGGCACTCCTGAGGCTGCAGAGCGGAAGAGACCACCAACACTGCTCACCCCTGCCCACATCCCTGGCCCAAGAGGAAACTGTATAAGGCCTCTGGGCTCCCGTGGGGGAGGGCCCAGGAGCGGCAGGACTTCTGCGCCTGAGACACCGCTGGAACCTGAAAGAAACAGACCGGATAAACAGTTCTCTGCACCCAAATCCCGTGGGAGGGAGAGCTAAACCTTCAGAGAGGCAGACAAGCCTGGGAAACCAGAAGAGACTGCTCCCTGCACACACATCTCGGACGCCAGAGGAAAAAGCCAAAGACCATCTGGAACCCTGGTGCACTGAAGCTCCCGGAAGGGGCGGCACAGGTCTTCCTGGTTGCTGCCGCTGCAGAGAGCCCGTGGGCAGCACCCCACGAGCGAACCTGAGCCTCGGGACCACAGGTAAGACCAAATTTTCTGCTGCAAGAAAGCTGCCTGGTGAACTCAAGACACAGGCCCACAGGAACAGCTGAAGACCTGTAGAGAGGAAAAACTACACGCCGGAAAGCAGAACACACTGTCCCCATAACTGACTGAAAGAGAGGAAAACAGGTCTACAGCACTCCTGACACACAGGCTTATAGGTCAGTCTAGCCACTGTCAGAAATAGCAGAACAAAGTAACACTAGAGATAATCTGATGGCGAGAGGCAAGCGCAGGAACCCAAGCAACAGAAACCAAGACTGCATGCCATCATCGGAGCCCAATTCTCCCGCCAAAACAAACATGGAATATCCAAACACACCAGAAAAGCAAGATCTAGTTTCAAAATCATATTTGATCATGATGCTGGAGGACTTCAAGAAAGACATGAACACACTTAGGGAAACACAGGAAATCATTAATAAACAAGTAGAGGCCTACAGAGAGGAATGGCAAAAATCCCTGAAAGAATTCCAGGAAAACACAATCAAACAGATGAAGGAATTAAAAATGGAAATAGAAGCAATCAAGAAAGAACACATGGAAACAACCCTGGATATAGAAAACCAAAAGAAGAGACAAGGAGCTGTAGATACAAGCTTCACCAACAGAATACAAGAGATGGAAGAGAGAATCTCAGGAGCGGAAGATTCCATAGAAATCATTGACTCAACTGTCAAAGATAATGTAAAGCGGAAAAAGCTACTGGTCCAAAACATACAGGAAATCCAGGACTCAATGAGAAGATCAAACCTAAGGATAATAGGTATAGAAGAGAGTGAAGACTCCCAGCTCAAAGGACCAGTAAATATCTTCAACAAAATAATAGAAGAAAACTTCCCTAACCTAAAAAAAGAGATACCCATAGGCATACAAGAAGCCTACAGAACTCCAAATAGATTGGACCAGAAAAGAAACACCTCCCGTCACATAATTGTCAAAACACCAAACGCACAAAATAAAGAAAGAATATTAAAAGCAGTAAGGGAAAAAGGTCAAGTAACATATAAAGGGAGACCTATCAGAATCACACCAGACTTCTCGCCAGAAACTATGAAGGCCAGAAGATCCTGGACTGATGTCATACAGACCCTAAGAGAACACAAATGCCAGCCCAGGTTACTGTATCCAGCAAAACTCTCAATTAACATTGATGGAGAAACCAAGATATTCCATGACAAAACCAAATTTACACAATATCTTTCTACAAATCCAGCACTACAAAGGATAATAAATGGTAAAGCCCAACATAAGGAGGCAAGCTATACCCTAGAAGAAGCAAGAAACTAATCGTCTTGGCAACAAAACAAAGAGAATGAAAGCACACAAACATAACCTCACATCCAAATATGAATATAAAGGGAAACAATAATCACTATTCCTTAATATCTCTCAATATCAATGGCCTCAACTCCCCAATAAAAAGACATAGATTAACAAACTGGATACGCAACGAGGACCCTGCATTCTGCTGCCTACAGGAAACACACCTCAGAGACAAAGACAGACACTACCTCAGAGTGAAAGGCTGGAAAACAACTTTCCAAGCAAATGGTCAGAAGAAGCAAGCTGGAGTAGCCATTCTAATATCAAATAAAATCAATTTCCAACTAAAAGTCATCAAAAAAGATAAGGAAGGACACTTCATATTCATCAAAGGAAAAATCCACCAAGATGAACTCTCAATCCTAAATATCTATGCCCCAAATACAAGGGCACCTACATACGTAAAAGAAACCTTACTAAAGCTCAAAACACACATTGCACCTCACACAATAATAGTGGGAGATTTCAACACCCCACTCTCATCAATGGACAGATCATGGAAACAGAAATTAAACAGTGATGTCGACAGACTAAGAGAAGTCATGAGCCAAATGGACTTAACGGATATTTATAGAACATTCTATCCTAAAGCAAAAGGATATACCTTCTTCTCAGCTCCTCATGGTACTTTCTCCAAAATTGACCATATAATTGGTCAAAAAACGGGCCTCAACAGGTACAGAAAGATAGAAATAATCCCATGCGTGCTATCGGACCACCACGGCCTAAAACTGGTCTTCAATAACAATAAGGGAAGAATGCCCACATATACGTGGAAATTGAACAATGCTCTACTCAATGATAACCTGGTCAAGGAAGAAATAAAGAAAGAAATTAAAAACTTCTTAGAATTTAATGAAAATGAAGATACAACATACTCAAACTTATGGGACACAATGAAAGCTGTGCTAAGAGGAAAACTCATAGCGCTGAGTGCCTGCAGAAAGAAACAGGAAAGAGCATATGTCAGCAGCTTGACAGCACACCTAAAAGCTCTAGAACAAAAAGAAGCAAATACACCCAGGAGGAGTAGAAGGCAGGAAATAATCAAACTCAGAGCTGAAATCAACCAAGTAGAAACAAAAAGGACCATAGAAAGAATCAACAGGACCAAAAGTTGGTTCTTTGAGAAAATCAACAAGATAGATAAACCCTTAGCCAGACTAACGAGAGGACACAGAGAGTGCGTCCAAATTAACAAAATCAGAAATGAAAAGGGAGACATAACTACAGATTCAGAGGAAATTCAAAAAATCATCAGATCTTACTATAAAAACCTATATTCAACAAAATTTGAAAATCTTCAGGAAATGGACTATTTCCTAGACAGATACCAGGTATCAAAGTTAAATCAGGAACAGATAAACCAGTTAAACAACCCCATAACTCCTAAGGAAATAGAAGCAGTCATTAAAGGTCTCCCAACCAAAAAGAGCCCAGGTCCAGATGGGTTTAGTGCAGAATTCTATCAAACCTTCATAGAAGACCTCATACCAATATTATCCAAACTATTCCACAAAATTGAAACAGATGGAGCCCTACCGAATTCCTTCTACGAATCTACAATTACTCTTATACCTAAACCACACAAAGACACAACAAAGAAAGAGAACTTCAGACCAATTTCCCTTATGAATATCGACACAAAAATACTCAATAAAATTCTGGCAAACCGAATTCAAGAGCACATCAAAACAATCATCCACCATGATCAAGTAGGCTTCATCCCAGGCATGCAGGGATGGTTTAATATACGGAAAACCATCAACGTGATCCATTATATAAACAAACTGAAAGAACAGAACCACATGATCATTTCATTAGATGCTGAGAAAGCATTTGACAAAATTCAACACCCCTTCATGATAAAAGTCCTGGAAAGAATAGGAATTCAAGGCCCATACCTAAACATAGTAAAAGCCATATACAGCAAACCAGTTGCTAACATTAAACTAAATGGAGAGAAACTTGAAGCAATCCCACTAAAATCAGGGACTAGACAAGGCTGCCCACTCTCTCCCTACTTATTCAATATAGTTCTTGAAGTTCTAGCCAGAGCAATCAGACAACAAAAGGAGATCAAAGGGATACAGATCGGAAAAGAAGAGGTCAAAATATCACTATTTGCAGATGATATGATAGTATATTTAAGTGATCCCAAAAGTTCCACCAGAGAACTACTAAAGCTGATAAACAACTTCAGCAAAGTGGCTGGGTATAAAATTAACTCAAATAAATCAGTTGCCTTCCTCTATACAAAAGAGAAACAAGCCGAGAAAGAAATTAGGGAAACGACACCCTTCATAATAGACCCAAATAATATAAAGTACCTCGGTGTGACTTTAACCAAGCAAGTAAAAGATCTGTACAATAAGAACTTCAAGTCACTGAAGAAAGAAATTGAAGAAGACCTCAGAAGATGGAAAGATCTCCCATGCTCATGGATTGGCAGGATTAATATAGTAAAAATGGCCATTTTACCAAAAGCAATCTACAGATTCAATGCAATCCCCATCAAAATACCAATCCAATTCTTCAAAGAGTTAGACAGAACAATTTGCAAATTCATCTGGAATAACAAAAAACCCAGGATAGCTAAAGCTATCCTCAACAATAAAAGGACTTCAGGGGGAATCACTATCCCTGAACTCAAGCAGTATTACAGAGCAATAGTGATAAAAACTGCATGGTATTGGTACAGAGACAGACAGATAGACCAATGGAATAGAATTGAAGACCCAGAAATGAACCCACACACCTATGGTCACTTGATTTTTGACAAAGGAGCCAAAACCATCCAATGGAAAAAAGATAGCATTTTCAGCAAATGGTGCTGGTTCAACTGGAGGGCAACATGTAGAAGAATGCAGATCGATCCATGCTTATCACCCTGTACAAAGCTTAAGTCGAAGTGGATCAAGGACCTCCACATCAAACCAGACACACTCAAACTAATAGAAGAAAAACTAGGGAAGCATCTGGAACACATGGGCACTGGAAAAAATTTCCTGAACAAAACACCAATGGCTTATGCTCTAAGATCAAGAATTGACAAATGGGATCTCATAAAACTGCAAAGCTTCTGTAAGGCAAAGGACACTGTGGTTAGGACAAAACGGCAACCAACAGATTGGGAAAAGATCTTTACCAACCCTACAACAGATAGAGGCCTTATATCCAAAATATACAAAGAACTCAAGAAGTTAGACCGCAGGGAAACAAATAACCCTATTAAAAAATGGGGTTCAGAGCTAAACAAAGAATTCACAGCTGAGGAATGCCGAATGGCTGAGAAACACCTAAAGAAATGTTCAACATCTTTAGTCATAAGGGAAATGCAAATCAAAACAACCCTGAGATTTCACCTCACACCAGTGCGATTGGCTAAGATCAAAAACTCAGGTGACAGCAGATGCTGGCGAGGTTGTGGAGAAAGAGGAACACTCCTCCATTGTTGGTGGGATTGCAGACTGGTAAAACCATTCTGGAAATCAGTCTGGAGGTTCCTCAGAAAATTGGACATTGAACTGCCTGAGGATCCAGCTATACCTCTCTTGGGCATATACCCAAAAGATGCCTCAACATATAAAAGAGACGCGTGCTCCACTATGTTCATCGCAGCCTTATTTATAATAGCCAGAAAATGGAAAGAACCCAGATGCCCTTCAACAGAGGAATGGATACAGAAAATGTGGTACATCTACACAATGGAATACTACTCAGCTATCAAAAACAACGAGTTTATGAAATTCGTAGGCAAATGGTTGGAACTGGAAAATATCATCCTGAGTGAACTAACCCAATCACAGAAAGACATACATGGTATGCACTCATTGATAAGTGGCTATTAGCCCAAATGCTTGAATTACCCTAGATCCCTAGAACAAACGAAACTCAAGACGGATGATCAAAATGTGAATGCTTCACTCCTTCTTTAAATGAGGAAAAAGAATACCCTTGGCAGGGAAGGGAGAGGCAAAGATTAAAACAGAGACTGAAGGAACACCCATTCAGAGCCTGTCCCACATTTGGCCCATACATATACAGCCACCCAATTGGACTAGATGGATGAAGCAAAGAAGTGCAGACCGACAGGAGCCGGATGTAGATCGCTCCTGAGAGACACAGCCAGAATACAGCAAATACAGAGGCGAATGCCAGCAGCAAACCACTGAACTGAGAATAGGTCCCCTATTGAAGGAATCAGAGAAAGAACTGGAAGAGCTTTAAGGGGCTCGAGACCCCAAAAGTACAACAATGCCAAGCAACCAGAGCTTCCAGGGACTAAGCCACTACCTAAAGACTATACATGGACTGACCCTGGACTCTGACCCCATAGGTAGCAATGAATATCCTAGTAAGAGCACCAGTGGAAGGGGAAGCCCTGGGTCCTGCTAAGACTGAACCCCCAGTGAACTAGTCTATGGGGGGAGGGCGGCAATGGTGGGAGGGTTGGGAGGGGAACACCCATAAGGAAGGGGAGGGGGGAGGGGGATGTTTGCCCGGAAACCGGGAAAGGGAATAACACTCGAAATGTATATAAGAAATACTCAAGTTAATAAAAAAAAAAAAAAAAACCCTGCACAGTATCTACAACAAATTCCCAGAAAAAGTCATAAGACTCAACTCGTGGGTAATTAGTTCTTCCCAGGAAGCTAAGGTCAGTGTATAAGTTAGGATTCCTGTGTAATGAAACACCGTGATGAAAAAGCAAGTTGTGGAGGAATGGGTTTATTTGGCTTACACTTCCACATTCCTGTTCATCACCAAAGGAAGACAGGACAAGAACTCAAACAGGACAGGAACTTGGAGGCAGAAACTGATGCAGAGGCCATGGAGGAGAGCTTCTTACTGACTTGCTTCACAAGGCTTGCTCAGCCTGCTTTCTTATAACTCAGAACCACAGCCCAAGGATGGTACCCACAATGAGCTAGACTCTCCCTTATCAATCACTAATTAAGACAATGCTTTAGATTTGGATCTTATGTATGTATTTTTCAGATAACTGTAGTTTGTGTGTCAAGTTGACATGAGATTAACCAGCACAGTCGAGTCAAAGAGGCTCTGAGTGATTTGACTGAATTGTGCTCCACAGTCTCAGGCATTTCAATATTTGGGCCCCAGTCGGTAGCACTGTTTGATAGACTTGTTGGAGAAAGTATGTCTCTTGGAGTGGAAAGTACTTGTTGGAAAGTATATCTGTTTAGGTTTCAAAGCCCGAGGCCATTCCCAGTCCCCCCTCTGCATCATGCTTGTTGAGATGTGAACTCACCTGTTCCTGCCCTCAGATCTGCCTACTGCCACACATATTCCTCAGGAACCATAAGCCAAATAAACCATTCCTGTAGGCTTAAATATTTTGTAGCCTACTTTGAATGAGGGTTCAACTTCTGCTCTAACCCATCATCCTGCAGAGGTAATGGAAGAGAAAAGTTATTAGGATAAGGGGGAAATGGACCTGTTCAGTCATAGTTCTTTGCGGGGGGGGGGGGAGAGGAGGAGTTCAGTCATCTCTGATAGCAGTTCTGTCCTCTAGCAAATACCAAATAAGACTAAGGGACCAGTCCTTTAAGCAAGCTGGCACCAGACACAAACCAGCAGCTGCTGTCCAGTCCTGAAGGAATTATTATGTCACCAACAGGCAAAAAGTAAGGCCACACAGAGCAAAGTACCACAGGAACCTCACAAGCAGTTCTTGGGCAAGCTTCTCTCAATGGAAATGTTTGGAGCAAACAAACCAATGTTGAGTACTCGTCTCCAATTGTCTGTGGGTTCATATCCACATCTCACTTCTTCTATAAATACCTTTGTCATGGTATTTTATCACAGCAATGAAAAATAACTAATATGCCCCTCACTTCATCCAGTGGTTAAAGACAACACTGTGTCTGGCATCTGCTGTGTGGCTTACTTCTCTGCATCCCCATCTCACATAATAACAAAGTGACCATCACAAACTGTAAGATCAATGGTTTCATTAAAGCAACTGATATACATGTTGGACATTTTGGGCCTCGCTTGTTTGCATAGCCACTGGTTAGTTATCAACATTTTTAGCTTCATCTACAATTTAGAGATTGGTGGGTTACTTCCCAGCTAGTGCTCTATTTGGATGTCCTAAGCCCTCTACACTGTGGACTCAGTTGAACAGAAGAAAATAGAACTGAAGAAGAGGAATCCAAGGAGACATGTGACTATGTGGGTTTTATTCTTCTTGATAAAACCTCTCTGTGACATATTTGATAAAAAACTGAAGTCTTTCAAAAAGACTCTTAAAAGTTCATAAAAAAAAAAAACATTCACTTTCTGTTTCCACCTGCACCCAGAGCTGACCCAGTCCCACAGTTCTCTGTACCCAGATCCCATGGGGGAGAGAGCTGGACTGTCAAAAATGTGGGCAATTCTAGGAGCACAGAAGAGACTACCACTTCTGCTTACATTCCTGGCCAAAGAGGAACCCATCTAGAGCCAACTGGACACAGGAACAGAGGAGTCTGGAACAGGATCCTTCCAGTTTCTGCCTATGCCCTGAAGGGACCATGTGACAAAGCTCTCTGTACCCAGATCCCGCTGGGAGAAAATCAGGCTCCAGAAGTGTTGACACACAGGCTTACAGGAGGGTCAAGTCACTGTCAGAGATAGCAAGACAAACAAGCTAACACCAGAGATAATCAGATGGCAAGAGGCAAGTGCAAGAAACTAAGCAACAGAAACCAAGACTACTAGAAATCAACAGAGCCCAGTACTTTCACCAAAGCAAATACTGGACATCCCAACACACTGGAAAAGCAAGATTCTTATTTAAATCACATCTCATGATGATGATAGAGGACTTTAAGAGAGACATAAATAACTCCCTTAAACAAATACAGAACAACACGAGGTAAACAATAAAAGCTCTTAAAAAGGCAACAAGAAAGAATTGCAGGAAAACACAATCAAACAAAACAGGTGAAGGAATAGAACAAAACCATCCAGGATCTAAAAATGGAAATAGAAACAATAAAGAGCCATGAAGGGAGACAACCCTTGAGATGGAAAACCTAGAAAAGAGATCAGGAGTTATAGACATAGACATCACCAACAGAATACAGGAGATAGAAGAGAGAATCTCACGGGCAGAAGATACCATAGAAAACATTGACACAACCATCCAAAAAAAATGTAAAAGACAAGAAGTTTATACCCCAAAACATCAAGGAAATTCAGGACATAATTAGAAGATCAAACCTAAGGATAATAGGTATAGAAGAGAGCAAAGATTACCAACTTAAAGGGCCAGTAAATATCTTCAACAAAATTATAGGAGAAAACTTCCCTAACCTGAAGAAAGAGATGCCCATAAACATACAAGAAGCCTACAGAACTTCAAATAGATTGGACCAGAAAAGAAATTACTGCCACCACATACTAGTGAATACACCAAATGCGCAAAACAAAGAGAGAATATTAAAAGCAGTAAGGGGAAAAAGTCAAGTAACATTTAAAGGCAGACCTGTCAGAATTACACCCAAATTCTCAGAGACTATGAAAGCCAAAAGATCCTGGGCAGATGTCATAAAGAACGAAGGAGAACACAAATGCCAGCCCAGGCTACTATATCCAGCAAAACTTTCAATTAACATAGATGGAGAAACCAATATATTCCACAACAAAATCAAATTTACAAAATATCTTTCCAGATATCCAGCCCTATAAAGGATAAATGGAAAACTCCAACATAAGGAGAGAAACTACACCCTAAAAAAGCAAGAAAGTAATTTTGCAACACACCCAAAAGAAGAGAGCCACACAAATATATTTCCACCTTTAACAACAAAAGTAACATGAAACAACAATCACTATTCCTTAATATCTCTCAACATTAATGGACTCAATTTGCCAATAAAAGGACATAGACTAACAGACTGGATATGTAAAGAGGACCCAAAATTTTCCAAGCAAAGGGTATCAAGAAACAAGCTGGAGTAGTCATTTTAATATCCAACAAAATCAACTTTTAAACAAAAGTTGTCAAAAAAGGTAAGGAAAAACATTTATATTCATTAAAGATGAGCTCTCAATCCTGAATATCTATGCTCCAAACACAAGGGCACCTACATTCATAAAGAAACCTCACTAAAGCTCAAAGCACACATTGCACCTCACACAATAATAGTAGGAGATTTCAACACCCCACTCTCATCAATGGACAGATCATGGAAACAGAAATTAAACAGAGACACAGAGAAACTAAAAGAAGTTATGAACCAAATGGATTTAACAGATATCTATAAAACATTTCATCCTAAAACAAAAGAAAATAACTTCTCAGCACCTCATGGTACCTTCTCCAAAACTAACCATATAATTGGTCACAAAACAGGTCTCAGCAGATACAAGAAGATCAAAATAATTCCATGCATCCTATCAGAGCACTGACTAAGACTGGTCTTCAATAACAACAAAAACCACAGAAAGCATGCATACACATGGAAACTGAACAATGCTCTACTCAATGATAACTTGGTTAAGGAAGAAAAAAAGAAACAATTTAAAGACCTTTTACAATTTAAGGAAAATGAAGGCAAAACGTACCAAAACTTATGGTACACAATTAAAGCAGTGCTAAGAAGAAAACTCATAACTCTGAATGCCTCCAAAAAGAAACTAGAGAGAGCATACACTAGCAGCTTGATATTATAACTAAAATCTCCAGAAAAAAAGAAGCTAATATCCATTTATCAATGAGTGCATACCAAGTGTGTTTTTCTGTGATTGAGTAACCTCACACAGGATGATATTTCCTAGTTAATTCCATTTGCCTATGAATTTCATGAAGTCATTGTTTTTGATAGCTGAGTAATACTCCATTGTGTAGATGTACCACATTTTTTTAATCCATTCCTCTGTTGAAGGGCATCTGGGTTCTTTCCACCTTCTGACTATTATAAATAAGGCTCCTATGAACATAGTGGAGCATGTGTCTTTGTTGTATGTTGGAGCATCTTTTGGGTATATGCCCAAGAGAGGTATAGCTAGGTCCTCAGGTAGTGCCATGTCCAATTTTCTGAGGAAACTCCAAACTGATTTCCAGAGTGGTTGTACCAGTTTGCAATCCCACCAACAATGGAGGAGTGTTCCTCTTTCTCCACATCCTCGATAAGATGCAATCTACAGACCACAGGAAGCTCAAGAAGAAGGATGACCAAAATGCAGATGCTCCCACTCCTTCATAAAAGGGGGAAAATATTCATAGGAGGGGATATAGAAGCAAAGTTTAGGGCAGCGACTCAAGGAATGGCCATTCAGAGCCTGACACACATGTGGCCCGTATATACACAGCCACCAAAACTAGATAAGATTGATGAAGTTTAAAAAAAAATGCATGTGGAAGGGACTGGATATAGATCTCTCCTGAGAGACACATCCAGAGTATGTCCAATACAGAGATCAATGCTAGCAGCAAACTACTGAACTGAGAACAGGACCCCCTTGGGGGGAATTAGAGGAAGGATTGGAAGAGTTGAAGGAGCTTGCAACCCCGCAAAAACAACAATGCCAACCAACCAGAGCTTCCAGGGACTAAACCACTACTGAAAGACTATACATGGACTGACCCAAGGCTCCAACCGCATATGTAGCAGAGAATAGCCTTGTTGTGGCACCAGTGGAAGGGAAAGCCCTTGGTCTTGCCAAGGTTGAACCCCCAGTGCAGGAAAATATGGGGGAGGGCAATAAGGGGGATGTATGGGGGGAATACCCATATGGAGGAGGGGGAGAGGAAGGAATGGGGGCTTATGGACAGGAAACTGGGAAGGGGAATAATCTTTGAAATGTAAGTAAAGAAATATATAATAAATTTTTTTTAAAAAAGAAGCAAATGCACCCAAGAGGACTAGAAGGTAGAAAATAATCAAACTCAGGGCTGAAATCAACCAAGAAACAAAAAGAATTATACAAAGTATCAACAAAACCAGGAGCTGGTCCTTTAAGAAAATCAATGAGATAGATAAACCCTTAGCCAGACTTATCAGAGGGCACAGTGACAGTATTCATATTAACAAAATCAGAAATAAAAAGGTATCATAACAACAGAACCTAAGGAAATTTTAAAAAATCATCAAATCCTACTACAAAAGCCTATTCCAAAAAAATAACTGGAAAATCTGGAGGAAATGGACAATTTTCTAGATAGATACCAGGTACCAAAGTAAAATCAGGATCAGATAAACCATCTAAACAATCCCATAACTCCTAAAGTAATAAAAACAGTTATTAAAAGTCTCCCAACCAAAAAAAGCACAGGACCAGATGGGTTTAGTACAGAATTCTAACAGATCATCAGAGAAGACCTAATACAAATACTGTCCAAACTATTCCACAAAATAGAAACAGAAGAAACACTATTCATTTCCTTCTATGAAGCCACAAGTACACTTATACCTAACCCACACAAAGACTCAACAAAGAAAGAAAGCATTAGACCAATTTTTCTTAGGAATATAGAGGCAAAAATACTAAACAAAATTCTTGCAAACAGAACCTAAGAACACGTCAAAATGATCATTCATTCTGATCAAGTAGGCTTCATCCCAGGGATGCAGGGATAGTTCAATACATAGAAATCCAACAACATAATCCACTATATAAACAAACTGAAAGAAAAAAAAACACATGATAATCTCATTAGATATTGAGAAAGCATTTGACAAAATTCAACAACCTTTCATGTTAAAAGTCTTGGAAAGATCAGGAATCCGAGGCCCATACCTAAACATAGTAAGAGAATATACAGCAAACCAGTAGCAAACATCAAACTAAATGGAGAGAAATTTGAAGCAATCCCACTAAAATCAGGGACTAGACAAGGCTGCCCACTTTCTCCCTACCTATTTGACAGAGCACTCAGACAACAAAAGGAAGTCAAAGGGATAGGAAAGGAAGAAGTCAAATGTAACTATTTATGTATGATATGATACTATACCTGTGACCCCAAAAGTTTCACAAAAGAACTCCTAAGCCTGATGAACAACTTCAGCAAAATGGCTGGATATAAAATTAACTCGAACAAACAGTAACCTTCCTATACTCAAAGGATAAACAAGTTGAGAAAGAAATTAGGGAAACGACACCCATCATAATAGTAACAGGTAATATAAAATTCCTCGGCATGACTCTAACCAAGTAAATCAAATATTTGTATAGCAAGAACTTCAAGTCTCTGAAGAAAAAAATTGAAGATCTCAGAAGATGGAAAGATCTCCCATGCTCAAGAATTGGCTGGATTAATATTACAAAAATGGCCATCTTGCCAATAGCAATCTACAGATTGAATGCAATCCCCATCAAAATTCCAACTCAATTCTTCATAAAGTGAGAAAGCATTTGCAGATTCATTTGGAATAACAAAAACCCGGGATATTGAAAACTATCCTCAACAATAAAAGAACTTCTGGGGGAAAAACCATCCTTGACCTCAAGCTGTATTACTGAGCAATAGTCATAAAAATTGCATGGTATCAGTACAGAGACAGGCAGGTAGATGTATGGAATAGAATTGAAGACAGAAATGAACCAACACACCTATGATCATTTGATCTTTGACAAAGGAACTAAAACCATCCAATGGAAAAGCTAGCATTTTCAACAAATGCTGCTGGTCAACTGCAGGTCTGCCTGTAGAAGAAGGCAAATTGATCCATTTTTATCACTCTGTACAAAGCTCAAGTCCAAGTGGAGCAAGCACCTCCACATAAAACCAGATACACTCAAACTAATAGAAGAGAAAGTGCAGAAGAGCCTTGAACACACAGGCACTAGGGAAATTTTTCTGAATAGAACACCAATGGCTTATGCCCTAAGATCAAGAATTGACAAAATGGCTTCATAAAATTGCAAAGCTTCTGTAAGGCAAAGGACACTGTCATTAGGACAAAACAGCAACCAATAGATTGGAAAAAGATCTTTACCAAACTTACATCTGATAGAGGGCTAATAGTCAAAATATACAAAAATCTCAAGAAGTTAACTCCAGAGAATCCAATAACTCTATTAAAAAATAGGGTACAGTATTAGACAAAAATTCTCAGCTGAGGAATATTGAATGGTTGAGAAGTACCTAAAGAAATACTCCACATCCTTAGTCATCAGGGAATTGCAAATCAAAACAACTCTGAGATTCAACCTCACACCAGTGAGAATGGCTAAGATCAAAAACTCAGGTGCCAACACATGTTGGCTGTTCCTCAGAAAATTGGACATTGTACTACCTGAGGACCCAGCTATACCT
Organism: Rattus norvegicus; assembly: GCF_021556685.1. Lineage (NCBI taxonomy): Eukaryota > Metazoa > Chordata > Mammalia > Rodentia > Muridae > Rattus > Rattus norvegicus. The sequence goes on along the minus strand of NC_141538.1, from coordinate 18,641,937 downwards.
CTCCTGGGCATATACCCAAAAGATCTTCCAACATATATCAAGGACACATGCTCCACTATGTTCATAGCAGCCTTATTATAATACCCAGAAGCTGGAAAGAACCCAGATGTCATTCAACAGAGAAATGAATACAGAAAATGTGGTACATCTACACAATGGAGTACTACTCAACTATTAAAAACAATGACTATATGGAATTTATAGGCAAATGTATGGAACTAGAAAACATCATCCTGAATGAGGTAACCCAATCGCAAAAATACACACCTGGTATGCACTCATTGATTAGTGGATATTAGCCCAAAAGCTCAGTTTACACAAGATATAATCCACAAACCACATGAAACTCAATAAGAAGGAGGACTAAAGTTCGGATGCTTCAGTCCTTCTTATAAGGGTAACAAAAATATTCATAGGAGGGGATATGGAGACAAAGTTGGAGCAGAGACTGAAGGAATGGCCATTCAGAGCCTGCCTCACCTCACCAGCCCATATACATACACAGCCACCAAACCCAGACAATATTGCTGATGCCAAGAAGTGCATGCTGATAGGAGACTGATATAGCTGTCTCCTGAGAGGCTCTGCCAGAGCATGACAAATACAGAAGCAAATGCTAACAGCCAACCATTGAACTGAGAACAGGGTGCCGATTGGAGGAGTTTAGAGAAAGGATTGTAGGAATTGAAGTGGTTAGTAACCCCTAAGAACAACAATACCAAGCAACCTAAGCTCCCAGGGACTAAACCACTATCCAAACAGTATGCATGGACAGACCCATAGCTCCAGCTGCATAGGTAGCAAAGGATGGCCTTGTCGGGCACCAAGGAGAAGAGAAGCCCAGTCAAGGCTGGACCTCCTAGTGTAGGGGAATGGGAGGAAGGTGTAGGTGGATGGGTGGGTGAACACCCTCATAGAAGAAAGGGGAAGGAGGATGGGATCGGGGGTTTATAGACAGGAAATCAGGAAAGGGGATAACATTTGAAATGTAAATTTAAAAATCCAATAAAAAATGAACATGCAAATGTAATTATAGTTACTTATGCATAACTGTAAGAAAAATGTTATCAAAGGTAGTCAGACCAGCCAGAACTCATATTTCCTGAAATTTCCCTTCCCCTTTGTGTGTTTTCCAGCCTGAGTTGGTCCTTGGTGTCCCTTTTTTCTGAAGATAATTATCTAGATGTGCTACTTCCACTTCACTCGTGTTTCTTTGTGTGAACTGAGATTATTCTAGCAGTCATAGACATATAGTAAGTTAAAATGTGCTACTGTGTTCAACTGCTCAGCAATAGAATACCTTTAACTGCAAAGCTACCAGAGCATTAACAGGATTTACGTTTTTAAAAATAATGCCTACACTCCTGGCGCTTAGTAGGTAGGAGCAGGAAGAGAGAGTTCAGGATCAGCTGCATAGTGATTTTGAAACCAGGCTGAGCTAGGCAAGATTCTATTTTTAATAGGAAATTAAGATTACAATTAAAATCTAAATTCCACCACACCAATGAAAGAAGCACTTGAGACACAATGAGATATATCACACGCCTTTAACATTAGATATATCACACGCTTTAACATTAGTCACAAGAGCTAAGGATGTACATTCTCCCAAACTGATGAGAATAACTGAAGCCAATCCCAGACTAAAATCTTGGCAATGAGATGCATATACAGAGCTCATGAAAGGATATATCAAATTCATAAAAGGGATAATTAAAACAACCTTGAAAGAGAATAAAGAAGAAACAATTGAACTCTTTTGAAGTCCTGTTTTTAGTTCCAGCATTAAAAACTGTGGGTCTCTAGCAGAGCAAGACATAGATAAAGCCATGTTAACAAACAAACTTGTCCAGCATCTCCGGTGAAGACCTTAGTTCAAAACCAATCTGATAGAATAAAGCTACTTTCAATGCATAGGCAGAAGTAATTGTGTATCCATTAGCAAAAAAATATGAACATTTGCCTAAGCATTATATGTTTAAAAAAAGTTCAAAATGAACCAGCATGGGTTCAGGGTCTTTAATACAGCAGGATCGAACTTACCTAGCGTGCATGAAGCCTTCTGTTGACAATAATGTCTTTTGAAATTGAAAAACATAAAGATTATACAACTTTTAGGGGAAAATATAGAAGAAAAATATTGAGCTCTAATATGAGGAGAAGAAAGCCTTGAACACCTACAAAAAGATTGATCGATAAAAAGAAAATTAAAAATTTTGCTCTGTTAAAGACAGTTAAAACATGAGTTAATAAGAGCATGGAAAAATGTTTACATGTGGTAAGACATAGTAAAGTAATTTTTTTCTGCCAAGTTGTGCAAAACCAGTTTTACCTCAGAAATATTACTTCTGAATAATTTACATGTTTTCAGAACTGTCTACACAACTCATAAGCATCCCATGTAAAGAGATTTTCTATAAAACAGTGCTATGGCTGTTTCCCACCTACGTCTTTCTGTTCCTCTTCTTTCTGACCCCTGTGCCAAAGGAAAGAATGCTTGTTCAGCCAGATGTAACTGTCCTGAAAATTTTCAACTGTCAAGACACCCTGTTCTTCCACCCCTGTCCTGAATTCTTTCCTCCCCCCATCTCTGCTGTGTTTTATTCAAGTAGATAATTGGTGTAGATTGTGAGGTTAAACCTCACCAGTAAGAAACAGCCAAGTTCCCCATGAGATAGGAATAAGGGTACCACCTTAGTCATGTACCCTGGCTTCTGGAAGCTGTGTACCCTTCTGATTAGAACTACATTTAATTACCTTTCTGTGTCATCTTATTCAGAGGGGTGGTCTTTTTCTTTGTGACCCTAAGAATATTTCTAATTTCTAATGATACTGTACATCAAATAAAGACAAACATCTGGAATATGTTTAGGAAAGTAACTCTTAAAATGCAATAGAAAAAATAAAGAAATAATCAAGTTATAAAATGTTGAAAGGCATAAAGACACATTTCACTAAGGGACATATGCAGATGGTACTAATCACATGGAAATGTGTTCAATATCTTAGCCATTAGAGAAATGCAAATTAAGGCTGCAATGAATGTCACTAAATGCCACAGAGAAGGGCTAAGATAAATAACTATGACAACTGCAAAGGCTGTGAAAGATGTAGACAACTGACACCGTTCACACATGGATGCTGGAAACGTGCAGTTCCGCCTCTTTGGAGGATATTCTCTGTATTCACTAGGAAGAGAACCAACAGAATAAATGTATGTATTGACAGAGGGGGTGTTAGCTTGGCTTACTTGACACTCACAGGAGAGTGTAACCATGGCTGTTTCACACCCAATAGATCAAGAACTAGGTCGTTGTTCCATCCACAAGGCTGAGTATCTCAGCAGCTGATCCTGGTCCCTGGGGCCTGCCTGGAGAACTATCGGTCTTCCATCCACAAGGGAAGCCAGAAGAAGCTGAATTTAGTGTCAGCAAAGAAATAAGTAGTGGTAGTAAGTAAATTGGCACAATTTCAAACTCAGGTCTTGTTATGCTTGTCCTAACAGCTCTAACTCGGGCCTACTGTTTTCTCTGTAAGCTCCCCAGAACTTTGGACATGTAACAGCTAGGCAGAGTCACCTCTCTTGTAGACCCCCTAGACCACAGAGCTCAGATCCTGTGCTAGTGGAAACTTAGGGGTGTTCTAGTAGGAAAAAATATATACCAGGTCTTAAACTTAGTATGAAGAACTAATATAAATTACTTTGATAATGTTTAATTGGTTTCCTATAAAAATGATCATATATAGGACATTGTGAGTTAAATATGTAAGAAAATTAATTTTTCTTTTTAATATGGTTATTGTAAGACAGGAAACCGCATTTGTGGCTCATGTTGTGTGTCAGTTGGACAGGGCTTCTGCACACTCAGTCAGCATCAGACAGTGTGCATCACAGTGGGCCCTTCTTCTGCAACCATTCACTAAAGCCACCAGCCATAGGCATATACTGTGTACTCTACCTTCTCATGACAGTGCATAGAGACTGATTCCACTGTTTCAACAATCTTCCTAGCCTGTTCTCTCTGAGTTGCACATACAGATCTAACCTAAATTCCTAAGACCTTTGCAGCCAGGTTTCGTAGGAGGGGCAGATTCCATATTCGCACTATGTGGTTAGAAATTAGTAGCAGCAATGAGAAAAAGAAGACGATGTGCAGGGAAGATTCATGGGTATAACAATACAAGCTCCTTACTTTCTGGGCATCCCTGACTGAAATTCTGGATTCTGGTAACATCCACTCTCAGTGCTAAGCCAAGGACCATGGCAGCTGTGTGGCTTCTGTCAAACTGCCCTGTAGTAGGATATCTCCTAGGTGTGTTGCTCCTCATTGCATTCTTTCTTGAATTTCAGCATCTCCCCCTGGTTTGGGGGCCATTTGCAACATACATATGGTTTAAGATGTTCCTGTAAGCTTAAATGTTCCAGAATAGATACCAAGAACTTTGACCAATGCTGCCTACTGAACTCAGCATCTCTTTATGAGGAGTAATTTAGTCTTTTCTAAATGTGCATCGCTAATATAATTTGCAATATGCAGTAAGAGTTCCACAATGGCCAGCAAGATGACTCAACAGGTAAAGGTACTCACTGCTAAGCCTGATAATCTGAATTCTTTCCCTAGAACCCACATGATGGAAAGAGATAACTGATTCCCACAAGTTGTCCTCTGACCTCTATACCTTCTTTTCCTCTGTCTCTGCCTCTCTCTCTATTTTTTATCTCTATGTCTCTCCCATTCACATGCACTCATACACACACATATTTACATACAAACAAAAAAAATGCAATTTTAAAAAAAAGTAAGAGTCTGTGTGTTCTCTGCATAACACCAGCTAGCAGACTGGTGAGGCAGGAAGGAAATCTGATTCAACAGGATTTAGTAGCTAGTATTGGTTCAAACTTCTACAGTCTGGCAGTTTATTTTAGCCATATATAAATACATACAATTTAGAAAACGTTTCCTGGTGTAACATAACCCACTGTACCAAAAGAGACATAATTACAATGAAATGTTCTCAAAGTACCTGTCCTGTCTTCCATGAAGAGAGGTCCTAAAATAGGTTATATGTGTTATTTTGAGGGCCGAGGGGAGGCCTCTGGTGTATGTTTGGTCATATAGACTGTGTGGAGGTGATCTAAACTATTAGCAACCTTTGGCCTGTATTGTGGGAGCTTGGGAGAATCAGTTATGGCCTGGTCCTACAGTCATTACAGACTTACCTAGTTATTAGCCACCTCCATTCCCAGCCTTCTGGCTTGAAAACAGGTTGTACATCTTTCTTTTCCTAAGTTTTAAATGTATTCTTCTCTCATACAATGCATCCCAACCACAGCTTCACCACCACCCCTCCCATGTTCCCTCTCCCCAAGATCCACTCCTCTTCCTTTTTCATTCAGAAAAGAGCAGGCCTCCCAGAAATGTCAACCGAACTCAGCATATCAAGTTGCAATAAGACTAGTCATAAACCCATATCGAGGCTGGACGAAGCAACCCAGTAAGAAAAAAATAGGTCCCTTAAGCAAAGAAGAAAAAAAGTTGGGGGCTGGAGAGATGGCTCAGCCGTTAAGAGCACCAACTGCTCTTCCAGAGGTCCTGAGTTCAATTCCCAGCAACCACATGGTGGCTCACAACCATCTGTAAAGAGATCTGATGCCCTCTTCTGGTGTACTGAAGACAGCTACAGTGTACTTATATATACTAAATGAATAAAAAAAAATTTAATGATCACCAAAAAAAGTTAGGAGTCCAACAAAAAACCCAATACTACAGAACCACAGCTTGTATGCAGAGGGCCTGGTACAGACCCATGTAGGCTCTGTGGTTGCTGCTTCAGCCTCTGGGAGCCCATTTGAGCCCTGTTTAGTTGACTCTGTGGGACATTTTCCTGGTATCCTCAACCCCTCTGGCTCCAACAGTCATTTTGTCCCATATTCTGCATAGTTCTTCAAGCTCTGCCTAATGTTTGGCTGTGGGTCTCATATCTACTCCCATCAGCTGCTGGAAGATAACTCTTTAATGATGACTGGGCTGGGTATCAATTTATATGTATAGCAAAATATGAATAGGAATCATTTTATTGACATTGTTGTTGTTGTTTTTGGTGGTGGTGGTCATGTTTGATTCTATCCTAGCCTAGGTCTCTGAGCCATCCAGCTTTCTGATCCTGGCCATGTAGGCAGTATCAGGCATGGGTTCCATCTCATGGTATAAACCTCAAATTAGACCAGTCATTTGGTTGGTGATTCCCACAAGCTCTGAACCACCATTGCCCCAGAATATCTTGCAGGCAGGGCAAGGTGTAGGTTGTAAATTTAGTGGCTGGGTTGGTATCTCAGTCTTAACACTGGGAACCTCGCTTAGTTAGAGAAGATGGTGATTCAGTCTCCATATCCTCCATTATTGTGAGTCCTTGCTCAAGTTGACCTCATAGGTTCCAGGAAGTCTTCACTGCACTAGGCTTCCAATATCACCCCTAAATATCACCTATTTTAGTCATCTTTCCCTGTACTCTCTACATCTTTTCTTTGAAAAGATAAGCCTAAATGTTTAACATTTTTAGTTTCCCCTGTGCTGACTCTGAGCTCAAGGATATTTGTGCTCCTAACAAAAGTCCTATAAATAAATTCTATTAGCAATCATGTCAGACACTTCTACAGTGTAGTAGTCATCACAAAGAAAAATCAAGCACAGCATGTGTGGATCATGAATGTCCCCAAAGGCCCTGTTGTCTCCCAGTCTATGGAGATCTTGAGAGGTAGAAGAAGCTTTAGGGCAAAGGTACTAAGAGAAGAAAGTCAGGCTATTTGGGAAAGACCTTTGAATAGGATATTAGGATTCTGGCACTGTCCTATCTATTTATTTCTTGGACACCATGTGTTGAACATCCCTTCTTCATCATGAACTCCTTCCTTGACATATTATGCTATCCCAACCCAAAACAACAGGGCCAAAGAGCTATGGAGTAAAACCTCTGAAACAGTGAACCAAGACACACCAGTCTTCCCTACATTACATAAGGTACCTTGTCACAGTTACAAACAGCTGACTAAAAATTCATAAAAGAGATGTATTCCAAAACGTCACAAGTATGTGTCTGACTGAAGGTTTCATTTGATTCATTTTGATGCACTGGTGATCAATGTTGCTACTGAAATTGGGTATAATGGCACATACCTATAAATGCCAGCACTTGCAAATTGGAGACTTGAGTGGAAAAGGAGTTCAAAGTGACTTTTAACTACTTAGTAATTTTAAACTCAGCCTGTACCACACAAGGCCTTATCCAAAACATAAACAAAACAAATATCTCATTAATAAAAAAATATTAAGTTATAGCTTTGATCATTCTTTACACTCTATATTTAGATATATTTTTGATAAATTGGTTCTAATGATTACCAAGTTTCTAATTGCAGTACTGTTTTCTCTCTGATCATAATAATACCTATGTTTAGATCACTAAGCTGTAAATGACATTCTTGCTCCTTTGAATATAAATTCTCTAACACATACTGGCAAAGGCTATCCTCCAGGAACATTAACCATCACTGCAGACTGTCAAGATCTCTCAAGAGTACAGGACTCAGGTCTGGGTGTAGCTAAGTGGTAGGTCATTTGTTTAGCATGTCCAAGGCCCTGGGTTCCAACCCCAGCAACAAAAACTTTTATTAAAAGTCTTAACTCTACCACAGTCAATCCTCTGGGTTGTCTGCAGTGACCCATCTTGAAGGATAGATAATGCCTTCTTTGGAGCTTTGCAGTTCAGATTCGCTGACTTGGTGGAGGCTCCTTCTTGTTTGACCCCCCTCTTACTCCACATGCAGATGCCCAGCTTGGATGTTCATCCCCTTTGGACTTTGAGGCCAAGAGAACCAGAGCCAATGAAGTAACTCACTGTGCTGAAATACTTTTTTCCTCTATCACAGGAGTCTGTATCCTCTGCCAGGATAACTTACAAGCTCGGTATGTGGGATTAAACCAATGCAACATCTGGCATTTGGTGGTTCAGAGGAACCACATTTGATTTTTTAATACCAACGAAACTGTTTTCAGGCTTTATGGTAATAACTTCAGTATAATTCAAAGAACTGGGTGATTTAAAGCATCAGGAATTATGATTCTCTAATGTGTGTTTTCAGATGTATTGTCAGAAAGCCTGTTTAATTTCCAGAATCTATTAAAATGTGATTGCGTTTTGGGCTAACTATTATTATCTTTTCTTCTGTTTAATTACCCAGGAAGAGTAGTTATAGCTTAAACTTCTTGTTCATTTCCCACAGAAGAGCATTTGTAAATTGAAATTGTGGTCTCCTACCTCCACCACTACTCAGACTTCAGAAGTGTCAGTCACCCAGGCCACCGCTTTTTCAAGATCACTGCACAAACATTCGTTGAATGCCTGTTTCAGAAGGCATTGTGCTGAGTGCAGGAGAAAAGCAAGCGATGACCAATGCAGGGTCTCAACAGTAACAGCCACTCATTCCATGCTGAGAAGGGGAGAGCACCCAGAAGCAGGGCATAAAGGGGCACTGAAAAGGGCAACACAGAACTAATGAGAGTACAAAGACAATGACTGGGAAAAGACAGAAGATAAGAGTAGAGGAAAGCTGAAGAGAAGTTAGGAAAGACAGAAGAGGGGAAGAGGTAGGAGAAGGGTATCTGCTGACCTTTGGGTAGGCCTTGCATAGAGCTACAGCATTCTGTCCTTTGGTAGCAGCAGTGGACACAAAGGCGTGATCTGCAAGGTCTAGGGTATCCAGGAAGCCACAAGATTCTAGGCACAGAGGCAAAAAGAGCAATAGGGGCTACCAAGACACAGTTTCAAATTTCATGGGGAGAGACAGAGACAGAGACAGAGAGAGACAGAGAGAAAGGACCTCTTACCTCCCTCTTCCTTCCCCACCTTGTTCTCTAGTCCAGGGGGCATTAAAAATTCTGCCTCTCTAATGACTTTGAAATTAGTATAGATTGAATATGTTTTACATTTTAAGAAGTTTATTTAAAGTTTTAGAAAATAATACTGTTGCTCCATGTATTGTTAAAAACAAATACTACTGACGGGCTCTTCCAAGCGACTTAAGGAAAGTTTGCATGTGGAGTACTAACCCTGCTTTAAAAATGCTTTTTATTGTTATTATTATTATTATTATTATTATTATTATTATTATTATTATAGTTTCTATTGCTGACAAAATACTGTGACCAAAAGCAATTCAAGGACTTTATTTGACTCATATGTTGTAGGTCATAATCAGGGGAAGACAAGGCACGAACTCAAGACAGGAACCTGGAGGCAGAAACTGAAGCAGAAATTATAGAGGAGTGCTGTTCATTGGCTCGGTCCTCATAACACATTCAGTCTTTTTCTTATACAGCCTAGGAGCACCTGTTCAAGGATGGCACTGCTTACAGCAAGCTGTTTCCCCCGAGATCAATAATTAATCAAGAAAATGCCCCCACAACATTGCCTGTAGGACAATTAATTGAAAGTTTTCTCCATTTTTAATCAATTGAGATTTCTTCTTCTCCAGTGACTTCAGCTTGTGTCAGGCAATAAAACAAAACAAGCCAACACACTCAGCAACACATTGCTGTTGAACTTTATGAGTTACCGCACTTTCAGAGAATCTCACATGGATATGGCCTCATCAAAACTCCTGAGGACTGGCACAGATAGCTTTACATGGTCAAGCTATGTCTCTGTGATTGCACCTTGATTTAAGTGCTTTACAGATGTGATCGTCATCCACAGTCACTTGACTAAGTAAGACAGGGGAGGTTTGCCCAGATCATCTGAGGGGCCTGATTCGAACAGGTGAAAAGCCAGAGCTGGTGTTTCCCTGAGGAAGCAGGGCTCTGCCCAGGGACGTTAACTTCATTCCCAGTACTAAGATTGAGCTTCCCTCATTATTATTTGAATGTGAATAGTCACCTCTTTAATTCTCCCAAGGAATTAATACATCTATCTTCTAATGCTTTTATTTTCTGGCAGATGTCACTGCAGAGACTTACACAAGAAACAGTCTAAGTCAAGTCCAGGACAAGTAAGTGCAAACTACAACAAAATCAAGTACTGAATGAGGATGGGAGCTTTCACCTAACCACAACAGAGGAGGCTCACAGCTCCAGAAAGACTGAGCTCATAAAACATGGGCTTGTGTCAAGAATGATATAGCCGGCTAAGATCAAAAACTCAGGTGACAGCAGGTGCTGGCGAGGATGTGGAGAAAGAGGAACACTCCTCCATTGTTGGTGGGATTGCAGACTGGTACAACCATTCTGGAAATCAGTCTGGAGGTTCCTCAGAAAATTGGACATTGAACTGCCTGAGGATCCAGCTATACCTCTCTTGGGCATATACCCAAAAGATGACTCAACATATAAAAGAGACACGTGCTCCACTATGTTCATCGCAGCCTTATTTATAATAGCCAGAAGCTGGAAAGAACCCAGATGCCCTTCAACAGAGGAATGGATACAGAAAATGTGGTACATCTACACAATGGAATATTACTCAGCTATCGAAAACAACGAGTTTATGAAATTCGTAGGCAAATGGTTGGAACTGGAAAATATCATCCTGAGTGAGCTAACCCAATCACAGAAAGACATACATGGTATGCACTCATTGATAAGTGGCTATTAGCCCAAATGCTTGAATTACTCTAGATCCCTAGAACAAACGAAACTCAAGACGGATGATCAAAATGTGAATGCTTCACTCCTTCTTTAAATGAGGAAAAAGAATACCCTTGGCAGGGAAGGGAGAGGCAAAGATTAAAACAGAGACTGAAGGAACACCCATTCAGAGCCTGCCCCACATGTGGCCCATACATATACAGCCACCCAATTAGACAAGATGGATGAAGCAAAGAAGTGCAGACCGACAGGAGCCGGATGTAGAGCGCTCCTGAGAGACACAGCCAGAATACAGCAAATACAGAGGCGAATGCCAGCAGCAAACCACTGAACTGAGAATAGGTCCCCCGTTGAAGGAATCAGAGAAAGAACTGGAAGAGCTTGAAGGGGCTCGAGACCCCAAAAGTACAACAATGTCAAGCAACCAGAGCTTCCAGGGACTAAGCCACTACCTAAGGACTATACATGGACTAACCCTGGACTCTGACCCCATAGGTAGCAATGAATATCCTAGTAAGAGCACCAGTGGAAGGGGAAGCCCTGGGTCCTGCTAAGACTGAACCCCCAGTGAACTAGACTATGGGGGGAGGGCGGCAATGGGGGGAGGGTTGGGAGGGGAACACCCATAAGGAAGGGGAGGGGGGAAGGGGATATTTGCCCGGAAACCGGGAAAGGGAATAACACTTGAAATGTATATAAGAAATACTCAAGTTAATAAAAAAAAAAAATATTGGTTGGGGATTTAGCTCAGTGGTAGAGCTCTTGTCTAGCAAGCGCAAGGCCGTGGGATCGGTCCCCAGCTCCGGAAAAAAAAAAAAAAGAATGATATAGCCAGGCTGGAATTGGAGAATGTACTGACCCATAGCATGAGACATAAAGACTTGAAACAGTACCAAAAGTCTATACTATCGAGACTAATGATATTTTAATCCAACTGTGATATTAAGTTTTATGTCAATTTGACATAGATCGATTCATCTAATAGGGAAGAAATCTTAATTGAGAAAATACATCCATAAAATTGACCTGTTAGAAGTCTGTAGGGCATTGTCTTGATTGATGACTAATATAAACTAACCAAGTTTGTATTGACTGATGACCAAGTCCACATCAAGGCAAATCAGTCTCCTTTTATTTCTTTCAATGAATTAAGGAGAGAATGATAGCTAATCATGATTGTCAACTTGACTATATCTGTTATATCAAAACTGAAGATACAAAGTGTGTTATATCTAAAACATGCCTATAAAAATTTTTCTCGATTGGACTGTGGAAGGTGAAAAAATCTACCCTAAATCTAGGCTGCTCCTTCACTGGCAATTCATGTAAACAGGTATGGAAGAAGGAAGCTTTTGCTTTTTGGCTTCTTGCTTACTCTCAATGGCAAGTTTATCTGTCCTGTTGCTGAGGTATTTCTTAGCTCCCTCAATGGTCATAAGAAGTGGCATTATTAGGATGTGTGGCCTTGTTGGAGTGGTGTGGCCCTGTTGGAGGAAGTTTGTTATCAGGGTGGGCTTTGAGGTTTTAAATCCTCAAGCCAGGCCCAGTCTCTCTCTCTCTCTCTCTCTCTCTCTCTCTCTCTCTCTCTCTCTCTCTCTCTCTCTCTCTCTCTGTCTCGCTCTCTCGCTCTCTCTCTCTCTCTCTCGCTCTCTCTCGCTCTCTTTCTCTCTGTCTGCTGCTGAGGATCCAGATATAGAACTCATAGCTACCTCTCTGCCTGTTTGTCACCATATTGGCCTGTGTGCCACCATGCTTCCTGCCATGATGATAATGGGCTAAATCTCTGAATTGCAAGCTAGCCCCAATTAATGTTTTTGTTTGTAAGAGTTGCTGTGGCCATGCTGTCTTTTCATAGCAATAAAAACACTAAGACACTATTGTTAACAGAAGATTAGCAGCTCTCTGGAAATTATCTGGGACTCCAGTGCCTAATTGAGACTGTTGAGGCATCCAATCTATTGGACTAAAGAAGGGATTCTTGGCCTTTTTATTAGGATTTCTACCCAGACCACAGCCTATAAGTTGTAAGCTATTCTAATAAATGTCATTTATCAGTTCTGTTCCTTTAGAGAAACCTAGCTCATACAGAAAGTTTATATATTTGTATTTTTCTGTATTAATTTCTCCATTTATAAGGACAAAAATGGTTTTCTATATGTGTGACAATGCCTTGTTACTGTAACATATTAAGAAGTATTATCCAGGACCATCAAGATAGATCAACAAATATGGTGCTTGACCCAAAAGTCTGGAAACATAAGTGTAAAGGTGAAAGGAGAAAACAACTCCCTTCCTACTCAACCAAAGACTCCATGTCTGTGACCTTCATATATACCCACACACACATATAAACTAATATTATTTTGGGATTACAAAGGTCCTTGAGCCCACAAATCACTAAGAAAATCACGAATTGCTTTGGGGTATTTACTAGAAGCTGTGACCCTGTTCCCAAAAATAACAATTCTAAGACTCAAATATACTTACAAATACCTAGGCCACGTAGCAAGGCATGCTCTCTGACTAGCTCATAATTTAATATCCCACTTATTTTAATCTATGTTCTGTCACATGGCTAGTTACCTCTGTTCAGGTTCCATGTGTCTATCCTCTCTCACACCTTGGGGAGAATCCTCTCATGTATAGATGTATCCCAGAATCCTTTCTGCCTACCAGATGTTCCACCTTCTATTCTATCCTTTCCTATAGGTCATAGGTTATTTTATTGATAGGAGATATATCCATACAATATTCAAGAGATTCTTTCTATGGGGAATGATGATCATGCATGGTTGTATCCTCAAAGGAAGAAAAAGGTTTCTACTCAGAAAGTTGGGAATGAATGTTGTTAACGGCCTAGTGAATTTTGCTCTCTGTAGAGCCAAACATCACCCAAATCCCCTAGAGTGTTTACTCCAGACTCTCCTTTTCTAGATCTGTCCCATTTACTTTACTGCCTGCTGTACTTTATAGCTACCCTGTATGCTATCTTAGTCAGAGACCACATTATATTCTAGGTCTTTTAACTAAAGAAGTCACCTTCATGATCGTATGCACTTTGTAAAAAAGTGTCTATGTAGCCAAGTCTTAAGCTTTACTCTAAACCTGGAATTAAAATCATCGTTGCCTAGAAACTTTTATCCAAATTGTACTGAGTTTAAATATGCTGACAATAGCCAACTAGCATCAAACTCCTGAAGTTCGATGTGGCCCAACTACATGGGGTAAAATGAGTTTTCCTCTTTGTCTCTTCTGGGATCATTTCACTGCCAGCCTTGACAACTGTGAAACTCCTCCCCATCCCCAATATAATATGAAGAGTGATCCAAATAGGAAATTAAGTAAGAGGAGCCAATCAGGAGAGGTATTCAGTATGCACACATGTACTTGGACCTATACACATTACCTATGTATGTTTGCTTTCATACACCCACACACATAAGGCCTCTACCATTCGATCACCCACACTGATAAAGTCATACTGCTCATTCACCTTTTCTCATGCATAGATCTTTATTCAAAGTGATGAAGTAAAAGTTTCTTTGTATATTTTCTTTTGTTATTATTGCTTACTTTATTGCCAAAAATGAAATAAATGTAACTCATAATCATATGGGCATTTTGTATTAATTACATTGCTATTGAACAATAAAATCCTACAAAACAAAAATCCACTTCAGGTACATGACAAATTTTCCTTGACGTTTATTTTCTTCAGAAGTCATGTACCCAAGCACATGACCACATAACAAAGCATACCCACAAAAGTACAGTATTATTTTTAATACTAATATCAGTAATCCTTGTATATTATTACTTTATATAAACCTTTGACTTGTCAACCGTGGACCAGATAATCACCCTAAGATTAATACCTGAGGAACATAAAAATGCTGGAATGATTATGTACAAAGTGCCAAGGCAAAGAGAACTGGCATTTGGAATAATGTTCACACCTTTGCTGCTTGGTAAAAGAGAGAGGACAGGATTTCTTTCATTTCTAACAAGGCTTTAGCAAGGGCTACACTAAACTTGAAGGGCATCTCTAAATTTGAAATGAGTATTTCTGAGAATTCAATCCTGGTGCTCGAGGCAGCAGTGTATGATCTTATAAAGCCATCTCAAAAAGGTAGCTGCAGGGCACATAAACCCCCGAGGAGCCTGCTGCCTATCAGTGCTCTTGTCTGTGACTGGCTCATCAACACTAATGTACAGCTGAACACAGTGTCTTCAGCAGGCTGGGCCCAGGTAAGAAATGAGTGTAGCCAGCCAGGGCTTCCGATTCCCTATTTCCAAGGTCATAAAGCACAGCACATATAGTGTTCACATTTGTTTGATCATTGTTTAAACCTTTCAAATTGATGAGTAAAACCATATCATACCATCTGAACCATTTAAACTGATCGCAAACAGTAGGAGTCAGGGTTGAAGCTCTAACCCAGTGGGAAAGTACTTGCTTAGCTTAGTGTGAGGCTCAAGGTAGAGTCCCAGGAAATGGATGAGGGATGGTGGGAAGACAGGGGCATAGATTTTCAGGCCTGCAGCCCCATCAGTCTGGAGTCTTGGGGCAGAGAAATATTTAAGTTAAAGGCCATCCTGAGCTTCATAACAAGACACCACCACCATCCCACTACTACCATCGCCACTCTATCCAAGGGAAAAAGCAAACAAACACATAAACACAAATAGAATCAGGCCCATTCGGGGTGAACTCTATGATGGACTGCCTCAGATAAATTGCCATGAGATCATCAATTTTATTTTTTACATAATAAGTCTTTGCTAGTAAGTATTTATATACACTATCAAGTACATTTTAAACTGTATTATTATTATTGTTTTTATTTTACACAGGTTCTCACTATGCAGTCCTGGCTGATCTGGAACCATGTGGACCAGGTCTGCCCCAGAGTTCTATCTGCCTACCTTTGCCTCCCTAGTGCATGTACCACCATGACCAGCCATCTTACTTTTTTCCTTCAAAAAACAGATACCAGTTTTGAACATAAAATGATGATTTATAATTCTTTTGAGTTTTGTCTCAGCCTTTGGACATGCCTGTGAGAGACTTTCTAGCTTATGTTAATTGAGGTGGAGCGGTGGTTTGAATATGCTTCCCCACCCAGTGGCACCGTTAGGAGGTGTGGCCTTGTTAGAGTAAGTATGCCACAATGGGAGTGGGCTCTGAGACCCTCCTAGCTGCCTGAAAGACAGTTCTCTCCTGACTGCAATTCGATCAAGATATAGGACTCTCAGCTCCTTCTCTGGCACCATGTTTCCCACCTTGACGATAATGGTACTGAACCTCTGAACCTGTAAGCCAACCCTAATTAAAAGTTGTCCTTTGTAAGAGTTGCCTTGGTCATGGTGTGGTCTCTTCATAGCAATGGAAACCCTAACTTAGACAGGTGGGAAGAAGTACCCTAAATATGGGCAGTACCACTCCACAGGATGGTGGCCAGGACTGCAGAAAAAATGGAGAAAGGCAGTAATGAGCTAAAATACACATCTCTGTCTTTGCATCCTGGTACTCTTCTACTTCCATATCTTCTCCGCTGTGATGGAGTGTGCCCTCAAACTGTGATCCAAATTAATCCTCCTTCCTTAAAAATGCCTGCCTCAGGTGAGACTTCGCGGTTATATTGTGGGTATAAATTCTTAAAGTACTAAGGAGACCTACGAGGCTGGCAAGTCTGATAGGTCTGATTAACTCTGACACAGAATGACATAAGCAATATTGAGCAAGCAGTCATTGAAGACAGAACTTATGAATGAGGTGAAGAAATTCAAACTTCCTTCATCTTGATCATCACATATTCTATACATGTATTGAAAAATCATTTATCCCTCAACTATGCAATTTTTATGTCAACTATATTTTTTAAAATATCAATGAACACATTTAATGAAGAAGAGAGCTACTGCCCTGGTTCTCAAAGTGAGGAGTTAAAAGCTGACACTGTGTGTGGATGACTGCCATGCTGTCAAACTCCCCTCCAAATATTTACATTCATATCTGTACATCTATGCTTCTCTTGGCCTGGCCAAAGAAGCTTTGTATTGAGGAATGTAGCAGTTAATGCAGACTCATAACTGGTCACAATGCTGAGAATAAGCTGTTAGATGGAACACATCTAACAAACCCCATCAGGTTCAGAGAACGCTGAGGAAGAGTCAGGTGGGGAGGAGTGCTGTGAAGTGCCATCCTCTGGACACAAACAGCTGTTATGCACATAACCTCACGGAAGCTGTACCCACCCAAGACTGTCCCAGGACCCAGATAGTTAAAATATCAGCATAGAGGTGGAAGAGGCTTCCAGCCCCCGACCCCCGAAGCTGACAGACAGATGGACAGACAGCTGCTGAGGTAGGAAGAATCGCTTTGCTTTGGGGAAGGGGGAAAGTGCAGCTATTGCTGGGTTGTTCATGTTCTAGTGGCTGACACCACAAATACATGTAGATGGGCCCCACTAATTAAACTTAATAGGATATTGTGGTGGTTTTTAATGAGTGTCCCCCCCACAAGTGCTGGTATTTTAACTTAGTCCTCAGATGGCTCTTCAGGGAGATTTGCAAGGTGCTGTATGAAGTGCATACCTGGGAATGAGCTTTGAATACGTAAAGCTTGACCAATGTCCAGTTCACCTACCCTTTCTCTTCTGTTACTGCTGCCACTTGTTGCTGTGGTGGGCTTGATGAGCTCATCTTCTACAAATTGCCTTGGTTGTGGTGCTTTATCACTGTAAAAGGAAAGTAATTACCACAGTTACTTTCAAAATGTGTATGAAATTGAGAGGCAAATGGGAGATATGTTGGAAGCAGTAAAGGTAGAAGGGGGAGTGTGGATGAATTTAACCAAAAAACACATATGCACAAATTTTTTCGAAAAACGAAAATTAACAGTTTTGCTAAGGTCAAGGATATAATTTCTTTTGGTGTGGCCCTCAAAATCCTGAAATTTACCTCAGTGCCTATGACCTCATCTGTGAAATGGAGATTCTATTGCTGATGCTACATATTACCAGAGTTTATTACACACCTGACATAGCACAGCATTATAATGACATCCCTAGCATGGCACTATAATGATATCACCTCCCCCCATTTCTGCAGTATTACTTGTATAGGAGAATATTTAAGGACCAAACATGACTGAGCAGTGAATTCTCTGTCATCACAGTTTCTGTCAACAATCTTCTAGTGAAGAAAGATAAATTAAGTTAATCAAGATCCAACCAAGCTAGACGCAGAAATATAGGCATCACCAAAATTCTTTTAAAAGGTTAAGAAAGGCAGGTACAGAGGGAATGTGTTGCACCCAGGGGTTCCTATATGTTGGTTTCATTCTTCTGCTAGCCAGGGTCCACTTCCTGAAACCCCACAGCCTCCCAAAATACTGCCATTAAACTGGGAAATGACCACTAAAACATGAGTCCATGGAAGGCATTTTAGATTCAAATCATAACAACTTTACCTTCATTTCCTTTCTTTTTGAAAGATTTACTTATTTATTGTGAGTGTTGTGTGTATAATTGTGTGTGTTGTGTGCATATGTGTATGGGGAGGAGGGGGGGCAACCGAACTTGTATGAAAGCACAGAGACCAGAAGAAGGCACCAGATGTCCTTTTCTGTCACTCTTCTTTGAGGCAAGGTCTCTCTTTGAAACTGAGACTTTAAGAGTTTGAACAGTCTTTTAAGTGTAGTACCATGTTGTCTGCAAGTAAGAAAACTGGCTTCTTTCTGTGCATTGAATACAAGCAGCAGGAGTGAACACCCTGATCTTAGATAAAATACTCTGTAGTTTCTTCATTTAGGTTAATGGTGTTCATTGGTTTGTAATGTATCTATCACCTGTTATATTGATATATGCTGCTTCTATTCCCAATTTATCCTGCGCCTTCATTATAAATGGATGTTGAAGGTGATCAAAGGCCTTTGCTGCATCTTTTGAAGTTTCTATCTTTTATCTTTTTAAAGTGATGTGTATATCCTTACTTTAATATTAAATCCTTACGTTAAAATGTTTAATTTTAAACCTTTGTATACCCCATCCTCCTGTCTTACTTAAAGCAATTGGTCCAATCATATAAATTACTACTTCTAACTTTAACTCTATTTTCTGGAACAAGGAACATGCAAAAGCTTAAACAAACTCTCGTAAATTAATAGAATGCCTCCTCCATCTGCTATCTTACCTTCTATAAGATATACCGTATTCTTGCTCATTTTAATTTCTTGGTTATTTTAATTTTAAAATGTCACCTGTAAATATTATTGCAAAAGTAGTACATAAAAAACAACGGCAAACACAAAAGCAGACCAGAAAGCAATGGCTAGTAGATTAATATGATCCAGAATTTTCTCCCTTAATGCTTTGGTAATCAGATCTCTCCTTGTCTATACTCTTTCCTGACATCTCAGCTTTATCTTTGGGAGAGTCTAGGATAAGCTTCTAGCCAAATGGGCCATGAGGCTATGCATGCTATGTGCACAAAATTTGATGTTTGACCAGCATAAAAACTATGGACTGAGGATCTCCAGGATCTGTGTTGAAACTTCCAACAAATTGAACCTATGCTGTTAAAACTCCAACAACTGATATGAGTAAGTATGAAGAGTTAGAATGTTTTAGCCTTTTAAATAACAAGTGAAGTTGGAGAGATGGCTCAGCAGTTTAGACCACATATTGTTCTTCTTAGATGAATCTAAGTTCAGACCCCAGCACCCATGTGAGGCAGCTCACAACTGCCTATAACACTAGTTCCATGAGATCTGATGCTTCTGGTCTCCATGAGCACATGCCCTCATGAGTACTTACCCACCAAGAGACATATACACATAATTTAAAATAGGTATTAATGTTATTAAATTAAATTAAATTAATATTATAAATTTAAAATAATAAAAATATTTTAGCAGAGCCATCTATCACCTTCCATTGAATATGACTTGTGACAGGAACTCACAAATTGCTTAGTGGCATTAACTTCATGGATGTACAAAATGACTCTACAGAAATCTATCTTTCCTCTCTGATGCCTTCTCTACTACTTTTCCTAATTTTCTTCAATATCCAAAAATAGCCTCTCTGGATGCCTGCTCTGTCATGATTTTTTCTGTTTATTTCATCTCTCTTTGTGTGTGTGTGTGTGTGTGTGTGTGTGTGTGTGTGTGTGTGTGTGTGTGTGTGTAAGAGAAAGAGAGGGGGGAAAAGGGAGTGGGAAAGAGAGAGAAGGAGAGAGGGAGAGAGAGAGAGAGAGAGAGAGACTCACTGTGTGACCCTAGGTTGCCTGAACTCATAGTTGCTTGCCTCTGTCTCCCAAGTATAGGATGAAAGGCATGAACCATCATTCTCAACTCATCTCTCTCTTAAGAAATTTAATGCAAAATTCACTTTAGAGCTTACCTCCTACCTATATGCTCTTTATCCCATACCTTTGGTTATTCCTTAAATGATAGTTTTAATTCTTAAATCTGTAGGACCTTCTGCAGTCCTGCCAATGACTCAGCTTATCCATACTACCCAGATTTATATGGACATCTTCAAGATTTATAAAACCCAGCGCTTACCTAGGAAGCGCAAGGCCCTGGGTTCGGTCCCCAGCTCCAAAAAAAAAAAAAAAAAAAAAAAGATTTATAAAACCCAAATATCAGGCCTTAGCCCAGACACCAACACCTGACTATCCACTATGGGATTTGGAGGCCCCACCATAATCCTACTATGCTCTAAGTCAACTTAAAGAAGAAAGAGACTTGATTTCAAGGTCTATACCATTCATGGATCCTTCTTTCCTGTAAATCGATTCCTCCACCTCCTTTCTTTTTTCTTTCTTTTTTTTGGTTAAGATTTATTTATTTAATGTATGCGAGTACACTGTCACTGTCTTCAGACACACCAAAAAAGGGCCTCAGATCCCATTACAGATGGTTGTGAGCCACCATGTGGTTGTTAGAAATTGAACTCAGGACCTCTGGTAGAGCAGTCAGTGCTCTAACTGCTGGACCATCTCTCCAGCCCCTCCTTTTCCTTTCCCCTCCCCCTTCCCGTCTCCCTCCCCTTCCCTGTCTCCCTCTCCTTCCCCCTCCTCCTTCTTTTCCTCCTCCTCCTCCTCCTCCTCCTCCTCCTCCTCCTCCTCCTCCTCCTCCTCTTCTTCTTCTTTAATGTAAAACAAAGGGGCTAAAAAATGTTTATGTGCCTGCCTCTTTAGGATGCTGGACACCCTGAGTTATCAGATCTGAGAACTGTAGAAATTAGGTCACTATCTTTGCAGTTTGCCCCTTGAAATAAAGGACTAGCAGCTACCAAAAGATATTAAAGTTAGATTATGCCCTGCTCTTACAAGATTTTTGCCCATGAAAACCTGGTGTGCCCTGTCCTACTTCTCACCTCATGATGCCTGAATTGGCTATCTCTTTTACATTGTCTATGTTTATATTGTCTTTTATTTTTTTATTTTATACGTATGGATGTTTTGCTTGCATGTATGTCTATGTGCCACATGCATGCGGATGCCCACACCAGCCAGAAGAGAGTGGAATATACCTTAAAACACACGTTACAGTCATGACTCACCATGTGACTGCTAGAAATTGAATGTGGAGTCTCTGGAAGAGCAACAAGCATTTTTTTTAGAATTATTTATTTATTTTATGTATATAACTACACTGTAGCTGTCTTCAGACACACCAGAAGAGGACATCAGATATCCATCACCCAGATTTCCAGATATCACATCATTACAGATGGTTGTGCTCCACCATATGGGTACTGGGAATCAAACTCAGGACCTCTGGAAGAGCAGTCCGTGCTCTTAACTGCTGAGCCATTTCTCTAGGCCACAACAAGTACTCTTGATCACTAAGTCATTCTCCAGTTGTGTGCTGTCTCTTCTAATGTTTTCACAATGTTTATAATTCTCCTCATCTCAAGGTCTTATCATGGCCCCATAGTTTCTCTCTAGCTCATCTCTGGAGGGTAATTTACATCTGTTCCTTCCCCAAACTTGATTCTACAATTTGTAACAAGGTCTTGTGTTTACTTCCTTACATGCATTGAATTATCTTTGTGTACCCTTGAGGAAACCAAATTGACAATGGTAATGACCTTAATGTGTTCTCCAATTTGTTTTGTGAGAATGTTGTTGACAATTTTTGTGTCTAGATTCTCATAGAAATCAGTCTGCAGTTCTCTGATTGTTGCTATCTTCTTTTTGATTCTGATACCAAGGTAGTACTGGCTTTATTGTATTTCTTCTTCATATTCCATCCTTTTCTATCTTATGGATGGTTTAAGGAATACTTTTTACCTCTAAATTTATGAATTTTGGGTTTCTAATTTGGTTTGTGGGCTATAAGTTTGTCAGTCTTTTGAAAGAATCAACTTTTTGTTTGATTAATTCTATGTTCTTTCAGTTCATTTTCACTATTTTTTGCTCTCTTTATTTCCTAGACAGGTTCTTACTATGTAAACCAGGCTGGTCTCAAACTCACAGAGATCTGCCTACATCTGCATTCCAAGTACTGGGATCTAAAGTGTGTACCACCATACTGGCTGCCCTTGTTTCTTTCTTTCTTTTCTTTTCTTTTTTTTTTTCTTTCTTGAGTATTTCTTATTTACATTTCGATTATTATTCCCTTTCCCAGTTTCCGGGCCAACATCCCCCTAACCCCTCCCCACCCCTTCTATATGGGCTTCCCCTCCCCATCCTCCCCCCCCCATTACCACCCTCCTCCCAACAATCACATTCACTGGGGGTTCAGTCTTGGCAGGACCAAGGGCTTCCCCTTCCACTGGTGCTCTTACTAGGCTATTCATTGCTACCTATGAGGTTGGAGCCCAGAGTCAGTCCATGTATAGTCTTTGGGTAGTGGCTTAGTCCCTGGAAGCTCTGGTTGGTTGCTGCCCTTGTTTCTTAACAAATACAACAGAGCTCTAATTATTTCCTGTATAGTATACACCATATCTGCCATGGTCAGAAGAGGGCACCAAATCCCGTAGAACTGCACTTACAAGTAGTTGTGAGCTACTTGACATGGGTGTGTGCTGGAAACCAAACTCAGGTCTTCTGTTAAAGTTGTACATGTTCTCAGTTTGCAGAGTCATCTTTCCACTCCTGTGACTTATCTTTTGAATGAGTCTTGTAATCCTATTATTGTCCAGAAGCTGCTGTGTAGCTTTTAAAAAGCCAACCAGAGAAAGTACTGAAAGTATGCACCTCCCATGCACACCGCGTTAGATTCTAATTCCCTGCTAATGTGGCTATCCCTCCTTACAGATACTATAAGGAATCTCTACTGGACTGGGCTGGAGCTCATAACACTTGTGTGTAGCTTGTGAAGAACCCTGGATTCTGTCTCAGCACATAGAAAGTAAGTAAGTAAATAAATAAATACTTTTTTGTTTTCTCTCCATAAGTAACAGAATGAAAGTGCTGCTTCACCTGCCTGAACAAAGTTCCCACAGTGAGTCATTTAGTCACAATAAATTCAAAAGCATCAAAGACAAATAGATAAATCAAGTTAAACGTTTGTCAATTACTTTTGGTTGTTCGTTTTTTAACAGAGTCTTGCGCATTTCACTATACTCCCTACTTCGCTGTGTAGGTTTGGATGACCTTAAACATCCAACCCTCCTGCTTCTACCTCCCAAGTCCTGAGCTTACAGGCAGGCACCACTACACTTAGTTTATTTGGTGGGAATTGAGCTCAGACCCTTATTAATGTTGGGCAAATGCTCTACTAATGAAGCTATATGCCCAGCCCATAATTTGTGTGTTTAAGACAAAGTCTCACGTAGCACAGTTAGCCAGGAATTGTTCAGCCAAAGATGTTCCTGAATTTGTGATCCTCCTGGCTCTACCTTCTAAGTGCTGAGATTACATGGTCTCCATCACTACACATCATTTTTTCAGTTACTTTTTAAATTTTTCTAAGAGATTATTCCAACTTTCCGGAGCTGTTGCTCTCCTCCCACTGTGGGTTTCTAGAGATCATGCCCGGGTCAGCAAGCTTGCATGGGGAGAGCGTCCTCCTGCTGAGCACTGTCTCCTGTCCAGAAATCTGTGAAGAACAAAGTGCAGTAACAATCGTCTTAGTAACTGTAATCTTTGTAAGCAATAACAAGACAATGGGGGTAGTAAAGTAAATGAAAAACATAATAAAGACCCAACCGCCTGGTCAGGTGGGCACTCCTGAGGCTGCAGAGCGGAAGAGACCACCAACACTGCTCACCCCTGCCCACATCCCTGGCCCAAGAGGAAACTGTATAAGGCCTCTGGGCTCCCGTGGGGGAGGGCCCAGGAGCGGCAGGACCCCTGTGCCTAAGACACCACCAGAACCAGAAGGAAACAGACCGGATAAACAGTTCTCTGCACCCAAATCCCGTGGGAGGGAGAGCTGAACCTTCAGAGAGGCAGACAAGCCTGGGAAACCAGAAGAGACTGCTCTCTACACACACATCTCGGACGCCAGAGGAAAAAGCCAAAGACCATCTGGAACCCTGGTGCACTGAAGCTCCCGGAAACGGCGGCACAGGTCTTCCTGGTTGCTGCCGCTGCAGAGAGCCCCTGGACAGCACCCCACGAGCAAACCTGAGCCTCGGGACCACAGGTAAGGCCAAATTTTCTGCTGCAAGAAAGCTGCCTGGTGAACTCAAGACACAGGCCCACAGGAACAGCTGAAGACCTGTAGAGAGGAAAAACAACACGCCCGAAAGCAGAACACTCTGTCCCCATAACTGACTGAAAGAGAGGAAAACAGGTCTACAGCACTCCTGACACACAGGCTTATAGGACAGTCTAGCCACTGTCAGAAATAGCAGAACAAAGTAACACTAGAGATAATCTGATGGCGAGAGGCAAGCGCAGGAACCCAAGCAACAGAAACCAAGACTACATGCCATCATCGGAGCCCAATTCTCCCACCAAAACAAACATGGAATATCCAAACACACCAGAAAAGCAAGATCTAGTTTCAAAATCATATTTGATCATGATGCTGGAGGACTTCAGGAAAGACCTGAACACACTTAGGGAAGCACAGGAAAACATTAATAAACAAGTAAAAGCCTACAGAGAGGAATCGCAAAAATCCCTGAAAGAATTCCAGGAAAACACAATCAAACAGTTGAAGGAATTAAAAATGGAAATAGAAGCAATCAAGAAAGAACACATGGAAACAACCCTGGATATAGAAAACCAAAAGAAGAGACAAGGAGCTGTAGATACAAGCTTCACCAACAGAATACAAGAGATGGAAGAGAGAATCTCAGGAGCAGAAGATTCCATAGAAATCATTGACTCAACTGTCAAAGATAATGTAAAGCGGAAAAAGCTACTGGTCCAAAACATACAGGAAATCAAGGACTCAATGAGAAGATCAAACCTAAGGATAATAGGTATAGAAGAGAGTGAAGACTCCCAGCTCAAAGGACCAGTAAATATCTTCAACAAAATCATAGAAGAAAACTTCCCTAACCTAAAAAAAGAGATACCCATAGACATACAGGAAGCCTACAGAACTCCAAATAGATTGGACCAGAAAAGAAACACCTCCCGTCACATAATTGTCAAAACACCAAACGCACAAAATAAAGAAAGAATATTAAAAGCAGTAAGGGAAAAAGGTCAAGTAACATATAAAGGGAGACCTATCAGAATCACACCAGACTTCTCGCCAGAAACTATGAAGGCCAGAAGATCCTGGACTGATGTTATACAGACCCTAAGAGAACACAAATGCCAGCCCAGATTACTGTATCCAGCAAAACTCTCAATTAACATTGATGGAGAAACCAAGATATTCCATGACAAAACCAAATTTACACAATATCTTTCTACAAATCCAGCACTACAAAGGATAATAAATGGTAAAGCCCAACATAAGGAGGCAAGCTATACCCTAGAAGAAGCAAGAAACTAATCGTCTTGGCAACAAAACAAAGAGAATGAAAGCACACAAACATAACCTCACATCAAATATGAATATAACGAGAAGCAATAATCACTATTCCTTAATATCTCTCAATATCAATGGCCTCAACTCCCCAATAAAAAGACATAGATTAACAAACTGGATACGCAACGAGGACCCTGCATTCTGCTGCCTACAGGAAACACACCTCAGAGACAAAGACAGACACTATCTCAGAGTGAAAGGCTGGAAAACAACTTTCCAAGCAAATGGTCAGAAGAAGCAAGCTGGAGTAGCCATTCTAATATCAAATAAAATCAATTTCCAACTAAAAGTCATCAAAAAAGATAAGGAAGGACACTTCATATTCATCAAAGGAAAAATCAACCAAGATGAACTCTCAATCCTAAATATCTATGCCCCAAATACAAGGGCACCTACATATGTAAAAGAAACCTTACTAAAGCTCAAAACACACATTGCACCTCACACAATAATAGTGGGAGATTTCAACACCCCACTCTCATCAATGGACAGATCATGGAAACAGAAATTAAACAGTGATGTAGACAGACTAAGAGAAGTCATGAGCCAAATGGACTTAACGGATATTTATAGAACATTCTATCCTAAAGCAAAAGGATATACCTTCTTCTCAGCTCCTCATGGTACTTTCTCCAAAATTGACCATATAATTGGTCAAAAAACGGGCCTCAACAGGTACAGAAAGATAGAAATAATCCCATGCGTGCTATCGGACCACCACGGCCTAAAACTGGTCTTCAATAACAATAAGGGAAGAATGCCCACATATACGTGGAAATTGAACAATGCTCTACTCAATGATAACCTGGTCAAGGAAGAAATAAAGAAAGAAATTAAAAACTTTTTAGAATTTAATGAAAATGAAGATACAACATACTCAAACTTATGGGACACAATGAAAGCTGTGCTAAGAGGAAAACTCATAGCGCTGAGTGCCTGCAGAAAGAAACAGGAAAGAGCATATGTCAGCAGCTTGACAGCACACCTAAAAGCTCTAGAACAAAGAGAAGCAAATACACCCAGGAGGAGTAGAAGGCAGGAAATAATCAAACTCAGAGCTGAAATCAACCAAGTAGAAACAAAAAGGACCATAGAAAGAATCAACAGAACCAAAAGTTGGTTCTTTGAGAAAATCAACAAGATAGATAAACCCTTAGCCAGACTAACGAGAGGACACAGAGAGTGTGTCCAAATTAACAAAATCAGAAATGAAAAGGGAGACATAACTACAGATTCGGAGGAAATTCAAAAAATCATCAGATCTTATTATAAAAACCTATATTCAACAAAATTTGAAAATCTTCAGGAAATGGACAATTTCCTAGACAGATACCAGGTATCGAAGTTAAATCAGGAACAGATAAACCAGTTAAACAACCCCATAACTCCTAAGGAAATAGAAGCAGTCATTAAAGGTCTCCCAACCAAAAAGAGCCCAGGTCCAGACGGGTTTAGTGCAGAATTCTATCAAACCTTCATAGAAGACCTCATACCAATATTATCCAAACTATTCCACAAAATTGAAACAGATGGAGCCCCACCGAATTCCTTCTATGAAGCCACAATTACTCTTATACCTAAACCACACAAAGACACAACAAAGAAAGAGAACTTCAGACCAATTTCCCTTATGAATATCGACGCAAAAATACTCAATAAAATTCTGGCAAACCGAATTCAAGAGCACATCAAAACAATCATCCACCATGATCAAGTAGGCTTCATCCCAGGCATGCAGGGATGGTTTAATATACGGAAAACCATCAACGTGATCCATTATATAAACAAACTGAAAGAACAGAACCACATGATCATTTCATTAGATGCTGAGAAAGCATTTGACAAAATTCAACACCCCTTCATGATAAAAGTCCTGGAAAGAATAGGAATTCAAGGCCCATACCTAAACATAGTAAAAGCCATATACAGCAAACCAGTTGCTAACATTAAACTAAATGGAGAGAAACTTGAAGCAATCCCACTAAAATCAGGGACTAGACAAGGCTGCCCACTCTCTCCCTACTTATTCAATATAGTTCTTGAAGTTCTAGCCAGAGCAATCAGACAACAAAAGGAGATCAAAGGGATACAGATCGGAAAAGAAGAGGTCAAAATATCACTATTTGCAGATGACATGATAGTATATTTAAGTGATCCCAAAAGTTCCACCAGAGAACTACTAAAGCTGATAAACAACTTCAGCAAAGTGGCTGGGTATAAAATTAACTCAAATAAATCAGTTGCCTTCCTCTATACAAAAGAGAAACAAGCCGAGAAAGAAATTAGGGAAACGACACCCTTCATAATAGACCCAAATAATATAAAGTACCTCGGTGTGACTTTAACCAAGCAAGTAAAAGATCTGTACAATAAGAACTTCAAGACACTGAGGAAAGAAATTGAAGAAGACCTCAGAAGATGGAAAGATCTCCCATGCTCATGGATTGGCAGGATTAATATGGTAAAAATGGCCATTTTACCAAAAGCAATCTACAGATTCAATGCAATCCCCATCAAAATACCAATCCAATTCTTCAAAGAGTTAGACAGAACAATTTGCAAATTCATCTGGAATAACAAAAAACCTAGGATAGCTAAAGCTATCCTCAACAATAAAAGGACTTCAGGGGGAATCACTATCCCTGAACTCAAGCAGTATTACAGAGCAATAGTGATAAAAACTGCATGGTATTGGTACAGAGACAGACAAATAGACCAATGGAATAGAATTGAAGACCCAGAAATGAACCCACACACCTATGGTCACTTGATTTTTGACAAAGGAGCCAAAACCATCCAATGGAAAAAAGATAGTATTTTCAGCAAATGGTGCTGGTTCAACTGGAGGGCAACATGTAGAAGAATGCAGATCGATCCATCCTTATCACCCTGTACAAAGCTTAAGTCCAAGTGGATCAAGGACCTCCACATCAAACCAGACACACTCAAACTAATAGAAGAAAAACTAGGGAAGCATCTGGAACACATGGGCACTGGAAAAAATTTCCTGAACAAAACACCAATGGCTTATGCTCTAAGATCAAGAATCGACAAATGGGATCTCATAAAACTGCAAAGCTTCTGTAAGGCAAAGGACACTGTGGTTAGGACAAAACGGCAACCAACAGATTGGGAAAAGATCTTTACCAATCCTACAACAGATAGAGGCCTTATATCCAAAATATACAAAGAACTCAAGAAGTTAGACCGCAGGGAAACAAATAACCCTATTAAAAAATGGGGTTCAGAGCTAAACAAAGAATTCACAGCTGAGGAATGCCGAATGGCTGAGAAACACCTAAAGAAATGTTCAACATCTTTAGTCATAAGGGAAATGCAAATCAAAACAACCCTGAGATTTCACCTCACACCAGTGCGATTGGCTAAGATCAAAAACTCAGGTGACAGCAGATGCTGGCGAGGATGTGGAGAAAGAGGAACACTCCTCCATTGTTGGTGGGATTGCAGACTGGTAAAACCATTCTGGAAATCAGTCTGGAGGTTCCTCAGAAAATTGGACATTGAACTGCCTGAGGATCCAGCTATACCTCTCTTGGGCATATACCCAAAAGATGCCTCAACATATAAAAGAGACACGTGCTCCACTATGTTCATCGCAGCCTTATTTATAATAGCCAGAAGCTGGAAAGAACCCAGATGCCCTTCAACAGAGGAATGGATACAGAAAATGTGGTACATCTACACAATGGAATATTACTCAGCTATCAAAAACAACGAGTTTATGAAATTCGTAGGCAAATGGTTGGAACTGGAAAATATCATCCTGAGTGAGCTAACCCAATCACAGAAAGACATACATGGTATGCACTCATTGATAAGTGGCTATTAGCCCAAATGCTTGAATTACCCTAGATCCCTAGAACAAACGAAACTCAAGACGGATGATCAAAATGTGAATGCTTCACTCCTTCTTTAAATGAGGAAAAAGAATACCCTTGGCAGGGAAGGGAGAGGCAAAGATTAAAACAGAGACTGAAGGAACACCCATTCAGAGCCTGCCCCACATGTGGCCCATACATATACAGCCACCCAATTAGACAAGATGGATGAAGCAAAGAAGTGCAGACCGACAGGAGCCGGATGTAGATCGCTCCTGAGAGACACAGCCAGAATACAGCAAATATAGAGGCGAATGCCAGCAGCAAACCACTGAACTGAGAATAGGTCCCCTATTGAAGGAATCAGAGAAAGAACTGGAAGATCATGAAGGGGCTCGAGACCCCAAAAGTACAACAATGCCAAGCAACCAGAGCTTCCAGGGACTAAGCCACTACCTAAAGACTATACATGGACTGACCCTGGACTCTGACCCCATAGGTAGCAATGAATATCCTAGTAAGAGCACCAGTGGAAGGGGAAGCCCTGGGTCCTGCTAAGACTGAACCCACAGTGAACTAGTCTATGGGGGGAGGGCGGCAATGGGGGGAGGGTTGGGAGGGGAACACCCATAAGGAAGGGGAGGGGGGAGGGGATGTTTGCCCGGAAACCGGGAAAGGGAATAACACTCGAAATGTATATAAGAAATACTCAAGTTAATAAAAAAAAAAAATCTAACAATAAAAAAAAAAAAAGAAAAACATAATAAATATCATGTATACGATAAAAGTGGCTAATAAATACAATTAAATTTATAGGACTGAGTTAATTGCTTTGCTCAGAAAAAAGCAAGTATGGGTCCTCATTTCCAAAATGCACAAAAATGAATGCTAAAGCTACATCTTTTTATTCTCAACACTTAAGTGCTTTTATAAAATTAAAACATACTGGTGAGAATAATTACATTTATATAAGGAAGGAACTATTATCTACTTGCCATAAGATAAAATGAAGAAAAAAATGTAAAGGCCCTATTAGTCACCAGTCTCACAATTACCTGGATAAGAAACATGCAAGAATCTTAAAGAAACTTCTAAAATTAATAAAAAATAATTTAGCAAAATAAGTTATTTCTATATTACATAGGAAGTGCCTGTAATACAGTCTATTATACTCATGTATATGATATATGTGTGAGTAGCTGTGTATGTACGGATACACTCACTTGTGTGAGCATGTGTGTGTGTGAGAACACTCACCACTGAGAACATGTGTATATATGGGTACACTTGCATCTGTGCATGTTAGGGGCACACTCTCCTGAAGTGGAAACTTGAGAGTTCTTTGGAAGGTCATTTGTGTTGAATGGTTTTTTGCTGGGGCAAACACATGAAGGAGTGTTTTCCTGAGGCAGTCACAAGAAAAAGGATGTTTTGCTAAAGCAGACACATGAAGGAACGTTTCATTGACACGGACACAAATGAAGGACTGAAGCAGACTTGTGAAGGAATGTTTTGCTAAAGCAGACACAGGTGAAAGGATGTTCTGCTGAAGCAAGCACATGAAAGGACATGTGATGGATGATTCTTCACTAACAACACACACATATTGATTTGCCTTACATTATGTTGACGCACTCCTTTTGTTGGTACTCCACAGAGAGATATGCACCAAAAACTTCTGGTGGTATGGTGCAACTTCTTATTACTTCTTCTGCAGACTTGGGCTGACTGGCAGAGTGATGTCAGCTGAGACAGACTCACATACTGAGACAAGACACGTGGTGAGGCAAGAGCCATGGAGCCGTGGAGAACACAGAATGTTTTCGGGGAATATAAATGGTGTCCACTCAGTCCACAGTGACAGAGGCCTGGCTAGGCTTGGCTTGCTTGTAGGTAGAGCTAGCTGTTCAATGCTTCTGAAAGAGGCACAGCCAAGAACTCCTGGTGTTCCTGTTGGCCCTTGTCACTCCTGCTGACTCAGGTAGATTTGGCTGAGCCCTGGCTGTCTCTGCTAGGTCATGCCACACCAAAATGGTGTATTCATGAAATATTTGCAAGTGAATCAAGCTGCTGCTGTTGACCTGTGATCTGGACTGCTGATTTCCTGACAATGCAAATGGGAGTTGCTTCAAAGAACCTTTCTAAACAGGTCCACTTCCCCGTAATCTTTCCTCTCCACTACCTCTTGTGGGTGGTGGAGTAGAGGGAAATTAAAGCATTTCACAACCATAAGTTAAAGTAGGCCTTGAAAAAAATTAAAGTTCCACTCTCCTGTGAGCACAAGTTGGGAGAGGAGCAGTCACCAATGATCACATTGCATGTGTGGGTACACTCACCTGTGTGTATTGCTTATTGTAGGATTACTATGTCGAGTCTAACAATCCACAAGCAAGAATGATCTTTCCATCTTCTGATATCTTCTAATACCTTCTTCAGTGCCTTAATGTTTTTATCATACAAATCTTTCACTTGCTAAGTTAGAGGTATGCCAAGACATTTTATATTTTTTGAGGCTACTGTGAAAGGCAATGTTTCCCTAATTTATTTCTCAGTTTGTCATTTGTATTAAAGAGGACTACTTATTTTGTTAACATAGCTGGGTAGCTGCTTTGCTAAAAATATTTATCAGCTATAGGAGTTTCATGGTGGAATTTTTAAGGCCACTTATGTATATTGTCATTTCATCTGCAAAATAAAGGTATTTTGACTTCTTCCTTTCCGATTTGTATCCCCTTGGTCTCCTTTAGTTGTCTTATTTCTGTAGCTAAGACTTCAAGTTCTATACTAAATAGATATGGATGAAGTGGACAACCTTGTATCATTCCTGATTTTGTAGAATCCCTTTGAGTTTCTCTCCATTAATTTGATAATGGCTCTAGTCTTGCTGTAAGTTGTATTTATTATACTCAAATATGTCCCTTGTATCCCTAATCTCTCCATGACTTTTATCATGAAGGGGTGTTGAATTTTGCCAAAAAGCCTTTTCTTCATCTAATGAGATAATCATGTGGTTTTTGCCTTTCAGTTTGTTTATTTGGTGAATTATATTTATCAATTTACATATGCTGAAACATGCCTGTATCTCTGGGATGATGCCTACTTAATTGTGGTAGATGACTTCATTGGTGTGCTCTTTGACTTGGCTTTTTAGTATTTTATTCTTTTTGCATCAAAGTTTATAAGAGAAATTAGTCTGGAATGCTATGTCTTTCGTTTTTAGGTGGGGGGGGATAATTTTTATTTACATTTCACATGTTATTCCCTTTCTGGGTTTCCCATCCAGATCCCCCTATCCCCTCACCCTCACCCTTCTTCTATTAGGGTGTTCTCCCTCCCCAACCACTCCCCCTTCCTGCCTACCTGCCCTGGTGTTCTCCTATACCAGGGGGTCCAGTCTTGGCAGGACTAAGGACTTCTCCCATTGGTGCCCAACATGGCCATCTCTGCTATATATGCAGCTGGAGCCATGGGTCTGTCCATGTGTATGTAGTCTTTGGGTAGTGGTTTAGTCCCTGGGAGCTCTGGTTGGTTGGTATTGTTGTTCTTATGGGGTTGCAAGCCCCTTCAACTCCTTCAATCCTTTCTCTAATTTCTCTAATGGGGACCCTGTTCTCAGTTCAATGGTTTGCTGCTAGCATTCACCTCTGTATTATTCACCCTCTGGCTGAGCCTCTCAGGAGACAACTATATCAGGCTTATTGGGTTATTATGTGGGTTGGGTGTAAGGGTAACTATAGCCTCATAAAACAAATTGGGTAGTGTTCCTTCTGGTTCCACTTTGTGGAATAATTTGAGCAGTATTGACATTAACTTGTCTTTGAAAATGTGAGTAGAATTCTTCACTAAAACTGTCTGGCTCTGAGCTTTTTTTTTTTTTTTTTTTTTTTTTGTAGGAGACTTAAACACTGCTTTGATTTCATTGGGGTTATAAATTCATTTAAAAAGTTTATCTGGTCTTGGGAAGGTACTCCAAGAAAATTACTGTTTGTTTGATTTTCTTTTCTTTTTCTTTTTCTTTTCTTTTTTTTAGATTTTTCAATGTGGTAGAGGACAAATTTTTCAAGCTATGTCCTTATGATTTCATGGTGGTCAGATAGGATGCTAAGAGTCAGATAGGGTGTTATTTCAAGTTTCTTTTATCTTCTGAAAGGGGCTTTGTGTCCAAATATGTGATCAATTTCAGAGAAAATTCCTTAAGTTACAAAGCTACTTTTGGATAAAATGTTCTGCAAATACTTATAGGTCCATTTGGCTTATATCATCAGTTTGGATGCCCTTGTAAAAATTGAAATGTCCTCTCGGTGAGTTTTTCCTTTGCTATGTTTGTAGTATCCTGCCTTATCTCTTCTGATTTGAAGCGTGGTTTTGGTCAGATATTAAAATGGCTATACCACCTTTTTTTTTTTAGGTTCATTTCTTTGGAATATCATTTTCTAGCACTTTACATAGAGATGATGTTTGTTTTGATGGTAAGGTGTTTTTCTTAGATGCAGCTTAAGAATGCATCCTGTTGCCCCATCCAATCTGTCAGTCTGTGTCTTTTTATTGGAGAATTGAGATCATTGATGTTAAGAGTTATCAATGACCAAAGAATATTGATTCCTGTTTTGTTTTTTGTTGTTGAGTTTGCATGTGCGTGTGTGTGTGTGTGTGTAACCTAACACTGAGCTATAGCCTCAGTTTATAGAATATTTGAATAGTAAATGAAGGACAATGAAAGTAAATAAAGGACATAATGTATTCGTGGATTTAAAATTTCAGACTATAAATATAGGTGTTTAAGATAGCTTATCAAAATTCAAAAACTGCGTTGAGAGTCTACATATTTGTGCATTTGGAGAGTGTACATTTGTGTGTCAAGGATGAATTTATTCTATGATATATGCAATAGTGAATGTATTGATTCACTGTAATCCCAAAACTTGAGAAATGGGAAGCACAATATGGAGATCAAAAATGTCCCTGCTTACATGTTTAATTTGAAGCCAGCCTGAGTTAAATGCAACCCTGTCACAAAAGAAAAAAAGGGGGGAAGATCTGGCTAACAGTTTAGGAGTTAAAATCACTTATCACCAAGCCTGAAGACCTAAATTCTAATTTGATCACTGGGTCCCATATGGCAGACGGACAGCTCAGACTCCTGTAAGTTGTCTTCTGACTTCATTGCCCACACACATATACACAATGTAAAAATAAATTCAGTTAATTAAAAAAGAAATTGTTTTCCAAACCATTTCTCATGCCTTAAAGATAGTACGTAGGAGAATGGGCTGTAATTCAGCAGTAAGTGTTCAGCTAGCTTAAGACCCTGCTTTGCACTGCTTAGTACTGTGGAGTACTAAGAAAAAGTAGGCATTATAAAAATACAGAAAATATATATCTACATTTATAGATTTATATGTAATTTATGAATAATACATAATGTTCCACATTAAAAATAAACTGTTAACTTTTGGAGGTAAACGTGTTGGCACACATCTATAATCCCAGCACATAAGGGGACATGGCAGAAAAACAAAATTTGAGCCCATTCTGAGATATGGAGCAAGAAAGACTGAAAAAAAGCATAACACTGTGTGTGTATATTATTTCAATTTCTCTAAACTTTCTAATGGTTAAGGAGTCAAGCTGGCTATGGTGTCACATGCTTCTAATTTTAGACTCAGGAGGAAGAGACAGGTGGATCAATATGTTACAGGCAGACCATCCTGGTATACATGGAGAGTTCCAAGCTAGGCAGTGAGATTCTGCTTCAAAGGGAAGAAGAAAAAGAAATGGGGAAATTAGGGAACAGGAAAAAGGGAAGGAGGAAAAAGGAGGGGAAGAAGGGGAAAAAGAAAGAGAAGAAAGAAGAAGTCATATAGGCATATGGTTCAATAACTTGTCTTATGTTTTTCCAGAAGGTGACTTGTATCCCCTGCATTAATAACAAACAATATTATTCCTTAATTAATGACATTAGAAAATTATCAAGTAATAATCTTAATTCCATGTCATCAGATGGTGTGGGTATTATCCTCTCTCCATTCACACACAGGGAACTGGTTCTGGGGTTGTTAGAGAAAAAAATCAAGCTGGAAGTCACTCTGCTTAGACACACCAAAACACTCACCTCAGGCTACAGCTGGATGGGGAGAAGGGAGAAACTTCCTCCCTCATTTGTAGAGACATGGTCTCTGAGGAACAAAAGGTTACATGATCGAGATGGTCTACAAGAACCCTCCCAATCTACCTATCCCTTTTGACCTCCTGTGGTGCTTGATTTAGCTTTAGGAATCTGAGAGCTATGCGTCATAGGAAAACATGACATTGCTAAGATTTGGAAGGCAGGGAGGTGAAAGACAAATTTGAGGAGTTTGCAGTTCATCTTTGTGCACTGTTTGTGCTTGTATTTGTGTGGTTATTTGTTCATCTCTTTTGTAGTGTTGGAGATAGAACTCAAGACCCCCACTGTGCTGTAACAAGTCAGAGATGTTTAGCATGAGATTTGTCATTCAGTAAATATATGCAGAGGGAGTGAGCACAAGCAGATGGAATATGATGAGGAAAGAGCCCCACAATCTACCACAGAGATGGCTTCAGACTCAGCCAAGGCTCAAAGCCTCAGTAGCATTTAGTCTTTAAAGTCTGATACTTGTTTACACCTAAGAAGACAACCCTAACTTACAGGGATTTTCAAGTTAATGGATTTTGGTTAATCCTGGCCAGGTGTCAGTTCTTGATATAGTGTAGATTCTGGGCAAAGTTACTTAACCTCATTATAATTGAAAGCACGTTGCTAGGAAACTACATCCATGGTTCTCTCTGATCCCAATTCAAGATATTCTGCCAAAAAGCATGTAAGCTCCTTTGAAGAGCAGAGTGCTAATGCTCTCTCATGAGAACTATGATTATCTTACACTACACTGCTACATGAATAAGATCAGACATTTCCTGACAGAAGCAGAGTATTCACAAGCCTGGTCCTCTGAGGGGTTCTGTGTCCCTGTGATGGGAATTGAACCCAGTTTAGAGGCCAGTTCTCTACTACTGCATTAGATGTCTTGCTCTTTTGTGTGTGTGTTTATTTTATTCCTATTTTTACATAAGATTTTTATTTAGTCTCTGAGAAATTCATAAATCTATATAATGCATTTTGATCCTTCCCAACTCCCTCAGAGCCTCCCCCTCAACATGTTCCCATCCCAATTTCATGTCCTCTTCATTTTTCTAAATAACTACCGAGTCCAATCATTGTTGCTCCTATGCACATGGGTATGGGGCCATCCACTGGAACACGAGTAGCATATTAGTGTGCATTACTCACAATTCCTTGCCCCGACATCCATTATTGCTAATAGTTTCTCAGTTAGGGTGGGGCCTTGTTAGCACCAATCCAGTCCTTACTGGAATTTTGACTGGTTTGATCTTATATAAGTTAAGTTTTATTTTAAGGCAAGTATTGCAGTTTCCCTTGTGACTCTCAACCTTACAATTCTCTTGCTTCAGGATCCTGCTTCCAGCTCATATACTACCACCCCCAACTGCTGGGGAATATTTTTTTAGTACACATTT
The DNA here is from genome assembly GCF_021556685.1 of Rattus norvegicus. Classification (NCBI taxonomy): domain Eukaryota; kingdom Metazoa; phylum Chordata; class Mammalia; order Rodentia; family Muridae; genus Rattus; species Rattus norvegicus. The sequence continues at coordinate 18,604,948 of NC_141538.1, read as the reverse complement.
CTCCCATGAAAGAGCTCTCTCTGCTGTCGTTGTTGTTGTTGTTGGTGGTGGTGGTGGTGCTCCTGCTGCTGCTGCTGCTGCTGCTGATGATGATGATGATGATGACGATGATGATGATGATGATGTTATTGTTTTCATTTATGTTTTGTTTCTGAAAACAAGATTTCACTTTCTAACTCAATTTGCCCTGGGATTCATGATGTTCCTCTAACTTCAGCCTCCTGAGTTCTGGGATTATAGACAAGAACAAACAACTCCTACTTCTTTTTTATTTGATTGGCTTGCTTTTTAGACAAGCTCTCCTCTAGCTCAGTTCAGCCTAGAATTCACTGTATAGCCAAGCATGACCTCACATTCTTGATCCTGCTGCCTTCACCTCCAAAGTGCAAGGATAACATGTATATACCAGTTTTCTCCTTGTTTGCAGGCACAATTAGAAATGTATGGAGCGGGGTGTGTCTAGAAAATACAGTTTTCAACAAAAGAGAGAATCTGTGAGAGTGATTGAGTACTGAGAAAGGGAGCTGCTCCAGAAGGTGCAGCATGGTGTTAGACTTGGGGCCATGAAGTTCATTCAGCACATGAACTCTATTCTCTCAGACACCAGGAAGGAAGGGGTTAACAAAGCAGCAAAACATCACCTAAAACAAACATGAGATGAAAAAGGCACCCAAAACTCAGTCATCAAGAGGAACAAAAGCTCCAGGGCTGCCTGTGCTACAAAGCAAGACCTGTCTCAGACACACAAAAAGAGAATGAAAGAAAAAGAGAGGATAGGAGAGTGAAGGAGGTAAGAGGCTTCATGTTAGGGGTTGAAGACAGACATTGAAACAGATTGTCCTTTGGACTTAGAGATTTTATTAGAAGAGTTGCCAACACTATAGACAGACAGACAGGCAGACAGACAGACAGCATGGCAGGGGCTCCAAGGAGAGTTCTGACTCATGTGGCAGAGTGAGGGAATGGGTTCTAGATGTGGTTGATGAATAGTTCACAGAACAAACCTGTAGTTAGTGTTGCTCAGGCTGTCTCTGATTCCTATATGATGATGGGAAGGAGATTTTGCCTTTTAAGGAAGAATTTTATAACTTGAGAATGTGTCATAAGTGGGGAGGAGGGGACACCTTAAATCAATGTGTATCCATCACATGGACTGTGCCACCAGTAGACTGTTAGCCTGAGTCCTGTATACAAAATCATCTATAAGGAAAGAGAGAAACACCGCTGTAGATGAATGTGACCTAGGCAGTATGAGGTCTAGGTTTTAATAGCAGGGAGGAAGGAGAGAGTAAAACATAGATGGAGGAAGCAGATGTGAGGCAGAAGAAAGGTAAGAGGAGGAAAAATGAAGAGAAGGGAGGGTAGAAGAGAAAAAATATATGGAAGAAAATGAAAAATAGATATGTGGGGCTGGAGAGATGGCTCAGCAGGTAAGAGTACTGGCTGTTATTCCAGAGGCCCTGAGTTCAATTCCCAGCAGTCACATGGTGGCTCAGAACCATCTGTAATGAGATCTGATGCCCTCTTCTGGTGTGTCTGAAGACAGTGACAGTGTACTCATGTACAATAAATAAGTTAATTTAAAAAGAAGAAAAATAGATATTTAAAGAAAGGAAAAAAGGTAGAGAGAGAAGAAGGGAAGAGAAAGGAAGGAAAGGCGGAAGGGAGGAAGAGACATAAACGATCAGACTTTGTGAACTCAAGGGTTGTGCTGTGCATACATGTTCTCGTGATTGTCTCAAGTATCCCTATAATGCAAGACACTTACAATGCATTTTGTCAATAATATCAATAATAAGAGCTGCGACTGAAAGAGCGTGCCTAGAAAGACCGTTGGGACAATTGTTAATGACAGGAGCTACATATCAATGCCCTGGAAGAATTTACTCACACAGGTTCATCCATTCACATTCTCCCTAAATCTTGTTTGATTAAAACATAATGGAGATATGGTGTCCATGGCACAGAAGTCAAACAGATGGGAAGAGCAAGTGTTTCCCATAAAGCCCTGAGGGTGGGCTCACTCCCTTTCCTCTGATTTTGTTTTTCTCATTAAAATCCTATCTATGACACACTCAGACTTCTCTACCGATAACACAATACAAAGACAGCAACAAACTGAGTCAGCCTGAAGTGCAATGGCAGGCAAAGGCTTTCTGGTTTCCAAGCTCTGTAGTTTCAGTCAATCGGACCCAAGGAGTCACAGATTTGACTGACCCTGAAACTCTGCCCTATAGGCACCAGCAGGACACAGTAACAGATACCAGGAAAGATGATGTCAGCGTTCACACAATTCTTCCCCATTGTACTAGAAGGAGGTAATATAGCAATTCAAAAGCTAGGCCTGAGGGAAAATTATTTCTTCTCCAAGTAATTAAAGCATGGGTAGCTGGCAGCCCTAGCCCTTTCTAGGATAATTGCTCGGCTCAGTCTGGCTTTCCTAGCTGAGATGCATTTGGCTCTAAGTCACGGGTTCTCTTTTACAAAAGCAGTCATGCTTTTCATGTACTTCCCAATCCTTTAGCTATTGTCAGAAGTCCATCCCCTTCCAATCAACATTTGACAGTAAATACAAACAAACCTAAATGGTTCAAGGTCCACATGATATCTTCAAGAATCATAAAAAATAAAGCTGCTATTTTTAAATTATATGTATTTAAAAAGAAAGTTTCATTTATGTGATGGTTTTCTTATCCTGGAATATCTTTTTTTAATTATTTAATTTTAATTTTTAATTATATATAAGTACACTGTAGCGGTCTTCAGACACACCAGAAGAGGACATCAGACCTCATTATAGATGGTTGTGAGCCACCATTGGCTGCTGGGATTTGATCTCAGGACCTCTGGGAGAGCAGTCAGTGCTCTTAGCCACTGAGCCATCTCTCCAGCCCTGGAATATCTTTTTAAAAGTTAATTCTAGGTTTAGTTCTGTAGTTTTCTTAGAATGTTCCTGTATTTGTCCCTGACAGGATTGTGTGACTAAAGCCAAGGAAAGTTTTCACTAGGGTTCTGTTGAAGGGAAGGGAGAAGAGGTCACCATGCCCGTGGCATTTTGCTATGGAGACAGGATTCTTGATTAATGGTGCTGTCTCAGTGGGTGATTTGCCAAAGGTTCCCATAAGGAATCATTTTGTTCCCATAGAGCACAGAAACAATATGACAGGAACTTAGCATGCAAAATTAAAAGAGGAAGTAGTTCACTAAGAGTTTCTGATTTTGAAGGCTTTATCCCTAGCTTCATAGCTATTTGAGGAAGTTCTAAAAAGTTTAGGGTGGGTCACAGGAGGCATGGCCTTAGTGGGTCTATCTTACTACAGCATTCTCTGTCTTACTCTTTCCTTCCTGATACCTTGAGCTCAACAATCTCCACTACTTGCTCACACAACCATGATGCTCTTTTAGCTTACCATGGCCACCAGCATCAGAACAAAGGACAACAGATTGAACTGTCTGAAACCATGAACCAAAATAAGTAATTTCTCTCTTTAAGTTATTCTGTCAGATACTGTGACAGTGATTAGACAGTCTGAATGTCAAAGAAGGGGGTTAATCTATTCATCTGTTTGTTTTCTTAAGTATTAAATTATTTGTTTTTATTTTATATAAGTGTTTCACCTTCAAGTGTGTGTGTGTGTGTGTGTGTGTGTGTGTAGTATATGTATGCTTAATGCTGCATAGGATAGAAAAGGGCATTAAGATGCCCTAGAACTATAATTATAGGTGGCTGTGAGCTACCATGTGGGTGCTACAAACTAAGCTTAGGTCCTCTGTAAGAACAGACAGTCCTCTTAACTACTGAGTCATTATCCAGCCCACCCACCTTCCCTTTTTCTTTTGAGAATTAATTTCTGTTAATTTCATGTGTTGGAATGTATTGCCTAACTGTATAAGTACACAACATTCATGCAATGCCCATAGAGCTCAGAAGAGAACCCTGAACCTGCTAGAACTAGTGATTCAGAGAGTTGTGGGCTGTTATGTGGCTGTTAGAAATCGATCTTGGATCCCCTGCAAAAGTATGCAATACTCTTAACCACTGAGCCATCTCTCCAGCCCCTCTTTTTCTTAAAAAAAAAGGTCAGTGTAAAAAATGAGCTCATTTACTTTTCTTATCTAATGGATTTTCTTTTTTTATATGAGGCTATAAAATATTTGATGAGATAACTATACAAATTCAAAATGAGAAAAATATGCTGGTAAGATTTTAAAAAGAACTCTTATTAGTACATAGGGAACTGGAGGTATGGAACCCTTTAGTTGTTGGTTGGTTGGTTGGTTGGTTGGTTGGTTGGTTGGTTGGTTGGTTGGTTAGTTGGTTGGTTGATTGGTTGGTTTCTTATCTCGTGGATTGTCTCCTTTCACTCCTACACAGCCACCAGGCTAGATGCTGAAGACAGGACAGAGGTGAGTCCACAGTGAACACAGGACATCAAATTTCTGACTTCTAAACACATTACATACACTAAGCATAAGACTTTTAAAGAGTCAAGCATAGTGGCACTTTTAACCCCAACCCTGGGGAGAAAGAGGCAGGAGGTGATAGACTAACCTGATTCCATCTCAGGGCATAGAGCCATTTTGTTATAAGGTAGAAATAAGTTGTTTCTATTTGCAAAAAGTCAAATGTTACTCGCACACACTCTAACCTAATAAAACATTCTGTCAAAGAACGTTGAGATGCTCTGTTTCTGGAATGGAGCTTGACTCCTGTGGTCTCCATCCTGATATGATGTTCTGTCAAATAATGTAATCTGCTCTCTGCTTCTGTAAAATTCACTTGCAACATCCTTATGTCATAAAATCCCCAGTTTATACTCTTTCCCTATAATCAGAGGCCTGAAAAGTTAATCCACATTGTACGGATTCAATTTCTATTTTCAAGTCCCATTTTCAAGAGTTAGACCTATGCATAGTAAATGAAGCTTGTTTTATTGGCTTTAATTTGGATGATTTTCTTCTTGATTGGATAGTGAGATCTAGTCAGGGAAAAAAACAAAAAGATTTTAAAGAATTTCAAAGTTATACCCTAGGAAAGTGCATTCTTAATAATCTAAGAATCTAAGAAGCAGACTCTTGTACAGGTATCAAACCCTTAAATGAAGGTTTGAATATGGCATGAAGCCATTTTTGTATATACAGTAATGCTTCTGGCAAAGTTGCATTATTCTAGACCTGTATGTGTGGGTCTGGAGACTGAACCAATTATTTTAATTATACTCTTGAAAAAACTGTTTGAATTCAATTAAAAGTGACTTCTGCCAGCTGTCATTTTAACATACAGTTTAAGATTAAAAATACGTGACACTTGGAATAAACTATTTTGACTGTTCTTTGACACTTCGAAACCTCACATTAACTTGTAGCAATCAAATTAAAAATTTCAACAAATATCATTAAACTTCACTGAGCCAAACTATATGAAGCTTCAGGCTCATAGAACATTTATAGTACAAACAATAATATTTCTTATAAGGAAATAGGTGTTCCCTTAATATATATCTATATTTAAACAAAAAAGCCTAAATAAGCAGAGATAAATCAAAACCATAAAATATAGTTACTCCATCTATATGTTAAGTACATGTGGACTGTCCTAGTCAGGGTTACTATTGCTGTGGTAAGACACTATAACCAAAGAAAACTAGGAAGGAAAGGGTTTTATTTTTTTGTTTCTATGGAAATAAACTGCACATCAATGAAGGAAGATAGACCAGGAACTCAAACAGGACAGGAACCTAAAGGCAGGAGCTGACACAGAGGCCATGGAGGGATGCTACTTACTGGCTTCCTCCCCATGGCTTGCCCAACCTGATTGTGAAACTCAGGATCCCCAGCCCAGGGAAGGCACCATCCACATCATATCACTCATTAAGAAAATACCCTATAGGCTTGCCTACAGCCTGATCTCACAGAACTATTTTCTCAATTAAGGATTTCTCCTCTCTTATCACTCTAGCTTGTGTCAAGTCTACAAAAAACTGGGTAGCATGCGGATTAATACTACTAGACAATTTTTAAACCACTAGACCCTTCAAACATAATCTTTATCTGAGTGGAGATTTCTAAAGGACAAAGGAACTCCTTGAGCTGCTGGTGTCAGTGTGAGCTGTGTCTCTTGCTGCACAACAGATAAATCTCTTTGGGAACTTTTCTGGGATCTATTTTCCTTGGTTGTTGTTTTCTCTGCTCACCTGTAGTCTTTCAGCTTGGGTTGTTTTTTTGTTTGTTTGTTTGTTTGTTTGTTTGTTTGTTTGTTTGGTTAGTTGGTTGGTTGGTTGATTGGTTGGTTTGGGGTTTTTTTATGCCATATAAATTGGAAAAGCCTACAGATACATTGTGCCAATCCTTGGATCAGATAGAATAGTACACTGCTTGTCCAGGAGGATATCCTGTAAACACTGATGTTCTTATATCACAAGCAACTTTGAGATCTACCCAAGATTCTGTAGAGGTGAGATGAGTCACATGACACTTGGAAATAAACTATTTGACAGAAAGGCAAAGCCTGTTGTTAGGGGCCCCAGCTAGACTACAGCACCTTTCAGCAAATCTTGGAGTTAACAAAGATGACAGTAGTGCCTCTTTCCTGTAGCTGGGTACAAGTCCATCACCCAAAGCCATACAGCAAAGAAACATACAGAATCTGGGTGGTGGTAGCTCACACCTTTCATCCCTCAGGAGGCTGAGGCAGATGAGTTCAGGGATATCTAGGGATATACCATGAAAACCTGTCTTGAAAATAAGTGAACAAACAAACAAAAAGACATGCACTAAAAATGTCTTATTCCACCAGGGAAACAAAATTCTATTGCTCCAAGCATATTTGAAAAACAAATTATTAAGCAACTTCATGACTCATAACAGTTCCAAACACAAACATTAACTGTACTAGTCCTCTGTGTCTTTGGGGGAAAGTACTTTAGTCAACAACAACAAAAATAAGGGCCTATCTCTGTAAAAACCTAGCCTGTGAAACCAAGCCTCCACCTTCTTGTAAGCTAGTACAGACATGTAAGTGCATTCTGGAAAATACTGACAGCTCAGGAACCTTTATGCTGCCCTACCACTCAAATATCTTCTGATGTTTGGTCACACCATCTGGATGAGGACTCCACCCCAACAAAACAGAATTCCAGAAAAAAGTACATTTTTTAAAATGATAATGTCCTCAATATTTGCCTCACACTATTTTCCTTATCATCTACTTCATCACTGGATTCCCTCTAGAAATTGTTACTTTTTGCTTTCTGTTTGTCTAGGATCAATGCACAGTTGCCAGTATGCTGTTCTATAGCACATCAGATCTCTGTCCTCAACTCAAAAGCTAAGATGCTCAAAGCAGCTGTGCTACAACTGACTGCAACAGCCTGTGCTATTACAACAGCAGTACGGGGAGAATCTGTGTTAGTATTTATACATCCCAATAAATGCTGCATTCTGCCCTACACTTTAAAGGGTACTTGAAACACCATGACTCTCAGACACTCTGAGACAAATAGGTCCTGATAGTCTCAGGATGAGTCCTAGCAAGCTGCTGTATGCTTTATTGACTATGTGGTTTTGATGTCACAAGGAATAACATCCTCTCTTCCAGATCTCTAGTGAAGGACAACCCTTTGACATGTAAGCATGCACCCTCCAAGATTTGTAGACCAGGACTCTTGATCCCTGAACAGCAAAATAATTCCAGAAAATGAACCTTCGTCCTTTAAAAAAACCTTAATATTAAAGAATCAGTGGAGTAAATTCAGACAGGATGGAAAGACAGGGGAAACCATAGGGATATAGGAAAGGAGAGGAAACTCACTGCAGAGTCTGGCTGAAGTCTCTCAGGAGTTCCAGTGCAATTAACAATCTCTGCCATGGCAGCCTACATAGATAGCATTCCTTTTACATAGAAATATTTCAAATAAGAGCATTCAAATAGCTCAGTGTGATGGTATACCTTTACTTCAGAACTCCAGACACAGAGATAGGCTGATCTCTATGAGTTCAAAGGCAGTCTGGTCTACATAATGAACTAGCAAGTTCTAAGCCAACCAAGGATCTGTAGTGAGTCCCTCTCTCAAAACAAAAACAAGTTAAAATAGAAGTTAGAGAGATGACTCCGTGGATAAACTTGCTTGCCGTACAAGCACAAGGCTCTGAGTTTGAACCTCTAGATGCCACGAAAGTGCAGATGTGTAGAATGGGCATCAGCAGGCTCCCACCCGACTGCAGCTGTAGAGCTTGCTTCGTTCTGCTGCCTTTCCCTCTGCTTCCCTGAACTGTGCAACTCTTCTCCCTCTGTGAGTCCTCATGCTCTTCCTTTCAGTGTTTGGAATGGAGGCTGCTCTTTGTTAGCATGACTCTTCTCATTCACTACATTACATGGGCACAGTATCTCATCTGCCTTCTTACCTGCTTTTAACATTATTGCCCCAGTGTAGACTTCATTCATAAAGTCTATTGCGTGAAAGAGATGTACTCTGAATTATCAAGATTTTAAGTATGGGAGTAGAGCGATGTCTCAGCAGTTCAAAGCATTTACAGTTCAAAAAACCCCTTCTGAACTCTACAGGGCACTACACACAAACTGTATACACACTTGCATAAATATATTCATAAGCCAAAATAATATATCTTTAAAATTTTTTAAGTACAACATCTTCTTTAACCAAAGGCTTCCTCCTAAATATTCAAATTTGGTGATATGGCAAAATGGTTTTATGGAATTCAAATGTCCCTGTGCTTTTAATTAAAAGCCAACAATTGTTATTTCTTCAAATAAGAAACAGATATATTGAGGGCTTATATCCAAAATATACAAAGAACTCAAGAAGTTAGACCGCAGGGAGACAAATAACCCTATTAAAAATTGGGGTTCAGAACTAAACAAAGAATTCACAGCTGAGGAATGCCGAATGGCTGAGAAACACCTAAAGAAATGTTCAACATCTTTAGTCATAAGGGAAATGCAAATCAAAACAACCCTGAGATTTCACCTCACACCAGTGAGAATGGCTAAGATCAAAAACTCAGGTGACAACAAATGCTGTCGAGGATGTGGAGAAAGAGGAACACTCCTCCATTGTTGGTGGGATTGCAGACTGGTAAAACCATTCTGGAAATCAGTCTGGAGGTTCCTCAGAAAATTGGACATTGAACTACCTGAGGATCCAGCTATACCTCTCTTGGGCATATACCCACAAGGTGCCCCAACATATAAAAAAGACACATGCTCCACTATGTTCATAGCAGCTTTATTTATAATAGTCAGAAGCTGGAAAGAACTCAGATGCCCTTCAAGAGAGGAATGGATACAGAAAATGTGGTACATCTACACAATGGAATATTACTCAGCTATCAAAAACAATGCCTTTATGAAATTCATAGGCAAATGGTTGGAACTGGAAAATATCCTGAGTGAGGTAACCCAGTCACAGAAAAACACACATGGTATGCACTCATTGATAAGTGGCTATTAGCCCAAATGCTTGAATTACCCTAGATGCATAGAACACATGAAACTCAAGAGGGATGATCAAAATGTGAATGCTCCATTCCTTCTTTGAAAGGGGGAACAAGAATACCCTTGGCAGGGAGTAGAGAAGCAAAGATTAAAACAGAGTCAGAAGGAACACCCATTCAGAGCCTGCCCCACATGTGGCCCATACATATACAGCCACCCAATTAGACAAGATGGATGAAGCAAAGAAGTGCAGGCCAACAGGAGCCGGATGTAGATCTCTCCTGAGAGACACAGCCAGAATACAGCAAATACAGAGGCGAATGCCAGCAGCAAACCGCTGAACTGAGAATAGGACCCCTGTTGAAGGAATCTTAGAAAGGACTGAAAGAGCTTGAAGGGGCTTGAGACCCCATATGGACAACAATGCCAACCAACCAGAGCTTCCAGGACTAAGCCACTACCCAAAGACTATACATGGACTGACCCTGGACTCTGACCTCATAGGTAGCAATGAATATCCTAGTAAGATCACCAGTGTAAGAGAAAGCCCTGGGTCCTGCTAAGACTGAACCCCCAGTGAACTAGACTGTTGGGGGGAGGGCGGCAATGGGGGGAGGGTGGGGAGGGGAACACCCATAAAGAAGGGGAGGGGGAGGGATTAGGGGGATGTTTGCCCGGAAACCAGGAAAGGGAATAACATTCGAAATGTAAATAAGAAATACTCAAGTTAATTAAAAAAAAGAAAGAAAGAAAGAAAGAAACAGATATATTGCATATATGGGCAGTATACATGCTTGTGGCTTTCTGTAATGAATATCTGTAGAGTTTCCAAACTGAAACCCTTCCCTTGCAGTATCTCTTGAAAGTATGCTCATTTCTTTCCTTCCCATGAATGTGATGTTTAAGTTTAAAGGCCTAACGTTTTACCCTTTATTAAACATCAAAATATCTTTTATAAAATGCTGGATTCAAACCTAATTATAATTTTTAGAAACTCATATTTCCTGCAAACCCATTCCATTTAAATACTTTCACTGCTTTAATTACTTTCTACCAAAACAAAAGAAGTAATAAGCTATCTTTAACAGCACTACCTTTAACAAGCATAATGTCTGTTAGAAAGGGGATGTACATTTGGAATCTCAATCCTGGGGCCAACATTTAAATATGTCATTATTGCTCTGTAGTCATTGTCTTCAGTCTGTTTCCTTTTTTTATCTTCGGGATCTCTAACTTCTTCCTTATCTTTGCTTAAGACTCCTTCTCTAAGATTGTGTTACTAAAATAGCTTTCTACCATGATTTCAAGTTGCATCTACACACCAAAATTAATTCTAAAGCTCTGCTGTCTGAATGCCACTTTTTTTTTTTTTACCTCAGGATGTTCCCTTCTTTTTGAACCAATTCTGAACTGCTCCTCTTGTTTTTGTTTTTGCTTTGTTTTTTGTTTTTATTACATATATTTCTTTACTTACATTTCAAATGTTATTCCCTCTCCCGGTTTCCTGTCCATAAGCCCCCATCCCCTTCCTTTCCCCCATACGGGTGTTCCCCCATCCATCACCCTTACTGCCCCCCAATATTCCCCTGCACTGGGGGTCCAACCTTGGCAGCACCAAGGGCTTCCCCTTCCACTGGTGCCCCCCAAAAAAGGTGCTACATATGCAGTTGGAGCCCTTGGTCAGTCCCTGTGTAGAATTTCGGTAGTGGTTTAGTCCCTGGAAGCTCTGGTTGTTTGGCATTGTTGTTCTTATGGGATTGCAAGCTCCTTCAACTCTTTCAATCCTTCCTCTAATTCCCTCCAAGGAGGTCCTGTTCTTAGTTCACTGGTTTGCTGCTAGCATTGACCTCTGTATTGGACATCCTCTGGATGTGTCTCTCAGAAGAGATCTATATCCAGTACCTTTCAGCATACATTTTTTAGTTTCATCAATCTTACCTAGTTTTGGTGACTGTATATATATATATATGGGCCATATGTGGGGCAGGCTCTAAATGGACGTTCCTTCAGTCGCTGCTATAAACTTTGCTTCCATATCCCCTCCTATGGATAATTTTTCCCCTTTTAAGAAGAAGCCAGAGCATCCGCATTTTGGTTGTTGTTGTAAAAATATAAAAAATAAAATGAGTATAGTGGTTTTCACCCCACTAGGTCCGCACCACGGTGCCCCAAGATACCTGCTAGACATCTTGGCAGAATCACATCCCAGTTCCGCAGTGCCCCATTGTCTCCTGCCTGTGCACACTTTCCTACACTCAAACCATCACATCAAAGAACACACAACACAATAATCTTTGACCCAATTGATAAGATACAATTGCCCACTTAAACATACAAAGCCCAGTACCATCCATTTCTTAGGAACATTAATAACAACCTGTAAATACACAGAGCAGAATCTTTTTTTTTTCCTAAAAAAAATTCTTTTACTGGTAATACAAATTCCTATGAAGTTTTTTTTTTTTTTGCTATCATAAGAAATTAAAGAAACCATTAAATATTTAGAAACATTCAACATCAAAAGCTTTAAATCTAACTGTACGTTGTAGCCCCTGAAAAAGCTAAAAACTCTTTTGAAAAAGTATTTTCTCTACAAAGAATCTCATCAGCTATACAAAAATCTGTACAGTTTTTATACTGAAGCTAATGTTGAGCTGCACTTGAATTTCACATTCTTAGCAAAATAATTGCCTGAGCACATATACTCCACACTTTAGGACAGATACTTATTTTTTTTTTTTTTTTTAGCCTACAGTTTCTTTTTTTTTATTAACTTGAGTATTTCTTATATACATTTCAAGTGTTGTTCCCTTTCCCGGTTTCCGGTCAAACATCCCCCTCCCTCCTCCCCTTCCTTATGGGTGTTCCCCTCCCCATCCTCCCCCCATTGCCGCCCTCCCCCAACAATCTAGTTCACTGGGGGTTCAGTCTTAGCAGGACCCAGGGCTTCCCCTTCCACTGGTGCTCTTACTAGGATATTAATTGCTACCTATGAGGTCAGAGTCCAGGGTCAGTCCATGTATAGTCTTTAGGTAGTGGCTTAGTCCTGGAAGCTCTGGTTGGTTGATATTGTTGTACATATGGGGTCTCGAGCCCCTTCAAGCTCTTCCAGTTCTTTCTCTGATTCCTTCAAGGGGGGTCCTATTTTCAGTTCAGTGGTTTGCTGCTGGCATTCGCCTCTGTATTTGCTGTATTCTGGCTGTGTCTCTCAGGAGCAATCTACATCCGGCTCCTGTCGGTCTGCACTTCTTTGCTTCATCCATCTTGTCTAATTGGGTGGCTGTATAAGTATGGGCCACATGTGGGGCAGGCTCTGAATGGGTGTTACTTCAGTCTCTGTTTTAATCTTTGCCTCTCTCTTCCCTGCCAAGGGTATTCTTGTTCCCCTTTTAAAGAAGGAGTGAAGCATTCACATTTTGATCATCCGTCTTGAGTTTCATTTGTTCTAGGCATCTAGGGTAATTCAAGCATTTGGGCTAATAGCCATTATCAATGAGTGCATACCATGTGTGTCTTCACAGAGCAGAATCTTAACATCACCTGCCATGGCTTCTCATCCTCTCCTCTCTCTCTCCTGTCTCTCCTTTCTCTTCTGTCTTCCTTCTCTTCCTTCAAACTTCTCTCCCGCCCATCCTTCCTTCTCCTCCAATGACAGGCCTCCTTCTATCCTGTACCTGCCCCTCACCTGTACTTTACAAATTCAATGGGGAGGTTCTGGTGAAGTCACCTGATTCCTGAGTAAGTGACTAGGCAGTTGTCCTTGGGGCAGTGGAATTAGCATCAAAATACAGATAACTTCAGGGCAAACCACAACATTTGGTAATCCTTTTTCTTCTTGAGCTTCCTGTGGTCTGTGGATTGCATCTTGGGTAATTTCTTCCTTGACCAAGTAATCATTGAGTAAAACATCGTTCAACTTCCATGTATATGTGGGCTTTCTGTCATTATTATTGTTATTGAAGACCAGTCTTAGTGTGTGATGATCTGGTAGGATGCATGGGATTATTTCTATCTTCCAGTATCTGTTGAGGCCTGTTTTGTAACCGATTATGTGGTCACTTTTGGAGAAGGTACCATGAGGTGCTGAGAAAATGGTATATCCTGTTGTTTTAGGATGGAATGTTCTATAAATATCTGTTAAATCCATTTGATTCATGACTTCTGTTAGTTTCTCTGTGTCTCTGTTTAACTTCTGTTTCCATGATCTGTCCATTGATGAGAGTGGGGTGCTGAAATCTCCTTCTACTATCGTGTGAGGTGCAATGTGTGCTTTGAGCTTTAGTAAGGTTTCTTTTATGAATGCAAGGTGCCCTTGCATTTGGAGGATAGATATTTAGGATTGAGAGTTCATCTTGGTGGATTTTTCCTTTGAGGAATATGAAGTGTCCTTCCTTATCTTTTTTAATGACTTTTACTTGAAAGTCAATTTTATTTGTTATTAGAATGGCAACTCCAGCTTGTTTTTTTGGGCCATTTCCTTGGAAAGTTGTTTTCCAGCCATTTACTCTGAGGTGGTATCTGTCTTTGTCTCTGGGGTATGTTTTCTGCATGCAGCAAAATGCTGGTCCTCTTTATGTATCCAGTCTGTTCGTCTATATCTTTTTATTGGGAAATTGAGTCCATTGATGTTGAGAGATATTAAGGAATAGTGATTGTCACTTCCTGTTATTTTCGTTGTTAGAGGTGGAATTATATTTGTTTGTCTCTCTTTTGGTTTCATTGCAAGGGAGTTATATTCTTGCTTTCTGTACAGTGTAGTTTCTCTCCTTCTGTTGGAGTTTTCCATCTATTATCCTTTGTAGGACTGAATTTGTAGAAAGATATTGTGTAAATTTGGTTTTGTCATGGAATATCTTTCTCCATCTATGTTAATTGAGAGTTTTGCTGGGTACAGTAACTTGGGCTGGCATTTGTGTTCTCTTAGGGTCTGTATAACATCTGCCCAGGATCTCCTGGCTTTCATAGTCTCTGATGAGAAGTCTGGTATAATTCTTATAGGTCTGCCTTTATATGTCACTTGACCTTTTTCCCTTACTGCTTTTAATATTCTTTCTTTGTTTTGTGCATTTGGTGCTTTAACTATTATATGACAGGAGGGATTTCTCTTCTGGTCCAATCTATTTGGAGTTCTGTAGGCTTCTTATATGTTTATGGGCATCTCTTTCTTTAAGTTAGGGAAGTTTTCTCCTACAATTTTGTTGAATATATTTACTGGTCCTTTAAATTGGGAGTTGTCGTCTCTGCTCCCAAACCCCATGGGAGAGAGACCTCACCGCCTGATCAGGTGGGCACTCCTGAGGCTGCAGAGCGGAGGAGACCACCAACACTGCCCACCCCTGCCCACATCCCTGGTCCAAGAGGCAACTGTATAAGGCCTCTGGGTTCCCGTAGGGGAGGGCCCAGGAGCGGCAGGACCCCTGAGCCTGAGACACCGCCAGAACCTGAAGGAAACAGACCGGATAAACAGTTCTCTGCACCCAAATCTCGTGGGAGGGAGAGCTAAACCTTCAGAGAGGCAGACACGCCTGGGAAACCAGAAGAGACTGCACTCTGTGCACATCCAGACGCCAGAGGAAAACACCAAACGTCATCTGGAACCCTGGTGCACGGAGGCTCCCAGAAAGAGCAGCGCAGATCTTCCCGGTTGCTGCCACCTCGGAGAGGACTTAGGCAGTACCCCACGAGCAAACTTGAGCCTTGGAACCACAGGTAGGACCAACTTTTTCCCCCGCAAGAAACCTGCCTGGTGAACTCAAGACACAGGCCCACAGGAACAGCTGAAGACCTGTAGAGAGGAAAAACTACACGCCCGAACGCAGAACACTCTGTCCCCATAACTGGCTGAAAGAAAACAGGAAAACAGGTCTACAGCACTCCTGACACACAGGCTTATAGGACAGTCTAGCCACGGTCAGAAATAGCAGAACAAAGTAACACTAGAGATAATCTGATGGCGAGAGGCAAGCTCAGGAACCCAAGCAACAGAAACCAAGACTACATGGCATCATCAGAGCCCAATTCTCCCACCAAAATAAACATGGAATATCCAAACACACCAGAAAAGCAAGATCTAGTTTCAAAATCGTATTTGATCATTATGCTGGAGGACTTCAAGAAAGACGTGGAGAACTCCCTTAGAGAACAAGTAGAAGCCTACAGAGAGGAATCGCAAAAATGCCTGAAAGAATTCCAGGAAAACATAAATAAACAAGTAGAAACCCATAGAGAGGAGACACAAAAATCCCTGAAAGAATTCCAGGAAAACACAATCAAACAGTTGAAGGAATTAAAAATGGAAATAGAAGCAATCAAGAAAGAACACATGGAAACAACCCTGGACATAGAAAATCAAAAGAAAAGACAAGGAGCTGTAGATACAAGCTTCACCAACAGAATACAAGAGATGGAAGAGAGAATCTCAGGAGCAGAAGATTCCATAGAAATCATTGACTCAACTGTCAAAGATAATGTAAAGCAGAAAAAGCTACTGGTCCAAAACATACAGGAAATCCAGGACTCAATGAGAAGATCAAACCTAAGGATAATAGGTATAGAAGAGAGTGAAGACTCCCAGCTCAAAGGACCAGTAAATATCTTCAACAAATCATAGAAGAAAACTTCCCTAACCTAAAAAAAGTGATACCCATAGGCATACAAGAAGCCTACAGAACTCCAAATAGATTGGACCAGAAAAGAAACACCTCCAGTCACATAATAGTCAAAACACCAAACACACAAAATAAAGAAAGAATATTAAAAGCAGTAAGGGAAAAAGGTCAAGTAACATATAAAGGCAGACCTATCAGAATCACACCAGACTTTTCGCCAGAAACTATGAAGGCCAGAAGATCCTGGACAGATGTTATACAGACCCTAAGAGAACACAAATGCCAGCCCAGGTTACTGTATCCTGCAAAACTCTCAATTAACATAGATGGAGAAACCAAGATATTCCATGACAAAACCAAATTTACACAATATCTTTCTACAAATCCAGCACTACAAAGGATAATAAAGGGTAAAGCCCAACATAAGGAGGCAAGCTATACCCTAGAAGAAGCAAGAAACTAATCATCTTGGCAACAAAACAAAGAGAAGAAAAGCACACAAACATAACCTCACATCCAAATATGAATATAACAGGAAGCAATAATCACTATTCCTTAATCTCTCTCAACATCAATGGCCTCAACTCCCCAATAAAAAGAAATAGATGAACAAACTGGATACGCAATGAGGACCCTGCATTCTGCTGCCTACAGGAAACACACCTCAGAGACAAAGACAGACACTACCTCTGAGTGAAAGGCTGGAAAACAACTTTCCAAGCAAATGGTCAGAAGAAGCAAGCTGGAGCAGCCATTCTAATATCAAATAAAATCAATTTTCAATTAAAAGTCATCAAAAAGATAAGGAAGGACACTTCATATTCATCAAAGGAAAAATCCACCAAGATGAACTCTCAATCCTCATCTTCGGTTGGTTTATATACAAGTGTGCAATTTCTAGGTTTGAAAGTAAAATGATGCTATCTGGTGCTGGATAAAGGAGCCTTATTTTTCATTATGGCAGCTTGCTATTTTTGTAACATGGTGATTTGGTTGAATACAATAAAGTACAGTAGTAACTGATCTCCCCTTCTTCCTGGATGAGTGAGGAGATGATTAAATGTTGATGTCAGCATCCTTGAGCATATTCAGATGAGCTTCTGCTTCTGTTGAAAAGGATGCTGTGTTTGATTGTGGTCCGAAGCTTTGAAGCACTACTTGGCATCTCCTTCCTTGGAGGTCTCACTGTTTAAACATAACAGATTTGATAGCTTGTTGGTAAGGTGAGGTCCAGCTTGTCTCCATTAAGTCATCTTCATGTGAATCCGGTGGTTATACGGTTTTGTTTTAGGGATATTTCATTTTTTTAATAACGGTTTTAGCTGACATTCATGGAGAGAATGAATCCTTAGAACTGTGCCACTAGTGAAAGGAAATCCTGTCTAGAGTATGTTTCTTTACAAAGCTGTGTCACATCATCCTTTGGGCCCTCTGCTGGAAAAGTAGAATCAAGTCTCAAATAATGCCTTTTAAATTGTATCCTCTAGTATTATAGATGTAGGACAGTACTGTATCATACCTCTGTGGATGTAAAATAGCTTGTACCTGCTTTATGATATGTAGTAGTGACCGTGCTTTATCAGAGCTGTTTTTAATGATGTTGCTCAGAATGTTTTCTTTCCAGATGATGATTGAGAAGCTAATTTAAAAAAAAATGGTGCCAGGTACCACAAGAGTAACAGAACTGTGCTGTTTTCTCGGGTTTTGTTTTTTTACTTTTTTTTTTTTTTATGGAGTGTGCTGGATGTCTCTACAGTTTTGTTCAGATGACTGCAGAACCTGGAAAAGCTGTTGCTGCTGTTGATGCATAACACACTGCTATTATTGGTCTTTTTATATAAATATAAATATATATATACAGATATATAATTTGAATTTTTTGAAACTTTAGCTGTGCTGTCAACTTTGGAAAAAAGTATCCCCATTTACTGTGTCGAGTTGGCACTGTACAGAAATTAACAGCCATATTGGTCTAGAAATGTTGAAGTTAAGTTTTTTCCATTTGTACAGGGGTAACACACTGTATTAAATATGTAAGGTCTTATCTACGTGGGTTTGATTACAAAAACTAATAAAGTATTCTCTAAATTTAAAAAAAAATTGGGAGTTGTCACTTTCTTCTATACCTATTATCCTTATGTTTGATCTTCCCATTGTATCCTAGATTTCCTGTATGTTTTGGGCTAGGAGCTTTTTGTGTTTTACATTATCTTTGACAGTTGTGTCAATGTTTTCTAATGTATCTTCTGCCCCTGAGATTCTCTCTTCTATCTCTTGTATTCGGTTGGTGATACTTGTATCTATGACTCTTTGTCTCTTCCTTAGGTTTTCTATATCCAGGGTTGTCTCCCTTTGTGCTTTCTTTATTGTTCCTATTTCCATTTTTAAATCTTAAACGATTTTGTTCAAGTCCTTCACCTGTTTGGTTGTGTTTTCCTGTAATTCATTCAGGGATTTTTTGTTTCTTCTCTAAGTGCTTCTACTTGTTTATTTGTGTTTTCCTGCATTTTTTTAAGGGAGTTCTTTATGTCCTTCTTAAAGTCCTCCATCATTATCACAAAATGTAATTTTAAACCTAAGTCTTACTTTTCTGGTGTGTTTGAATATCCAGTATTTTCTTTGGTGGGAGAACTGGTCTCTGATGATGCCAAGTAGTCTTGGTTTCTGTTGCTTAGGTCCCTGTGCTTGCCTCTAGCCTTTGCGTTGTCTCTGTTCTTTGCTTGTCTTGCTGTTTCTGAGAGTGACTTGACCCTCCTGTAGGCCTCTGTGTCAGCACTCCTATAGAACCGTTTTTCCTGTTTTCTTTCAGCCTTTTCTGAGAACAGGTACTCTGATTTCAGGTGTATAGGTGCACTTGGTGATTGTCTTCCTGCTCTAAGCATGGGCAGAAATCAGAAGGGTCCTGCCCCTGATTGTTCCTAGGTCCATGCACCCAGGGGGCACAGTTGGCACTAGGCAATTCCTTCTTGGGTCTGGAATGTGGGCAGAGGGTAGTCTCCTCTGACTTCTCAGGAGTGTCCACACTTCTGAAGGTCCAGCTCTCTCCCCCACGGGATTTGAGTGCAGGAAGCTGTTTGACCAGTTCAGTTCAGTCCTGGGCACAGACCAGAACTGTGGATACCAGCGGCTGTCTATTCCTATATTCCTGTGTCCAGAGGCACTGTGCAGTTTCCCCTTGGACCAGGGATGTGGGTAGAGGTGTGTAGAAGTTGCAACTGTCCTGCGGTGTAGGATGTCTGCACTCCTGGGTGTTCAATTCTTCTTCTTCTTTTTTTAAGTTTTATTTATTGTATTTATATGAGCACACTGTTGCCATCTTCAGACACACCAAAAGAGGGCATTGGATCCAATCACAGAGAGATGGTTGTGAGCCATCATGTGGTTGCTGGGAATTTGTGGTTGCTGGAAATTGAACTCAGGACCTCTGGAAGAGCAGTCTTAACCACTAAGCCATCTCTCCAGCCCACCTCTCTTGGGTTTAAAGAGTGGGAATAATAGCCACCCCTTTATCTTTCTATTATTGTCATTGAGTTTTAGCTTTCTTTCCTAATCTATCAAGACAAGCCCATCATACTCTTAAACAAAGACCACACTCAGTCTCATTTCTTTAACCCATCAGCTAACAAGTCACCTCTTCTTGAAGAATCAGGTCAAGTTATGCCTCCCACAAGTCCTTAGGTCGTGATCCTTTCAGATCCCTGAATGTCATTTACAGATGAGTTCACACAATTATTAGCTAAATTGTTCTTTCCTTCTAATTTTGACATTAGCTTGTTTTTTCTATTTGTAAGCTCTCAGATACAAGCTTCCTTCTTAATAGATAAACATGCAATGAAAATAAGAACTTTCTATATAACAACAATAAATTACATAATAGTGTAACAAAAAGTCCCTGCCTATAATATCCAAGCAACAGTAAAGATAGAATCTGTAGATATCTGTAACAAAGAAAGTTGAAAGCAAAACAACAACCAAAAAAACCAAAACAACAACAACAAATGTAGGAGCCTTTTTATTTTGAGAAGTTACAAACCCAAATTAATCTATGAGTGTAAGACAACTGCCATTTCCCCTATATTGACAAGTAGTTTCTAGTTTATTTAGAGAATAAGAGCAAGCATGACTTAAGTATTTTAGAAAAACTATATAAGTGATTAAACTATCACAGAAAATAAAAGAATAAAGAATTTTATAAGAATTAAATAATGAAAAGAGTGTAGTCTTGCCAAGAGAGGTGGCACAGACCTTCAACACTCTGGAGGCAGGGGCAGGTGGATCTCTGTTTGAGGCCAACCTGGTCTACAGAGCTAGTTCCAAGACAGCCAGGGTTACAACAGAGAGATGCTGCATCAAAAGCCCAAAAGTAAATAAATAAAAAGAATGTAATCATATCCAAGCAGAGTGACATGCCCCTGTAATCTCAGCACTAAGGGGGCTGAGGCAGGAGAATATTGCCTAGTTACTGTAGGGAGGTCCAAGTCAGCCTAAGTTACCCTGTGGAATCCTGACTCAAAGAGCCAAAGCCTGAGGATGGACACAATGGAAGAATATGTTTTTAGCATGTGCCAGGTCCTGGGTTCAAGCCTCATAGCTGCAAAGAAGAAATAGTATTAATATAATTTAATATAAATAAATATCAGATATGTTCAAGTCGGATTAAGCACCAAAAAATAAAAATAAAATAAAACTAATAACTACTTTCTGATTTTTGGAAATAGTAAAACAGCTGGGTTGTATGTGTGTTTATTTAGTACAATAGAAATAGTTAAGTCCACTGTGATACATACTTTATACAATAGTATTTAGCTACTACAAGAAATAAATAGACTTATTTGCACAGATATTTAATGTTTCTAAGCAGACCATTGCATGGAAAAAGCAAGTAAGACAAAAGGACATATATTTAGTATTTGTTGGGATTGTAATTCAGTTTTTGATGTGTATAAATATACTAGGATTCTAAGGAGTAAGCACAGGGGTACACAGGTGAGTAAATGTGCAACCACGGACAGAAGAGGAAAGTCAGTTTCAGATGGACCAGCAAGTAAAAAGTTTGCTGTGTAAGAATGGTAATACAGGTAGAAAGAAAACAAACTCCAAACAGTTGTCCTCTGACCTCCCATAGGTACTGAGGCACATGTACCCCATCCCTTCATGCACATCAGGCACATAACCTATACTAAAGTTTTCAAATAATTGGTGACCTGTATAATAAAAAATATAGTTAATTATTTCATGTCAATACCAACCTAAATAACTGAGAGATTCTCCAAAAATGAAAACATATGATAGCATATTTCAGACACTATCAAAGAGCTTGCCTAAAAGGATATCTAATTAGCAAAATACATGAAATTTTAGTAAGCTACTTTGACACAAGTTTAGTTTGGGAGACCTAAGGTAGAGATTGGTGTGATTTCACTAAAGGAGATGCCACTGAATGTGTTAGTTACTTGTCTTGCTGCTTTGACAAAAGCTTTTGAGAAAGGAAAGGTTTATCTGAGCTTACAGTTCTTCATGGAAAAGAAGCCATGGCAGCGGGCATGTGAGATAATTGGTCACATTGCCTTTGCAGACAGGAAGAAGACAACAATGACTATTCATGTTCAACTTGCTTTCATCTTTCAGCTCTTCTTTGGCTGAAGACCCAGCCCATAGACGAGTTCTGTCTGTGTTTGGGGTGGGTCTTCCCATCTCAAATAATCTAATATAGAAAATTCCCCACAGATTCCTCTGGAGAGTTGCAACTAAGGTGATTCTAGAACCTGTTGAAATGACAATCAGTATTGACCACAACATTGAATAGGTGCCCAAAACATCATTTCTGGGTATAACAGTGATGTAGCTTAGTGGGAAAAGGTACTTACCCAATACCTAATGGCCTGAGTGCAATCTTTAGTATCCATATAGTGGAAGAAGAAAACTAACTTCCTCAAGTTATCCACTGACCTACACAAACATGTGCATGTACAACATACACAGACACAGACACAGACACACACACACACACACACACACACACACACACACACACAAATGTCAAACTCAATGTTAAACTCATATGTGTGTTTGTGTGTGTGAGTGTGTGTGTGTGTGTGTGTGAGAGAGAGAGAGAGAGAGAGAGACAGAGACAGAGACAGAGACAGAGACAGAGACAGAGAGAGAATTGTTAACTACCAGACATGGGTTCTGAGATCCAAACCATGGTCCAGGTTTGATGGGCACATGGCAGCAGCAGGAGTCCCTGGGAAGTGGGGTGTCTGCAGGTTTCACACCAAACACATACACCAAGGCCGCAATATCATCCACCTTGAGGACTGTTGAAGTGGTTAACAGTACCAGGAAGGGTCTCTTCCACCAGGGTTCCAACAATTGTGCCTGATGCCTCTGGATGTAGACCCAGTCATCAGTCTGGAAATGGTGAGTGGTCTTTGGCATTCCTGGAGCATGTAAGGAAGACAGTTTGAGCCAAATCTCATGTTGGATTGACTGAAAGGCTTGGAGCCTCAAGAAGAGGTTCCTATCAATGAGTTGGGAAACCTGGGGGCAGGGGGATGGTTCAGGGGGAACACCAAGGGAGTTAGGGAGCCAAACAGGATCTCAAAGGGGTCAAGTTAAAATGGTAGGGGATGTTCCAGGCTTGGAACAGGGCTGGGGAAGGAGCACCACTCAGTCAGCACCAGTCTCCAAGGTCAATTTAATTAAGGTCTAATTTAGGTTTCTGTTCATTCTCTACCTGCCCTGAGCTCTGGGAACAGTATGCACAATGGAGCTTCTGATTAGTTCTCAATATCTTTGCCAATCCCTGACTTACCTTGGAAAAAAAGGAGGACCATTGTCCAATTAACTTGGGCACCCCGAACCTCAGGAAAATTTCTTTTAATATCTTCTTGGCTACCAGGGTAGCTGTTTCTGGCTTGGTAGGGAAAGCCTCAACCAATCTAGAGAAAGTATCTAAAGAAAACACTAGGAGGCATTTGTAACCATATTTTCCTGACTTAACTTCTGTGAAATCGACCTCCCAATATACCCCAGGTCGTTCTCTTTTAGGTCTCTTGCCCTGTTTTCTCTTGGTTGTATAAGCGTTTACTTGCTGACATACCTTACACTGTTCTACTGTCTCTCTGGCTAAAAACCTAAGGTTCATTACTTATACCTTAGATCCTTTGACTGCTTAGCTGAGCTTCTTATCCCCTAATTGCATCTATGCATTTGGTCAAGTAATTCCTCAGCTTGTTTTCTGGGGAGTATAGTTTTTCCCTTGAGTGCACCATTGTCTTTGCTTTTCTAGGCAGTAGTGGATAGGGTGGCTAGCAATGTGAGTCCTCTTTTTTTCAGTATATACTAATTGAGACCATTTCTTAGTCCAGTACTATTTCCCAGCTGTTGTCTCTTGTAGGTCCATAACCAGGACAGGCTCCTGCATAGCCACTTCTTGAGCCACTTGATCTGCCTAGTTATTGCTTCTGATGTCCCAGGTAATGAATAATACTCACAGTTGCTGGCTTCATCAGAGCATCCAAGAGTTCCAAGATTTCCTGCTTGTTTTTTATTTCTTTTCCCTCTGATATGAGTCTTCTCTCTTAGTATATAGCCCCGTGAACATGAGCTGTGAAAAAAAATTCTTGCTGGCCCCAAGGTCCAAGGAAAATTAGCTCCACTTTCTGCACTGAACTGTGGAGAAAGGGGGTGTGTGGGGAGTTAGCATTTCAGCCAGCCTAGATGACATTTGGGCTATCCACCACGGCAGCTCCCTATCTGACCTTCATGAAGAAAACTTCTCCTGTCTGTAAACCAGGTAGCCTCAGCTCCTGGAAGGGTTCGGTCAGAGAGGTCTTTCCTCCACCCATGGGCTTCTTCCAGTATTTGATACTTGTGTCGTGGTGGCTCCAAGTTGGGATTGGGCAGCAAGGTGGCCAGATTGACCCCAACCAGTGGATAATCTAGTCCATGTCAGCTGACTGGTGATCCCATCCTCTGGGGCTTTCCATTCAAAGGTGAAGTATTCTTGACTTTGGGATGCCAAGGTCAGGCAGAAGAAAGCACCTTTCAAGTCTAAAACTGTGTACCAAATTCTGGAAGGTGACAAAGAACTCAACAGACGGTAAGGGTTAGGCACTGTAAAGTGGATGTCAGCCACTCTATCATGGTTTACATCTCTTAAGTGCTGGACTGGGAGATAATCATTACTGCCCAGCTTCTAATCTGGCAGGAGCAGTATGTTCCAGGCATATCAGCACTAAGCAACACCCCAAAGTGAAGAAGCCATGAGATGTGTGGCTTAATTCCTTCTTGTGCCCACCACGACATCAAGTGCTGGTACACTGAGACAGGATCAACCTAGGTCTTAAGCTCCACATACACAGGCTATAGATACACATGACCTAGCCCAGCCATTTCAGCCCAAGTAAGAAGAAACTTTCCCAGCCACCAAGCAATATCCTCTGTCTTTTGGGTATTAATCTCTAACAATTTATATTTGTCCTCCAGCCTAATAGTAAGAACCTGGACAGGTTCTTCAGCAGGTCCCATCAGTTGATGGCCCTTGGGAAGGAAGTGGATCTGAGATCCCATTTTGGAAAGCAAATATCTCTTGAGCAAGGGATAAGGGCAGTCAGGGATGACCATGAATGAGTGGGATACCCAGCCCACACCCAGGTCTACAATTCTTCAGGTAGTCCATGAATACTGTTTAGTCTCAGTGGCTTCTTGGACCTTTTTTGCTGGAGACTGGCCCATCAGTTTGGAGGAGAACTGAGTATTGGGCCCAGTATTTATCAAGAATTGGTTGGGCTTCCCTCCCACTTTCAAAGTTACCCTGGGCTTGGGGAGGGAGTCTGAACCCTGTCCTCCCTATTTGCTCTCTTCCCTCAGGGCTAACACCTTCACCTTTGCAGGTGCTTTACCCAAGGCCTGGAATTTCCTGCCCCTGGCTTCTGGTTGTTGGGAAACTTTCAGGCCCAGTGGCCCCTCTCCTTGCAATATGCACACTGGTCCTTTTCAAGGGGTTTTCTGTTTCTCTTTGGTTGTAGTCTCTCTTCTCTCCTTTCCCTAACTACTGTACCCAAGATTTTCTGTAAATTCCTTTCCTGTCATATTTTTCAATCTCCCTTTTATCTTCTTTTCTCTCTCTCTTTTTTTTTTTGCTCCTTCTCTGTCTCCCTGTTATGGTAGACTATCTCAGAAACCTGTACTAAATCCTCAAAGATTTATCCTGTAGTCCCTCTAGCCCATGAAGCTTTTTCCTGATATCTCTACTAGTCTAGTCTATGAAAGCCAAAGTTACAGTAGCTTTGTGCTCCTCACTGCTTGGGTCATAGGGTGTATATTGGTGGAATTCCTCCCAAGAGCCACTCTAGAAAGGTTAAGGGTGCTCATCTGGCCCTGCTTAACTTCATGTACCTTGGTCAAATGGCTGGGTCATCCTTCAACTCCCTTGAGCCCTGCCAATGGAATCTGGTGATAGACCTTCAGGTGATCCTTACCTCCTGCTGTATTAAAGTCCCAGTCAGGTCTAGTCAGCAGAAATCCCCTGTCAATGGCAGCCTGGTCAATTGTTGGTGCCCCCATATCTGAGGGGACATTTTTTCTGGCTTCCTGCTATCTTCTCTCAATCTTCAGTCATGAAGAGCACTCTCATGAGTTGTTGGCTATCATCCCAGGTGGGCTGATGAGTAAATAAAACAGTCTGAGATTAATCAGCCCCTTGATGTTATCTGAAAAGGGGGGTATTGGGCCTTCTAGTTATACAAGTCAGCTGAAAAGAAAGGCTAATATTGCATGGCCTGATTGAAATCCTCATCTATGGGCCTGCAGGATCAGAGGGGGTGGGCCACTGTTGTATCAGATGAAGTGGCCCTTTTGCTCCAGGTTCCCATGGCCAGTCCCAGTTCTGAGGGTCCTTCCCCACCCTCCGCCTTGCTGGGACCAGAAGAAGTGGGGGATAAAGGCATGCTGTATGAGGGCTCAAGGGAGATCCTTGAGGAGGGGCTGTGGGAACTGGGACCATGGTAGGGAGGTAAGGGGGTGGAGGATCCATCAGTATCAGAACTGCTGTGGAAGGGTCCTAGATGATGATGTTCTTCACAGACTCGTTGTTCTCTATGAGATTCTTCTCCTTCATGACCAGGACCTGGGACAGTCTTGGAGACAAAAAAAGCTTTTATCCAAGGGAAGGGATGAGGTCCTTTACTAAATCCTTCTGGGTAACTATATAGGGCACTTGGTCTGGGTGGCTGAGGGATGCTAGTCTAAAGACTCTTTCCTTTATTTCTTAGATCACCTGAAAGTCAAAGGTCTCTACAGGTGGCCAGCCTACTCCAAAGGTGGGCAATTTGGAGGAGCAGAAAGTAACTAACCTTCCCTTCTTTACTACTACTGACAAGTTTTCTCCTCTTTCCCCAACCTCCCTCCAGTGGTTAACTAGGATGTTTAATAGGTTAGATTCAGTCTGTCTCATGTCCAAAAATAGCTTAAGTCGAAGTCCAAGAACACAGAGAAAGACAATCAAAATTCAAACAGCTCACCCTTGCAGAGCAAGACTCGATTGGCTCCTGCTGATACTGAAGTCCAAAAACAAAGAGAAAGACAATCAATACACAGACAGCTTGCCCCTGCCATGGGCACAGAAACCATGTAATCAGGTGACTTGGCCAACTTATGCTGTTATTGAGTCTAACATGTTCCAAAAAGAGCAGAGTCCTCCTGACTCCCTCCAGGTGTGGGGGCATGAAGCATCCTCCAAACTCCCTGCAGTCACAGACTTACCTGGTCACAACTTTAAGGCATGTCTGCCAGCTGCAATTTGACTGTACAAGGCCAGAGACTCTCTAAGCCTTACAGATGCTCATGAGCAAACCAAAAGCAAGATAGAAAACATGGATACACACAACATAGATACAGACAACCATGGTACATGACATCAAGCTTGAGCTGTTTCACCGACCACCATTCCTTAAAATCTCATAGGGGGCCTTGCTTGCTGGCCAACACACCAAATGTAAGATTCAAAGTGAGTCTTATCTACTGGGAGACACTCCTCCCACCCCAAGTGAGACATGAGAATGGAATTTGATGCAAATGCAAGAGATTTATTTCTTCTGGTGCATCAGGGATTGATCCTCAATCAACCTCCTGTGGCAAGTGACTAGAAGGCAACCCTGAATGGCTATAACAAGCAATTTTTATACTTTTTAGTGGTACAGGTTACATCAGCAAGGTTACAGTTTAACCTTATTGGCTAAGCATATTGATCTTTGAATCTATTGGCTAGCAAGCATCTGACATGCATTCAAACTCTGTCTGAGACAAGAGGGTCAGGTGACCATCAGTCAGTACATTTTTCACTTTTTCAAGAATGTTCCTGCTCCCCCTAGAACTGTGGTTGGATAATGGAACTTGGCCTAGCTTTGACCCATGGTGGGAAGCTGGTTCTTGGCCTAGTCTTGACCTGAGGCAGTGGGTGTAAGGCTGGCAAAAACCCCTAGAATCCTTAATTATACTATGTGAAAGCATCACCCCTCAATAAATAGCTGATAGCCTATTGGCAAAAGGTGGGAAATTTAGGGTGTAAATTTTAGTAGAGAGATAGGAACTCTGGGAACTAGTCAAAGGCCAGAAGATTCACTACCAACACTCTGAGGAATCCAACATAAAAAAACTTGCTCAAGAAGAGGGCTGGAGAGATGGCTCAGCAGTTAAGAACACTGACTACTCTTTCAGAGGTCCTGAGTTCAATTCCTAGCAACCACATTGTAGCTCACAACCATCTGTAATGGGATCCTATGCCCTCTCCCAGTGTGTCTCAAGATAGCGACAGTATACTCACATACATAAAATAAACAATAAGGGGTTGGGGATTTAGCTCAGTGGTAGAGCGCTTGCCTAGCAAGCACAAGGCCCTGGGTTTGGTCCCCAGCTCCAAAAAAAAAAAGAAAAGAAAAAAAAACAATAAATCTTTTTTAAAAACTGAGAAATAGCCATCCATATGGTTGAACACAGAATAAACAGGATATATAAGTTATGAGGTAGTATGGGAACAAGCACAAATTTAAGGCCTGGGCATCTCTTATTAAATAATTAAATCTCAAAGTTTTTGTTCAGGAACTAGGGTGTGAGTAGAAAATCATGCAGTTACAGTCTTCAGCTTTCCTCAAGAGGTATCCCATATGTTTTAGTTAGGGTTTTACTGCTGTAAACAGACACCATGAGCAAGGCAAGTCTTATCAAGGACAACATTTAACTGGGGTGGCTTATAGGTTCAGAGGTTCGCTCTGTCAACATCAAAGTAGGAACAGGGCAGAATCTAGACAGGCATCATACAGGCAGAGCTGAGAATTCTACATCTTCATTTGAAGTCTGGTAGTGGAAGACTGACTTCCAGATAGCTAGGACTAAGGTGTAAAAGCCCAAGCCCACAGTGACATATCTATTCCAACAAGACCACACCTCCAAATAGTGCAACTCCCTGGGCCAAGCATACCCAAATCATGGCATTCCACTCCCTGACCTCCCATAGGCTTGTTCAATCATATGAGTTTATGGGGGCCATACCTAAACACAGCATAATGCAAAATACATTTAATCCAACTTCCAAAGCCCCCATAGGCTATAATAGTCTCTACAATGTCAATTGTCCAAAGTTCAAGATCTCTTCTGAGATTCATCCAATCACTTAACCGTAATCCCCAAAGCAAGATAGGAAACCAGCTGGACAAAGTCCAAACTCTTCATTTCCATGTCTAATGTAAATGGTCTTCAGATCTCCAATTCCTTTTTCATCTTTGTTCACTGCAACAAACCTCTTTCTCCTAGGGTGGTTCCACTCTCTGTTAGCAGCTTTCCTCAGCAGATTGTCCATTGCTCAGACATCTTGAACATCTTGGGGTCTTCGGAGATCAGCATCAATTCAGAACCAGTATCCAATAGACATGGAAAGTCTGATTACTTCCTTTTCCCCAGTGTTCAGTTACCCTTGTAAAAGGACATAGGTTCATCTGGGGAAGAACTAGAGATAGACTAACAACAAAACTTTTAGGCGTTTTACCAAGATCCTTCCTCAGGGAAACCTAGCCACCCCTTCATTCAAGGGGTCTGCAAACTGACTCAAGTCTGGAAATTGATTCACTGGCTGAGATTGCCTTTTGCCATGATCTAATGTAGCCTTTCTTTCATTTGTTTGATAAATTTTCTGTTTATACAGATCAAACAGACATACAGTGGGCTTCCTATCTATTTTATGCCTGGAAACACCATGACTGATTAGCCAGTACCAAAGTTCCAAATGAGTCATGCCATAATAAATGTCACATCTCCTTTGCTGACCATTATGAGATATTTCATTATAAACATTGTTTTTTCTATGCTGCTCATTATAATAACTATGATCATGTTGTCTCTGGCAATTCAATGCTGCCACCTGGGATTAAAGGTTTAACTATTGTGCCTGGTCCTAAATTTAGTTGGATGGCATCTTGCCCCAAGGTCATTATGCCCTTAATTCAATTTAATATTCTTGAACATAGGATTCAGCTCCATTTCACTTCCTGGTATCCCTTTAATACTCAGACTATATATTTTGAATTTTTCCTTTGTCAACTTGCTCCTTTTCATTAAAATGCTCTTCATAAAAGTGTACTTTAATAACCACACAAAAGAATTTACACCAGGCTATTTTGAGACTTCCTTTTTCAAAGCAATTAATCTAAATCTCTTCACCTTAGCCTCAGGCAGACTCTTACAATGACAAAAAAGCAGACTGAATTTTTCCCAAAATAACACAAAACAGTCTCTAGACCACATATTGAAATTCTCCACTGAATTCTCTTGGGCCAGGTCCACATAATGTAAATCACTCTCAGTAACAAAGTCTTCCATATTCCTACTAGGATAGCTCATTATGCCCCATTTAAGGCATTCCACTGCTTTCCAAATCCCAAGTCCCAAAATCCACATTCTTCCAAACAAATGCATGACCAGGCCTATTACAGCAACACCCCACTCCTGGTACCAACTACTGTTTTAGTTAGGGTTTTACTGCTGTAAACAGACAACATGACCAAGGTAAGTCTTATCAAGGACAACATTTAACTGGGATGGCTTACAGGTTCAGAGGTTCAGTCTGTCATCATCAAGGAGGGGGTAAGACAGCATCTAGGCAGGCATGATACAGACAGAGCTGTATCTACATCTACTAGATCTTCATTTGAAGTCTTGTAGTGGAAGATTGACTTCCAGATAGCTAGGACTAGGGTGTAAAAGCCCAATCCCACAATGACACACCTATTCCAACAAGACCACACCTCCAAATAGTGCAACTCCCTGAGTCAAGAATATTTAAACCATGACACCATGGCTCTGGCATCTCAAAAATTTGAGGATCTCCAAAGCAATACAGGCTTCACCTTCACCTCTTCAAATAATGCCCTCTCTGGGCTCCAATACAGGGACACTTCTGACACATTCTTGGCCTCAATGGCTTTCCTTAGCTATGGAGGGGGATTTTACCACCCCTTTCTTGTATCCTTGACTCTATAGCCAGAATCACATGAACAGCACTGCCAAGTTTTTCTGCTTGCTGAGGCTGGAACTTGACCTTCTCATTCAAAAACATTTTCACTTGTTTGCTTTCTGTTTTTGATGGTCTCCTTCACTGCTTAAGGTTTCCTTTATTTCTGTTCATAGGTTAGAAGCTTAGCTGAGTGAAATCTTACCCTAAGGTTCCCCACTCCCTTTATTCACCTAGACTTTTCTTTAAACTTTTTATCTCTTTGAGCACTAAACTTAGCATCATTACATTTTCTGGCGCTCATAATGTACATTTTGTATTTTTCCTTGCTTAGTTTGCTAGTTTGCATTACAGATTTGCATGAGAATGGCCGCAAATAACCACGTAACACAGTCAATACTAAACTGTCTTGAAATCTCTTTTGCCAATACCATTAATCCAAAACTCTTCAATTTCAGGTAGATTTTTTTTTTTTTTTTTTGGTAAAAAGGCAAAAGGCAGCCATATTTTCTCAGAGTATCACAAGAATGTTCTTTAGGCTACTTACTAATATTCTTCTCTTGTGAAACTTGAGCTGGGCCCCAAAGTTCAATTTGCTTTTAGCACTATCTTCCAGCATGCAGCCTGGTCAGGTTTGTTACAGCAATACTCTGCTATCCTGGTACCAACTTGTCTTGTTAGCGTCTATTGCTGAGACAAAACATCATGGCCAAAAGGCAAATTGGGGAGGAAAGGTTTTTATTTGGCTTATACTTCCATATTATTATTCATCATCAAAGGAAGTCAGAATAGGAACTCAAATAGGGCAAGAACCTGGAGGCAGAAGCTGATGCAGAAGCCATGAAGAGGTGCTGATTCCTGGCTTGCTTCCCATGTTTTCTCAGCCTGCTTTCTTATAGAGACCTAGCTTAGGAGTGTCCTTACCTACAATGTTCTGCGCCCTCACCCATCAATCACCAATTAAGAAAAATGCCCTATAACTGGATCTTATGGAGTCATTTCTTAATTGATATTCCCTCTCTTCACATAATTATAGCTTGTGTCAAGTTGACATAAAACTATCAAACACAACCCTGGAGATTGGACTTGCATAATAATAATGTTAGAGGCATGTCAGTGTTCTAGCATAAAACTCCTATGAAAATATAGGACTTAAGAAATCAGGAATGCACTGTGTATTTTCTTGTTAGTTTACTCAAGACCAACTAGAGACACCTAGGAAAATCAGTCACTACTAAGTGATTACCTCCGTCAGATTGCCTATGCACATGCCTAGTGGGGATTTTCTTGGCTAGTGATTTCTGTGGGAGAGGCCAACATGCTGGAGGTGGTAGCACCTCTAGGTGAGTTGTCCTTGGTTATATAAAAAAGCAAATAGCAATCTATGGGAAGCAAGTCAGTAAGTAGCTTTTATCCATGCCTTCTGCTTCAATTCTTGCCTCCAGGATTCTGTCTTTAGTTCCTTTCCTAGCTTCCCTCAGTGTTGAACTGTGATGTAGAAGTAGATGTCCAATGAACCTATTCCTCCCAAGGTGCTTTTGGTTAGCAGTTTGTCATTGAAATCAAACTAGACCAGTGTCCAAATATTTCCCCAAAATTATCAAGAAGATTGGTGCTCGCAGGTGGGTATTCATCTCTTAAAACATTGAAACAGGGGCTGGGGATTTAGCTCAGTGGTAGAGCGCTACCTAGGAAGCGCAAGGCCCTGGGTTCGGTCCCCAGCTCCGGAAAAAAAAAAAAACATTGAAACAAAAATAGGAAAAGGAATTGGGATAGGTTTGAGGTTAAGGGCTAAAGAAAGTGAGTCCTGGGCTAGAGAGATTACTCAGAGGTTAAGAGCACTGACTGCTCTTCCAGAGGTCCTGCGTTCAAATCCCAGCAACTACATGGTGGCTCACAACCATATGTAATGAGATCAGATGCCCTCTTCTGGTATATCTCAAGAAAGCTACATTGTACTTATATATAATAAATAAATAAATCTTTAAAAAAGAAAAAAAAAGAAAGTGAATCCTATAATTTTGTTGGAGAACTAATACTTATTTTTCCTAAACTCCAGTACAGGCCAAGTATCGCCCCAAATTATGTGTATATTTGATTCCAGTTTTACTTCCAGTATTGTTAGTTTAGTTTTTGTTTTCCATTTTTATCATCGCTTGAGACTATCTCTTGTGGTTTGAATGAAAATGGATGGCTCCCATAGGTCCATAGGGAATGACACTATTGGGAGGTGTGGCCTTGTTGAAGTAGGTTAGAGCAGGTGTGTCACTATCAGTGGGGTTTTCAGGTCTCAGAAACTCAGTCCAGCTCTTTGCTTGCTGCCTGCGGATCCAGGTGTAGGGAGTGGTTCTGATGCTTTGACCCAGAATCTGCATGTGAATGCTGAAGTTCCTGTTCCCCAATTGGTTCTTGATCAATCAATAAAGATGCCAGTGGCCAATGGTTGGGTGATAGAGGTAGGACTTCCAGGTTCCCACAGGCATTCAAGGAGAATAAGTTCTGCTTTGAAGAGAAAGAGAGAGAGCCACCAGCCACCTGAGATCTCAGGTAGAGTGGTCATTGACTATTTCCTTGGCTAAGCCTGGGGTAACAGGCAGGAAATTAAAAATGCAACTAAACTGGAGGCAGAACTAGGATGCTGAGCAAGGAGAAGGTAACTAGGCAGCAACTAACTTGAGGTCTGATTTTGAAAGTTGAGCAAGGAATACAGAGAAGAGCATGCTAGCCATGGGAGGCTTAGAAGAGCCCAGCCACTGATGCATAAAGCAGGTTAAAAATGAGTTAGTGTTCGTGTGTGTGTGTGTGTGTGTGTGTGTGTGTGTGTGTGTCTGTCTGTCTGTCTGTCTGTCTGTCTGTCTGTCTGTCTGTCTTTCATCTTCAGATCCAAGGGAACCTGGGCAGGGGCTGGTAGTGCAGACTACCCAGAGCTTAAAGTGGGGTAGTAGAAAC
Source organism: Rattus norvegicus (assembly GCF_021556685.1). Lineage (NCBI taxonomy): Eukaryota > Metazoa > Chordata > Mammalia > Rodentia > Muridae > Rattus > Rattus norvegicus. Next base: position 18,571,431 of record NC_141538.1, on the reverse strand, counting down.
TACATGTTACATCCAGATGTAGAACTGTCCACTCCTTCTCAAGTCACCGTGCTTTATCCCATGACAATAATGGATTATACCTTTGAATGGTAAGCCACACCCAAGTAAATGTGTTGCTTTATAAGAATTGCTATAGTTATGATGTCCCTTTACAGCAATAGAAACCCTAAGATGGCTCATCATTTTCCCTAAGATGTCCTAGAACTCTCAACACTTAGGCCTCAATATCCTAAATTCTGGAATTAAAGGCTTTCCCCAGATAAAATTGTTTGTATTTTATTTCTTCCCAGTTGATGTAACAGGGAAAAATGTTGCAAATTCATCATTAAGAGTGGCTTATCAAATTAACTGTAGTAACTAAATATTGCATATTAAAATAATTACTTGTTTCTATTTGCCTATATCAATAATTTTGAGACTTTTTTTGGAAGAATGCAGGGCCTAAGGTCCCACTCCTATACTGCATTCTGTGTAATATCTTTTCTTTATCTGCTTAGCACAGGAGCAGAAATCCCACTGATGATTAATCTTTGGTGTTGATATATTGTCCTCACCTAGTCAGTATTTACTGACACACATCTTTCTACACTTGAGGGAAATATGATGGAAAACACATAAAGGTTGCCCCTGACTCATGGGAATTATGTTTAAATGGAAAGTTGGAAAACAAATTTAACAATAATAATCTATGCATGAGTTTTTACTGTGACTCTTTCTTTGGAATAAAACAGAATGGAGATGTGATAAAAATGAGACTGTGTGGGTGGGAGAAGGCAGAGGTGGGAAGGACCCCCCCTGAGACTGAGCCCTTAGTGAAAAGAAGGAACCAGGTCACAGCAAATGAAAATGAGTCTGAAGTGTTTTTGAAAAGGCAAGGTGTGTCTGTGCCTTGTAGTAAGGAGGGCATGTAACTGGAGGCTGGGACAGACACAGGAAGCCATGGAGGCCATTACAAAGTTTGCCATTTATTCTAACTACAGTGGAAAATATTGGTCAGTTTATGCAAAAGACTGCCATAAGAACTTCATTGTAAAAAAGAGATATCTCAGACAGGTGACAAGCTGTTGCCAGTTAGAAATAGAAATAGCATGTCTGTAGCTGAGCAGAAAGAAATCATTTTGGATAATGGCTGCTAGCAGTATAGAGAAAGCCTAACTGAGACAGTGTACTAAAGGGATAATGCATGCTACAGAGTGCCATAGCCAGAGTGAAGACAATGGGTTCCTCCTGGGAAAGAGGAGCAAGTCATTGCCACTTCACCCACCTGGCAGGATGATCTGGGCCAGCATCAATCACTACACCAAGACAGAAACTTCCCTTTTTTTTTTTTGTTTTTGGTTCTTTTTTTTTTTTTCGGAGCTGGGGATCGAACCCAGGGCCTTGCGCTTCCTAGGCAAGCGCTCTACCACTGAGCTAAATCCCCAACCCCCAAGACAGAAACTTCCCATTCAACAACATTGTGATTCCATGAACGATGCCACTTCTAGATTTTTGTTTCATTCCTCAGCCCCAACCCAGATCTCCTGCACCCAATGGAGATGGAAGGCAGCTGAAAACAAAGAAGATGCTGTAGCAAAAAGCAGGGGAATGAATATTTAACTGCTTTGAAAATCTCGGAAGAGCGCTACTCTTTCTGTAGCGCTTTGGGTTTTGTAAAATAAATGTGGAATTTTGTGAACTAGGAAGAAGTTGAAGATCAGCATGGTGAATGGTGTACTTCTATTGGGAGAAAAGAGTTGTTTTTTGTTGTTTATGTCAAAGGTAATCAGCCTGAGTACTTATATCTCCTGAACCTCCTTTTCCCCTTAGCGTTGGGGAGCCAACTGTAGTAGAGTGTGAAGCAGAGCTCCTACCAATGGTTTGACACATGGTCACCACCTACATCAAGGATAAAAGATGGGCCCTGGCACATCCTTACTCAAAAACAGGAGGGGGGAGGGGTCACCTTGCCAAGCTGCATTTGCTTTGTTCCCCTATCTTTTTGTGCACAATCGAGATCACTCTTTGTTTTCAACAGTTTTGGGATTAAAAATGTATCTTGGAGAGTACTCAGATCAGAAACCCTCCCATGGGAGAAAGACATCCCCGTTGTGTTGCTGTGGTCTCCTGAGCCTCAAGTGAACTACTCTCTTTTGGATGTGTAATAACACCAGGAGAGAAAATTTCTTGGAAATCTGAGGAAAGAGCCCAGGTAACTACCACAGCAACCAGGAAAACTGCAGAGTGAGGTAAAAGTTGCTTGGTGGTCCCGTTTTCTGGAGGTTACTTGAGTGCCTGAGTGAAGGGTTGTACATCTAAGGGATTCCCAACTTAGATGTTAGAAATTCTTAGAGGATTGAGCACCAAGCACCAAAATAAGAAACAATCAGGCCAAAAACGCTCCAAGAAAATAAAATAAATTCCCCTAGACAAGAAATTTGTCTTTGGCTGCCCCAGAGGCTCATACACTCCATTCTGTAGCCTGAGCTACAGAGACATGAACAATGTGGAAGAAGCGACCTTCCAAAACCCAGTTTAACTTCTGTCTTCTCATTCTCTCTCTCATTCTCTCTCTCTTATTCTCTCTTCCTTCCTCCTTCCATTCTTCTTTCTCCCTCTCTCTTTCTCGTTCTCTTTCTCCCTCTCTCCCTCCCTCCATCATGACCCACACTGATTCTCTTTTCTTCCCTCTCAAACATGTTTCCTCAGAAAACCTCGGAGTGCTTGGATCGGGTTTAAAGAAGGAAGCAAAACAGTGCACTTAGGTCTGATATTACCCTAGACCTTGTGACCCCCAAGCAGATGCTTTTCTAAGTAAAACTGCCTTGTAAGGCTACTCTGGTTTTTAATCAGGATTAACTTTTTAAAGATCTAATTATTTATTTATAGATCTATCTATTTATTTATTTTAAATGTGAGTACATTGTTGCTCTCTTCGTGAGGTGCAAATTGAACCTCTTCAATGAGACTCACGGAGGCAGTTATCAATGTAATAGCAAGAGGAGTTTAATTCTGACATGTCAGGGTCCTCCCACTTCAAGGGGAGACAACCCTGAGCAGATTTTAACAGGGGATTATATACCTTGCAAACAATTGGGGCAGAATCTGCACAATGGTAACTAGGCAGGGTACTGTGCATATTTGATGGAGCGAAACAACTTTCAGATTGAACTCAGTGTACTGTTCAAGACTTTCCCAAGGTGGGGCGGGGGGGGGGGGTCAGTTGGAAGCCACAGGTAACTTTGTATGACAGTTTGGCTTGTAGCTGTTCCAGGAACTAAAGCAGCTTTTTTCTTCCTGGAAGAGAGAGGTCCTTGTGCTCAAAGGTTTGTAGTGGGAATTTTCCAGATCCACCTGATTACAGCCTATGCCATTCTTTTTTATTTTTTTAATTTTTTATTAGATAAATTTCTTTACTTACATTTCAAATGTTATTCTCTTTCCCACTTTCCTCTCCATAAGCTCCCATTCCCTCCCCCATATGGGTATTACCCCCATCCATCCCCCTTACTGCCCCCCCATATTCCCCTGCACTGGGGGGTCCAACCTTGGCAGGACCAAGGGCTTCCCCTTCCACTGGTGCCCCGACAAAAAGCTATCCTCTGCTACATACGCAGAGTTGGAGCATTATAGTTGGAGCCCTGGGTCAGTCCCTGTACAGATTTCGGTAGTGGTTTAGTCCCTGGAAGCTCTGATTGTTTGGCATTGTTGTTCTTATGGGGTTGCAAGCTCCTTCAACTCTTTCAATCCTTCCTGTAATTCCCCCCAAGGGGGTCCTGTTCTCAGTTCAGTGGTTTGCTGCTAGCATTGACCTCTGTATTGGACATGTCTCTGAATGTGTCTCTCAGGAAAGATCTATATCCGGTCCCCTTCAGCATGTATTTTTTAGCTTCATCAATCTTATCTAGTTTTGGTGACTGTATATATGCCATTCTTGAATGAAGTAAAACAATGCTAAAGGAATCCTCCCAGTTTCTCTGTGCAACAAATCAATAGCTCCATCTACTGGCAGTGGGAACACCTCATTCTTACTTCCTTCATGAGTTCCTTTCCCAGTAACACCTTGTCTGTGAGCTGAGTGGAGCTTAGCTCCACTACTTGATATCACTTGTCTTCTGTTGCAGTTTGTGTGGTAAGATATGGATTCATATTTCTTGTATTGACATGGTGAAATTCCTTCATGAGTCTTTGCTTTTCTCCTTTCTTCCTGCATGCCTAGTCCACTGGTATGTCTTTTTTATCTATGCTAACCTCAAATATACTTTTTTAATATTTCTTTTATGTGTATATGTGTCTGCATGCTTGATTGTATGTGTGTGTGCGTGCGTGTGTGTGTGTGTGTGTGTGTGTGTGTGTGTGTGTGTGTGTGTGTATCACATGCATATAGAATCCCAAAAATGTCAGAAGATCCCCCAGAACTGGAATTATAGACAGATAGACAATTATGAACTGCCATGTGAGGGTTGGAAACCATACCCGAGTCCTCTTCAAGAGCAGTAAGTTCTCTAGAACACTAATCCATCTCTCATGTCTTTTTAAAGAAAGAGGGTGGCTTCACATTTAATCTGTGAGGTACATGAATCACACAGGAAGGTGTGTCTTGGTGGAAGACAGGCTTCTTTTATCCTGGTACTGAGCTCATCACGAGCAAAAGTTTATCATGTTATTTTGTCTCCATCTTGGCTGAAAGCAAAGACAATTCAACTGTGTGGGAAGGAGGCTAGAGAAGCAGTCTGTGCTGAGTCTTAATGCCTGCTCTTTTACCCAGTGTCTTCAAGCCTGTTTTTCTTTAAAATATCCTCTTCCTTCCCAAGACTCCTTTGCTCCATGCCATTTGTCTGCTTTCATTCTTGCACTTCTAGGCCCTGGGCACTCTTGCTTTTGTTTCTGTTTTCCAGGCAATGATATAAACACGCTATGGAGAAGAACAAGTTGATGGCATCTCTTACAGTTTTCTGTGTTCTGAATTCTCTAGATTACAGGTTCTAAAACAAAATAACAGTAAAGTAAAAGATTGATGACTGATTTAAATAAGAATGACCTTCATAGGCTTATAAATTTGAATGCTTGTTCATCAGGAAGTGGCATTACTAGGAGGTGTGGCCTTGTTACAGTAGGCGTGTTCCTGTTGGAGAAAGTGTGTCACTGGGCGGATAGGCTTTGGGGTTTCAAATGGTCAAGCCAGGTCCAGTGTTTTTCTTCTTCCTGCTACCTGTGGATCTGGATCTTGAACTCTCAGCTCCTTCTCCAGCACTTGTGTGCTGCTATGTTTTCCACTATGCTGATAATAGAGTAACCCCAGAACCTGTAAGTAAGCCCCAATTAAATTAGATGTTTCCTTTTATATGAGTTGCAGTGGTCATGGTGTCACTTCATAGCAACAGTCAATTGACTAAGATTGACTAGTCCATGGAGAGAATAGAGAGGACTTTCTGCCTCCCAACAGAGAGGGGAAGAGAGAGGGAGGGAGAGAGAGAGAAAGAGAGAGAGAGAGAGATAGAAGAGAGAGAGAACCTTGCAATAATAATAACTTCAATATCGTAGATTAACAGGCCTCCTTAGCTGAATTCTGCTGGGCACTGTAAACTTCAGTTTGAGGATCCACTGTGTACTGCTGTTTCTATCTGCTACTTATATCATGCAAAACAAAAACAAGGCTATGCAAGATTACTCTCTGGACTATAGAAAGAAACAGGAGGATCTCTGTAAATTCGAAGTGGGGAGATAGATAGATAGATAGATAGATAGATAGATAGATAGACAGACAGACAGACAGATAAATGATAAATAGTGAGTTCCAGGACAACCAAGGCAATGTAAAAGACCCTGCCTCAAAAACAAAATAAACAATACCAAACCAAAATAAATAATCACTGCAGGCTTGTTAAGACAAAATTCTTCTAGTCAAGAGAATAGAATTTCTAGCTAGGATAAAAACTTCACCTTCCAGTTGGGTGAGGTCAATCACTCAGTCAAGGGACCAGGCTCACCTTAAAGCATGCTGAAGCCATCACTTATTGTAACAATAACTTTATTTTTACCAGATATTTCATAGTCAACATATTCTAGGTACATTCAAAAAAAAGTAAAATAAAGTAGAGAATCAAAACAACCATTTTGGAGTTTTATTGTTTCTATCAAAAGTGATCCTTAAAGCCTAGAAAAAATATTAAGGCCTAGATGAAATGTTAAGATCTACATGGGATGCTAAAGCTTAGGTAACTGTGACTTGGCTGGCCTGCCATTATAAGAAAACTTTCTCATGTGTTTCTGCTGTTTCTAGGAACCTTTCTATGCCAAGTTGATTACATACTCTGTTGTATTCTGTGCCCCTGGAAACCAATCATAAGAGAAGGTAGTAAAACTGCTTTGTATAGTTACCCACAATAAACCTGGACCCAAACGAATCAAGCAGCAGCATTTCCTGCACCTGTATATAAGTTTTTTACAGTATTTGCTTTTATAAGCTGCCCTTGTGATGTACCCCAACATAAGAGATAAAAGAGACTATTTAAAATAAAACTTTTATTTTGAGTCGTGGTTAAGTAAAGTTTAAGTTCCCAAGACCTCCCTGGGAACTGACATCCTACTTGACAGAAAGAGACATGTACATTGATATCCTAATATTTGGCAAGTTAAGACATGATAGACAAGACAAGTCCCATCTTGGTGACAAATTAAGACATGAATGTTAGACAAGGTAAGTCCCCTGTCAGAATCGAATACCCTAACCATTGGAAGCAGAATGAATACTCAATTAAAACATGTTCCTAAGGAAATCCTTTGTCCCTAACTCCTGATTGGTGGAATAACTAGGCACAGATGTTTATAAATTTTAGGCTTAAAAGCCCTATAGGATCTTAACTCAATGTCATGGTTCAGTTCTTAAATCTGGTCAATTAGTCCTGAGGTATACACTTCATAATGGCTCAATCAATCAGTCCCTGACTGAGATAGGTGTTTGCATGGTTTATGAAGTGATTTCTGGAACCCAACAATAATTAGGTACTCTGTTTTTGCTCTTTGTTTATTGGTTGGTTGTTTTTTGTTTTTGTTTTTGTTTTTTTAAACAAAGGTAAAGACTGAAGCAGAAAAACCAAGAGTTCAAGGACAGCCTGGCCCCATAGTGAGGCCCTGTCTTAAAGCATGTCAACAGCAACATTCAATGTCCAGAACTTCTGGAGGAGGAGGAATATAAATACCAAACACTGGCTGATTTAGAAATAGCCCCTCACTTTTTTTTTCTTTTTTTTTTTTTCAGAGCTGGGGACCGAACCCAGGGGGCCTTGCGCTTGCTAGGCAAGCGCTCTACCACTGAGCCAAATCCCCAACCCTTTTTTTTAAAAAGATTTATTTATTTAATATATATAAGTACACTGTCACTGTCTTCAGACACACCAGTCGAGGGAATCAGATCCCATTACAGATGGTTGTGAGCCATCATGTGGTTGCTGGGATTTGAACTCAAGACCTCTGGAAGAGCAGTCAGTGCTCTTAACCACTGAGCCATCTCTCCAGCCCTCAGCCCCTCACTTTTGTTTGTTGGGCTTTCTTGTTTGTTGCTGTGAGATATGCTGTGATGGGGGTGAAGAACTCATTTCTCCTGCCTGGCCTTTCTTGTCCTTCCACCTGCATTCAACATTGAGCTCTATGCTGTCCTACATTCTGAAGCATGGCATGCAAGAAGAAGAATAGTCGAGAAAGAGAATGACTGAAAAGGGTCTGAAGCGAATTCAGAGAAAACAATACTCAGGGGTGGGGTAGGAACAATGGCTTAAGCTCCTCTCATTAATTGGATCAGACACAACAGAAGGACTTGTATGTGTCTAGAAGGCTAGCTTTCTGGTAGCACATAATGACTGTCACTAGAAGGAACAGAATAGTCTAGAAGTCAGTAGCCAGGCAGCATCAAGATTCTTTTCTCGAGGCTAGTAAAATGGCTCAGTGGTTAAAAAAAGTACTTGCTGCTTTTGTAGAAGACCTTGGTTTGGTTCTAAACACACAAATTAGCCACCCTCAGCTGTGTGTAGCTCCATTTCCAGGGGAACTGGTGCACGCTGGCTTCCAAGCGCACCTGCACATGAACCCATGCAGGTACTTAACAAATACAAATAAATAAAAGTGTAAGCTTTGCTTCCTTTCTTTATATCTCCCCCCCTCCCATTTCCTTTTGAAAACGTGGTATAGCTCAGGTTGGTCTCAAATTCTTTGGTCTGCCTCAACCCTCCAGTTGCCAGACTGATTCTAAGAAGAATACATGTGGGCGAGGTGAGAGTTAAATTGGAGGAAGGGGTGGAATAGAATAATGAAAATGAAGGTGAAATCCTTTTTGTAATATTTCAAACTCAGCAGTGCAACTTTCTAGAATTTTTATAAAGTTGAAGTTCTATTGTCTTAATGACCACAAGCACATCTCCCAAAAGCTATGACTCCTGTTGGTGTTTCAAAGCTATTTTTGGTTCTTTTTTTTTTTTTTTTTTTTTCCGGAGCTGGGGACCGAACCCAGGGCCTTGCGCTTCCTAGGTAAGTGCTCTACCACTGAGCTAAATCCCCAGCCCCCAAAGCTATTTTTGAATGAAAATTCAGACTCAGAAGGGAGTCCTATCTATCCCAGAGTCACAGTAGTACTAATGAATCAGAAGCTTCTATTCTAGAGATAGCAAGAATAGTAGTAGCACCTTCCCAGTCTTCCTTTTATGTTTTGAGAGGACCTTTGGTTCATTTGAACTTACCTAGCTTTTCTTCTTTTTTTTTTCTTTTTTCTTTTCTTTTTTTCGGAGCTGGGGACCGAACCCAGGGCCTTGCGCTTGCTAGGCAAGCGCTCTACCACTGAGCTAAATCCCCAGCCCCTAGCTTTTCCTTTTTAACTCACCATCTTAGTTGAACATATTTCTTACCATCCTGTGCTCCTGGATGGTTTCTTACCTTAATTCATTACACTGAACCACGCATCTTTTTCTGAAAATATATTTTTAACCAAAAAAAAAAAAAAAAGAAAGAAAGAAATTGCTTCGTAGTTCCTACTTGAATTCATATAGCTGTGAATTCTCATTGGAACCTACCTATTTTGCGGGGGGAAAAACACAACATGCGTGTATTAATTTAATGTCGAATTCAAGATGCCAGAGGAAAAATAGAGCAGCGTGAATAATCTTTTGGGAACTTACTGACAGAAGTAGGACCCTGGGCATCAGCAAGATCAAGACAATCCCCATGATTCGGGCCAGAAGGAAGGTATGGTTAGTGGTTAGTGTTAGGTCTAGACTGATTAAGGAGATGTGGAAATAAAAGAAGGAGAGTGGCTTCTGTAGAGGTGGATAAAGTTTAGCAGTCTCTCTATGAATGCGGAGAATGTGCCCAAGCACGGTGGGGAAATGGGGGTGGGGTGGGGCTTGGGGCTTTATTGGAGCAGAAGGAACTTTGGGGGAGGAAGTTTTATCTGAGATTTGTTCTTTGTAGCTTCCAGGCCAAAGCTCCTTGCAGGGATTCTTACCACAGTGTAGGCTCTTGTCCTACAGGTCTTCTTATGGGTATGCTGACTTGGGAGTTGTTTCTCACTTTTTTTGAGATTCATTGTGTTAGGTCATTAACCCTTGAGTTAAAATGATGAAGGAGGAGGAGGAGGAGCCCCAAGCAATGCATATGTCTTCAATCCCAGCAAAGCTACGAATCTTTGCAGACCTTTTGCCCCAGCACTGGGGAAGCAGAGGCAGGTGGATCTCTGTAAGTTTGAGGCCAGCCTGGTCTACATAGAAAGTTTCAGAACAGCCAGGGCTACATATAGAGACCGTGTTTCCTAAAACAAACAGACAAGCAAACACATCCTGTGCAGTGTGCAGCTGTACTAGTAAAGCCTTCAGTTACATCCATGGTGCTGACAGCCACGCGTGTCTGTCAGTGCCATATCGCTGTGGTGGCTTTGTTAACTTTGGTGTGCTAGGACACTATGGTAAGTGGTGCTGATTAGCAGCACGCTGGCAATCATAACGTTTTCATCTACAATGTCTGTAGTCACATCAAGATTAATCCTAATAGTGATTTTGAAGAAGAGACAGCTCTGCTTCTATTAAAAGGGAAATAATACTAGCCTGCTATCCTCTCAGTTCTGATGACCAAATGACACAGTATTTAAACTAGTCTGGGTTTCCTATGTGCAGCCTGGGTCAATAACAACAACACAGTGGCTGGAGAGATAGCTCAGTGGTTAAGAGCACCGACTGCTCTTCCAGAGGTCCTGAGTTCAAATAACAACAATACAGGCAATTTATGAGAAAACTCTTGACCTGGGTGAGGAAGGGAAAAGTAACTCCAAGAAGAGAAGGTCACAAGCGAACGGGGGAGGATTCAGTGTGAGTGCCCAGGGTCTGGAGAAAATGACAGAATACACATCTGTGTGCCCCATGGTACAGAAGCGCTTAGCTGTAGAGGTGTGTTTGGGGTTGAATGATTTCTGGCAGATCTGGCTGCCCTGAGCCTGAGCAGAGGCCCTTCTGCAGCTTCTGAGGTTCATCGTTAGTGAGGGCTAAGGGTGTCAGGAGAGTGCTGAGTCAATGCTCACACACCTTTCCAGTGGTGGGAACTATGCCATAATTATGTCCTTTCTAGAGAGCACTTTTATTAGAAAAATTTAATATATTAGATTTGAGCCAACTATGATATTACAAACACTGATTTCTTTTTTTTAAAGATTTATTCATTTATTCATTTATATAAGTACACTGTAGCTGTCTTCAGACACACCAGAAGATGGCATCGGATCTCTTTATAGATGGTTGTGAGCCACCATGTGGTTGCTGGGAATTGAACTCAGGACCTCTGGAAGAGCAGTCGGTGCTCTTAACCGCTGAGCCATCTCTCCAGCCCCCAAACACTGATTTCTTAGATTCTCTTCTCTCTCCATCAGAGTCTACAATCTACAACCATAGTAACAGTGATAATAATAATAAATAATTAAGGGGCTTTTGCAGAAGACCCAAGTTCCCAGCACCCACATCAAGCAGCTTGCAGGTACCTGTACCTCCACTTCTTGAGGATACCACTCCCTCTTCTGGCCTTATCAGGAACTGCACTCACAAGCACAAACTCACATAATTAAAAATTAAGTTTAAAAAAAAATAAAAGGAATCACGAGCTGGTCATTGTGGAATGCATTTACAACCCCAACACCAAGACAGTAAGAACATGAATTTGAGGAATGTTGAGCTACAATAGTGAGTTCCAGACATGCCTTGGGTTGGATAGGAGAGACACTGTCTTAAAAGGTTTTCTGTTTGTTTGTTAGATTTATTTATTTTTATGAGTACACTGTTGCTGTCTTAGACACATCAGAAGAGGGCATCAGATCCCATTACAGATGGTTGGGAGCCATCATGTGGTTGCTGGGAATTGAACTTAGGACCTCTGGAAGAGCTGTCAGTGATGAGCCATCTCTGCAGCCCAGGTTTTCCTTTTTAATATAGTGAGCTACCCTTAAGCTCACGACATGTGGGGATAACCTTGAACTTGAATCCTCCCATTGCTATCTATAAGTGATGGGATCACAGGCTGTGCCACCACACCAAGTTTAAAAATTGGGATTATTGGGGGTTGGGGATTTAGCTCAGCGGTAGAGAGCTTGCCTAGCAAGCGCAAGGCCCTGGGTTCGGTCCCCAGCTCCGAAAAAAAGAAAAAAAGAAAGAAAGAAAGAAAGAAAATTGGGATTATTATGTGTGGAAGTTTTTGCTTAGCTTTGGTGCAGATATAAAAATTATAAACAGAGCCATGTTTTCCCATTAACTTTCATTAATACTTGTGTATTTCATTAATATTTGTGTGGTGCAAGAAAATTCTTCTTTATCCAGTATGGCCCAGAGAAGCCAAAAGATTGGACATCACTGCTTTAAGAAACTGAGGAAAAGAAATTTAACAAGACACTAGAAGATGAGAAAAGGTTCCATGGTCATGGGTCAGCAGAATTGATATTGTACAAATGGCTTTATTTCTGGAAGCTATCCATAGATTTGCCAGGGTATTCCTCAAAATTCTGGTGATATTTTTCACAGAACTAGGAAAAGCAACCCAAAACTTCATATGGAAGCACACACACACACACACACACACACACACACACACACACACCCCTCTACAATATCCTCAGTAAAAACACTAACATTACAGATATCACAATACCCAATCTCTGGTTATAACACAGAGTCATACTAACAAAGATAGCATAGTACTATTACAAAACAGACTTGTAAATCAAAAAATAGCATATAGGACCAGAGATGACACACACAGTTACAGTCAATTCTTTTGTTTGTTTGGTTTGGTTTATTTCTTCTTTTTTTTTGAGACAGGATCTCTGCATATAGCTTTGGATAGTCTGAAGCTCACTATGTTGACCATGCTGGCTTCAAATGCAGAGATCTATTTGCTCCTGATTCCCAAGTGCTGGTACTAAAAAGGGTACACTATGGTGCCTAGCCCAGTCCCCCATTTTTTTTTAAATGAAGCAGTCAAAAATGTACATTGTGGAACAGGCAAATGGTGCTGGAAAAGTTGAATTTCTACATGAAAAAGAACTGAATTTCCAGATCCAATCCTCTCTCCCTGCAAAAAATAAAATGATTAATTAAAAATAGATTAAATGAACTACTACAATAACCCAGACTTTAAAACTGTTGTGGATAGATACCCTCAAGATACAGGGAAAGATTATTTAAATAGGACTCCAAAAGCATAGGAAACTGCCCTACAAATTAACAAATGGAACTATAGGAAATTAAGTAGTCTCTGCCCAAGAAGGGCAACAAATAACCAGATTAAAGGGGAGCCTACTGCCCAGCTGTTGTGGATCGTGCCTTTAACCAGCACTTGAGAGACAAGGGAAGCTGATTTTTGGGAGTTCAAGCCAAGCCAGCCTGGTCTACAGAGCTAGTTCCAGAACAGTCAAGGTTATGCAGAGAAACTTGGGGGGTGGGGGGGGGGGCTACAAAAACAGGAAAGTAACTTTCATATCTACATATCTGACAGGGAATTACTATCAAAGATATATAAAGATCTGAAAAAAATGAAACACCCCAAAATAAGTTACTCAATTGAAACATGAACTAATGAACCCAAGAAGTTGTTCTCAGAAAAGAAATACAGGGCAGTGGGGGAGCTCAGGGAATACACGCTTGCAGCTGTCCTGGTGACCTGCATTTAATCCTCAGACCCATTCGGTAGGAAAAAAGAGCAGACTCCTACAAAGGTCCTCTGGTGCCGCCCCCACCCCATGCACACTCATACATAGGCATACATGCATGCACATAAAATAAATTTAAATGTGATAATTTTTTAAAAAGAAAAAGAAATAATGATGTCAATATGTACTTGAAAATGTGTTCAACATCCTTAGCCACCAAGTAAATACTAAATAAACTGCTATGATGGGGCAGGGGTTGAGGGGAAGGTTCAGTGTTCGCTGAGTGTTTGCTGCTCTTTAAGAGGACTCTGGCTCAATTCTCCGCATTGGGCAACTTACAACCACTTGTAAATTGAGCTTCGGAGGATCCACTGATCTCTTCATGCCTCTGTGAACAGCTGCAGTTGACACCTGAACATACACACACAGGAACATGCCAAGAACGTAAATAACAATAAAAGAGAAACCTTTAATAATGAAAGTGAACTGCTTTGAGATTCCATCTCATCCCAATCAGAATAACTATCACCAATGAAAACAATAGTGACATAAGCTGGTGGAAATGTTGTGAATAAGGAAAGCTAGTTCACTGCTAGTGGAACTATAAGCGTGTACTGCCACTATGGAAATCAGTGTGAATGTCCCTCAGAACGCGGACGTTGTACTCACTGCATAATTCAGTGACACCACTCTTCTATGTACATCTGCAGGAGAACGTACCATAGAGATAAACACCATGTGACATCTCTCATATGTGGAATCAAGATTTAAAAGAGATATGTCATCCACAGAACAGTGATTGTAAGTCACAACAGTAGAATGCAGATCGTGAGAGCAGGGGGAAAGAGCTTTGGAGAACTGGGAAACAGAAGGAAATAGAGCGTTTAAGTAGAAGTAGGTACTACCTGAGCTCTAAGAAAGGAAGTTAGCAGGAAGCAGGAGGGGTATACTGTGAAGGGCAGTAAGAAATGAGGGTGAGTGAGGATAAAATATCAGTGTATGGAGGTGATGAAACTCCGCACTTTGATAACTACCTCAAAGTTACTTTGTAAGTGATACACAGAAAACAAAGATGCACTGAGAAACAGAAGCAAACATTTTTTCAAACGGGCCTATTTCTTTTTTCTTCTTTCTTTTTGTCTTTTTTTTTTTTTTTTTTTTTCTTTTGGATGTTGGTCAGAGCCTAAGTATATTTTAAAGTCTCCAGCCAAAGCCTCGGGCTTCCTTGCTCTCTCTCTCTAAAGGCCCCTCCTGCTCTCTCCCACTCTGCAGTTGCCTGCCACCTTGTGGCTGATCTTCTCTATTCGCCTAACAGCTATAAGATCTATCGCCTGCCTACCCTGGAGTTTGTCTTTTAAACTCCAATAAAATTTCCTCGCGCACCAGAAAATAAAAAGAAAAAAGAAACCAACTGAAGGGTCTGTTAAGGGCGTCCTGGGGCCTAACTCCCAGAAGGAACGGGACCTAACAGAGAGCTCGCTTTTTAGTCAAACTCCCAGGTAATGCTGAAAACGCTCCACCTGAGGCAGGAAAAGGACCAGGACTGGAGAGATAGCAGATAGCGCTGCATTTTCAAGCACTTCTCGTCCTTCCAGAGGATCGGATCCCATCCCCAGCTTCAAAACTAAAATCTTCAGCTCCAGGGGATCTGATGTCCCCTTCTGACAAGTTCTGACAAGTTCCGACATAGTTCACATACTTACATGCAGCAAAATATTCATACACATAAAATAATAAAAATTATTTTTTATAAAAGAAAAGAAACAGAAAATAACGCCTCATCACTCTACTGGCTTGAATTTACATCTGCTGCTGGCTGACACTCAGCAGTTTCCACAGAACTGACCAGACTGCCCTCAGGAAAAGCTATAATGGCCTTTGGGAAGACATTAGAGATGAGATTGTTTAAAAAAAAAATCTGGCTAGAGAGATGGCTCAATGGTTAAGAGCACTGACTGCTCTTCCTGAGGTCCTGAGTTCAAATCCCAGCAACCACATGGTGGCTCACAACCATCTGTAATGGGATCTGATGCCCTCTTCTGGTGTGTCTGAAGACAGTGACAGTGTACTCATCATATATAAAATGAATAAATAAAATCTTTAAAAAAAAAAAAAAGAAAATCAAAAGACCCAAACTATGCCTACCGACATCCTTCGATGTGTATTCCGTCTCTACTAGCTTTTCTCTAGCTGCACGAGGTACCTCAAAAGGTCTCTTTAGGGACACAATTCTGCGGGTCAGAAAAAGATGTATTACGCATACGCCAAAAAAGTTTGCTAATACATAATTTTCTTTATATCTAAACTCACTTGCAAATGAATAGCTTAAAAGCCCCTGGATCGAATATACAGAGTTACCTCTAAGATATCTAGTTCTATTCTTCTAAAGGCCATACCTTACTGTTTCCAAATGTATCCCTCTGTGTTTGTGACTTTTTTAACATCAATAAACTGCCACATCTTCCTATTCGGCCAGTAGATTCACTAACTTTGCTTCAGCCAGTCATTCTGAATTCTTTTCTGTGAAAGATACAAAGGACTAAAGCGCACCTGCGCGTAGGCCACGCAAGGTTCTACGGGGACCCCTCAGGTGTCATGGCTGGCAGTTGAGCTGCATTTTTTGCTGATAGTGAGAAGCCCCAGGGCCCACTCAGAACTGTGCTGGACTCAGTTCATTTCTCAAAGGACAGACTCAGAACAAATTCCATTTTCAGTCTCAACAGAAAATTGGATAACAAGAAGTTGCTGGGGTTGTGAATTTAGCTCAGTGGTAGAGCGCTTGCCTAGCAAGCGCAAGGCCCTGGGTTTGGTCCCCAGCTCCGGAAAAAAGAAAGTTGCTGATAGCAGAAGAAATGAGAAAGAGGTCAATGACTTTCATGTGTAAAGAAAATAAACGAAAGAGCTAAGGCGGTACACTCCTTCAAGTCCAGAATCTACTCTGTAGCCACATATCATCCTTCATCTTCTCTGTTTGTCAAAACTCTACTTCCTCTCCCCTAGCCTGCTTCTGATCTGACCTTCTTTTCCAAACTAGATGGTATGATCTCTGCCTGATAAGGCAGAGTTAACTAGTTTTCACAAAAGCTCTGTATAACTTAGACCATGTAAGAATATGGCAGTTTTGGGGTTGGGGATTTAGCTCAGTGGTAGAGCGCTTGCCTAGGAAGCGCAAGGCCCTGGGTTCGGTCCCCAGCTCCGAAAAAAAGAAAAAAAAAAAAAAGAATATGGCAGTTTTTAAAACCTCATAAATGCTAATGCCAGATGGCTATAAAGGTGGACAAAAACTTCATTAAGGTGGAGATCGTGCCAGGCGGTGGTGGCACACACTTTTAATCCCAGGATTCAGGAGGGAGAGGCAGGTGGATCTCCGGGAGTTCAAGGTCAGCATGGTCTACAAAGTGAGTTCTAGGACAACTAGGGCAGCACAGAAAATTCCTGTCCCAGAAAACAAACAATAAGATAGAGATCATGATGAGTTTTTTTTGTATTGTTTTTTGAGACAGGGTTTCACCATGTAGCCTTGGCTGACTTAGAATTCACTATGTAGACTGCGATGGCCTTGACCTTAGAGATCTGCCTCCTGAGTGCTGGGATCAAAGGTGTGTGTTACCACACACAGCTGAGATTTCTTTTCTTAACAGAGTTGACTGAGGAAATATGTGGAGGCACATAACTATAATGTTTGCATTCAAGAGAAAAAAGGAGGACCATAAATTCTAGGTTAGCCTAGGCTATTCTGTAAGATGCTGTCTTGCAGAATAAAACAATACAATGACAGAAGACAAACTAAAACCGTACCCCTCAATGACAGGCAGCCAGCTTACTGCCTCCCTCCTGCATCCCTCTGTTCTCTAGCAGGAGGGACACTTTTGAAGGCTGGAGACATCACTGTACCCTGCTTGATTCTGTAGTTTCACAATCAAATGCCATTCTCTCATTAGGCATTAGGAAATACATCTGATATTTTCAAGATTTTTAACTGTTCCTTAATCCTATTCAATAGTCCTGCTTTGAATTCCCTGAACAGAGAACTTTGATGCCTTTGTGACTTCTAGTCTCACTAGTTTCCTTGTGTGCTGTGGACATGATTGATAAATGATATAATACATTCGAGTATTGCTGTGTTTTTGGAGACTTCAATTCTGCCACGGAGCAAGGATCTCACTGTTAGAGGGTTACAAATAATCAAGAAGAGGAAGCTGGAACTCTCAAGATATTAGTAGAAATGCAGTTTTTATTCATTGTAAGTACAGAGGTTTTTCAGATGGAATTTCATGTGTATGAATGAATTCATGTATGTATGTATGTATGTATGTATGTATGTATGTATGTATGTACATATTGTATTGTATGCTTGTTCATGTGTGTCTCATTGTCATGTCAACTTAAAAGAACCTGTGGAGCACAACAAATACCCAAGCAACCAACAATTAGATCAACGTTTCTAATACTGTCCAATATAAGTTCTTGGGAGAGAGGGCTAGAGAGAGATGGGTCAGAGGTTCCGCTCTTGCAGAACCCAAGTTTGATTCCAGAATCCAAATCAGGCAGCTCACAAGCAAACTCTAGCACTAGGGAATCCCAAGTACACATACGGACACAGGACATACGTGCATATGCTAGGAATTACGAAAGGAAGCAAATTCTCAAAGAAGCAACTTAAAGTTCCTAACTCTAACATTTCAGTAACCAGGCCCCAAACCACTTGCTATGACTTAGTGGGGAAAAAAATAACAATGAAGAAATCACTTTTGTATTGCTGTGCTTGAAATATCCGACAGAAACACCGTACTTGGTTTCAATCCTTTATGGCAGAGAGAACATGGCAGATTCATGGCAGTGAAAATATGTGGTCCCAACTTCTCATATCACTGTAGATTATGAAGGAGAGATGGTTTCTAAGGCCTGCCCTAGTGACCCCAATTCTATCGTCAAAGTTTCATTTCCTGGTGGTGCCATGGCTTCCTAGAAAATCGGCAGCAGTTGGAAGGCAAACATTTGAAACATAAGCTAGCAAGGGACATGTCAGATTCAAACCATAACAAAAATGTATATTTACACATAAATACACTTATATAATATATACATGCATGAACAGTCTACACATGTGTATTCATGCACATATATATTAGATTAGCTTAGAAAACAACAACTAGTATGATGAAAACTAAATGATGTGTTACTCGATGTGGAATTCAGCATTTTTTGGGTTTGATGTGTCTTTAGGTTTATTGTTTAGGGGTTGGCTTTTTTTGGGGGTGGTTAGTGTTGGTTTTGTGTGTATGTATGTGTGTTGTGTTGTTGTTTTGTTTGTTGTTGTTTTTAGAAACATCTTTTACATTTTCTTGAGATGGGATGTCTGGATGTACCCAGGCTAGCCTCAAACTCTCCATCCTTCTACATAGTTAAGTGCTGGGATTATGGCTGAGCCCCATTTTGCATAGCACAAAGTCATCAAATGTGACATCATTGCTATTGGGAGCATCCGGGTTACGTGACTCCATCACTGATGAATTAGGAAGCATACAACCTCATGGTCACACATTCTTACCAAAATTAATCAAGCTTAAACTAAATGCATCCTACCCAGCTTTCAGGAATAGTTAAAAGATATCAAGAGGGACAAGAGACTCCATTTTAAACAAACAAAGACCACCATAAAACAAACAACAACAGAAAAAATAAAACCTAAGAAAATATAGGAAAATACAGGAGATCTAGAAGACAAATTTCATTTTCAAAAGTTCTGATTAAAGAAAATGATGGTGAAGCAGTATGAAAATATAAATAAATAATTTTAAATTATTTTGTTAGTAGAATGAATATATCAAATTCAAGTTTAGGGAACTGTGGACATACCTCAGAGGTATATAAGGTCTTCCATAACCAGTCCTTAGTAAAAGCTGAGTGGCTGACAAGTGAAGGAAGGAAGGTCTGGCCCTTTCTTTGGAGAAGATTTCTGTAGACTAATGATTAATCACTAATAGCTACTAGCATTGACAGAATACGTTTTTCAAGAGATTAGCTCTGTAGTAGTATTCCGAGTAACACACAGCATTATGAAATGGGTATCTTTATCATCCTTTCTTGTTGTGGTTTCTTTCACTTATTTATTTGGGTTTTTTTTTTTTTTTTGGAAGGGAGATAGGGTTTCAGATGACCTGGAACTTTGACTGAGATGACCTTGAACCTCTATCCTCTACCTCTCAAGTGCTAGGAATATTAGCATGCATTGTCATGCCAAGCTTCACCTCTTTTTATAGATGAGGGAAGATTTGGAAAGGTCAACTCCTGTGGAAGGTTCCAACTTTGTAGTAGCTTCCAGTGCAACACACAGGCTTTGAATCCCAGTTCTACAACCTTTTTTTTTTTTAAATGATTCATTTTATGTATATGAGTACACTGTAGCTGTCTGCAGACACACCAGAAGAGGGCATCAGATCCCATTACAGATGGTTGTGAGCCACCATGTAGTTGTTGGGAATTGAACTCATGACCTCTGGAAGAGCAGTCAGTGCTCTTAACCGCTGAGCCATCTCTCCAGCCCTCTACAACCTTTTTGTATAACACAAAACCCTCCATAGAAGAGATATTCATTAGTGCCTACTGTAAATATAGAACTATACCACAGGGCCTTACCTACAATAAAGAACTGGTGACTAGCCAGATAATGATCCTGAGTCAAAGTTTGTGGTTCAAGGGGCTCCTGTGGACATCCCCCCAAAACCAAGGCTGACACTAGGCTGACAGAAGGGTCCCATTACATAGGACAACATCCACACAGCTCATTGAATGCAGAGAGGTTGAACTGGTGCCTAAATGGAAACTTCACCCCTATGTTCTAGTTTCTAGTATAGGAAGGTACTCTTCAGACTACTGAAGAAGAAACCTGAACACCTACCCAGCCATATATACAATATACAATCTGTCCTACCTGCAAGAATTGCTGGAGCTAGTGACTCAGAACTTTGGGAGTGGCCAACCAATGAGTGGTTTAACTTAAGACCCATGCCAGCAGAGGGAGCCCCTGTCCAACTCTATCTGGGTGGCCATCCCAGAAACTTAGGATAGAGCCAAGAAGGACTGGCAATAATAATAATAATAATAATAATAATAATAATAATAATAATAATAATAACAACAACAACACTGATTCCTAATGATCTTCTACTATACTCATAGATTGATCCTTGTCCAGTAGTCATCAAAGAGGCTTCCTCTGGCAGCAAAGCGAAGCAGGTACAGAGACCCACAGCCACACATTATGAGAAAAAGCCTATATTACTGGGTCCCCCACTCAGAACTCAGGAAACCCTATGGAAGAGGGGAGGAAAGACTGTAGGAGTTAGATGGGATGGAAAACACTAGGAGAACATGACCCACCATTCAGCTAAGCAGGGTTCACATGGACTCATAGACTGAAGTGACAAGCTCTAGTCTGCATGGGTCTACACCAGGTCCTCTATGTATATGTTATGGCTGTTAGAGTAGTGTATTTGTAAGATTTCCAACAGTGGGATCTGGAGTGTTTGACACTTCTGCCTGTTCTCAAGACTCATTTCTTCCTATTAGATTGTTCTGTTCAGCCTGCAGTGTCTGAGGATTTTTGCCTTGTATTGTTATCTCTTGGAGGCCTACTACTTCTTGAAGGAAAATGGTGGGCAAGAGGAGGGGTGGCTACTGTTTCCACTCTTACTTCTGAAGCAGATGAAACCCCCAATGCAGTACCCTGCCCTGCCGACCTGCAGCTTCTGTTTCCATTTCTAGGCCCAAAGCAGAAGCAGAAGGACTGTAGGCCCTATCCTTCCCCTCTGCTGGGCCCGGAAAGGATTATACCTGTATGATCCATTTAGTGTAACAGATCTTTACCATTGGAAAACCACCTGAAATTACTGCCAACAAATTCTTCTCACTCATTATAAAAAGAAAGAGAGAGAATCCTAGCAGAAGCAGCCAAGATACTGCTCAAATTATACACTCTTGACAATGATCTCAGAATGGAAGCAATTGACAAGGCTCTGTCCAGAAGGATAGAGTTAGGTTAGGACTATGGGACAGAAAGTCTTCCAGTGAAAGTCACCAGGCTCTACTGGAGGGCCTCAGGATTACAAACCTAATCCTTCTAAAATAGGTTATAAAAGAGCGCTCAGAAGAACTCAGAAACACCTTCGGTGTTTCCTGAGTGCTTTCAGGAGGCATATTGGCTATATACTACTATAGATCTGGAGGACTCAGCAAATCTGAAAAACACTTAACCTGGCCTTTGTAACCCAGTCAGCCTCAGATGTATGGAAAAAAAAATACAAAAGATGGGTGAGTTTGTAAGGAAGAATAGGTCAAAATTATTAGAAATAATCCAAGGAGTGTTTGACAATAGAGACAGCGAAGGTTTTCAATAAAGAAAATGAATCAGCACCACATGCTCGTGGCACTTCCAACAACAGATGAGCCTTCCTTAACCAAAACCAGTCCGGACTCTGGAAGAAAAGAGGCCATGGCTCCTTCCGTTTAGGCCCCTGGTAAACTATGGTAACCACAGTTGCTTACCTGCAAACTCCTTGTAGATGGAGGAGCAGCATATATGGTGTTACTGAAACCCTTGAGACTGCTTAACAAAAAGAACAATGGAAGTGCAAGGGGTGACAGAAGAAATTTAAAACAACAATTTGACTACAAAACCGACTATGGATTTGGGAACTGTGACTCATTCTCTTGTTATTCCTGAATGTCTGTTTCCTTTGCTGGGGAGAGATCTGAGTAAGTTCCATGCAATTTGTTTTAAGGTTCAGGCGAGAAGCCTAAGATACAAATAGGGAATTTAGTCACAGCCCTGACTGTCACCTTCCCCTTAAGAAAGGAATATATCCTCCTCCAAGGCCCAACCCTAGATCCAGACAAGGAACTAAAGGAGATTTTGATAAAAGATGTTCTTACTGTCTGGGCTGAAGATAATCCTCCTGCCCTGGCCAAACATGTGTCCCTGATAATAGTACAACTGATTTCTAGGGCACAAGGTTAAACAGTACCCTATAAACTCCAAGGCCAGGGAAGGGATAAGGACCCACATCAGATACTTGGTTGAGGCAGGAATAGTCAATCAATGCCAGTCATCGTGGACCACTCTTTATTACCAGTTCAAAAACCAGGAACCCAAGAGTATATACTGGTAGAAAAATTAAGGGATATTAACAGGGCGATGCAAACTTTTCACCTGGGGCTGCGAAGATGGCTTAATGACTAAGAACATTGGTTGCTCTTTCAGAGGACACAGGTTCAAACCTCAGCACCCACATGGTAGTTCACAACTCCATGTATCAGGTCTAATTCCAATCCCAGGGGATATATTTCCTCTGCTCTGCTCTTCAAAATACACATGATGCATACACACACACACACATACACACACACACACACACACACACACACACACACGAACAGGCATAACATTCACACATGTAAAATAAAAGAAACCTACTTATGAAAAGAAAGAAACTTACCACCCAACTGTTTCCAATCCCTTCAGTTTGCTCAGAATGTGACCATCTGAACATGAGGTCTATACTGTGCTTGATTTAAAAGATGCATTTTTATCCATTCCTCTGTCAGAATTAAGTCAGCCCATCTTTGCATTTAATGAGTGGACCATAAACTTGGAATAGTTTGGTTGCATCCCTGGACAAGGACTGAGGTGTATATTTTACATATAAATGCAAGCCTGACCTCAGGTTCTCCTAGCATCCCTTAATTCCTTTCTGGCATACCATGGCCCCAACCCTGAGCTTTCCAGATCAGGGATTGGGCTGCCCTTTCCCAAGAGGCTCTTCCCTACCCAATCCAGACATTTTAGTCTCCTTGCTCTCCTTCTCTTCTCTCTCTGTGTGCACACTCTTTCTCACTCCCCACCCCCAACTCCTCATGGTGACATCTTTGGCCTCATGAATGTTGGGATAACTGACTCAGACACAATTATCTCAGGGAATCTTTGATGAGGCTCTTAACCAGGACTCAAACTGTTTCTCAGTGAGTATCCAAAGGATACCTTACTCCACTATGTGAATAAAGAGGCTTATTTAGGGCTACTCAAGGTCTCTTTAGAACTCTAGATCAATTAGGCTCCCAGGCCTCCAAAATGAAAGCTCAGATTTACACTCCACAGGCTACCTATATGGGGTATGAATTAAAAGAAGGAAAAAGACTGTTGTCAAAGACCTGAATAGAGGCTATAATAAACCCTGCCCCAAACACAAAGATGAAAATTAGGGAAATCTTGGAGGCCATTGGATATTGCTGTCGCTGGATACTCTGGCTTGCTAAGATTGCCCGACCTCTATATTCAGCCTCTGTGAGAGGCAACACCTCCTTGGAATGAATGGAGAAGCATGCATAGGCTTTTAAGGACTTAAAGGAGACTCTTGTGCAGACCCTATATTAGACCTCTCCCCGATGTTACCAAGCCCTTCCATCATGAAAGGAAGGGCATTACCAAAGGAGTCCAGACTCAAGCCATGGGTCCCTGGAAAAGGCTAGACATCCTATATTTCAAAAAGCCTGGATCCAATGACCTTAGGATAACCACCCTGCCAGTGGATCATAGTGGCTACCATAATCCTGTGAAAGAATCAAACAACTTATATTGGAACAAACTCTAACTATAATGGCCCCACATGCAGCAGAGTTCCTGGTTAGGGATGCAGTTAACTGGTAGATGTCAATGGACTGTTTGACTCAATACCAAGCTTTCCATTTAGACAAAGACAGATTGGCTTTTAACAAATCTTTGACCATCAACCCTGCCACCCTGCTGCCAGATGACACCCATGAGGAAACTGTCCATAACTGCCTTGAAACATTGGATGTCATCCAAGGTGCTCAACCATACCTGATAGATATCTCTTTTATTGACAGAGATGCAGATCTCTGTAATGCCAAAGAAGTTTAGAGAGCCCACAAAACACACACAGGAACCAATCTGATGCAACTCACAACAGGATCTTTATTCAATTTGAGCTAGCCTGTGCCTGCTCAATGCACCACCATCACGCAGGACAGTTTTGGTCGTGGGGGAGACCAAAACGTCTATTGAGGGAAGACTTTATATTAAGCAGCAAGCAGTGAGTATGGGCGCAAGCATCTAATTGGAGAATGACTGTGGCCTTGACTGGTTCTGGGATTCATATCATAAACTTAATTTCTGCCACCCTCTGCACTTGGTAGTTGTTAGGAGGTGGGCTTATAACCTGGGGGTGCAGGTTTGTTGGAATAATAACCTGGAGACACTGGTCTTGTTGAGGATTAGCCTAGAGACTGGAGTTAGGCTCGGGTTTTGTCGGAGGATAACTTAGAAACTAATGTACTAGCCTTAGAAACTAGGTACTAGCTTGTTAATTTACCTGAATTCAAACTTAGTCAGGATCTCTAAAATGAAGTAGGAACTTAAAAAGATTTGTTATCTCATTCTACACTGATGGCAGCAATTTTACCAAAGTAGGAATCAAGTGTGCAGGGGCAATGGTAGTTTTACAGACCAATAAGAAATCACTGGGTATGGCCCTACCCAGTGACACATCTGTGCCCAAGGAGTGGAAATAGTTCCTTGTCTCAGACACTAAAATGGGCTGAAAGAAAGAAAATAAACTTTTCTATAGATAGTCAATATGCTTTGCTACAGCTCATGTTCATGGACAGATATACAAACAAAGAAGCTATTTAATATCAGAAAAAAAATACAAAATAACCAGGATATTATACACCTTTGGAGAGCATCTGGCTACCCACCAAACTGGCTAATAATATACATAGGCCACGGCATGAAAAGAAAATAGACCACAGACATAAGGCAATAACTATGTAGATCAGGTTACCAAGGATATTACTCTAGGTTAGTAGTTCTCAATCTACAGGGGTCAGATGATCTTTTCACAGGGGTCATCTGAGATCATTGGGAAACATAGATATTTACATTATGATTCATAACAGCAAACTTATGAAGTAGCAATGGAAATAATTTTATGGTTGGGTTCACCACAATGTGAGGAACCATATTAAAAGGCTGCATAATCAGGAAGGTTGAGAACCACTGCTCTTAACATAAATTAGAACTTACATTGTATGTATCATCCTCAAAGCTCAGGAAAGGTAAAAAGGGTGAATAGAGCTATAAAAAATAAACTAAATATATTCTTTATACAAGTTGACCTCTTGCCTTATGCCCTCCTGAGGGCTTGCTGTGCCCTAAAATGAAAAAAATTCAGTACATATGAGATAATCTATGGGCAACCACCTCCATAGTCCCTCAGGTCCACAGAAAACTGTTGTCACATTGCCCAATTCCATTCTCTGAATCCTTAAGAGGATTATAATTAACTTTGGATAAGATCTTTCCTCAGGTCCAGACTGCTCAGCCTGTTGGGTACTGTTCACCTGACTTCCAGCTCAGTGATGCTGAGTTAATCCACCAGTTCAAAATGGACCAGCTTGAACCCAGATAGAAAGAACCTTATATCATGAGTCTTCAGTTCCCCACTGCTGATAAGACTGTTGGTATTTCAAGATTCAATTCACAAACCACATGAAGCTCAAGAAGAAAGAAGACCAAAGTGTGGATACTTTGGAACTTCTTAGAAGGAGGAACAAAAATACAGGAGGAAATATGGAAACAATGTGTAGAGCAGAGACTGAAGGAAAGGCCATCCAGAGACTGCCCCACCTGGGGATCCATCCCAGATACAGACACCAAACCCAGACAATATTGCAGATGCCAAGAAGTGCATGCTGACAGGAGCCTGATACAGCTGTCATCTGAGAGACCCTGCCAGAGCATGACAAATACAGAGACTCACAGCCAACCTTTGAACTGAGTACAGGGTCCCCAGTGGAGGAGTTAGAGAAAGGACTGAAGTAGCTGAAGGAGTTTGCAACCCTATAA
This sequence comes from Rattus norvegicus, assembly GCF_021556685.1. Classification (NCBI taxonomy): domain Eukaryota; kingdom Metazoa; phylum Chordata; class Mammalia; order Rodentia; family Muridae; genus Rattus; species Rattus norvegicus. The sequence continues at coordinate 18,545,359 of NC_141538.1, read as the reverse complement.
GAACAACAACAATATCAACCAAACAGAACCCCCCCAGAGCTCCCAGGGACTAAACCACCAACCCAAGAGAACACAGGGATGGACCTATGGCTCCATCTGCATATGTAGCACAAGATGGCCTTGTTGGGCATCAATGGGAGGAGAGGTCCTTGGTCCTGTCAAGACTTGATGCCCCAATGTAGGGGGGTGTCAGGACAGGGAGGTGGGAGGGAGTGGGTGGGTGGGTGGGGGAGCACTGTCATAGGAGGGGAGGATGGGATAGTGGGTTTCTGGAGGGGGAAACTGGGAAAGGGGATAACATTTAAAATGTAAATTTAAAAAATCCAATAAAAGAAAAAAAGATTGCTGGCATTTTTAACCTGGATTCATCACTTACATCTCAGGAATGTACCTGAGGACCCTTGAGAAAAAGAAATGGGCCATTTGAAGTAAGACAGTGACTGAATGTTGCCCTCAAGAACTACAAGGTTTAATGTTACTATTCTGTTCCTATTTTCTTTTATTGTTATGTATACCACATTGATAGTCCTAACTTGTTGGATTATATTCATTCCCTTAAGCTATGAGAATCCCCACAAGCCACCCCAATGGAACTGTGACAACAGAACTGTAAGGACTCAGGACCAACCCAAGCTGAGCACTGACTTTGATAGTCTATTCAATCTAGGTCCTACCATTAATGCTTGGCCTGTTTATGAGTTTGGCATGAATCAAGTTGCTATGTATAATGCCTGTCCCAAAATACAACATACGGTTACTTGGTGTTGTACTGATTTGAATCAAGAAAAAAAGCCTATAAGTTACTCAAATTTATACCAGTCCAGCTAATGGAGCTTGCTCTTAGGCCAAAGACAGTGAATGTGAATATTTTTATACTTCCTGGAGCTATGTAACTATTGCCACTGGGATAAATCCAAATTTGATCTTATAGTCATAATATAATCCTAAACCCTACTTACCTAAACCCTAAACCCTAATTCTGAACAAGAGTCATGCAATGTGTAAACTTTATGAACAAAATGTGGAATATACATGTTAGAGTCATCAGAGAAAAAGGAGCTTCAGTGGAGGAAATGCCTTCATAAGATCCAGCTAGCTGTAAGGCATTTTCTCAATTAATGATCAATGGAAGGAGGCCCAGCCTTCTTGTGAGTGATGCCATCCCTGGGATGGCTGGTGGTCTGGGTGCTATAAAAAAGCATGCTGAGCAAGCCAAAAGCAAGCAAGTTGGTAGGCAGCACCGTTTCATGGACTCTACATCAGCTCCTGCCTCCAGGTTCCTGCCCTGCTTGAGTTCCTGTCCTGACTTCCTTTGGTGATGAATGGCGATGTAGAAGTATAAGCCAAATAAACCCTTTCCTCCCCAATTTGCTTTTTATTCATGAAGTTTTGTTGCAGCCATAGAAACCCCAAGACTCCCCTGGAATACTTCATGAACCTGGGGTCTTAGATTTATACCTCTGGACATGATCCTGCTACCCTCACTACAATTCAAAGAAAATAATTTCAACCAGAAGCAAGCCATGAGCAAACTGATACCTATAGGCACCAATAAAAATCTTTTCCCAGTATCCCAGATTCTCCCATCACACCCACAACCTACCACAGCAGGCACGCATCCTAAAGACTTGCTGACTACTGTCAGACCCATTGGAACTTCTACTCTTATTCATGACTCCACATACATTTCCATATATCTTGCCCTCATTTAAAATGAAAGGCCTCCAATACCCACAGCTACTCTCCCAATGGAAGTTCCCCTCTTGACTATGTGCTCGGTAGCCTTTTTCTTCCTCAATCATTCTACACCTAACCTAACACAAAATTGTTGGCTTTGTCTGAATCAAAAGCCCCCTTATTATGGGGGGATGGCTTATAACCAATCTTTTATAGCATTACCACAAGTTATTGCTGATACTTGTCCTTGGTCCCAGCCCAATTAACCCTAGGCAATGAATAGGACAGGTACTATGCATTATCTTCAATGCATCAGATCACTTGGCATATCTTTATTTGGCTAATTGTGTGACCATTGTATGCAACCAGTCACTGGCATGGAGAACAAACAACTATTTCTTCCTGCCTGTACAGATGTCTGGTAGGCCTGTACTGGTGGAACTGTGTGTTGCTTATCAGTCTCCTCCATTGTACACAAGACACATCCTTTATTTTTTGTATTTTCCCTCATATTCCTCAAATTTATATTTATGATAGGGATTCTGGCCACTTACATCTAGCTATGACATCAGATCATCCCAGAGCCAAGAGGGTGGCTTCCCTTGTAATAATACTTTGTAGTGGGTACAGGAATAGCTGCTTCTGCAGCCCTGGGAACATTAATACTAGTCCTACAAGACCAAGAGATCAAAACCCTAAATGCCCAAGTTAAATGGGACTTGGGCTTCTTCAAAAAGTCAGTCTCTAGATTAGAACAATTAAATGCTTTGACCAGCGTAGTATTCCAAAACAGGAGAGGTCTCATCTTGTTCTTTATGAAACAAAGAGGGGTGTGTGTGTGGCCCTGGGGGAAACTTGCTGTTTCTATGCTAACCAATCAGGAGTAATTCAAGAAACAATAACCGTGGTAAGAAATGATCTTAAAACCAAATACTTAGATTTCCAAGGAGGAAATAATTGGCACCAATCTCTATTTAACCTGTCTCCCTGGCTAACCACTATCATTTCTGGGGCTCCAGGCCCACTATTACATAATCAGGCCATGTGTCTTCCGATGCATTACAGATTTTGTCTACTGCTATATAGAAAGTGATAAAATACCTACCCTCTGCTGGTATTGTCAGCCCGTGAAACAGAAATGAGAGTTCCTGATCAAGAATTTGAAGGGAACACATAAAACAAGAGGGAATGATAGGCCAGCCTGACTCCATCTTTTTTTTTTTTTTTTTTTTTTTTGTTCTTTTTCTTCGGAGCTGGGGACCGAACCCAGGGCTTTGCGCTTCCTAGGTAAGCGCTCTACCACTGAGCTAAATCCCCAGCCCCCAGCCTGACTCCATCTTAAGGTTGGAAGCCATTTTGTTTCTCTTTACAGTAAAACTCAAATCTGATCATTCTTTAAACTATTTCTAGAATCTGACATGCTTCCCACTTATGGAGTTTAACTCATAATTTGAACATATCCTGAACTCTGCCCTCATAAGATGCCCAGCCAAGGAACCTTGAGATACCTATAGATGTTCTGCCAAAATGATCTGTCAAATAATCATACCTGTTGTCAGTTTCTGCAGTTTGCTTGCCAAATCCTTATACTGCCAAATTCCTCTAAAAACACCCTTTTCCCTATAAAAACAGGCCCTAAAAATTTACCCTCACCGGTCTCTCAAAACCCACTTTGGAGAGTCAAATCCTATGCATAGTTAATTAATTGGCCTTAATTTGGGTGGTGGTCCTCATTCTTGCTCAGTGGGATCGACAAATGTCTCATTTGTAAATTTATTTGCAAAGCCAACACTGCAGAGTCCTATGGGGGAGTTATGACAAGATGACAAGATGATTAGCTGTTACACTTCCTTTTTGTTTGGTCACCAAACACAACTGTTAGCATCAGAAGCAGCTTACAGTTAGCCTCCACTCCAGCGATGACGTCATCTCTAGGCGACAAGGAGCGCTTGGCACCTGTTGCCAAGGCAACTTCCACACGCTCCCGGAGTATGTCTGTGCATGGTGGTGCATGTCATTACCTGGCATCGACTTCACGGCCCCAGATAATAGACAGAGACCCTGACCCCTTTCTATTCTTCTCTTCCTCATCCTCCCCCGCTCCTCCCAGCCCCATTCAATAAAGAACCTCTTGAGGGATTGGACTAGCCTGGAGTGATCTGTTGGGAAACAAGCTACTTTCCAACTCACAACAACAGTTACTAAGCACTCACAACGGCATGCACTTGCAATCTCAGAAATTGGGGAGTTGAGTCAAAACAAAAGGTCTGCCTTAAATTTGCAGCCGACCTGGGTCACATAATGACTTCCTTGCCAACCTGCATCAAAGAGTAAGATGCTGCCTCAAAATAAAGAGCATTTGGAGGAAAGGTGTTTCTACTGCTTTATGTGACAAATTCTAGGCAGATGGAACCAACTGCCCACAACTTTGTGTAGCATTTCAATGAACTATATTTACTTTATTATTTTTCATTTTTTTTTTTCGGAGCTGGGGACCGAACCCAGGGCCTTGCGTTTGCTAGGCAAGCGCTCTACCACTGAGCTAAATCCCCAACCCCTTATTTACTTTAGTTTTAAGGGCTAGAGAGGTGGCTCAGTGGTTAAAAGCACTGAATGTTCCTCTAGAAGTCCTGAATTCAACTCCCAGCAATCACATGGTGGCTCACAACCATCTATAAATGAGATCTGATGTCCTCTCTGGTGTGTCTGAAGACAGCTACAGTGCACTTATATGTAATAAATAAATAAATCTTTAAAAAATTAATTTTAATGTCATAGTCTTCTTATAGTTCTTGTGATATTTCATAGATTCTTTCCCTTATCCTTCTTTATCCCATGACTTAATGCTGACAAGTGGTGAGGAGACATTAAGTGCATCCTGCGCCATGCTTGGCAAGCATGGCGATTATTCACTAGAATGCATCAGAGTAGGCAGTCTGTAGATGAGCTTTCAAGACTCCTGTAATCTCAAGTCCCTATTTGACTCTCTCTGTGTACCTTGTTGTTTTCATCAGAAAGTCTATGGAAGTGTTATCTGGTCAGGTATAATTTACAAGAAATAAAGCCAATTTTTTTGAGATTGTGTGTGTGTGTGTGTGTGTGTGTGTGTGTGTGTGTGTGTGTATTTCCAAGGCTGTCCTCAGTTTTGGGGAGGTTTGGATTACAGACTGTTACCACCAGGCTGGATATATTTCTTTCTTTTGTTTTTTGAGACTAGATGTCTTGTATCCATCCTGGCCTAAAACTCATTCTATCTAATCTCTCCCCCTGATATTAGAGATTACAGGCAAGTATCACAACACCTGCTAAAGTTAAAATATATAATTTCAGATGTATAAATTGTATCTTGACAAGTATATGAAACTATGTAATTACCGCCAAAATTACCATATAAAAGACTACCAATAAGACTGGGGCTTAAGTTAAGCTCAGCTGAGAGATTGATTGCCTGGTGTAGAAAACCACCCTGAATTCAATTCTTGGTACTTAAAACCCATTGTGGAGAGTTATGCCTGTAATCCCAGCACTATAGCTGAAGAATTACCTAAAGTTCAAGGCCATGCTGGGCTACAGGTTGAGCCTTCACCTCTCTCTACCTCCAAAATCTATTATATCTTGCCTTCACTCAAGAAGGTCCCCTTGAAGTCAGGATCTTGTCTGTCCCTAGAACCCACGGTATCTTCTCTAGTTATGAATTTTCCTTTCCTAGAGTGTTATAGAAACAGAGTGAAATAGTATATAATCTTTCACATAGAGATGGGTATAGAATGAACAGAACCCTTTTGGTCTGCCTTCTTTTACTCTTTAGTGCTTATGGGATGCTAAGACTTCACTGCCAGAATCTGTGGATTGGACCAGTGATAGTTCCAAATCTATAGGAGTCTGTCTGCCTTGATTGGCTCGCTTATGTATTGACAGACATTGTTCCTTTTTGTTTGTGCCAGGAATGGACCCAAGGCCTTGCATGTATTGGGAAGACGCTCTGTCACCTGAGCTAGATCTTCATCGTGACACTGAATGTAGTGAGTAAAGCTTTGAGGACTACGTTCTATTTTGTGCAGACATATGCATTGGCTTCTCTGGACAAAATATAAAAGTGTGAGGGTGCTGAATAGCATTCTCTGTTTGAACTCTGCTTCATTCTGCAACCCTGCCACTTGCTGCCACTTGCTGCTGTGCTTACTGGCCATGACAGATTCTTAGACATTGAGGACTATGACCCATGCTGTTTTATCACAGCAACAGAGAAGTAACTAACAGACACACCAATTGTTCTTTTGGCCTTGATACTTGACATTCTGTAGCCTGTGCTGTCCTCTGACTATATATATACATACATATATATATATATACATACATATATATATATTACCCATATATATTCCTTAAATATATATATCTTAATTACCCATATATATATACCTTAAATATATATGTATATACATATATATATTCCTTAATTACCCATATGTATATAGTCCTTAAAAAAATATATATATATATATGTATATATACGGAATGACCTTGAACTCCTGACTCTGGCGTGTGCCACCAGGCCCCACCTCTGGTACATCTTTTCCTTTTCTGTACTTTCAATTTTTAAAATTTATTAGCTCTTTGAGAATTTTTTATGGTGTTTTGATCAGATTTCATTTTTCAAAGTCAAACAAATGGTTTAATACTTTGCCCAATACCACCCAGCTAAAAAGGCAAAGTTGGATTTAAATACAAACCTACTATTATAGCAATGTCTTAATATATTATATATGTGTAACATAATGTAGTATAGCCCAGCTAGCCTGGAAATCCTTGGAAATCCTGGAATTTCTTGGAAATCCTCCTGCCTCAGTTTCCTAAGTGCTAGAATGATGTATGTGTGTGAGTTACAATATAGAAATTAATGCTCTTTTTTTAAATTTAAGATGCTGGAAATTGAGTCCAGTAGTCACATGTATGTTAGGCATCCCTCTCCCATGGTTGAGGCTGAGGCTCACTGTACACTTAGGCTGGCCTGGATTCCTCCCCTGGTGTGCTACTCCTGTAACAGTCTCTGCAGTGCTGGAACTGTAGTCAAAATGGAAGGACAAAGTCCCCTGTCTCAACAAGCTCGCAGCTTGGCCTCTGCACCAACTCTCCAATTAAAGAGATAAAAAGCAGAGAGAGATTTAACCAACATGTTGGGGATAGGAACAAATAAATTTCAAGGACCCCCGAGTTCCTCTTTGAGAGGTTCTGATATTACCTTTAGGTTTAAACGTAGTAACTACAGTTCCCGGGGAACAGGATGGAGATGTATAGGTATTAGAAGTCATGGTCACAGTGTTGCCTTTTGATCTGCATTTCAGTCCTGACTCGGCAAGGTGGGCTGAAGAAGTCCTGACTTGAAACAATCTTGTTCCTGCAAGTTGATCACTTAAGCTATAAGCAGCAGCCTCACATTCTTCCATAATTACCCTTATCTGCCTGTGGTCTGCCCTATGATGTCTTGCTGTTCCTGGAATCTAAGGTGAATTCAGGTGTAGGAAAATGAGATGTCTGCCCCTTCAGCCTTGAAGGAGTTGGACTGGCTGTGTAAACAGACACTCCTGGAATGGCTAACATGCCTATGCAAGCTAAGCTGGAGCCAGAATGACAGAGACACAAAATTTAGCTAGAGGTAGGTGCCAAGCTTCTATCTTGCTTTCAGTTCATTCTGTTGGTCCAAGTAAGAAGTCAATGATTTTAAGTGCCTGCTACAGGATTGTAGGCCAACATTAAATAACAAACATCCCCCAAAAGGAGACATACCTGTTTCAGGTTCTTCAGGACTGACTAACTAGAACCCCTCTAAAGGCTGGGGAATGACTCACATAAGAATGGGGAATGGAGCTGGGATCCCCAGAACACATATAAATCTCTGATAGATGTGACAGGCCACTTGTAATCCCAGTACCCTTCTCTATACTGTAAGTTCCGGGGTCAGCCAGGACTTTATACAAAGTGAGTGTGGTTACATAAACTTTAGTGTTTGTTTGCTTTTTAAGTTCATGTAACTATTTTCACACTAGATCATGTTTTGTTTGTTTGTTTGCTTGTTTGTTTTGAGGCAACTTTATGCCCACAGTGCATGATCACGTTTGCCTTAGAATAAGTGGCTGTGTGTTCCCTTAGGATGAGTGCAGTCCTTTGTTTCATGAGTTTCCATGATCATCTTTTCTTTTTCTTTAATATATTTTGTTCAGGACATCTAATCAAGGGCCTTGAACATGGTATCTGCTGCAACCCAGAGCTTCATCTCCAGCCCTCTTTGACTTATGTTCTGCCATAGTTCCTGAATACAGTGAAAAGCGTTGGTCTGAAAGATAGTCTCCTTATCAAACTCATAATTTGAATGCTTTAAAAAAATTCAAAAAGTATGTGTATGGGTATGGGTAATCAAAGACCAGAAGGACTGCATTCTCCCAGAGCTGTTGTTACAGACAGTTGTAGGATGTCTGGTGTGGGTGCAGAGAACTAGAATCCAGTCTTCTGCAGGAACACCATGCATTCTTTTTTCTTTTCTTTTTTTCTCCATCTTTATTAACTTGAGTATTTCTTATTTACATTTCGATTGTTATTCCCCTTCCTGGTTTCCGGGCCAACATCCCCCTAACCCTTCCCCCTCCTCTTCTATATGGGTGTTCCCCTTCCCATCCTCCCCCCATTACCGCCCTCCCCCCAACAATCACGTTCACTGGGGGATCAGGCTTGGCAGTACCAAGGGCTTCCCCTTCCACTGATGCTCTTACTAGGCTATTCATTGCTACCTATGGGGTCAGAGTCCAGGGTCAGTCCATGTATAGTCTTTGGGTAGTGGCTTAGTCCTGGACGCTCTGGTTGGTTGGCATTGTTGTTCATATGGGGTCTCAAGCCCCTTCAAGCTCTTTCAGTCCTTTCTAAGATTCCTTCAACAGGGGTCCCGTTCTCAGTTCAGTGGATTGCTGAAAGGCATGCATTCTTAAACCTATGAGCCATCTCTCCAGTGCCACAGTCTTTTAAAAACATTTATTTATTTAGTGTATGTAGGGGGATATAGGTAGAATGGAAAAATTATGATTTTTGAATTAGAATTCAGAAATGTGAGCAGGATCAAGACTGAAGATCTGGGCTGGAGAGATGGCTCAGCGGTTAAGAGCACCCGACTGCTCTTCCAGAGGTCCTGAGTTCAATTCCCAGCAACCACATGGTGGCTCACAACCATCTGTAAGGAGATCCGATGCGGGGTTGGGGATTTAGCTCAGTGGTAGAGCGCTTGCCTAGGAAGCGCAAGGCCCTGGGTTCAGTCCCCAGCTCCAAAAAAAAAAAAAAAAAGGAGATCCGATGCCCTCTTCTGGTGTGTCTGAAGACAGCTACAGTGTACTTATATATAATAAATGAATAAATAAATCTTTAAAAAAAAAAGAGTGAAGATCTATAAGCAACTGCCCACATTCAGTAGATTTAATAATTCATATTTTCTAATTCCAAGTCTGCCTTTATCTACTGAACTATGAAATTGTATTACATTTTTGCTGGAAAAACGATTCTGAAGACACTTCAAGCAAAACTACTTTAAGGCAAGGCTTTCTACAATCTTAAATAAGTTTTCTTTTTAGTTGAACTACAATCGGACAATTTAAAAATGTTTAAATGTAATACAGGCAAGTAAAAATGTAGGATGGTTAAAAATAGTCTCATGAATAAGCAAGCATTCAGATTGTGGGGTCTGCCCCACTAGCATAACTACAGTCATTTTGTTCCATCCCCACCAGCTATTTCAGATTGTAGCTGTAATATGCCTGTCAGTCATTGACACGAAAAGTAACTTAACTCAGAGCAGGGTCATGCTAACTACATACCCTGCTATGTGTTCTATATGTTATGAACTTCCATAACTACAAGTCATGTAGGACCCATCAAATTAAAGGTCAACAACCATGTATCATGCTATGCTTGCATTTGCATATGAGCTCATCATGATTTTCGCAGGTTTTGCCCTTATAAACCTGACATAGAAAAATGTTAGGGGTTGTAATCTCAGTCCCCAAATTCTGAGCTATGGCCCTGATTGGTCACAGTCTTAGACTGTGCATTCAATAAATGCCTGTCTGAGATTGGTGTTTGTGTGGTTTGTGGGATGACAAAAATAAATCTTGTGAATAACATTAGCTCGATATTTTCAGATAGTGTTGGAAATTTCTATCTTGCAGTGACTTCTAGTGTTACACAGTGTGTTAGATCTCTTTGTCCCTCTCCTGGTTTCGTTTGTTTTTTGAGATCAGAATTTGGTTTAGAAACCAAAGCTGATGTTGAATGTCTGATCCTCCCGTCTCTAAGGACACACCATCACATCTGGGCAGATCTCTATAACCTTTTATCTTTTTGATACAGAATCTCACTGTGTTGTCTTTGCTGGCCTAGAACTTAATGTAGACCAGCCTAGCCTCAAAACTCAGATCCTTTTGTCTCAATTTTCTCGAAATGCTGGGTTGAAAGACCTGTGCCAATGTACCAGACTTATGTTGTGTGAGGGACCGGATCCAGGCTTCCATGAGTGCCAGACAAACTCTCCAATAACTGTGCCAGACTTTCCAGGCAACATGTCTGTAATCTGACAGACCATATTTGGGTAGCTGGAAGAGTGGATGCTGGGAATCAAATATACAACCCACCCATGGTATGTATGGACTCTACATCTGAGTTACATCTTCAGCACCTAAACCGCTGAGAGCTGCCACCCTGATTGATCAGTCTTAGGATATGCATTCAGTAAACTATCCCTGTCTGACAAAGATCTGTTTGTGTGGTTTGTGGGGTGACTCCTGAACCCCAACATCTTAAATGAATGATACCATTTCAAATTTAAGAAATTGCCAGTAGGTAGCTCAGACCATGCCTAGAGGTTTCATCCTCGATACAATTGCATAATGACAGTTTTGCTTATGTTCCATAGTACATGGTGAGATGAGAGAAAAAGGCCAAAAAGGGAGAAAAGTGGCAGAGGGGAAGAAAGAAACAATGCATTTGTTCACAAATCATATTGTAGTTTTTGTTACAAGAGTAGGTGACACCTAATACAGTTCTCTTTCTATTTTTAGGGGACAGAATTCCAATTCCATTGGTAAGACAGCAAGACAGTGGTTTAAGACAAAATCAGATAAATGATTAATAAAAAATAACTTATATAAAAGAATTCAAAATCTTTTTTTGAGGCCAGGTAGACCACAGTGGTCTCAACCATGTGATACCCCTAATTTTGTCTCTCAAATAGTGAGTTATGAGTGTGTGCCATCCATTGTCACTATTTCCCCAACCCCAAGATCTTCGTTTTTAGAAACTGTTTCATTGCTTTGTGCCGTTAGCTGGTAAAGGCATCTTTGAAAATGCAGATGCCTCAGGCACTTCTAGTTTATGATGGAGAATAGGATCAGTGTTCAGATAAAGACAGACTAGTAGCTGGGTGTACTGACTAATGCCTTTGACCACATCACTGCAAAGGCTGAGTCCTGGAGATCATGAACTGGAAGCCAGAATGGGGCTATATGGACTAACCCTGATTCAGAAAACAAACAGACGAGCAAAAAATAGTGTAGGAATAAAAATAGGCTAGGGTGGGGGTTGGGGATTTAGCTCAGTGGTGGAGCGCTTCCCTAGGAAGCGAAAGGCCCTGGGTTCAGTCCCCAGCTCTGAAAAAAAAAGGAACCAAAAAAAAAAAAAATAGGCTAGGGTGATGGCTCAGTGGTCAACAACACTTGCTGCTCTTGCAGAGGACCCAGGTTTATTTACCAGTTCCAGAGGATCCAATAGGCACATGGTATGCCATAAGCAAGAAAAACATTCATGCATATGAAATTAAAAAAAAATCTTAAAAATTCAAGTACAAAAACAGAATGAAAATGAGCTAGGCGGAATATACAAATGTCAATCTGAAGGTCCAGACAACAAAAACTGACACGCAGTTGGTAGACTAGACACCCCGCTCCCCAACAAAACAAACCAAACAAAACGTTCCTGGATTGACAGTTTGGGGGCAGGAAGTACAGAGTTTTCGAGCAGCACAGGCTGAGGTAAGTCATGTATTTGGAAGAGAAAAGGGTCTTTAACTAGCAATAGGTGATGTTAATAAAGCACCTACTACACACCAGATGCTCCATTCAACTCTTTATAAATATTGTTCATAGCACACTCACATTTTAGAGGTGGAGAGACTAAGGCATACAGAAAGTTAGGTGCTTTTTTGTTTTTGTTTTGGAGACATGGTTTCTCTGTGGAACAAACCTTGGCTGTCGATCTTTAGACCAGGCTGCCCTCGAACTCACACACAGATTCGACTGCCTCTGCCTCCGAGTGCTGGGATTAAAGGTGTGTACAACCATGCCCAGCAAAGTTAGGTACTTTTGGGGGCGGGGAGGGGAGATCATTCATCTGCTATTAGGCATGGGTAGAGTCCAAAGTCAGCTTCAGCTCTTGGTCTCTGCAGTTTTCACTGCATCTAAATTAAGACCACAGCAACCTAAGGACATTTAGAGAAGGCAAGAGAACTATAGCAAGGTCCAGATGAGAAGTTTCTCATCTACTGCTACTCATCTTGAGAATCTAGCTTTGTGAGAGGCCACATTGCTCCATACTCCCAACCTAGTGCCCCACCTCATGCCCTCCCTTCATCCAGAGATTCTTTGTGATGATTTATTAAAAGTTTCTGATGGACTGTGCTTCAAGGCTCAAACGTTTCCAGGACAGAGTAAAAAGTTTTTTTCCCTCCAAAAGTTTGCCCCAGGTGCCCAGAGTAACTTCCTGGAAATAAGCAAAGTTTACAGCACTTCTGATTTTAGAAGTGTCTTAGAGTTAATTAAATTATATACATTGTATAAATTCCGTGTGTGTGTGTGTGTGTGTGTGTGTGTGTGTGTGTGTGTGTGTGTCTGTCTGTCTGTCTGTCTGTCCTGGATGCAGAAGATTTATGTACAATTTAGCGAGTCTATTAGTAATAGATAGCCTTTTACCATAAAACAATATTGCATTAACTGCTATTGTTCATGCTATTTACTGCGCATGCAAATACTTGTGTAGGATAAAGTAGATCTGCTATTTTTAATTTTAATATTGTAATCAACTGCCAAAGTCTTCACCCTTCAGGATGCAGTATTTGTATGCTCTCAACCCACTTCCCCCTCCCCCCCAAAAAAAATTCAGGGGCTGGAGAGATGGCTCAGCGTTTAAGAGCACTGCCTGCTCTTCCAAAGGTTCTGAGTTCAATTCCCAGCAGCCACATGGTAGCTCATGACCATCTTCAATGGGATCTGATGCCCTCTTCTGCTGTGTCTGAAGACAGCTACAGTGTACTTATAAATAACAAATAAATAAATCTAAAATTAAAGGAAATAAAAATAAAAAAATAAATAAAAAGCTCAACAAAACAAATAAAAACTATAGTGCCTGACTTTTTCATTTTTTCTAATACATCATCTTGTTAAGTGCTTAACTTTTCACTTAAATATGTTTTCTACATATCCATAATATATCCATGTGGGTCTGGTTTGTGTCTTTCTATTTATTATAGAGTGGTGTTCAATTATGTTAATGTATTATGGTTTATCCATTCACCTTCTGAAGGACAGACAGTTAAGGTTAATCTCAACAACGTGTTTTAAGAGCTCCATCGAGGCTTGTTGTAGGAGGTGAACAAGGCAGACTCCAGAGTTCCAGTATGCTATGCGGTGAGGAAAAGCATGCATAGCATAGCTGTAATTAGTTATACAAAGACACCTGCTAGAGTGTCTGATCCATGACAGGTCTTTGTTGAGTGAACTAACCATGAATCAGTAAGACGCTGAATGCAGGGCATGCCGGGTGTCATGGTGTGGACACGTGACAGACTGTGGTTGGTATCCTTAGGAACTGCAATGCCAGAGGGAAGTAGTCATAGCACAGCTGGTGTTCTCTAGAAAGTTCATCTGTCTGTGGCTATTGTTTAAAGGCTAGAATGGACAGGTTGAGAGGGAAGAGTCTATTGTTTTTGTTTCCAATGGTGGCTTGAATCTAGGGCCTCTAATATGTTAGACAAGTGTTGTAGCACTAAGCCACATTCCCAAGCCCTGTATAACCTATTATTTTTCTTGGACTCTGGTTACTCTTTTGATTCACAACTTAAAAAAAAACAAAAAACAAAAAATAAACACTAGTCAAGTCAAAGAAACTATATCAAGACTGGTTTTTCTTCTTTAATGTAAATAGTGCCCTGTGAGCCATGTTTTGAATAAAAAAAAATAGTCACAGTTCCCTAACAGCCACCACACCCAGCTATATTTATGCAGAGTTAATACATCTGGCTAGGTTGCTCTGTGAAAGTGACCTACCAGGCCCATAAAGTTCAAGTTTAAGTCCATATATTTTGACAAAGTGGTAGTTTCATTTAAGAACTTTGTAACTGCATACTGGCATTACTTAGTATTTGTGTCATGATGTGTTTTGAGCCTGGGGTAAGAGAACATATCATGTGTTAAAAATCCTGAGGCAAAGTGGTCTATATCCGACCCCCACTACAATCAATACATTCCAAGATTTCCATAGCTGTGAATTTAAAGACTCGACAGTTTACAGAGCAATGGCTTTGTTTCTAGTTTGGCTTGCTGTATGACTGATAACAATCACAGTACAGTGTACTTTTTTTTTTTTTCTTCTGGTCACTTTTATTATTTTTTTTTTATTATTAACTTGAGTATTTCTTATATACATTTCGAGTGTTATTCCCTTTCCCAGTTTCCGGGCAAACATCCCCCTCCCCCCTCCCCTTTCTTATCGGTGTTCCCCTCCCCACCCTACCCCCATTGTCGCCCTCCCCCCAACAGTCTAGTTCACTGGGGGTTCAGTCTTAGCAGGACCCAGGGCTTCCCCTTCCACTGGTGCTCTTACTAGGATATTCATTGCTACCTATGAGGTCAGAGTCCAGGGTCAGTCCATGTATAGTCTTTAGGTAGTGGCTTAGTCCCTGGAAGCTCTGGTTGCTTGGCATTGTTGTACATATGGGGTCTCGAGCCCCTTCAAGCTCTTCCAGTTCTTTCTCTGATTCCTTCAACGGGGGTCCTATTCTCAGTTCAGTGGTTTGCTGCTGGTATTCGCCTCTGTATTTGCTGTATTCTGGCTGTGTCTCTCAGGAGCGATCTACATCCGGCTCCTGTCGGTCTGCACTTCTTTGCTTCATCCATCTTGTCTAATTGGATGGCTGTATATGCATGGGCCACATGTGGGGCAGACTCTGAATGGGTGTTCCTTCAGTCTTAAAAGAATATTTATTTATTTATTTAGTATACATCATACAACTTTCTGCCTGCATGTATGCCTGCAGGCCAGAAGAGGGCACCAGACCTGATTATGGATGGTTGTGAGCCACCATGTGGTTGCTGGGAATTGAACTCAGGACCTCTGGAAGAGCAAACAGTGCTCTTAACCTCTGAACCATCTTTCCAGTCCTACAGTGTACTTATACATAATAAATAAACCTTTAAAAATGAAAACTGATGAGAAGAATCAGCAATATTTTATTGGTTTTGATTGATATTATACAATTCATTTCCCAGTAAATTTAAACACAGTTCAAGATTATGGGGAAAATGTATAGAACCGTAGTTATTTAGTATGTGAATAGATACTCTGAAGCTAGGCTAAGATGGTCAGAAGATGTTTAGGAATATGTTGCAGTTCTGAGGGGCATCAGCACACAGAATGATAAAACTAACCTTTCTCAGTTTGTGGCTTGGCCGCTTTACAGTCATGGTTTACCATCGTTATTCTGAATATGCTATTAAACTCTAGGTTTAAAGTGCTCAACCCAACACACAGCCTTGTGAGTGTACTCTACATATCACCACACGCGATAACGGAGTCCTTGTATGTGTGGGACAACCACATAAGACTTCAGATAAACTTATCAAGAGTAAAATAAGGCAGGGTGTAATGGTTCACATCTTGAAGCCCACGGGCCGTTGGATCTCTGAATTCAAGGTCAGCCTGGTTTTCATAGTAAGTTCCAGGACAGCCAGGGCTACACAGAGAAACCCTGTCTCAAAAAAAACAGACAATAAAAAGTAAAAAAAAAAAAAAAAGCATAAATATTTAATTGGAGATAACAATACAACTCAGCACCAAAAGCGAAGATAAAAATGTGCTAGATCAAAGCTTAGTCACTCACTAATGTTCAACAGAAAAGCAGGCCATTGGTTTATAAACTAGGCCAGTGGTTCTCAATCTGGTTCTGAATCTGAAGTTATTTGACACTATCTGGATATACTAAAGGCTGTTACCAGAAGGAGGGGGTTGCTACTGAAGTTAAATGGTAAGGGGCCTGAAGCACACTTAAGAACCTTAAATTACATGAGAGAACTGCCCATCAAAGGGTTACTAGGACTAAGCAGAGAAATGAAAGGAGATACTGTCTTCAGCTCCTTAAGTATTTTTCAGGGAGGCCTCTTCACTACCCTGTTGGGATGGGTGCCACACACTCAGCACAGAATGAGGTAGATCTCTCTTTACTAATTTTGAGAGGAGGTTTTATTCACTACCTATCCTAGTCTGGACTGTAACTGAGGGTCCTACTGCTTTAGTCACTAAATGCTGGGATTTATAAGCAAGGGTCACTATATCTGCCTCTTTATGACAGGTCAATGATAGCTTTAACAGTGTGTCCCTTGCTGGCCACATGCAATCCCATACAACCAATCCAGAGCTCTCATTCACTGTGCTATTTTGGTCTCCTTAGTGTAGATGCAAGGTGGGTGGGGAGTTAAGTCTAAGAGCTGTCTTAAACACCACACAATGGTGGTTAAATAACCAGTGTTTACTTGGCAAGGGGGTTACTGAAGTCCAGTGAATTCCTTGCTTATCTATTTTTCTTTTTTCTTTTTTTTTGGTCTTTTTTTCGGAGCTGGGGACCGAACCCAGGGCCTTGTGCTTCCTAGGCAAGCGCTCTACCACTGAGCTAAATCCCCAGCCCCGCTTATCTATTTTTCTAAGCAATCGAGCACATTTACTATTCATTGGTTAATGTTTTGATGGCTTCTATTCTAAAGACAAGGTTAAAGGGTCAGTTCTCTATGCTGTGTGGTTCTGGAGATCACAGGTCACCCAGCTGGGCAGAGGGTGTCTTGCTTGCTGAATTATTTCAACAGGAATAATTTTTATTATTTTAAAATTACATTTATATTGAGGCAGTGGTAGCACACGCCTTTAATCCTAGCACTCATAAGGGAGATACTGTAGGATCTCTGTGGAGTTCAAGGCCAGTCTGTTCTTCAGAGTGAGTTCCAGAACAGCCAGGGCCTCACACAAAAACCCTGTCTCAAAAACCAAAGACAAAACCAAAAAAACCTTTATACTTACCTTGTTTTTTATGTAGCTGCATGAATGAAGGCCAGAGTTAGCTCTTTCCATCATGTGGTCTCATGGGTCCAATTGTGGTCCCGTAGTTCATCTGCACCATTGTTGGTGTTTTACCAATGTAACTGTTGTGTGTGTCATTAGATAGTGCATTATCCGGAAGCACATTTCACGTAAAAGGAAAAGCCTAATTTCTTCTTTTCAAGTTTTTATTATAGACTCTGAAACTAGTTCATTGAAGTGTTTATTTTCTTCATTATGCTCATTTAGTATGCACACGTGTGTGTGTGTGTGTGTGTGTGTGTGTGTGTGTGTGTGTGTGTGTGTGTGTCCAACAATGGTGCAGATGAACTACGGGACCACAATTGGACCCATGAGACCACATGATGGAAAGAGCTAACTCTGGCCTTCATTCATGCAGCTACATAAAAAACAAGGTAAGTATAAAGGTTTTTTTGGTTTTGTCTTTGGTTTTTGAGACAGGGTTTTTGTGTGAGGCCCTGGCTGTTCTGGAACTCACTCTGAAGAACAGACTGGCCTTGAACTCCACAGAGATCCTACAGTATCTCCCTTATGAGTGCTAGGATTAAAGGCGTGTGCTACCACTGCCTCAATATAAATGACAAGACCTGTGGCTTTCAGATTTCCTTCCACCATGTGGCTCCAGCAAACTATGTGAATGGGTGTTTGCCTGCATGTATATGCTGTAGCTTGCAGAGGCCAGAAGAGGAAGTGAATGCTGAGAACCAGATCCTCTGCATGAACAGCAAGTGTCCTGAGCTTGGTTTGCTTTTGTTTTCCCCAAGGCAAGGTTTCTCCTTGTGGTCTGTCCTGGAACTCAGTAGACCAGCTTGGCTTCAAACTGGATTCAACTGCCCCAGCTTCCTGAGTGCTGGGATTAAAGGTATGTGCTACCATCAACCATCTAGTTCTTGTTTGATACCGGGTATCACTACATAGTTCAGGCTGCCCTGGAACTTGAAATCCTAAATGCTTACTGTGAATACCTGAAGGTTTTAGGTTTCTTAGGCATGCCTAGGAATGGAATGGCCTTCTGTTTTTAAAACAAGGACACAATATCCCAGGTTGTCTTCTAACTACTAAGTAGGCAAGGACAAGCTCGACCTTCTGAACCTCCTGTATGCACCTCTTTTAAGTATTAGGATTATAGGTTAGCCTATGTCTGGGTTGTATAGTGCTGGCCTCTGACTCCAGGGTTTTTGCATGCTAGGCGAGTACTTTGCCAATTAGTTCTCTCTCTCTCTCTCTCCTCTCTCTCTCTCTCTCTCTTTGTGTGTGTGTGTGTCTGTGTGTGTGTTCGAGTGTGCGCACATGCGCGTGATGTGTGTGTGTATGAGAGACAGAGTTCCTTTGTGAAGACCTGGTTTTCCTAGAATATCCTCTGAAGACCAGGCTGGCCTTGAGTTCATAGATAACCACTTGCCTCTGTTTCTGAAGTATTGGTATTAAAGGCATGTGTCATTGCCTGGCTTGTTACATTCTTTAAAAAACACAAGCATTTAAAATTGTGTGCATATACATGTGATGAGTATTGGTTATCAACTTGATTACGTCTGGAATAAAACCACAGTTGCTGGTTGCTGGGTATACCTGTGAAAGTTTTTGTCTTTTAGTCTGGATGATTTGAGGTAGGAAAACCCATCTTAAATCTGGGCCACACTTTCTGGTGGCAGTCTATATAATAGCATGTGGAACAAGCTTGCTTCACTGGCATTAGAGCCTATCTCTTCTAAAAATATCAGTTCTGTTTCTCTAGGGAATCCTGTAAGTCTCTGTGTGAGTATGTGTATACAGGCGGCCATGGAGTAGAAGAGGGTGTCGGATCTCCTAGAACTGCAGTTACAGGTGCTGGTGTGCAGCCTGGTATAGTAGGTTCTAGGAACAGAACTTGGGACCTCTGCTTGCAACAGTATGTGTTCTTTTTAAACTTTGTTTGTTTTATGTATATGAATAAATATACACTGTTGCTCTCTTCAGACACATCACATTGGATTCCATTACAGATGGTTGTGAGCTACCATGTGGTTGCTGGGAATTGAACTCAGGATCTCTGGAGAGCAGTCAGTGCTCTTAACCACTGAATGAACCATCAATCGAGCCTGCCCCCACCCCCAGTATGTGTTCTTAATCCACTGAGTCATCTCTGCGATCCCCTGCTTAAATTCTTCTATCACATATCGTCTGTTGTTTGAACATATAATTATATTTGGTCACCTATTCATTAGCTAGCCTACATGGATCTTCCACATTTTAGCTGCTGTGAATTGTATTTTATAAGCATTTGCATACATCATCATCATCATCATCACCATCACCATCACCACCACCACCACCACCATCATCATCATCATCGGTGTTTCTGAGTCAGGGTCTCTCTACATAGTCCTGGCTGTCATGAACTTACCATATATTCCAGGCTGGCCTGGAACTCACAGAGATCTGTCTACCTCTCTGCCTCCCAAATGCTGAGATTAAAGGCATGTTCCACCATGCCCGGAACTTGTGCCATTTTGTTGCTGACACTTCTCTAGTGGTGGAACTGCTCTTCCATGCACGTGATAACAGGGGTGCAAAGTACTGTTGGCATGTCATGCCTAGAAGACAGCGTGTCACAACATCTCCCACACCCTAATTTCTGCCTCTTTCCATTCTCTATTATGAAGTATTCCTTAAGGGGGTGATACAGATGCCTCACTTATGGCTGAATATCCGTCACTCATTTATGTTTAGTACTTTGGTCCCTTGTGAGTCTGCAGTCACCATTGGTCATTGCAAAAGAAAAAAAAAGCTTCTCTGATCAACACGGATAACCACATTATCTATGGGAAAAAAAACACAATTATTTAGAATGGAATTTGTCAGGTGTATCATGTTCACTTAGCAAAAAAAGCTATAGTTTCCATGCTAGGGTATATGAGCTCCCAGCCATGGGCTCCAGTCAGGTTTATAATACCAGATGTAAATTCTCTCCTGAGGAACAGGCCTACAAACTAAGCAGAAAGTCATTGGTTATACTCACAACAGATTTTCCACTACTACACAAGTGGGCACGTTACCTGTCTGGTCAGTAATATACCCTGTAGGACCCACAGCTGAGTAAGGCCTGATGACTTTTCCCCTCAGCAGCCTGCATAGCACTGGAGGCCTCAGGAAGTTCAGAGGTCTGGTGGGGTGGGTGGGGTGGGGACATCCTTGTGGAGACAGGGAGGGGGGAGTGCAGGGGCCGGGAGGGAATAAAATCTGGAGTGTAAAAATAAAAATAAATAAATAAGTACATAATAAAAAATAAAACTGGGGCTGGAGAGGTGGCTCAGTGGTTAAGAGCACTGATTGCTCTTCCCGAGGTCCCGAGTTCAAATCCCAGCAACCACATGGTGGCTCACAACCATCTGCAATGAGATCTGATGTCCTCATCTGGTGTGTCTGAAGAAAGCGACAGTGTACTCACATACATAGAATAAATAAATCTTTAAAAAAAGTATTTAAAATAAAAATAAAAATAAAACTAACCCCTGCAATTTAATGAATGTTGGCTGAGCTTATTAATGTTGACGCTCATTATTTTAAAAAGGTAATCTTAAAATGAGATGGTAAAATTATTATTGGGAGCATCATAGATGCAAAGAAAAGAAGCATTTGCATAAAACTTGTCTTTTGTCAGCTTCCAGAATTCTGGAATCCAAGATGGGAGAAAACAAAGGCTCCAACACATGAATATAAATGGGTAAAAACATTAAGAAATATTTCAAAAGTTATTTTTAAATATTGTTTTAGGTGTAAGTCAGTGTTTAAACTCAAACACATACAAACATCACAGATTTTTAAAAAAACTGATGGGGTTAGTTTCATTTTTCAAGTACTGAGTGCATAGTAGGGTGTACTGGGGAATTTGTACTTTTCTTTTCTTTTTTTTAGAAAAGAAGCATGGCTGTTAAAGATTGTATAAGGCTCACTGGTTGATTACAACTTCTGTGATTGTGGAGAGTTGAAATGTTGCAGGTCCACAATGAAATTATCCATGGCAAACTTTAGCTCACATAATAGACATTCATTGCCCCCAGGCTTCCACTACCCCAAAAGCTGAATGCCATTAGTAACAGTGACGACCTACAAAAGAGATTTCTACACTGTCCAGTAACCCAACTAACTGGATGTTGTTACCCATTTATTTGGAAAATGCCTTGAGTTAGGACTTTCTTTTGTTTTGAAACTATAAATACTTTTTAGAATCATTCCCCTGAAGCAACCTGAATTCATGTTCTTGAGTGAGTCAATGTTACTTGACATTTTTGAAATAAGAACTGACTTTGTATGGATACTTAGTAGACAGCCAGAACTGTATAATCTTCCTTACAATGTACAGAATCAGGTGACACAAATTTAAGTGTTCCCAATATGATTTTAAGGAGAATTTGGGGCACAAACCTACCTGTAATCTCAGCAACCAAGAAACAGAGATAGAAAACCAAGAGTTTGAGGTTAGTTTGGGTTTTTCTTTTAGAGAAAAACCTAAACAGCAGTAAATGGCTCCATAAATTGCCTGCTGAGGACCTGAGTTTAATCCTCAGAACCCATGAAGTGTAGAGAGAGAACCAATCCCACAAGTTGTTCTCAAATGCACACACATGATATATAAATGCTTTCTTTTTCTGTTGTTTTCTGAGACAGCCACACTATGCAGCCTTGGCTGGTGTGATGGCTACTGTTTAGTTGTCAATGTGGACGGAACGACAGTCCGGAAGTGGAGAGCATAGTTGTGACTGGATCTTGATGCAGATTTTGAGGCTGGAACATCTTACCACATTATCCATCATTCTGAAGCAGCTGGCTTATTAGAAAGATAGAATGGCCCTTTGAAGGCAGTAAGGGTGCTAATTAGGTGGCAGCAGCCTGGAGGGCTGGGGCGGGGTTTTCCAGAAGGTAAACCCAATACATAGTAGTTTCTCCTATAGCCACAATCCATGGGTCCAGGAATCAAGGGGTTGAAAAGCAAATAGTTCCTCTCACTCTCTCCCTTAGGTTGTTCTCACAACCCTAAGTTCTGCTGGCCTGGAAGCTTTGCTTCCCAAAGTGGAGAGTGTTCCTGCCAGGAGCTACAATGAATATTTCATAGACCTGCAGGCTCTGATGTCCCCTGCTCATTTTAGGCTTCTAATGTCCTTAAACCAATAGGCTAAGAAAAGAATAACAGTGTTAGGAGGGGTAATAGAACCAGATTACCATGGGGAAATTGGGTTGCTTCTCCACAAGGGAGGTCAGAAGCATCATGTCTGGAGTACAGGATATCCTTTAGGGCATCTCTTGGTACTACTGTGTCCTGTGACTGAAGTCAACGGGAAACCACAACAGCCTAATCCAGGCAGGACGACAAAGGGCAGCACAGACTCATCAGTAATTATGATATGGGTCACTTCTCTAGGAAAAGGGCCAAGACCTGCTGAGGTCCTTACAGAGGGTGGAAAGAATTAGGAATGGATAGTAGAGGAAGGCAGTTAGAAATCCCATCTAGGGCCACATGACTAGTTGCAAAAATGCGGCTTGTAATTGACATGAGTGCTTCTGCTGTATTTTATTTAAAATGGATTTGTACAGATATTTGTGCTTTCTTTAGATTGTTTTTTATCCTATGTTGTAGCATGAATTAAGAGAATACTAATAGGACGTCCCTTAAGGGATAATGCCACCTATTCTAAATTTATTTTGCCCTTGTGGTTGTATGAGTTATGTTAGTGGTAATTATGACCTGGTTAAATATGTAATGCGGGCTGGAGAGATGGCTCAGTGGTTAAGAGCACCGACTGCTCTTCCAGAGGTCCTGAGTTCAAATCCCAGCAACCCACATGGTGGCTCACAACCATCTGTAATGAGATCCGATGCCCTCGATGCCCTCCTCTGGTGTGTCTGAAGACAGAGACAGTGTACTCATATACATTAAATAAATAAATTAAAAAAAGATTTATTTTAAAATATGTAATGCATATTTGCAACTGTACATGGGATAGTTATATTATGTTTAGGTATTATTATGACCTGGCTATTGTTTTATTTGGATATTAACCATGACATAAGGAGATATGATATAAGAAGATGTGTCAAGTGACAAGGGGTAGCCTGGATCGCTACTGTTGGTTTTCAATTTGATGAAGAGAGGCTTATCATCCATAACTTGAGTTGGGAAGACACAAGCTTTTAATTCAGACATTAGGTGGGAAGAGACACCTGTAGTCTGGGCCACACCATTTGCTGGAAGTCTGTAAAAAAAACAATGGAAGAAGAAAGGTTTGTTCTTCCACTGTTTCCCCTTACCTTGCTAGGACATCCTTTCCTTTTCTGGCATTGGAACTTACTTCTCCAGGATTCCAGCTGAGACAACAGCCGTGTGGGACTGAGCAACTACTGGATTCAAGAACTTTCCATTCATAGCTTACCATTGTTGGGTTTGTTGATCTGCATCCTGTAAGTCATTCTAATAATTATATTCTGTGTCTGAAGAGAACCCTGACTAATACTGCTAGCCTAGAGCCTCTATATAGACTAGGCTGGCCTCTAATTGAGAGATTCATCTGCCTTTTCTGCTTCCCAAATGTACCTCTGGCATTAAAAATTTGTCTTAATACAAGAAAACAACTAAATAAACAAAAAGGAGACTTTGCTCACAGTCCAAATGTAAATGGACTCCACCTTTCCCAGCTCCTGTATGTCACCTAACTTATTAGCTATATTTGTAAGCTACATACGTATTTTCTAAATAAGTTTAGGGAAGATAAATTCAATTTACTCTCAGACCAAATCTATAAAAATTCAGAAAGCTTTGGGAGTAGACCTGAATTTCCTTGTGGTATGCAGCTTAAGAAGGTGTGATCCATCCATGGCTAGAGGTCGGGAGGTTCCCAGAGGTGCCTGCATTAATACTCTTCCTGAAAGGGAGTCAAGAGTGGAGCTCAGTAGGAAGATGCTTTAAGCACTGACTAAAGATCCTGGGTTTCATTCCTAGCATTATGCAAAATACATACATGTATAAAGATCTCCCTAGAATTCCTGTCTTGCTAGTGGTGTAATTAGTGTGTAACATTCAGAATGGACACATTTAAAACAATTTGTTTAAATGCAGTCTAAATTTAAAGGGAATCTAAAACAAATTATAAAACCAAAAAATTAAACTATTCAATACTTTGTGCTTTTTGAGAGTTCTTACTATGTAACCCTATAGACTAAGATAGCCTCAAACTCAAGAGTTCTAAGAGTAAAAGCAAGTGCTATCCTATTCTTAATACTTAGGATGTCAGAGACAGCGTCTAAGAAACCCTGCTTGTTCTAGAATTCCCTGCATAGATCAGGACTTGAATTCACAGATTCACCCGCTCTGCCTTGTAAGTGCAGGATTAAAGTGGTATACCACCATAACTGGCAATATTTTTTTTTCTTTTTCTTTTCTTTTCTTTTTCTTTTTTTTTCGGAGCTGGGGACAGAACCCAGGGCCTTGCACTTGCTAGGCAAGCACTCTACCGCTGAGCTAAATCCCCAACCCCGCAATATTTTTTAAGATCTATTTTTATTTTATGTTTGAACCATGAATGTGCCTCATGCTCATAGAAGCTATAAGAATGCACTGGATCCCTCAAACTAGAGTTACAGATGGTTATAAGCATCTGTATGGGTCCTCTGTCAACGCCGTAAGTACCTTTAATTACTAAGTCTTCTCTCTAGCCCCTATTTACATTTTTACATCTGCCTAAAAGTTATGGCTAACCATATTACATGTTAATTTTCAGTATCTACTAATATTTTATAAAACAAGATCAAATCCAGTGCCTTACGCACTATCACTGAGCTAAAACCCGGCATCTGTTATTAAAAAGAAAACACCTGCAAAGCATATAATCATGTACTATATCCTACTATAAAAAACAAACAAACAAACAAAAAAAAAAAACCGGTTGTATGTAGCCAAATATGGATGACGATACCACTGGTCATTCAGTTTACCTGAATAATATGTTCTAATATAGTAATAGTTTTGTGAGGATTTTGTTGTTTAAGAAAATCAAGCCAGATATGGTAGCAAATGTCTCTAACAACAATATTCTTAAGAGAGAAGCAGGATGATCTCTGAACTTGAAGCTAGTCTGGTCTACAAATGGCGTTCCAGAACAGCTGGGAAAGACACAAATCAAGGTATTTTTTCAAATTGATAGAAACATTGGTATTATAGTACAGTAGGAGCAGCCTTCATTATAGGTCTGAGATGTTTGTTATCTGATGTCATTCTTTGAGTTTAGGCTGAAGGAAGTGAGCAATCTGTTGGAATAATACATTACAAATCATGCCACGTATGTCACAAGACTGTTAAGTCATACTGAAGTAGGCAATGAATAGTTTTATTAAGAGGATTGTTAGCCCAAGATAATTTAGCTCTGAAGTTGTGCTATCCCAGCTCTCCACAATCAGAAAGTCTCTAATGAATCCCCTACATCTTAACAAAGTTCTGGCTTTTCTCTGGTAAATTCAGTTCACAGCACTTACCAAGTGGTTTTATAGAAAGACTGAATGGGATGTAAAATGGGCTAGATTTAAAGTCCTGTTCCATGAGCACAAGGTACAGAATAAGGACTGGCATGAAAACAGATTTTTTTTTTTTAAAGATCAACTTATTTATTTATATGAGTACACTGTAGCTGTCCTCAGACACACCAGAAGAGGGCATCAGATCTCATCACAGATGGTTGTGAGCCACCATGTGGTTGCTGGGAATTGAACTCAGGACCTCTGGAAGAGCACCAAGTGCTCTTAACCACTGAGCCATCTCTCCAGCCCCAGATTTTTTTTTTAATATTTACTTATTTATTATGTATACCTCATACAGCTTTCTGCCTGCAGGCCAGAAGAGAGCGCTAGGACTGATTATAGATGGTTGTGAGCCATGTGGTTGCTGGGATTTGAACTCAGGACCTCTGGAAGAACAGTCAGTGCTCTTAACCGCTGAGCCATCTCTCCAGCCCATGACAACAGATTTAACTAGGAGTGAAGACTTTATGGCCAAAATGTGAGGATGTTCTCTGATGAATTAAGAAATCTTGGGAAAGGGTAGCTAGGGGATTTGGGATTTGAAGGGCCTAGGGATTTGAGGACACTAAAGTTTGGAGGGTGGGAGAAAGGTAAAACTGAGAACCCAGGTTTGCAGCTATTCAGTTTAACATTCCTTAGTAAGTCACCTTAAAAATATATGGAAGGTTTGTCAAGTAAGATGGCTCAGAGAGTAAATGTACATGCTGCCCAGCCTGATGACCTGAGCTCAATTTCTAGAACCCATGTTTGAAGGAGAGAACTGACTCCTACAAGATACCTTCTCATAAACATATGTACAGACGCAGCCTGACTAAAACAAAAGGGAGGACATAAGATTGAAAACAAATGCTACTAAAATAAAATGATTTCAGGAAACTAGAAAGGCACCTTAATTTTATTATAGGTTACAAATGACACACAGTTTAAAAGATATAAAGAGGTACAGTTTAAAAGATATAGAATAAGTACAAATAAGAAAAAAAATCCCTTTGTATTTTACTTAAGAGTTTTGATTGCTGGAGGTAGTGGCACTAGCCTTTAATTCCAGCAATCAAAAGGCAGAGTTATGAGGTCCGAATTGAACCTCTGCCAGCTCTTAAATGAGAATCAGAGGTGTTGATTGATGTAAAAGCAAGAGGAGTTTAATCATTCTGACATGTTGGGGTTGTCTCACTTCAAGGGGAGCCAACCCTGAGCAGACTCTAACAGGGAGCTATATACCTTGTAAACAATTGAAGCAGAATTCAAACAACTGTGGCAGACTTTTAACAATGGTAACTAGGGAGGGTACTATGCAGATTTGGTGGATCAAAACAGCTTTTAGACTCAGTGTATTGTTTAAGACTTTTCTACAGGAGTGGGGGGGGGGTAGGGGTTGGAAGCCACAGGTAGCTTTGTGCGAGTTTGCCCTGCAGCTTTTCCAGGATCTAAACCAGCTTTTTACTTCCCAGAAGGGAAGGGTCCTTGTGCTCGAAGGTTTGTGGTGGGAACTTTCCCACTGGCCCCAGATTGGGCCCAACTCTAGCTCTTTCGGAGGCAGGCAGATATCTGAGTTCAAAGTCAGCCAGTCCACAGAGCTGAGTTCTAGAACATCCAAGGCTACACAGGGAAACACTGTCTTGAAAATCCAAAGTGAGGCAAAGAAGTTTTGAGAAATTCCACTACTCTTATTTTTTAATCATACCACTACCTCATTTTTATATCATTTTAGACTGTTTTAGAAATAAAATCTTTTTAGAAATCTTTAGAATTTTATTTTTTAAGATAGCATGGGTGAAGTTTTATATGAATAGGGAATGAGTGGCAAGATTTTAGGATCCTCATGCACAGTTAACTGTATTCAGATTTCCACAGATTAATATAAAAATGTGTTTTACAGTAGTCTGACTCCATGTCTTCTAATGTTTTCCTGAAAAATAATTTTCAGTAACTGTATGATGTGGCATGGTACAGATAATGCTCCAGTTGCTAGTGTTGTTAATCCCAAACTGGGGTGTCTGGAGAGGCATTTTTAAGTTGGTATTAAGTTATTTCTCCACCAGTGAAATGAGCCAATTCTAGCCAAAGTGTACATAAGCAGATTTATGGGGAAAGGAGGGGAAGAGAAGGAGCACAGCCAGGGGTGTGGTTCACAAATTCTGGATTATATAGGGAAGTCTCTGGCAGAGGAGCAGCCCAGCTCCTAGGCTGGAAAATTCAAGGTCAGGGATGGGGTATGTTAGATAGGGACTGAAGGATGCTGGGAGAACCTGGAAGCCAGGTCTGCTTTGGTATGTAAAATATGCATCTCAGCCCCTTGTCCTGGGGTCTGAAACCAAACAGTTATGGCTAGGAGTGCCAGAGTGCCACTGGTACCAGGTGATGGAAGTCAGAGATGTCAAAAAATCCTAAACCATGGGGCTGGAGTGGGCTCTGGACTCAGCCATCTAGAGCACTTGGCTGCTCTGACAAAGAGCATGTTCAGGTCCCAGCACTCACGGCTTTCTGTAATTCTAACACCAGAGGCTCCGGTGCCCTCTTCTGACCTCTAAGCATGAGGCATGCACTTGGTGCATGGTCATACATGCAGATAGGATACCCAAACAGAATAAAATAAATTTTAAAAAATTCTAACACTCACAGGGACGGTCCTTTACAACAAAGAATTAAATGAGCTATCCCCTGCCCTATGCCCACAAAACAAACAGTACTTTCATTGAAAACCTTAGCTTACTGCTAAAACTTCCAAGTTCATACCTTTTTAACCTTAATTTTTTTTTTTTCCGGAGCTGGGGACCGAACCCAGGGCCTTGAAGCTTGCTAGGCAAGCGCTCTACCACTGAGCTAAATCCCCAACCCCTTAACCTTAATTTGAACTGATGCTAGAGGGGCAACATTGTGTACTATGATTATGGCCTTAGAACTGATCATTTGGTTTTAAACTCCAGCCCTGTTAAGTTACAAGCTAAAGAACACTAAGTAAAGTGTACTGATTCAGAAGCTTAGTCTTCAAGAATCAATCTGTCACCTGTAAAACTGAGGGAAAGTGATAAAATCTGGATTAGTTAAGACAGCTAAGTAGAATTGTAATGGAAAATCCAAGGGATACAAATCTAAGAACATTTTAGTATTTTCAATAAAAATAAACATGTCAAGCATTGCCATAAGTATGAAGTCAAAATAGTACACGTCTCAAGATCTGACTCCTGTTATTGAATCAAATGGTCGACTTTCAAGCCATTTAGAGAATGATAAAAAGCAATGGTGGGCCAATATTAGAATTGGAGGAATGAAGAATAGAAAATATTACTGCCTCAGAAGCAACAGGTATTTTTTTCCCTATGTTTCTTTGATATAGATAGAGATTTGTAAGTATTTGGTCATGTCATGGTGTTATTTAGTCAGGGTGGCCTCAGTCATCCTACCTTAGCTTCTATGTGCTAAGATTAGAAGTATGCATTACTTCATCCAGCTGTTTTATGAATTTAGGTAGTAGGGATGAAATTCAAGGCCTTTCTAGCATCCATTGTATTACTGAGCTACATCCTCCATCTCAACTAAAAATGTATATTGTAATGTATGTTACTAAAAGCCCAACTATCACTGGACATCTGGAGTCAGTTCTGTATACATGAATGACTAATTTATCATTGAAAATATTCCACAAAGTACTGGCTCTACTTCTGGACGTTTTGGTAAGTTTTGAGATAATTGAGATAATTAATATAAGAATGTTTTATAATCTTAGGAATACTATCTCTTTCAAATGTGAAAAAAGCCTTGTCTTTGTTAACTCAAATCTTTCTTGCATGTTCTGCAGCATGTGACAGCATTAGTTACTAGCTCTTCAGACTCATTACTGTCCTCGAAGTCACTCAAGTTAACTATCATAATCACTAGTAACACCTATGAACACCAACAGAGCAACTACACAGATCAGCTATAAGGTCTATGAACAGTACTGAAAACAGAACATGAACATGAACAGTGCCCCTAGCATGTTCAAGAGTGCCTGACAACTGACTTACGATCTTGTAAAAAGTATCCTGTATTAGAGCGCTTTGCCTGAACTATACACACGCCTGGTTCCCAAAGAGGTCAGGTTGGTAACTCATGCTCTGGAAGTGGAGTTAGAGATATCTGTCAGTGACTAGGTGGGTACTGGGAACCAAATGGTCTTCTGCAAGACCATTAAGTCATCTTAACCATTGACCTGGCTCTGTCCTTCCAGCATAACTGATCAATTTATACTTTAAAGTATAATGCTATTCAACATTACCTTAAATTAGGGTAATAGCACTAAGTTTAAGAAATAACAAATACATGTTTTTGAACTGAATTTCAAATTAGGCAGAGCTGAAAAAATTTAGGTGTTTCCCAGTATCCTTAAGGAATTTTTGTTAAGAGACGCCATAGGAACTTGTTGCAGTTTGTTTTACAACGTGTAACAGGTATACCATAGTCTTGTCTTTAAATGTCTGTGTAGCTAAGGATCCTAATCTTCCTCTGCTTCCCAAGTGCTCAGCGATCCGTGCAGTTCTGTTTGAGTGGCCCCTGTATTACTACTTGTGGCCTTTGAGACATCCGACGGCAAGAATATTTCATAGAAACTTACTTGGCCTTAAATATTAAAATTTAGTTTTTAGTGATATTTAATATTTACAGTTTATTGAGTTCTGTAAATGACCTATAATTGTGTCAATTTCTTCAGAATCCTATAACTTTAAAAAATTCATCCAATTTAAAGATTTATAGGAAGAGGAGAATTTAATCAAGTATAGTGTGAGATGAGTTGGTACCTAATCCCAATTCAGACAAGATTTGTTGTGGTATGTACAAATTTTATCCATCTATAAAACAAAACCACTGAAAAATCCTTAGGAGGGAGAGAGACATAATTGTATGGTTTTTGATAGAAAAATAATGAAGGGTAATACGAGGCCAGCCAGAAGCACGGGTCTTGAGCAAGTTGCAAGTAACAAGGTGCAAAAGTTAGTACTAAATGGATATCATTAGTCAGGCAGCAGGGTTAAAATTTAAAGGGGAGCTTACAATCAGCATGTTAGACATTTAAAAGATCAAGAGTTACAGATGTGTCAAGTAAAGACTAGGAGACAGATTAAAATTGAGAAAAAGATTTAAAATTTCAAATGATTTGAAGTACTCAGGTAGATTGCATAATCCCTCCACACTTCTGAAAGAAAAAATGACTTTAAAAATTATATTTATCAATTCAATTATTGATTTTATGTGTGTGCACACGCCATGTGGAGGAATGGAGTCAGCTCTGTTCTTGGTAGGATGCACCTTTACTTATTCTCCTTCCCTTAAAGTTCACTGAAACACTGACAGATACTAACTTTAAAAAAGTTTAGTGGAGGCCAAGAATGAGAACTTTTCTTATCTTACAAAGAACCTAATCTTTGCATCACCCAGTGTATTCTAGTTGATAATCGGGAAAAGAATCCAGTAAAATGGATGGGGGATTATAAGCAACAGGAAAGAGATAACCCAGGAAGGGGAATGAAGAATGGCCCATGCATCAGTAAGTTTAAATATTTCAGCACTCTCTATGAAAGACAATTCTAAGGTCCTTACATCTGTCTGTAGTTTCATTGAGAAAAGCCCAGAAGCCAAACATCAAAGTGGATTATGACGCTTCACGTGGTGATGCAGGAGGAGTTTGTTCTCGATGATTATAGAGAAGGGGGGAAAATAGCTTGTGACAGAAAACTCATGGACATGCATGATCAGTAACATTTATCTTCTGTGTACTCAAGTTTATTTAGCAGAACTCATATCACATTTTCACTTTAGTCTTAGTGAATAGTTTGAGATGCATATAGATTTTGAACATTTACATCGGAGTATAAAGTAACAGACATTTGTTGTAACAGTTTCCCAAAGAAGTCAGGGACATCATGAGATATGTGGTGCTTTAACATTTGAAACTGGAGTGTATCTCTCCTGATCAATGCCACTGATTAACTGTGAGGAAACGAAGCTCTTTAGTGCTCTTTTAGTGTGTATGAACTTCAAGTATGGTTCTCGTCTACGATGTCAGTCCTAGGATGAAACTGAGGTGGTTAGTTTTGGTAGTCAGGAGATGACCTCTGGGTCATCTCACTAGCCCTGATTTTTCCTTTTTCTGTGTAGCCTTGGCAGTCCTGGAGCTCACTCTGTAGACCAGGCCTCCCCCTCTGAGTGAAGGGATTAAAGGTATGGGCTGCACCTCCGGGCCAGCTTTGTTTTTCGAAGTTTCTAGCTAGACTGAGATAGGCATAGCTTACATGTGCTAATATAGCAACAGTTTTTCTTGTTTTAGTCTTGCCAATTCACTACTTTCCTGGTGCACAATAATTGAGCCCCCCCCCCCCCCTTTTGCTGGTGTAATGTACTAAAATTCCAGTTTGGAAAAAATACTCAATATGTATGAGTGTGGTCAAAAACCATGAAGACAACATTTTTTTTCCGGGGATATAGCAGAAGTGCAGAGTTAAAAACAAAGTGAGATAAACAAGAGCTCCTCTCCAAACAACTCTGAAACTCAGCAAATGTTTCCTAGTGTATTTCACAATAAAGAGCTGCAGATCTCGATTAGTTTAATACTCCTCATGTCTCATATTGCTAGGAACCACTCATGGTTGGCTTAGAGAGACCATTCCTAAACTTTTACCTCTTTCAGATATTCCTGGAAATAGTAATTTAGTACCTGTTTATGTCACATAATTGATTAGTCTGCATGTAACATCTGCTCATCAAATTTTAATACTCAAGTTTTGTAGCTTCAAGTCCTTGCCTGAGCCTGAATACAAATGCAACATTCTCCCAAGCTGACATTCTCTTATCTAATCTTGATGTTGTTGACCCATATCGAATTCCGTATTGTACGGTCGTGCCGATTAAAGTCCAGTACACTTTGCTTCGGTTCTTCTCTTTTGGACGTGGTCTTTACTTACCTGGTCTGACTTTGTGCTGCCCCACCCTTGCAAAGATGCCTGGCATACTTTCGGAGTTGCCTGCCAACCAGGCAGTAGCGGTACCGGTGGCCCAGGTGACAGTCGGCTGACCTCCGGGCGGCCGACGAGGGCCCCAGAGCTGTACTGGTGCTCACTCTTCAGCCTCCCGCTCCCCTGCTGGGACTGCTCCAGGTTTGGCGGGGTCGGTCTGCCCGGGCCAGAAGGTCACGCTCACCTTGAGGCCGTCCACGGCAAGCACCGAAATACCTTCCAGGGTCAGGGAAGGACAGACATGTCACTAGCCAGAGACTTCGCTCGCCGGCCGAGCCGCGCCCGTCCGGGAGGCCCAGTGACTTCCGGATCTGCGCAGACGCCTGGGTCTCCCCTCCCCCGGCAGGCTGTTTCCCGGCGTGCTCTGCGGCGGAAAGGCCGAGTCGACAATAACAAACCCCACGGCGGCCGCGACCCAACCCTGCCAAGCTCCCAGTGCCTCGGCCCGCGGACTCGAGTACCCGCGCGGAGCCGAGGGGCCGGAGCAGCGGCTGCGCCCTACTCCCATCCCGCCGGACCTCCGGGCTTAGCCGGGTGCTCGGCGGCCGGGCGCCGACGGTTGTGTCGGTTGGCGGCGCCACAGGGGCGGTTGGTAGCCGCCGCCGAGGCCAGGGCGGCGGCAGAAGATGGTGCGGGGGTCCGCCGGCTGTGTTGCTGCCGCGGGCGGAGGAGGCGCTGCCGGGTAAGTGCCTTCCCTGTTCCCATCTGGCGGCGGGCTTGGCCGGGCTTCTCAGCACCTGACGGGATCGCCCGAGCGTCCGTCGGCGCCGGTTCCGAGGGTCACGGCGCCAGCCCTACGGGGACCGTGAGGCCGGCTGGCTGCTGACAGGATCGCGGGAGCCGCAGGGCGCTGGTGCTCACCGGAGGCCTGAATTGCGGCCTCCGTCTCCAAGGCTGGCGCACTGGAGTGTCCGGCCTGGGAAACCGGAGAGGGTTTGGGCCAGGGCCGGAGTGCCCAGAGGGGAGGAACCTAGAGGTGATGTCTTTGTCCCGACCCCGGAGTGCAAGCATCGGTGTAAAGTTACTCCTTGGAATGACTCAGCCTCGCTCGCCCCACGAATGGATTTGGAGTAGGGGGTTTATGCGGGTTCCAAAACTTGGTACAAATGACAGCTTCCGAACGTGGTGTCTATACTTTCTCTAGAGTGGTGGATGTCCTGTGGTGACTGCTTATGGTTTCGTAATCCTGTCCTTTCCGTCATGAGTCTTTAAAGTGTGATCATTCCATGAACTGGTTGGTATAGGCCTGATGCTACAGAACACTCGTGCACTCACTTATTGATAAAGTCTCTGCAAGACATTCAGTTGGGTGGGGATGTTGACACGTCTATTATGAGCGTTAAAAACTTCCATTTTGCTAACCATTTTCTGTAAATAACTGATGAGACTTACTTATCTGAGGGTTTGCACAGCTAGCAGTTTAGAAGCAGCCTAAAAATGCACCGGCTTGTGTGTGCTCATGTTACTGTATTTCAGTAGGTGGGGTTTTTTTGTTGTTGTTTTTGTTTTTTGTGTTTTGGGATTACTGGATAAGTGGACTGCTGCTATGCGAGAAATATTTTATTACAAAATATGGCACAAATATCACTTTCCAATTAGGTTTTTGTCTTTTTTTTAGTGTTTATCTCTGTTTTAAACGTTAGCCTAGGGTTAGAACATAGCTGCTCTATTCATCTCAGCATTCCAGGAGACTGAGACAGAAAGATGGCTTTAGGCTATTTGCATTACACAGTAAGTTAAGGTAGTCTTGGGAAACATAGTGAGAATATGTCTTGAAAAAAGGAAAAAACAACAAAAATGGTATTTACATACTTATGCCATGGGTGTGTCAGGCACGTAACGTAGCATTTACATTGATAAATCTATTAATGTAATTGGTTAGTGTTTTTTGTTTTGGCTCTTTATGACAGACATCAGGGTTAGAATGCACAGCAGATTGAGTTTACACATAAATCCATAAAAACCAAAAGACATAAGATAAAAGAAATGATTTCTCCACGATTGTATGTTTTTGTTTCTTGCCTTGTTAGTATGTACTGCTAGGAATAAATCCTAGAGCTTTCTGCATGCTCTGTAAAGCGTTATTCCTGATTCACTCTTAGACCTGAGAAAAAAGTGTTTCCAAGACTACCTGATTAAGAGAGCTTTGTTTAGAGGTGCACCTTGTGTAGCTCAGGTTGGCCTTCAGCTCCTGACCCCCTTTTGTTAAGACCTGTCATACCTGACACATCTCAGAGTTTTGCTAAGTTTTGGCAAGTATTCATTAGTGATGTGTTGGTAAGTATTAAGCAGCAGACAAACTCAAGGCTCTATTATTCAGAAGAAAAGTGAGAACATAAGTGGATATTTAAGCAAGCCAGAAAGGTTAAGAAATGTCTGTCTGTATTGGAGGGTGGGTTTGAAACTTTGGGTAAGGTGTCTTACTGTCTTGAGTCAAGACCCAAGAGACTTTAAGAAACAAAAGGATCCTTTTTGAGGGATGAGGGGGAGAAGAAATAGGAACTATGGAAGGCTGTGATTGGAGGCATATTCCATGAAAAAGGTTCCTGAAGACTAATGCCTGAAGTGAGGGGTAGTAGTAGGAAGAGACATTCTGGAGACATTCAAGTTTTATGACACAGTAGTTTAAAAAAAAAAAAAGTAAAATTGTGGCTGCATGTGTAAAACACAGAGTTGAGTGTCCGTAGATTCAGCAGGTCTGGGGAACAGCTGGACCAGAATCTATCCCTCACATATGGATTGGTCCTATCTAGTTTACTTGTGTATAACAGTAAGCTAGAGAAACACACATTTCGTATGTGTTTAGGCAACCATTGGGCATTTTAAAGAAGGCAAAATGACAAATATCAGTTGCTGGTTTAGAAAAGAGGTTAGAGAAGCAGACTGTGGAGTATTAGGTTAAACAATGTACTTTTTAAGGTTTATTTATTTATTATATACATTGTAGCTATCTTCAGACACACCAGAAGAGAGCATCAGATCTTATTAGAGATGGTTGTAAGCCACCATGTGGTTGCTGGGATTTGAACTCAGGACCTTTGGAAGAGCAGTTGGTGCTCTTAACCACTGAGCCATCTCTCCAGCCCCAATGTACTTTTTAGATAAGAACATAATGTTACTGAGCACATTTCTCTAGTATTTCTGTATTATGGACCTAGGAAGCCTAATTTGCTTATTCTAAAGCTGGTCATTCTTGAAGGTCCTAAGAGCATTAGTCTTCCTCTCACCCTTCTGTAAAGTTGAGTCTAGTGAGCCTGCAAGTGTATGCAGAACTTGAACGCTCACAAGCAGCCTTTTATAAGTAGTTTCGGCTTTCTTAGGTGTTTAATGAGGGCCCTCAAGATTACAGATTTTGCTGGGTTGAATTCTCATGTTATTGTTCATGAAAACATTGATGTAGTAGTGATGTTTTCATCTTGTTACTAATTTAAGAATATCAACATCAGTTTTTCCTTCACTAGCCATATACAAAAGTTGGTCAGTCACTGCCCACAGAATACGTGTCCAGATTATAATTCACTACTTTTCTGTTCTTTCTATGGCCTTTGGTGACTTTGGCAGCAAATGACATTTGAGAATGCTTCCTTGATACTGCCCTATAAAGAAGCCTATGTTTATAGACTTGGTTTGATAGAGTAAAAGCTAATTCAGTATTATATAGGTGATTTGGGTTTAGTTGGTATACACTGTAAAGTAAAATATACTACTAGAAAATGTTCTCTAGGGCTGGGAAGATGGCTCAGTGGTTAAGAGCACTGACTGCTCTTCCAAAGGTCCCGAGTTCAAATCCCAGCAACCACATGGTGGCTCACAACCATCTGTAATGAGATCTAATGTCTTCTTCTGGTGTGTCTGAAGACAGCTACAGTGTATTTCTATATAATAAATAAATATTTAAAAAAAAAGAAAAATGTTCTCTAAAGTCATGGATTTTATATAGTTTTGATGGTTAGATATGATGCCAGAATGGTAATATGTTAATGCTCTAATGTCCAGTAATTTCCATATTATGCAGTTCAGGTAAGGTACACATGCTAGTATGAATGGCATCATGGTGGGAATAAAACTGAATATAATTACTTATTCTTTAATCTTCACATATACTGTGACAAATATACTCATAAAATAAATGTAATCTTTTTTTAAATATTTATTTTATGAGTACATTGTAGCTGTCTTCAGGCACACCAAAAGAGGACATAGGATTCCTTTACAGATGGTTGTGAGCCACCATGTGGTTGCGGGAATTGAACTCAGGACCTCTGGAAGAGCAGACAGTGCTCCTACCTGCTGAACCATCTCTCCAGCCCCAATAAATGCAATCTTTAAAACTCTGGGGGCTGGAAATGTATCAGCAGTTAAGAGCACTCATTCCTCCAAAGGACCCCAATTCAGTTCCAGCACCCACATTAGATTGCTCACAACCAGCTGTGACTCCAACTCTAGGAGATCCAACACCATCTGTTGGTCTCTTTCAGGACCTGCATTCATGTTCACACATGTGTTTGTTTGTTTGTTTGTTTGTTTGTTTGTTTATTGTCTGTAGAAGGAAGAAAACAGGCAGTCACAGACACTTTTACCTGTGTAGCCCTGGCTGACCTCATTTTTATAAAACCAGATTATATATATGCATGTGCCTATTCTATTCCTTACTGTTATACACAAGTAAACTAGATAGGACCAATCCATATGTGAGGGATAGATTCCGGTCCAGCTGTTCCCCAGACCTGCTGAATCTACGGACACTCAACTCTGTGTTTTACACATGCAGCCACAGTTTTACTTTTTTTTTTTTAAACTACTGTGTCATAAAACTTGAATGTCTCCAGAATGTCTCTTCCTACTACTACCCCTCACTTCAGGCATTAGTCTTCAGGAACCTTTTTCATGGAATATGCCTCCAATCACAGAAGTATTTCTGCTCTGTTTTGGTCACAAGCATGTTGTATTACTTATCTCCGTGTAAGGCTTACCTGAGCATGCTTATCTAGTGTTAGAGAAAGCACACACTTAGATAGGAACCTTTATGAAACAGGTTGTACAGTGTGAAGAAGATGCCTGTG
Organism: Rattus norvegicus; assembly: GCF_021556685.1. Classification (NCBI taxonomy): domain Eukaryota; kingdom Metazoa; phylum Chordata; class Mammalia; order Rodentia; family Muridae; genus Rattus; species Rattus norvegicus. The sequence continues at coordinate 18,507,675 of NC_141538.1, read as the reverse complement.
CTACTCTCTGTTTTCTCCTGGTGGTGGTATATGGGGTATATCTGATTTGCAGAGACTGATACCCAGTTCTTGGTCTGAGCCACCTATATGGCTTTTGTGGTGAATTTTATTTTCATTGAAGCAGAAACCAGTCATTACTCAAAGAGGTAGAATTACTAAGAATTGTAGTTTGCAGAATTGGAAACAAGACAAAATTATTTCAAATTGCTTTTCTCCATAAGACCTTTAGTTTGCTTTCTTTAGTAACATCCAGATCTTGTGCTCTATTAAACTTGAAAGCAACTTGAAAGTTATTTATATTCCTAGCACCTAGTACCATGCCTGGCTTATTTAGATCTCCCCTACTTCCACACCCACCCCAAGTACTGGGAGTCTAGTCAGTGTTTAGTTCTGAAAACCTTGAAATGTAAGAAAGCTAATTCTGAGGTTTTAGTATTATAGAAAATTGGTGTTACGGCTAGTGCGGTGGGCCTTATTATCACAGTGGTAATTTTTCAGGATGAAATTTTTAATTACCTCAGTTGAAAAGTTGGCTAGACAGCTGGCTTGGAACCTGTTATATAGACCAGGCTGCCATCATCTCTAGATTTTACTACCTGTGCCTCCTTAGGACTGGGATTAAAGGTGTGCAGGTGTCTATCACCACACTTGACAGAGCCAGATGCATTTTTTTTTTCTGAGATGATTCTAGTTATTTTATATAGACATGGAAGTCAACCATCACCCATATATTCCATATAAATACAGTGGGATCATTTTTAATTTAAAATTTTAAATTTTTGTAGATTATTTTGTATGGCATTGGATACCCTGGATTTGGAGTTGTGGAGAATTTGGAGTTGCCATATGGATGCTGGGAACTTTGAAAGAACAAAGTTCTTTCAAAGATAGATGGCTAATCTATCCGTCTCTTCCTTCTATCATTTATAGCCAACTGTAAATGGGAAAGGCCACATAAATTGCTGGGCTACACACCCAGCTCAGAAACAATGTTAGGACTACACCTAACATTAAACATTCAGATAAACAAAGATTGGAGGAGAGATTTTTACCTGGCCTGAAAATGCAAAGTGTTGGTATAGTTTTCTTCCTGTGTGGGATCCTTTGATGATATTTCAGGAAAAAGGAACTGGGGTTAATTATGAAGCTATTAAACATTGAAGCTTAGTACCCACCACTTTTAGTGATTTTTTTTTTTTTTTTAAATACACTCCTGGGCGCTGTAAAGGATTCTCATTCACATTATTGCTCTCCTCCTTACCAACTCTGTAAGTGTATCATTTTCAGTTTGTAGATCGTAAACTGAGATGCTAAAGTTATTGAGTCCCAGTGGAGTAGGTAGAATCTTAATTGAGATAAATTTTGTTCCAAACATTACCTTTCTAGGTTAATTATGTGTCAGAGTTGTCAAGTTCACATCTGTAGTGGGGTTGCCAACTAAAGGAAGTAAGTGGGATCCTGTAGGTTGTCATTCTCTGGAATTGTCTTTTCACATTATTTTGCAGAGTGGTTCAATGAGAAGGAAGAAAAGCCTGCTTTGAAGAAAGCAGTGCTTAACTAAACATTATAGCACATGAAAGGTAGCTTCAGAGAAGGCAGGGATGACAACGACAAGCAGAATTTGAGGCCAGCTGATAGGAGTGTTGAAGGAGTGGAATAGAAAGTAAAAAGAATAGAGCATTTGCAGTCTAAAGGTTCTGCCATGACAGATTAGGAGTTCTGTTCTAAAAGAAAAGATGGGCAGAATTTAAACAGAGATGAGTTTGGATACCAGGGGAATGATAGTTTTGTATACAATAAAATGAAGGGAAAGATTTAAAGGAAAAGCATCAAATTGAAAATTGGACTTTTTGGCTGGGTTTGGATGTGTAGCTCAGCAGTTTATAAGGTCTTGGCTTTTTGTTTTTGTTTTAGACAGGGTCTTGGGGCTGGAGAGATGGCTCAGTGGTTAAGAGCACTGACTGCTCTTCCAGAGGCCCTGAGTTCAATTCCCAGCAACCACGTGGTGGCTCGCAGCCATCTGTGATGGGATCTGATGCCCTCTTCTGGTGTGTCTGAAAAGATCGACAGTGAGTGTGTTTACATATAATAAATATATCTTTTTTTAGAAAAAGTTTTAGATAGGGTCTCCTGTAGCTCAGCTCGGCCTTAAATTCACTGTGTAAGTGAGCATAGCCTTGACGTTATGGTCGATGATCCTGTCTCCAGTTCCCAGGGCTTGAGATTAGTGGGGTATGCATTACTACACCTGGCTTAGACAGTGTTTGGGGGTGAACCCAGAGATTTCTCTATGCTCATCTGGGCAAGCTCTTCACACCATTAACCATGTTGTGTATCTTTCTCACTAGGTTTGAGCATGACTGACATGTTTGATATTTTTCTCTGGTGTTGTCTCAGTGAAATATATATTAAGTTTGTCTCATTGACTAGAAACTAATGGTAAACTTAGGCAGGTGGTCAATAAATAGTAGGAGTTGGGAGTTGGGGTGCTGAAGAGATGGCTCATCAGTTAAGAGCACTTGTTATATTTCTAGAGGATTCTCAGGTGATTCTGAGCACCTCTATGAAGGCTCCAATTCTGTGACTCCAATTCAAGGGGATCTGACATAGCTTCTGCCCTCTGAAGGCACCTGGCATGCCTGTGTTGTGCTCACAAAAAAGCAGGCAAAACACCTATACACATAAAATAAAAATAAGTTTTTATAAAAAACAAGTAGGTATGGTGGTACATACTTGAACTCTCAGAGCTTAGGGAAGAGTACTGAGAGTTTAGGACCAAAGATAAATAGTAGTAGGCAATCAAGTATATTATTACTATCTAAACTCAAAGTCTTCCACCTATAATTTCCTCAGTAATTCATTCTAGCTACTGTTTGTTTGTTTATTTGATGTATATGCATACACCATTGCTCCCTTCAGACCAGAAGAGGGGGTTGGATGCCTAGTACAGATGGTTGTGAGCCACCATGTGGTTGCACGGAATTGAACTCAGGACCTCTGGAAAAACAATCAGTGCTCTTAGCCGCTGAGCCATCTCTCCAGCCCTCTAGTTACTGTTTACATCTATACTGTAGTAGATTAAAACACAGAGGCTTTGTGTCAGGGGAACATTACACCATTTAAATACGGGACATAGGCTGTGTGTCAGGTGAAGATCACACCATTTAAATATGGGACATAGGCAGTATGTCAGTGAACATTACACCATTTAAATACAGGACATAGGCTGTCTGTCAATGAATATTACACCATTTAAATACAGCACATAGGCAGTCTGTCAGTGAACATTACACCATTTAAATACAGGACATAGGCTGTCTGTCAATGAATATTACACCATTTAAATATAGGACATAGGCTGTGTGTCAGTGAACATTACACCATTTAAATACAGGACTTGCTACTGAGATCTGGGTATCCATGGGATCATTTCCCCAAGAATAAAGAAAAAAGATGACTGTTTTTATCCCTGCACTACACACGTAGCCCAGAAATGCTTGTTAAAGAGTTGGTAGGGTGAGCACCAAGACAGAAAGAAGGAAGGGTCTGTGAAAATGGTAGCTTTAGAAAGAGGTTCTGTGATGGAAGAGAAGATCTGTGGCAGAAGCTTAGTAATCTTGATCTGTGGCTGAATGCGAATGTATATTTCCAGTCCCTTACTGCCATTGAGTTTGCCTCCCCCACATTTTTGTTTTAAAGCCATTCAATCAGGTAGCTCCCATTTCGTTTGCTTCCCTGCAGCCAGCTTGAGGACACTACTTTGAGTAAGACTCAAAGCTTGAGGACACTACTTTGAGTAAGTAGACTCTTGAGTAAGGTTATGTACTAACCAGGCAAAATAATTCATTTTCTTTGTGTCTGATTTTTAATTTTAAAACTAGAAAGCTGGGTATTACCTAAGGATGAGAACAATCTTAAATACCTCAAGTTAGTTAGGTGTTGATGCGCAGTGGAAATTAGATTTGTATATGATGGGCTTAGAGGTGGCTGAGATAACTAGTGTATCAGTTATTACCATTTGTTTTTAGTAAAGTATATTTATTGCTTATATCCTGCATTGTGTACAGGGTGTTTAAAGTCCGTTTGTATAGGCATTACTAGATTTTATTTTTGCTTATCTTCTTGGATTGGCTACAAATAGTGTGCTAAGACCTGACATAGGCTCAGCCATACATAATTTTTTTTTTTAAAGATTTATTTATTTATTATATATAAGTACACTGTAGCTGTCTTCAGATACACCAGAAGAGGGCATCAGATCTCTTTACAGATGGTTGTGAGCCACCATGTGGTTGCTGGGAATTGAACTCATGACCTCTGGAAGAGCAGTCGGGTGCTCTTAACCGCTGAGCCATCTCTCCAGCCCTTTTTTTTTTTTTTTTTTTTTAAAGATTTATTTATTTATTTCATGTATGTAAGTATACTGTCTCTGTCTTCAGACACACCAGAAGAGGGCATCAGATCTCACTACAGATAGTTGTGGTCACCATGTGGTTGCTGGGATTTGAACTCAGGACCTCTGGAAGAGCAGGCAGTGCTCTTAACCACTGAGCCATCTCTCCAGCTCTCATACATAATTTAAGAACTTGATTCTCATTGAGATCTTACAGGAAAGAAAATAAGTAAGTTCAGTCTTAGAGAATTGAAACAGATTAGTTTGACACAGGGTCTTGCTGTGTGTAGCCTTAGCTAAGCCTAGAACTCACTATGTAGACCAGACTGTCCTCAAATTCATGGAAATTCACCTGCCTCTGCTGGGCCCAAAGGCATATACCACCATGCCTGGTTTTGGGAGGTTCTGGTACATCAGCGTGAGTAAAGATGGCCAATTGGTATGGGAAAGGTTTAGTTTTTGTTCATTTTGAATAGGGGGGATTATGTAGGTCATACTTAATATATATGCTTAATGTACAGACACTATTCCAATTCTGTGCTTCCGGTTCCATAGCAGACCTAGTATTTCTAGGCTTTTAGAAGATGGATTTGCTTTTGAGAAATCATTCCTTTGGCCCTGTTGAAAAACAAGTAAACAGACAAAAGACCAATTTATTGATGGAAACTTCTACCTACATAATTTTTTGTCCTGTCGATAGAGACGGGAACCTAGAACTCTTTGTAAGCTTTGCTTTTATATTGCGGTTATTATTTTTTCGTTTCATTTCATTTCATTTTTTAACAGAAACGAGAAACAAAAACCTGGCCATAGAAGACTGCCTAGTATACCAATATTGCATCTTAGTAACTTCCTTCAGCTCCCATCTTGCTTTAGCTAGACTTTAACCTTTTCTTCTTATTTGGTACTGTAAGGAATATGTTCCCTACTTTTGAGAAGAAAGCTGGAAGTTAGAATACTTTTCTCATTGTTCAGCCTAGAAATAGTGGGAGAGGGATTTGAACCAGATCTATTAAAGCTTTTCACTTAGCAATCAGTTTTTATGTTGACTGGGGACATATTGTAATCAGGTAACAGGCATAGTGGCACAGGTCTAATTCTGTGTTCCTGAGGCTGGTATAGGGAGAGATTACAAGTTCAAAGTCAGACCCTGTCTCAAAACAACAAAAAATACAAATATAACTAGAAAATAATGTTTCCATAAAAATCTTACTGTTTTGAAAGACTGTTGCTAATCTAATACTTAACAGTATCATTTTTTTCTCTAAGCAATGCCGTGAACATTTTCTCTATATCTATGATTATGTTATTAATTAGGGAACAGCAGAAAATTGTGTCCTAGGTTGACCTGGAATTTCCAGCAGTCCTCCTGCTTCACTCTCCCCATTGTTGAGATTATAGGCGTGAGTCATCACACCTGGCTGCGCTTATGTTTTCCGTGCTCTTTAGCTATCCCATGTTTTCCCACAATATTTACACCAAAACAATGAGTAACCTACATTTATTATTAATGTAAAGTATTTTTTATATATTTTAAACACATTAGAAAAATGGCTTTCTTTTTGCTGGGAGGGATTAAGACAGGGTTTTTGTGTATTTCTGGCTGTCCTGGAACTCACTATGTAGACCAGGATTGCCTTGAACTTGTAGAGAATTTGCTGAGATTAAAGGAAAGCAGCACCCCAGGCCTGGCTGTGATTTCTTTAAGAAGGATCTTTATTGTACTGTATGGGCATCTGTGCTCGGCAGTTTCCTCTTGCTAGAATGTTTCAAGGACAGCCCTATAGAAATTCAATATCTAGCATTGTTGATTTTCTTGACTTTGTGCTTATTAAACCTGGTATTTCTATGTATGCAGTTTTAAAGAAAAAAATGTAAGAATTTTCTAGTATTATTACTGAACTAAAGGAAGTCTGAGTTTATAAAATTTCTGTTTACCTTAACAAATAACCAGTGGTTTTCTAGAAAGCTTATAATTATTTATGATACATTGATACTTTTATTATAAAAGTTGAATATGATTAAAATGATTTACTACTGTTTATAATGGTTTTATTGTGGAAATTTACAAATGAACATAGTAGCCTCACTCATTGGGGGGTACTATTCAACATTCAATTTATCTTTCAACACAATTCAGTTCTGCTAACCCTTTTTTACTTTTCTTTTTTTCACCATTTGTTTTCATTGGACTAATAGTTTAAATCAAGTATCATTTTACACATTAGTTTTTCAGCTTATTTTGCCTTAACCATAGTACCATTTTCAACCCAACAAGCATGTTTACAAATATTATTTTAATAGTGTGTCCAGGGTATGTGTGCTAGTTCCTGTGGAGACCAGAGGCGGTGGATCTGTCTAGAGCTTGGTTAGGGCCACCACTAAATGTGGTGCTAGGAACTGAGCTGAGGTGCCTGGAAAACCAGCAGTAGGAACTCTTAACCCCAAGCAACCTCTCCAGTCTCCAATCAAATAAAAACTTTAGAAAACCTTTGCGTGGTAGGGGTTTGTGCTGGGGATCAAACGAAAAGATAATATGCATGCTGAGCAAGCATTCCATGGCGGAAAAACTTGCAGCTTAAAAATCTTAATACCTAGTACCTAACTTAGTCTTAGATTACAATACTCCTTTAAAAATTGGCTTTTATTAATTGCTTTTTATTTTATTTTATTTTATTTATTTGTGGTTTTCTTTCTTTGAATCATTTTATTTGTTTTATGTATACTTATATCCAGGGACATCAGATCCCATTACAGATGGTTGTGAGCCACCATGTGGTTGCTGGGAATTGAACTCGGGACATTTGGAAGAGCAGACAGGGCTCTTAAGCACAGAGCCATATCTCCAGCCCCTTGTTTTGTTTTGTTTTGTTTTGTTTAACACTAAAAAGGTATATGCATATAATTATTTTTAAATTTATTTTAACTTCTTTTATTTTGGAAACAATTTGTTGAAGAAACTGCAATGTTCTAGGGAATGATCATCATCCTATCCTGTATTTAGTTGAGTGCTGTCATACAGTGATTAGTTTTTTATCTATTCTGCATTTACTGTATTGCTGATCAGTATAAAAAGCTTAATTTTGGGAGGTAGACAGGAAATGATAAGTGTATCCAGTTAAATCATTTGAGTATACTATGAAATATAGTTCATAGTATTTCATCTGTCTCACTGTGGGTGTCCTTCACTGTGTTGTTGACTAGGGCCACATTTCTTAAAGCACATTGCATGTAGAAAGGTTAAGAGCTTAATTTTTCTTTCTCCAGTTTTATAATGGGTTCTGAAACACGTTCACCAAAGTGTTTTATTTTAATATTTAAATTGATTTATTTGTTTTGTGTGTATGGTCAGAAAGACATAACTTAAAGCCTGTGAGAGTCAGGGAACAACTGGTTGGGAGTTAATTCTCTTCACAACTTGAATCCTGGGGATTAATCTCAGGTTGTCAGGTGCTTTTACCTGCTTAGCTACCTCACTAGCCTCTGTTTAAGTTATTGTTATAGACACATGAGTTTTACAGATTTGATGTTGTTTAGTTATTTGTTTTTGTTTTTTGTTTGTTTGTTTTTGTTTTTGTTTTGGATGTTTTGATGATTAAACTATGCCAGTGAAAGCCATTATAATGTTCGTTTTTTTGCCCTTTTGTCATGGTCTCACTTTTTTCTTGCCCTATGGCACATTAAGATATTCTAAGCATATGTGATTGGGGCTTTTTTTTTTTTTTCTGCTTTAGACTTTTAAATTCAGCAACTTCTAATAGCCCCCTTAGAAACCACAATGTTGAGTGTTCAGTGAGTTTACTCAATTACAGAGTTAGAAAAGGCAGCCTCTACTCTGGAGACAGACTGCAAGCATGGTGATTTGCAGGCCCTCACCTCCAACCCCTGATGAACACCTACCCTCACCCCCACCCTCACCCCCCATCCCCCAAGTGGAATAGCTCACAGACTTAGGAAAGCCCTATACTTAACTAAAATCAGGCTGTTGCTTATAGAGCTGAACCCCTGCAGCTTCAGAAGTCTGCCTGCTCACTTTCTGAATTACTCAAAAACCCATACCTTTCCCTTTTCTGTCACGTTTTAAGCATGCTTTCCCTAGCATTTTGGAGTTCACTTTTCTAAAGCTTCCTACCTGGTTCTATGGCTACTTGTCTGCCTTGTGGCTGACCTCCATGCTTGATCAGTTTAAATTGCATGGCCTTTTTCTTTCCTTTCTCTTCCAAGCAGCTACTGACATTTACTTGCTGCTGTGAGATTTTTACACCCCAAAAAGGGAAGGGTAAGTAGAAATTAGAATTTGGAAGGAATCCAGATCGGATTCTGTCTTGCTGTCATCTTCAGCCTGTAATACTTCCTGGTGTTAGGAGGTCTTCAAGACCTGTAGAGTCATTGGTTATTTGAAGCCCTTTGGATGTGAAATCCCAGGGGGCCTAGAGATTATTCAATAGATGGTAAGGACAGAAATCAGACCTCTTTTTAGTTGAGGATGGTTCTTCACTACAAAGGTACATAAAGCTGTTTTGCTGCATTGCTTTTATTGATGCTGTGAAAGAAATACATTTCCTGGAAAGGGTTATGTACGCTGTTGGTATTAACATTTTCAGAGTAATCCCTATACCCCTGTAGTTGAACTAGGACATTGACCAGAATCCTACAACTGAGCTCCATTTCCAGCCCATCTTTTACTTCTTTATTATGCATTTTTTCTCTGAAAATGCTGTTTTGTTTTTTAATAGTATTAGATATTGAATATAAGACCTTGCAGTCCTGGAATTGCAAGTGTGTCAGTGCCAACTTTCCTAGTCTAAGCTGCTATTTAGTTGAAATTATATAGCAAACTGATTTGGGTTTAACCCCTGGAATTTTTATTTGTTGCATTTCTAACTCTAAACAGACTAAGTACCTTCTGATTCTTCATTTGCAAATAGAAAAAACAGTAATATTATATTACATTTTGTGTTAAATGAGGCAATGTATATAAAGCTATTTAGTATAATGATTGTACTTGAGAAAGTAATTCAGAAAGTGAGCAGTCTCTAGGCGAGAGCAGTGATTGCTACTCTCTGTATCATGTTCTTGGATTTGTGGCTGAATAAAAGCATTTGTGGCCAAAATCTGTCCACTGACTTTTTTTAGGCGACAAATATAGGTGGAACCTTATGTGGCTTGGTTTCTCTGTTGTTCTTGGGCAGCACTTTCTTAGCTGCAGTTATTTGGTGTGAGAATGAGTGTGGAAATTCAAGAGGGAGCTTCTGAGTAAAGTTGCCAACCTTGGAATTCACAGTAGCCATCCTAAAGGACTCTGCAAAGCTGCTAATCAATGAATGAAAGCACAGACTTCCATATCTAAATAGCTCAGGTTATGCTTCTCAACATATCTTTAGTAGCTTCTAGACTTGAGCTAAATAGCAAATGCCACACACACACACAAACACACACACACACACACACACACACACACACACACACCTACCTCATATTTTATGCATGTAAGTGTGTGTGTGTGTGTGTGTGTGTGTGTGTGTGTGTGTAACCATGCCTAATCTTTAATTAAGATGGCCCTTAACAGTCGAGTTTATTTTTTTTTCCTAGTGATTGAAGTTTATAGTACTTTAGAGGCTATGTTTATCCTGGTCATTGCGTCCTTATACTTTGATATACTGCCTGATGTGTTTGGTGGGTATCTTAGTTAGTTTTTTGGGTTTATTTTTGTTTGTTTTGTTTTTTTATTGCTGTGAAGAGGGACCATGACCAAGGCAACTTTTATAAAGGAAAGCATTTCATTAGGGCTGACTTATAGTTTCAGAGGATTAGGACATTATCATCATGACAGGAAGCATGGAAGCTTGCAGGCAGACATGGTGCTGGGGAGCCCAGATTTCTACATCTTAATCTGTAGTCAGCAGAAGGAGACTCCCACACTGGGCATAGCTTGAGCATAGGACACCTTTAAGCCCACCCCACCACAGTGACACACTTAAACCAACTAGACCACACCCACTCCAACAAGACCACATCTCCCAATAGTGCCAATGCCTATGGGCCAAGCATTCAAAAACAAGAGACTGTAGGGGCTATAACTATTGAAACCGCTATAGTAGGGAATCTGTGAATGAGTAACAAACTTATTGGCTGTCAAAGATGGCATGGAATATAAAGAAATGAATTACTACAGGGAAGGATATGGTGTAAGAGTGTAAATGGGATGTATGGCCTGAGGAATATGGTTTGGTAAAAGCAGCATGTTTGTAATACACTCTAGTAACTAAAATACTTGAATATTTCAAGTAAGCAATAGTGATGTGTCACTGTAATCCCAGCACGTGGAGTATGAGGCAAGTTTTATGCCATTTTGGACTGAAGAATGAGACTATTTCTCAACATCAAACAAACCAAAAAAAATTTGAGTGTTTTGATGTTGCAATTTTATTTCTCAAAAACTAGTCTTTTAAAATAATTCTGGCCTCTCTACCCAAATCCTGTGGTGGAGAAAGCTGAACTTTCAGAAGTGCAGACAATCCTGAGAGCTCAGGGGAGACACCACTCCTGCTCACATTCCTGGCCCAGGAGGAACCGGCCTAGTGCCCTCTGGATACAAGAACATAGGAGCAGTCAGGGACCTTCTGGTTGCTGCCTGCACTCGGAACTGAACTGAACCAGTCCCATAACTCTCTCTACCCAAATCCCTTGTGGGAGAGAGCTGGTCTCTCAGAAGTGCAGAAAATCCTGAGAGCTCAGAGGAGACAACAACTTCGGCCTATATTCCTGAACCAAGAGGAACGAACCTACCTAGTGCCCCCTGAATACCTTCCAGTTTCTGTCTGAGCCCAGAGGTGAAAGCCATTCTCCTGGAGCACTTACACACTTGAGAGCAGAGGTAAGAACAACTCTTCTGCTCCAAGCGACCCACCTAGAAGCTTTAGGACACACAAACGCAGGAGGAGCTGTCTGTTCCCAGATCCAGCTGAAAGAAAACAGATCTACAGGAGGGCTGACACACAGGTTTACAGGAGGGTCAAGCCACTGTCAGAGACAGCAAGACAATCTAACACCAGAGACAACCCGATGGCTAGAGGCAGGCACAGGAACCTAAGTAACAGAAACTAAAGCTACTTGACATCATCAGAGCCCAGTTTTCCCAACAAAGTAAATACTGGATATTCTAATAACACTGGCAAAGCAAGATTTAGATTTAAAATCACATCTCATGATGATAATAGAGGACTTTAAGAAGGACATAAATAACTCCCTTAAAGAAATACAGGACAACACAGGTAAAAAAGTAGAACCCCTTAAAGAGGAAACACAAAAATCCCTTAAGGAATTATAGGAAAACACAAACAGTGAAGGAATTGAACAAAACCATCCAGGATCTAAAAATGGAAATAGAAACAATAAAGAAAGCACAAAGGGAGACAACCCTGGAGATAGGAAAAAAAAAATCAGAGTTATAGATGCAAGCATCACCAACAGAATACAAGAGATAGAAGAGAATTTCAGGGACAGAAGATACCACGGAAAACGTTGATCGACACAACCATCAAAGATAATATAAGATGCAAAAAGCTCCTAGCCCAAAACATCCAGGAAATCAAGGACACAATGAGAAGATCTAACATAAGGATAATAGGTATAGAAGAGAGCCAATGTTCCCAACTTAAAGGGCCAGTAAATATCTTCAATTAAATTATAGAAGAAAACTTCCCTAACCTAAAGAAAGAGATGCCCATAAGCCTACAAGAAACCTGCAGAACTCAAAAGGATTGAACCAGAAAAGAAACTCCTTCCGTCACATAATAGTCAAAACACCAAATGTACAAAACAAAGAAAGAATATTAAAAGTAGTAAAGGGAAAAGGTCAAGTAACATATAAAGGGAGACCTATCAGAATTACACCAGACTTCTCAGCAGAGATTATGAAAGCCCGAAGATCCTGGGCAGATATCATACAGAGACTAAGAGAACACAAATGCCAGCCAAGGCTACTATATCCAGCAAAACTCTCAATTAACATAGATGGAGAAACCAAGATATTCCATGACAAACCAAATTTACACAATATCTTTCTACAAATCCAGCCCTACAAAGAATAATAGATGGGAAATTCCAACACAAGTTGGGAAACTACACCCTAGAAAAAGCAAGAAAGTAATCTAATTTCAACTAACCCAAAAGAAGAGAGACACAAAAACATAATTTCACCTCTAACCACAAAAGTAACAGGAAACAACAATCACTGTTCCTTAATATCTCTTAACGTCAATGGACTTAATTTGCCAATAAAAAGATATAGACTAAGACTGGATACTTAAAGAGGACCCAGTATTTTGCAGCATGCAGGAAACACACTTCAGTGTCAAAGACAGACATTACCTCAGAATAAAAGGCTGGAAAACATTTTTCCAAACAAATGGTCCTAAGAAACAAGCTGGAGTACCCATTCTAATATTGAATAAAATCCACTTTCAACCAAAAGTTCTCAAAAAAGATAAGGAAAGACACTTCATATTCATCAAAGGAAAAAAATTCACCAAGGTGAACTTTGAATCCTAAATATGCTCCAAATGCAAGGTCACTTACATTCATAAAAGAAACCTTACTAAAGCTCAAATCACACATTGCACCTTATAGAACATAGGAGATTTCAGCACCCTACTCTCTTCAATGGACAGATCATGAAAACAAACTAAACAGAGACATAGAGAAGCTAACAGAAGTCATGAACCAAATGAATTTAACATATTTATAGAACATTTTATCATAAACAAAAGAATATACCTTCTCAGCACCTCATGGTACCTTCTCTAAAACTGACCATATAACTTGTCTCAAAACAGGCCTCAACAGATGCAGGAAGACAGAAATAATCCCATGCATCCTATCAGATCACCACAGAGTAAGGCTGGTCTTCAACAACAACAACAACAACAAAGACAGAAAGCCAACAAATACATAGACGTTAAACAACGCTCTACTCAATGATAACTTGGTCAAGGAAGAAAGAAAGAAATTAAAGGCTTTTTAGAATTTAGTGAAACTGAAGGCACAACATACCCAAACTTATGGGACACAATGAAAGCTGTGCTAAGAGGAAAACTCATAGCTCTGAGTGCCTGCAAAAAGAAACAGGAGGGAGGATATGTCAGCAGCTTGACAGCACACCTAAAAGCTCCAAAATAAAAAGAAGCAAATACATACAAGACAAGTAGAAGGCAGGAAATAATCAAACCCAGGGCTGAAATCAACAAAGTAGAAACAAAAGGAACTATACAGATAATCAGCAAAACCAGGAGTTGGTTCTTTGAGAAAATCAACAAGATAGATAAACCCTTGGGCAGACTAACCAGAGGGCACACAGAGTGTATCCAAATTAGCAAAATCAGAAATGAAAAGGGAGACATAACAACAGAATCTGAGGAAATTAAAAAAAAAAAAACACATCAGATGCCACTACAAAAGCCTGTATTCAACAAAACTGGAAAATCTTGATGATATGGACAATTTTTTAGACAGATACCAGGTACCAGTACCAGTGTTAAATCAGGATCAGATAAGCGATTTAAACAGTCCCATAATTTCCAAAGAAATAGAAGCAGTTCTTAAAAGTCTCCCAACTAAAATAAGCCCAGGACCAGATGGGCTTAGTGCAGAATTCTATCAGACCTTCATAGAAGACCTCATACTAATACTGTCTAAACTATTCCACAAATTAGAAACAGAAGGAACACTACCCAATTCCTTCTATGAAGCCACAATTACCCTTATACCTAAACCACACAAAGACCCAACAAAGAAAGAGAACTTCAGGCCAATTTCCTGTATGACTATTGACGCAAATATACTCAATAAAGTTTTCGCAAACAGAATCCAAGAATACATCAAAATGATCATTCATCATGATCCAGTAGGCTTCATTCCAGGGATGCAAGGATGTTTCAGTATACGGAAACCCATATAAGCAATCCATTATGTAAAGAAATGCAAAGAAAACATGGTCATTTCATTAGATGCTGAGAAAGCATTTGACCAAATTCAAAAGCCCTTCATTGTAAAAGTCTTTGAAAGATCAGGAATTCAAGGCCCATACCTAAACATAGTAAAAGCTATATACAGCAAACCAGTAGCTAACATCAAACTAAATGGAGAGAACTTGAAACAATCTTACTAAAATCAGGGACTAGACAAGGCTACCCACTCTCTCCCTACTTATTCAATATAGTACTCAAAGTCCTAGCCAGAGCAATCAGACAACAAAAGGGGATACAGATCGGAAAAGAAGTCAAAATATCACTATTTGCAGATGATATGATAGTATATTTAAGTGGCCCCAAAAGTTCCAGCAAAGAACAAGTAAGCCTGATAAACAACTTCAGCAAAGTAGCTGGGTATAAAATTAACTCAACTAAATCAGTAGCCTTCCTCTACTCAAAGGATAAACAGCTGAGAAAGAAATTAGGGAAATGACACCCTTCACAATAGTCACAAACAAAATAAAATATCTTGGTGTGCCTCTCACCAAGCAAGTGAAAATTCTGTATGACAAGAACTTCAAGTCTTTGCAGAAAGAAATTGAAGAAGATCTCAGAAGATGGAAAGACCTCCCATGCTCATGGATTGGCAGGATTAATGTAGTAAAAATGCCCATCTTGCTGAAAGCAGTCTACAAACTCAATGCAATGCGCATCAAAATTCCAACTCAATTCTTCATAGAGTTAGAGCAATTTGCAAATTCATTTGGAATAACAACCAGGATAGCAAAAACTATCCTCAACAATAAACCTCTGGGGGAATCACCATCCCTTACCTCAAGCAGTATTGCAGAGCAATAGTGATAAAAACTGTATAGTATTGGTACAGAGACAGGCAGAAGATCAGTGGAATAGAATTGAAGACCCAGAAATGAACTCACACACCCATGCTCAGTTGACCTTTACCAAAGGAGTTAAAACCATCCACTGATAAATGGTATTAGCCCAAAAGCTCAAATTACCCAAGATACTGTCCATAGACCACATCAACTCAAGAAGAATGACAAAAGAAAATAAGGATACTTTAGTCCTTCTTAAAAGGAGGAACAAAAATATTCATAGGAGGGGATATGGAGACAAAGTTTGTAGCAAAGACTGAAGGAATGGCCATTCAGAGCCTGCCCTGCCACCTAGTGATACAGTCCATATATGCATATACAGCCACCAAAACTAGATAATACCTGTGAAGCCAAGAAGTACATGATTTCAGGAGCCTGATATAGCTCTCCTGAGAGGCTCAGCCAAATCATGTCAAATACAGAGGCGAATGCTAGCAGCAAACCATTGAACTGAGTCGATCCCCGTTGGAGGAATTAGAGAAAGGATTGAAGGAGCTGAAGGGGCTTGAGACCCCATAAGAACAACAACCAATCAGAGCTCCCAGGGACTAAACCACTACCCAAAGAGTACACATGGACAGACCCATGGCTCTAGCTGCATATGTAGCAGAGGATGGCCTTGTTGGGCACCAATGGGAGGAAGGGCCCTTGGTCCTGCCAAGGCTGGACTCCCCAGTACAGGGGAATGTTGGGGGGTGAGCAGGAATGGGGATGGTTTGGGAGGGGAAACACCCTTATAGAAGAAGGGGAGGGGAATGGGATAGGGGCCTTATGGCTGGGAAACCGGGAAAGGGAATAACATTTGAAATATAAATAAAAAATATCCAATTAAAAATATTTAATTAAAAAAGAAGAAAGAATTCTGAGGACAAGAAATGTATTCTGTGAGATTAAACTCTTGAGGCTAATAATAAGTAAATATCATGTAGTCTTGAAGGGGTATATTTTGTTAGGCATTAGTACTGCAGGCTGTTAAGCACTGGTGATAATGTGGTATCATCGTTGTGCATTAAGTGAATGGTCAGGTGGAAAAACTGGTCTAGGTAGAGAGCTATTATTATAGATGGCAGTTTTAAAGGAAAATAATGATTAACATTATGTTGTTATTGTTATCAATGTTGGCATTGATTTCTCTATATGTCTTTGAAATTTCTCTTTTCCAGTTCTCTGAGTTTCACCAGTAATGCCACTCAGTTGCCAATATCAAGCAAGCACATATAAGACACTTGTAATCTTTGCAGAAAAGTAGTTCTCTTCACTGTACCTGGCGGTAAGTCATACTTAAACCTTCATAAGTGTGTTTTTGTTCCATTGACATCAAAGTTTTACCTTTTATTTACCTTTTTGTACATGAAAATTTTATGATTCAGAAGGGAAGGACATAAACCATTCTAATCTAAGAGGTTAATTTCATCAATTTCATAGGATTTCTACCTGCTGCTTGTTAAAAACAAATACAATAAAATAATGATGGAAAAAGTAACAAAGGTCTTAAAGTACAGTTGTGGTACTTTATTGATTATGAAATGCTCACAAATGACTTTTTAAATTGAACAAGTTGATGGCATAGTAGCTTTAAATAATTTCATTTTGAGATCCATCCAGTTTCTAGTTAGTGGTAGAGGGTGATCTTTTGCTTTTGTTTTTAAGGATATGTTTATTTTTATTTCTGTGTATAAGTGGTTGCCTGCATGTATGTCTGTGCCTGATGCATTTAGGGGCTAGAAGAGAACATCAGATCTCCTGGAAATAAAATTACTGACAGTTGTAAGTCACCATGTGAGTGCTGGGAATTGAACCTGGGTCCTATAAGAGCTGCAATGTTCATAACCACTGGGCCATTTGTCCAGTCCCTGGCTGCCGGCTTTTGTGGGGAGGAAAAGGGTTAAGGTTTTTTTGTAGAGTGATCTAGTTCATTACAGAGACAGAATACAGATTAAGCAGCAACAAAGGAGGAAGGGGTGTGTAGGGGTGTGTGTGTGTGTGTGTGTGTGTGTGTGTGTGTGTGTGTGTGTGTGTGTGTGTGTATTTAACTTAGAAATTAATAGCTGTTGTCTGTCTCCGGGGAGGGATGTGCACACAGTTCATGATATATATATTCATTCCTGTATCCTGGAATGGAGGCAAGAGTTGGATGTCACTTTGCTCTTTGTCTCCTCTACCTTTTTTCTTGAGACAAAATCCTTTTTTAAACCTGGAGCTAGGTTGGGGACCTGCAAGTCCCAGTGAGCTTTCAGTGTTTTCCTTTCACAGTGTTAACAGTTTCCCTGTGACCTGCCCTGCTGTTTTACATGGGTCCTTGGGATTTGAACTCATATCCTCTTGATTAAGTAGCAAGTACTTTGACCTGCTGAGCCATCTTCTCAGCCCGATAGTGGCCAATTGTATTTTTATATGCTCCCAGAAACAGGAAGCGGTGCCTTTGGAGTTTTTGTTTTGAGATTAAAATCACTGCTTCTTAGGCTGGCCTGGAACTTAATTAATATGTAGCCTAGCCTGACTTTGAACTCCAAGCCATCTTCCTGCCTCAGCCTCCTGAGTACTGGTTTTGCAAGTATGTAACTGCTCCCTTCTCTTAATACACACATATATATTGTTTTATGTTGTTTAATTCTCTGTTGAGGATTAAATCTAGAACCTTTTGCATATTGCATGCAAATCAATTATTCTGGTGAATTACACACCCCCCTCCTCAATTTTTTATTCAGGGTGTAGAAAACATGAAAAATTATACACATTTTTCTAGTGGTATGCCTCTCTTTTTTCTATACAAAAGCTATCTGTCCAGTGTAGGACTGTTGCGCTTTTCACTAGTCTTATTCAAAATAAAACAAAACAAAAGTTGTTTGCATGATCCAATTTAGCTATCTTAAAATCAACACACACTTTATTTTTTGTTGTATAGCAAGGTTGTTTTATCATAGTGATCAATCTTATTCTTGAATAATTCCCTTTGTTTTTTTTCACTTAGGAACCACATTGGAGGGTGAGGTGTCAGATTCCAGAAAGATCATCATGAAGTTATATGTGTTTCTGGTTAACACTGGAACCACTCTGACATTTGACACTGAGCTAACTGTGCAAACGTGAGTTATATTTCACTTATCCTTTGCTTTTCCAACTTGACTTAATGAAAAAAAAATTACCTATTTTTAAGAAAATATTCTACCATGGTGGGGATGACAGAGTCAATAAAAACACTTACAAGAACAGTCTGAGTTTAATACCCAAAGCCCACATAGGAGTGACAGTTGTTATGATGTGCTCTTGTAAGTGAACTTTGGGAAGATCCCTCTGGATAGACAGTGTAGCTGAATTTGTTGAAATTCAAGACAATGATACTGTCTTCAAGGAGGTAAATCTTCTTCCCAAGGATAACACTTCCTAAGGAAGCTTTCATGTAACCTCATGTGCATGCACTTGTACCCATGCACATATGAATACACATATAGATATTTGAATACACATACAAACATTTTTAAAACCCTGTTTCTAAAACAACTGGGGGCTAGGGAGTTGGCTTAGCAACTAAAGAGCACTTGTCGCTTCATTATGAAGAGAACAAAGTTTGAGTCCTAGCACCTATATGGTAGCTCACAACTGTCTGTATCTTCAATTTCAGGGAATACAGTGCCCTCTTCTGACTTCTGTGACACCAGGCCCATATGCAGTGTGCAATACACATAAAAATAATAAAATCAATAAATCTAATTTTTAAAAAAATAACCAATCTATGTGAAAAAACTAGCCAGCTGGGAATGTTAAGCACGTTTTGTTCCAGCACTCACTTTGGAGGCAGACAGGCATCTGCGTTTCATGAGTCAGGGATACGTAGTGATACCTGGGTCTCAGAACAAACAATAGTCATGTTGTAAATCTGAAACCTCGGTATCATTTTCCTACTCATCATACATAGTTTATTATAAAATGCTAAAATTAAATTCTGGAAATTGTGCTTTGTGGTTTTGCATGACTGTAATTCACAGTTTTAAAAAAGGGTAGTTCTAAGCTAGGTTTATTAGAGCAGTAGCGTCACTTTGCTGTTTTCGTTAATTTTGTACTACATTTTATTTGTGTGTGTTTATGTGAACGCTTGCACATGCAAAAGTACATATGAGGAAACCAGAGGACAATTTGTGCAGCTGGGTTCTCTTTTCCATCTAGATCCTTGGGATTAAATTCAGGTTATCAAGCTTAACAGTATCCTTTATCCACTGAGCCATCTTGTCCATTTGTTGTTTTTATTCTTATACGAATTAAATCAATGGGCTTGTTTTGCTTATTAATGTGAGAATAAAACAAATGGACTATTCTTTTGTAATTTAGTGAAGCTCATTTCTAGTCATTTTCTATTTTGGCCAGGATATCAAATATTTGAATATTCTCATAAGCTTATAAAGTACAAAGGTTAGTTCTCAGGGCAAGGAAAAAAGTTCTCCCAGGGAGAAGAACAAGTAGGTACATACCACCTTCAAGGCTGTTTATTGTGGTGGTTTGATAGCATTGCAGAATAGTCTCCTACTGAGGTTATTACAGACACTTTGAATAACTTTTATTTAGAAGAGAGCAGGAAGATAGCTGGAAAGATGCACATCCGTTAAGAGCACTGCTACTCTTGCACAGGAGCTAGGGCGTGTTTGCAGAACCAACATGGTGACTCACAACCTCCTGTTGTGAAACTCCAGTTCCTCTGGGCAGGAAGCATACCATGCATGCATGCATATCTGTGCTTGTACCTGAAAAGCTCTCACACACAAACTAAAGAGGGTTTTTGTTGTTGTTTTTCATGTTTGTTGGTTTTTTAGTTTTAAATGGAACTAATGGGGACTGGAGAGATGGCTCAGTGGTTAAGAGCACTGACTGTTCTTCCAGAGGTCCTGAGGTCAATTCCCAGTACCACGAGGTGGCTCACAACCATCTCTAATGAGATCTGATGCCCTCTTTGGGTGTCTGAATACAGCTACAGAGTAGACATATAATTTAAAATAAATCTTTAAAAAATGTTTAAAAAATGGTACTAAGTTAGTTCTACTCTCTCCAAGAATCTGTAGTTAGTTCGTGAGTTCTGGGGCAGAGAGATATTTTCTTTAGTAGTGGCTCCAGTAGTAAGTTGCTTATACGTCTGTATATAACCCCAAGCTCTTGAAGTAACTCTAATTAAACCTTAAAAAGGAAGTTTTAGCATGAAAGTAGAAGAAAGGTAGGAAGTAACTGGAAAGAGAAAGGAGACTAATGAGAGTAGAAGGGAGATAAGAGGAAAAGAGTGAAAATAAAATTTGTGAAAATGTTTAATGAAATATTAATTATGATGTACAATTAATATGTATAATTAATATGTGCTAATAAAAAGCTTTTTAAAAATGGCACTAAAGGAGCTGAAGAGTTAGCCTTGGAAGATTTTGCTTATGCAAGCATGAGGACTTGAGTTTGGATTCCCAATGCCCATGTATAAACCCAGTGTTTCAATGTGTGATGTTTCATTGTGTGCCTGTAACCCCAGCAGGGTAGGAAGGGAAGCAGCAGCATGCAGAGACAGATGAATCCGTAGGGCTTGCTGTCAATTCAGTCTAGCCAAATAGCAAGCTATAGGTTCAGGGGGAAATCCCTTCTCGAAACATAGTGGAAAGCAATGGAGAAGGACACTCAGCATTAACCTCTCGTGTCCACATGCAGGCACAGATGAATGTGCCAGTATATACACCAAATAGACATAAACGCACAAATGCCACTAAGGGGTTACTTTGTGATTTTTGTTTTATTTTATTCATTCATGGTGCAGGCTTATGAATGTTGGTCATGTGTAGAGATGTGTCATGTCTTGCTCTATCACCCTCATCCTTTTCTCTCCTACTGAGATAGGAGCTTTCATTGAACCTACAGCTTTCTGATTTGGCTACCCTGCCTAGCCAATCCATCCCAGGGGCCTAGGGGATCTGCTACCCTGGTGCTGGGGTTACAGACTTGACCAACTCACTGCCTTTATATGAGTCCTGGGGATTTAAACTCAAGTCCTTTTGCTTGTACAGTGGGCAGTTTATCCACCCAGCTATCATGAACTTATGTTTTAAATACATTCATTTTTTTTTTTTAAGATTTCTTCATTTATTATATATAAGTACACTGTAGCTGTCTTCAGATACACCAGAAGAGGGCATCGGATCTCTTTACAGATGGTTGTGAGCCACATGTGGTTGCTGGGAATTGAACTCAGGACCTCTGCAAGAGTAGTCAGTGCTCCTAACTGCTGAGCCATCTCTCCAGCCCATACATTCATTTTTTATTGATACAGTTTTACTTCTAAAAGAATGATTTCTCATTAAGTTCAAGTGCCCAGGATCCTTCTAGGATCACAGATTTTAGCAAGTAGCTATAGGAATTTTATTTTTTGAACCAGTTTTCATGTGATTTAGATTTAATGTACTTTCTATAATGTAGTTTGAAAATCTTAATCACACATCTTGTGTTCTGAGGAGTTCTACCAAAATAGATGTCAGCTTAAACATACATGTATGTTAATTTATACCTTTTACCATTATACAAAACCCAAAAAAGTAACTTTGTATCCCGCCTATATTTTATGGGTTCACTTTTAGATATGAAAAACATAGGCATTTAATTCACGGCCAGCCAGTTGATGGTGGTATCCAATTTAAAAAAGGGGAAACTTTTACTACTGTTATTTGAGAAAAACCTTAGAATGAAATTAGTAGTCTTATTATGGGGTGTGTGTGTGTTTATGAAGTGCTTTTACAAAGGTGTTACAAACATGTAAATAACTAGATTTTGTTTTTCTAAGTGTGGCTGATCTGAAGCATGCCATTCAAAGCAAATACAAGATTGCTGTTCAGCACCAGGTGCTAGTTGTCAATGGAGGAGAATGCATGACTGCAGATCGAAGAGTGTGCACTTACAGCGCTGGGACGGTAGGTGTCAAAGACCCTGGACTGTGTATTCTGCTTTCTTAGCAGAAGGGAATAGGGACTCTGTTTTTATATTAAGGACAGTATACAAGTGTATCATTTATAACACTTATATTTCTATCATTTCTGCATTTTTTTGACATAGGACACAAATCCAATTTTTCTTTTTAATAAAGAAATGATCTTATGTGACCGTGCACCTGCTATTCCTAAAACCACCTTTTCAACAGAAAATGACATGGAAATAAAAGTCGAAGAGTCTCTTATGATGCCTGCAGTTTTTCACACTGTCGCTTCAAGGACACAGCTTGCAGTGGTATGATATAAACAATACTTTTAACTAAATGCTTCTAAAAGCACTCAAGTCTAGATAGCAAAGAAGTCAAAATTGTGCATAGGTAACATGAGAAATTCCAGCTCTTTCTCCTCTTACAGTTTTTGTTTTTTATCGTATGTGCGCCTGTCAAAGAATATCTAATGGCTCTCAATAGGTTCTCAATATAGTTTCAGGGATTAACTCATCTGCTTAGTAGTTTCGTTATAACATTCTCTTCTACTTAAGTGTAGGGTTGAGGGTTGGAGCTAAAGTTAGGTAGATCATAGTTTAAGAGCATGCATTGTTTTTCCAGAGGACCTGAGGTTTGGATCCCAGGATCCATTTTGGTCGATGCACAGCTGTCTGAAACTCTAGCTCTAGGGTATCTGATGTTTCTAACTTCCACAGAACCTGTACTTATTTATTACACACATACACACAATTGAAATTAATAAAAAAATTTATATTTTATAGTTAATATACCAAGTTTTAAAATTTTGGTCCTCTGCATTACTAGGTAGTGTGAAAAGATTGTCTTAAATATGACTTGGCAAGCATCTCCCCAAGATGGTGATAGTCACATTATTAGTTTAGAACAGTCTTTAATTGATTAGTTAACCACTACTTTACTAAAGTGTCATTGACTCCAAGCTGTCAAGAAGTTGCTGTGTTTAGTTTTAGATAAGGAAGAAAAATGTTTCTTAGGACCTGTGAAGTAACACAGTCTATATTTTATTGTAACAAGTAACATTTAGAAAAGTGTCAGTGTTGGTTAGTAAAACTTAGGAACTCATATAGATGTGTTATGTAATACTGGACAAAAGATGCTTGTAGCAGGAAAACAGCGGTGAGAACACTTTGCCCTTACAGTCAAAGTGGCACATTGGTTGATGGGAAGCAGAAGGGAATGAATGCTGAGGAGGCTGCTATTCAGCCTAATGCGGAGCCACAGACATTTGTTTGGTTTTCTTGGAGTGGGTTAACCTTTGATATTTGTCTGTATATTAATTAGTCATGGACTTTAAAGGTGCTTTTCTTCTTGTCCACAAGCATTCTGGCTTTGCGACTGGCTGGTAGTAGGAAGTGACTTAACCCAGGATTGCTGAGTCCATTTTGTTGCTGTTGTCATCGTCATAATAAAAGACTTGGTAGTGCTTGAGTCAGCTGAGATCCTCTTGGTGATGGCATCATCTTCTTGCATTAGCTTCTTGGTCTCCTGAGAAAGTGTAACATTAAATATTTAATATAATTTTTACCTTATTAGAGGATGTGGTGATAAAGTGTAAATCAACAAAAGCTTGAACAGAAGGAGAAATTTCAGTGGGATTATAGTCACGTATTAAGGGTAACACTGTGAGCTGGGCGGTAGCAGCAGCAGCCACATTTGATTTAATCCTAGTACTCAGAAGCTGTGAGTTCAAGGCCAGCCTGGGTTACAAAGCAAGTTTCAAGTTCCAAAACAGTCAAGCTACACACAGAGAGAGACCCTGTGTAATAAAAAGGGGCGTGAGTGTGTGTGTGTGTGTGTGTGTGTGTGTGTGTGTGTGTGTGTGTGTGTGTCAGTGTGTCATGATACAGGGTTTCTCTGTTTAGCCCTGTTTGTCCTGGAACTCACTCTGTAGACCAGACTGGCCCTGAATTTAGACATCAACCTGCTTCTATCTACCAAGGGAGCTTAAAAAAAAAAAAAAATCACCACCACACAACTGTCATTTGAATATCTTTATTTTGTCCTTTTATATTCCCTCATTTCTAATTTTATTATGTATTGATTCAGCTATGGGTAAGCAAATGCCGTGTATGATTCCTGAGTGTTTGTCCACTGATACTCACTTTCTTCCTTTTGCACAATAATAGTAGGTTCACCTGGGTCTTGTGAGCTTCCAACCATAGATGATTCACCAGGCATGGTGTTTCACAGGCATGCGTGTGCTTTCTCTATGGAACAAGCCCTAAATCAGAAAGTGAATGATTACCCTAGTAACACTTTGCATCTACATTTGCGTTGATCTTGCTCTAAGATCACTATTCATACCCAGTAATAGCAGTTCAGAGTTTCAGCTGGGTAAGAATGTTGATGTCCCCTATCCCCTCTACACTAGTTGCTTGAATAGCAACTTCTAATACTATGAGAGGCAGTCAGTCATCAGAGAATAAGCTTCCTGGTCAGTACTATCTTTTCTTCATTTTTTGATGAATGTGTGAGCTGTCTTCAGCTGTAGGGTCCTACTGCAAATTTTCACCGACAACCAAGAACAGTGAGTGATAGGGGTTGGGGATTTAGCTCAGTGGTAGAGCGCTTGCCTAGCAGGCGCAAGGCCCTGGGTTCGGTCCCCAGCTCCGGAAAAAAAAAAAAAAAAAAAAAAAAAAAAAAAGAACAGTGAGTGATAACCTACGTTGTATTTTTGTGGGGCAGTCCTCTGGCACACTCCTCCACTGACATCTTAAAATACGTATCCTCTCTGCAGTGCTATGTTTTATAATAGTAACTTGCTCTTTCTGTCACTTCTCCCAACATACAATGTGTATATTATCTGTTCCTCATACATTTGCAACTCTAATGCTAGTGTTACAAGAGTACACCACCATGGTGGCCCACAGTAAAATCTGATTAATTTTTTTCATAGTGTTTTGTGAGATTTGTAGCTCTCTTTTTCTCTTTCTCCTCTAGATTATTTGTTTTTACATAGTTATATTTTACATTTGCTATTTTTCTACTTCATTATTTTCTAGCCTTTGGAAAATTCCATTCTTAATTTATCTCCGTATTCTCTTTGTACCTCCCTAAGTGTCTGAGCTGCTGACAGAGTTCCGTTGAACAGTGGGATGTTATTTATTTTCCACAGGAGCAGAATCTCTTGTGACAGGCAACTTCTCTCATTCAGAAATCTCCCACATTGCTTTTTATTAGTTTGTACTTGATACTTCATTCGTTATAATTGAATTCCAGTCATCTGTTTTTAAAAATAACTATTCAGCTCTTAGGGCTGCAGAGTGGTTCAGTTGGTAAAAACGTTGCTGGTGAAGCATGAAGAGTTGCACCTCCGGTACCTGTACAAAAGCTGGGGATGATGGCATGTGCTAATCCCAGTGCCTGGGAACCAGTAGACAGAAGTGTCACTGAGGCTTGCTAGCCACCAGCCCAGCTCCAGGCACAGACTTCAATTCAAAGGAATAAAGTGGAAAGTGGTAGGACACCCAGCATCTTCTTAAAGCTTTCATGTTCATACATGTACAACATACACATAGCATAACACATACGTACACACATACACACAATTTTTTTTAAAATTGAGGACTCCTGCCTTACAGTTTGAAGATGTGTTATATTATCCTAGAATCTGATAATGCATTTTCAATCTTTCATGTTAGAAAAACTGTTTGAAAATACATATGTATGTAAACATACACACAGACCTTTGCTTCTTTATTTTCCATTTCAAACAGGAAATGTATGAAGTTGCCAAGAAGCTTTGCTCTTTCTGTGAAGGCCTTGTCCATGATGAACATCTTCAGCACCAAGGCTGGGCTGCAATCATGGCCAATCTGGAGGACTGTTCAACTTCATACCAAAAACTCCTTTTCAAGTTTGAAAGTATTTATTCTGATTATCTGCAATCCATAGAAGACATCAAGTTAAAACTTACTCAGTATGTTTATCATTAAGTGGATGTTTACCATGCCTATATCAGTAGTTTTTTTAGTCGCTGGATGTTGGCTGGAGGACACTATTTAAATGATTATTTTTAAGACTCTCTTAAAGCATTTTTGTTATTATAATTATTGTAGTGTGTGTAAGTACAGGGATGTGTGCTTCATAGTGCTTATCGAAAAGCTAGGATAACATTTTGATGTTGGTTCTCTCTTTTGGCTGTGGGATTGAGGCCATTCTTGTTACCCACTCAGCCATCTCACCCTTTTTTACAGTCACACTTTTGGCTTTGTTCTTGGTTTCTTTTGTTCCATCTGTCTAAGAATCTCTTCCTAGCTTTCCTCCAGTTGAGAAAATGTAAATGGGGGACAGGAAGACCAGAACTCACAGACATGGAAAATTAGTATAGGTCCTTTACATATAAATCAACAAGTACTGCTGTGCTTTAGAAGGAAAGTACTAAACTAATCTATAATTAATATGCAAATGAGCAATGCTTCAACCTTAGAATAATAATTACGAGTGCATGCTAGTATATGTACTCTCCAGATTTTGTAGTAGGTTTTTGGTTTTGGGTTTTTTTTTTCCCCTCTACTTTGAATTTACCTTAGAGGTGATAGCATGTATCTACTTTTCCTTCCTCAAATTTTACAATTTTTTTTTTAAAGTGATGCTGGTAACTCAACCCTCATCATTTCCTATTTCAAACAAGCAATTTTGTACCCCAACCCCCATGACTCCTTCTTTTCTTCAGTTTTTAATATTGCAGATTGAGTATTTTAAGACAAATTTTGGTCCTTAGTTGACTTAGGAAGAAATAATTAGTAGGAAAGAGAATGGATAATTGGTAATTGGAAAAGGACCATTTTAAATGTTTATTACAATAACCTTCCCAAGTGCCTATTTTGGGGAGAGTCCTCTAACCCTAACCACATTAGTTTACTTGAAGGACCTGTATATTAAAAGATACAGTTTTATGATAGCTTAAAGATTAAGTATTTTCCTCCATACCCTTCAGTAGCTTAACCCGCTCAGTCTGTTTGCCTGATGTGGTTAGTATAAGAGTTATTCTAAGGTTAGAATTCTTAATTTAATCCTGTATTTTCAATATATTAAGTATATTTGATTGTGTTAAAGGCAGTTAAATTGTGAGGGACTGCTATGGTCAATCTTCATAAGTTTTGATGTTTTTTAATAAATAGGTTGTCTTTGAAACTAGTTTGAAAGTCAGTGTCTACTTCAGTATAATGTAGCTAGCTTTGTGTAAATTGGTATTTTAATTTTAGTCGTCACCTCTCTACTAAGCTGTATTTTTTTTTCTTTTCTTTTTTTTTTTTCCGGAGCTGGGGACTGAACCCAGGGCCTTGCGCTTCCTAGGCAAGCACTGAGCTAAATCCCCAACCCTCTAAGCTGTATTTTTATCTGGCTAATAAATAAGCTTATATGTGAATAAGACTCGGAGCAGTGGTAAGGCTGGTGTTTTGAAGTACAGTGTGATTTCATTGGATGAACACACTTGTTTTACTGACTCATGTTTTATATATTAAGTTTAGGAACTGCGGTTTCAGTAATGGCCAAGATTCCACTGTTGGAGTGCCTAACCAGACATAGTTACAGGGAATGTTTGGGAAGACCGGATTCTTTAAATGAACATGAAGGCTCAGAGAAAGCTGATATGAAAAGATCTACTGAACTGGTGCTCTCTCCTGATATGCCTAGAACAACTAACACATCCTTGTTAACCTCATTTCACAAGTCAGTGGAGCATGTAGCTCCAGATGTCACTGATGCTGAACAAGGCAAAGAACTTCGAGAATCTTGTCAAAGTACTGTCCAGCAAGAAGACGCTCCAGTAGATGCTAAAGACAGTGATCTGCCTTTTTTTAATGTTTCTTTGTTAGACTGGATAAATGTTCAAGATAGACCTAATGATGTGGAATCTCTGGTCAGGAAGTGCTTTGATTCTATGAGCAGGGTAAGTTGTGTGTGTGTGTGTGTGTGTGTTATGGGGGGGATGATTAACAACAACTTGCATTAGAACTTGAGATTAGATCAAATCACTTGTAATCATGCTCTTGAGTTGATTATAAACTTGGGAAGATTATTTGAGATGGTAAATCTTTAGTGCAGTTTGAAGAGTTTTCATAAATACATTTTGAGTGATTCAAGGATAAATCACTACCAATTAAAATGTATTATTGAACATTTCCATAATTTGGAAAGTGGTCTTTTCGCAGTAAGCACCTTCCTATATGAGAATAGTAATTATTCCATCTCCTTAAGAAGTTATCAGTAAGACATTGGGCTTTCAGATACAATTCTAGAAGTAAACATGAGATTCATATTCATATTCTCTTCATATTTGCTCTGTAAGTTGATAGAAAACATTTGCATCAGAAAGGAAATCGCTTTAGTGACACAAAATACTTAATGTTTTGAAGATTTCAGTTGTCAGAATATAAAGGACTTTGCTTACAGGGGTACTTAGTTTGAAAACAGATTTAGTCCTTGATTCATTCGGTCTTCAACAAAATGAAATACCTGAATATTTAGTCTAAGATACCTAGAACAGCACATGCCTACATTGTTTAAGTTGTAAGTAAAATGAGACCCGTAAGATCTTGGCTTCTTAATATCTTTGCCTTTGATAACATCTGATAGGTAATTATTTAATTCACTTTAAGGCACTCGATTCAGCAAAAATTGCAAAAAAAATGAAAGCGAGACAAGTATTTCTGCTTAAATACTAATATCTTAGTAACTAACACTTCCATTTATGACTGCATGATCAACCATATAACAGTAGTTCTAATAACTGTTATCATTGCTATAATTAAAACTGTGCTGGAATTCAGAATAATTTTATATAAAACCTGATGCTTGCTAGGAAGTGTTCCACTACTGTTGTATCCCCTGTACTATATAGGCAGTTTTACTAACTTATCCAGACTGACTTTGAACTCAACTGTGTGGTCCAGTTAAGTCCTTTTACAGTCCTTCTGCTTCAACCTTTTGAGTACCTGGGACTGTATAGGACTTGCTAACAAATCCACCACGAGATATTTTGTTTTTTAATCTCTCAATTAGTACTGTTTATCTCATAGCAGTAGTTTTGTTTGCCAGCAATATAATAAGCAAAAGGTGCTTAATTTGATGGTTTTTTTTTAAAATGCTATTTACAGCCCTTAGTTTTATAGATTAGTCCAATTCTGTTGTTTCATAATGTATGTTTCCAGCTCTGAATTTCAGTAACTGCTTCAGGAAATGAGTTGCGACATAAGGGTTTTTTTTTTTTTTTTAGTTTTAATTTTTGTAATTTCTGACACTTGTGAATTACTCTTGTGTTTATAAATTTGAATCCCTAGCTTTATATTTGTATTGACTGCTAGATGATAATTTTTGTAGTTGTTTTGTTTGCAACACAGTTTTAATTTATACATAAGATTCTATAATTGTTGATTTTTCTTGTAGACTTCTATTTCACAAATGTAGAGGATTTATGCTTGTATACGTGGGTTGCATGTTTATACTTAGCTCACTTTACACTTTCCAGAGTTTATTGATCTTTAGTATTTCTAGTATATCTTTCAAGCCACTTTATTTGTCTGTCTTTCTGTCTCTCAAAGTCAGGGATTCATTATGTAGTCCTTGCCTTGAAATTCTTCTGATTCTCACATGCTGGGAGTAAATGTGTGCACTGTTCTATTTATTGGATAATTAGCTCTGTATAGAGGGAGGGCAGTTTGTTTGAAGGTTGTATAGTTAGGAATAGAGAAGATTAGAGAGTTGGTTTTATAACTTCACTCATGAGTAAAGATTAATATATCAATAAATGCTGATGGTAGAAACTTAAATAATTATTAGTATGATTTATATCAATAAAAACATTACCTGGAAGTTGTAGTTTTTATTATCTTTGGGAAAATGAAATAAAATCATCCATAAAATATTAAATAAATTTTTATTACAGTAAGGTTTTTAGGAATTATGTTAAACTAATTCAAGATAAATCCATTGTTTTTCTCTTTCTGACCACTGTTCACATCACTTGAATTATCTTCCTGTTTTACCTTCCTCTAACCTCATTTAAAGAGCCTAGTCAAATTCTTCCTTTACACATCAAGAGTAGCCAAAAAGACCTTGATCAATGAGATAACTCAGTGGGTAAAGGATATCTTGAATCTGATGTTTGGGTCTTAGATGGCCTCAGGAGGGAATTAACTCTCACAAGTTGTCCTTTGACCTGCATGTATGTATGTATGTATGTATGTATGTATGTATGTATATATGTGTATATATATATATGACACACACACACACATACATACATTTACATTCATGCCCACACACGTGTATCCATTTACATGTGTTTGCACAAACACAAAATAAACATAGTTGAAGAAATCACTTGGTTGCTATCCATGTGTTTATATTGGCAGGTATTCATAGTGCCTTCTGAGGCTTGAAAAGCTGTGCTAGTTTTTCTTCATTAAAACTTGAGCTTAGAATCTGGCAAGATGACTCAGTGAGTAAAAGCCTAAAACCTCATCTTAATTCCCAGGACTCACTGTGTAAGGAGAGAGGGCATTCCTTTTTGGCTCATGTCTTTTTACCCACCAAGGCTCTAGGTTTAGTTACTAGTACTACAATATCAATAGTGATAAAGAAATAAAATGTTCTTTCAAGTTATTGGTGACAGTTCCCACATGTAATCCCAACACTGAAAATTTGAGACTAGCCTGGGCAATGTAGTGTGAGTTCCTTGAATGAGACTGTGCCTCAAAATAAATAAATAAATGTTATGCTTAATGAATGCTAAAACCATACAGAGTAATCCAAATCTGAGGAGGAATCTGTGAAGGAAGCAGCAGAACCTGAGGATGAGGAGATAAACAAAGGTAGTATATTATGCCACAGTTCTAGGAGCCTTTTATGAAACAAGGTCATTTAATACCTGTGACCAGACAGTTTACTAGAAAACAATCACCTTCAAATGCATCATATAATTAAATTTTACACTACAAACAGATAGAAATAAAAAGTCAGAGAACAGGAACGATTAAAGATTAAGAAGCCTTATTGATCAAGCCATTTCCTTACAGTAGAAAGTTTAAATTAAGCATTCTGTCCCAGATGAGAAGAAAAACATTGCCTTTTCAACTCTTTTAATTCTTTTAACCCTTGCTGAGTTAACTAATGCTGGCCTGAACCTTTGGTCTTTCTACCTTGTGTCCTGAGTTCTGAATTACAAACATATGTCAACGTACCTGGCTGTGGAAGATGCTTTGAGAGAAGATGAATTGATGAGTTACCAGCAAAAGAATGGGTTCGTCATTAGCTCCACTTTATATGACCTTGATTACTTTGAAAATAACATATTCTTAGGGATACTGAGTCTTGTTCAAATTAGAGCATTGATTGAGATTTGTGATTCCTGAAATTATGCTCTTGATTTTTGTATTGTGGTTTGTTTAACACCAGTTGTTTAGCATGAGGTTCATTCTATCAACCTTTCTTTGGAACTATAACTCGATTCCTAGTGCATTGGTTTTTTTTGTATCATTTTCTCTTTTGTATCTGACTCCGTAGATTCTACTCACATGTGTTTCCTTCTCATTTAGCTTGACCCAAAGATTATTCAACCGTTTATGTTAGAATGCCATCAAACTATTGCCAAACTTGATAATCAGAATATGAAAGCCATTAAAGGACTTGAAGATCGGCTGTATGCCTTGGACCAGATGATTGCTAGCTGTAGCAGGCTGGTGAATGAACAGAAAGAGCTTGCTCAGGTATTGTGTTCAGCACCACTTGTTTCCAGTCCCAGAACCAAATAGCTGAATTTCATTTTGTGCCACCATCCCTCTCCCTCATTCCTTTCACCCTCTCCTACCAGTCCTTCCGTATTTCGTGGACTGCAGTTTTCCCAGGTAGCCCAGGTCGTCTTCCTGCTGTGCTGTGTCTTCTGGTGGTTGTTACATTTTTATTCCTTGTGATGTTGATGTTTCATGTGCTTATTTTTAATAAGGAAACACAAATATTATAAAAGTCTAAGATAGCTTAGATTTTGTGTTTCCCTGACATTTCAAAGAATTTGTTTGTTTTTGGCTTGTGTTTGGGTTAATTATTGTAATAAAGCTTTCAAGGTACAGATTATTGTAAATTGGCTTTCTGTCCTTAGAATGGCTATTTCTTTTGTTTTCTCCCGTTAATGAGATAGAAATTTTAGAAATCTAAATGAAAAGTAGTTCGTTGTCCATTTTTCTCTTACTTGACAGCTTATGTCATTTATGTAACAAAATTAAACATTCTTAAAACTTTTCCTTCCCAAAGGGATTTTTAGCTAATCAGATGAGAGCAGAAAACTTGAAGGATGCATCTGTGCTACCTGATCTGTGCCTGAGTCATGCAAATCAGCTAATGATTATGTTGCAAAACCACAGAAAACTGTTGGACATTAAACAGAAGTGTACCACTGCCAAACAAGAGCTAGCAAACAATCTGCATGTCAGACTGAAGTAAGAACTTCTTCATATTTTAATCTTCCCAGGAACAACAGTAATTTCCCCCTAATGATTACATTGAAATGCGTATTGACTAACCTTGGGGTTGGACTTTATAGAGCCTTGGTCTTTATAGCTTACCTACAAGATGACTTTTAGCAAATATTGGAGCTGTTGAGAAAAATGATTCTTTATCTGTAGGTGGTGTTGTTTTGTGATGCTTCATGCTGATCAAGATGGAGAAAAACTGCAAGCACTACTCCGCCTTGTAATAGAGCTATTAGAAAGAGTCAGAATTGTTGAGGCTCTTAGTACAGTTCCTCAGATGTACTGCCTAGCTGTTGTTGAGGTTGTAAGGAGAAAAATGTTCATTAAACACTACAGAGAGGTAAGCAATTCTAATTATTTAATTATGCACTAGTTTTCATAATTGGTATATTTATTAATATGAATGTTCGTCTTCTAAGTGGGCCGGTGCTTTAGTCAAAGATGGAAAACAATTGTATGAAGCTGAAAAGTCAAAAAGGGAGTCCTTTGGGAAATTATTTAGTAAGTATTCATTTATTTACCCTTTTCTTTCTTTATTTTTTGACCCTTAAGTAATTTCTAAAATAATTATGTTCCTGGTTTCTTTGTACAGGGAAGTCCTTTTTAAGAAATCGTCTGTTTAAGGGACTGGACTCCTGGCCTTCCTCATTTTGTGTATGTATTTTCTAACCAAGACTAAATTCTATGTTATAAAGCCTCATTTTTTAGTATTAGAGGCATTTATCAGAAACAGAAGAAGTTGTGAGTGATAGGATTGAATTACCATAAAATGTTCTGGCTTTAAGGGTTATCTGGTGTAAGCTTTAATATGTGTTAATAATTTTGTGTTTGAGATTATATTTTAATTACAGTGTTTCTCCCTTCCCTTTCTTCCCACTAAAATCTCCTATATACACCTTCTAATCTCAAATCATGGACTTTAAAAAGCCGTTGGTATTATATGCATATATGTGTATACATAAATATTCTTAGGCATAATCTGAGTTCATATAATGCTACCTACATGCATGCATATTTTCAGAGTTGACCATTTGGCACTGGACAATTGATTAGTGTGCCCAACCCTGGGAAAGGTCACCTCTCCTGCTCCCAGCTTTACTCAGTTGTTTGTAGTTCTTTATGTAGGGTTAAGGCATTGTGGGCTTTCCCCCATGCATCTTGGTGTTTTGTTAGTGTCTGTCTTGTTTAACTCATGTTCAGGTGGTCATGTTGGTGATATGTGTGGGTATAGCTTCTGATGTTACTAGAAGTCCCCGATCCCCTGTCTCCTACAATCTTTCTGTCCCCTCTTTCCATTGAGTCTTTAGTGCTGAAGTATTTATAGAGGTATCCTTCAGTTTTAGTTTTCTGTAGTCCTTATTGCAGAAGAGCAGTTCCCTTGATGAAGGGTGAGAATGTATGCGTGTTTGTAGGTATAAGGACAGATATTTGAAGATTGCTGTGAGGGATTATGTTATTAGTGAATCAGTGGTTCTGTGTTCTCCTATAATAATCCTGATATCACTAGGACTGAGTAGCAGTTAGGTTTCCAGTACCAGACATGGTCTCTTTCTGTTGAGCAGGTCTTCAGTTAGCGAGCTTACTACCAAGGCGTGAGTGAGTGCTTCACCACTGTTTTATTGTCCAAGAGCTCAGAGTAGGCTGGCATAATCAGCGGCAATGCAGTTTTGTTTTTTTTTCTTTTTTTTTTTTTTTGTTTTTTTGTTTTTTCTGCTTTTCATTGTATCTTTTTGTAGTCTTTCTGCTGTCTGTTGTCATTTCATCCCATTGTCTCCATGCCACTTCATTATTTGAGTCAATAACTTAAATCTTCAGTAAATCTTCCTTAAAATTAAACATGAAAATATCACTCGATATATTTAAGGGCAGTTAGCTGGGCTTATCAATTATTTAAATAGAAAGAAACATGTTTCATGATCAAAGAAATTTAGGAAATGCTGTGTCCCCCCACCATATTAAGACATCAATTTCAAACATTTTTCTGCATGGCAGTACTTCTTCAGAATGCACAGTTATAATTAGCATTCACATACTCATTTATCAGTGAGCCTGTTTTATGAAGATTATCCTGACATGCTTAAATCTTCTTGACTAGTGGTTAAGATAATTGGAGTTACTTTTAAAAGATACTAATTCTGGCCAGGATTATAAGAAAACAGCTAGTAGATCTTTACAGTTCGTTTTTCATCTAGAATTAAAGTTTGAATTCTTCAAAATGAGAAGAGAAAAGAAAAAAAAATCTTCCTAAGGTACATCAACAAAGTTTACTGTAGAGAGACCTCTCGTGACCATTCTCAAGTCCAGGGAAGATTGGAGAATAGCGTCTACCCGGTGTAACATGGCGCCATTTAGTGTTGGTGAGATACTAGAATGTCTATAGAATGGTGCTAAAGAACAAGCCTACTAGTTACCACCAAGAAACTCAATTTCCAGACGATTAAAGCTGCATAGAGCTAGCGTGCTCTGTCATGTTTGCACGGTCTTTTGTTTAGTTTTATTATTATTCTCTTGTAATTGTGAGAAGATCATTTGATATGTGTTTGTCAGTCTCTTAGAGTGGATTTAATTGTTGCAAGACATCATCGTAAATAAATTCCATTTATAGACTTCCTCTTATAAATTTCCATTTATAGACTCAGAAGCCTCGAAAATTTGACTGTGAACTTCCAGATATATCATTAAAAGATTTACAGTTTCTTCAATCATTTTGTCCTTCAGAAGTGCAGCCATTCCTCAGGTAACAGCCATGACTACTTTTGACTAGAATTGACCTTAAAATGATGAACGCTATGATTTGTTTTCTTGTGGCTTCCCTAACTTGTTACACTGGATGTTTTTAATGATCGTACAGGCTTCTTTCAGTCTGCCTGTCCTTGCTTAAGAAGGACTGGCCAGGTTGTTCATTGTTTTTAACAGAGTGAAATAATTTGTTTGCAGTTTTTGTTAGAAACTAAAAATCTATCATTCTTTTTCAGGGTTCCTTTACTTTGTGACTTTGAACCTCTACACCAGCATGTACTTGCCCTACATAATTTGGTAAAAGCAGCACAAAGTTTGGATGAAATGTCACAGACCATTACAGATCTGCTGAATGAACAAAAGGCAAATGAATTTTAAATATATTTATTAATATAAGATGTTTGCACTGTTATAGATTTTTGAGACTTTCACTTTGTGTTTTAGGTATCCACAAGTCAGGCATCTCCACAGTCAGCTGCTTCTCCAAGAATAGAAAGTACAACAGGCATTACAACTACTACCTCACCAAAAGCTCCTCCTCCACTAACTGTTCAGGATACTCTATGTCCGGCAGCGTGTCCCTTAGAAGAGCTGTCTCCGGATAGCATCGATGCTCACACATTTGATTTTGAAACCGTCTCCCATCCAAACACAGAGCAAACAGTTCACCAGGCTTCTATAGACTTGGACTCATTAGCAGAAAGCCCTGAGTCTGATTTTATGTCTGCTGTGAATGAGTTTGTGATAGAAGAAAATTTATCGTCTCCGAACCCTATAAGTGATCCACAAAGTCCAGAAATGATGGTGGAGTCGCTTTACTCTTCAGTCATCAATGCAATAGATAGTAGGCGCATGCAGGACACAAGCACACGTGGAAACGAGGGCTTTGGGGATCGCGCTGCGCTACATGTCCAGCTCGAGAAATGCAGAGTTGCTGCCCAAGACTCTCACATCAGTATACAAACCATCAAGGATGATCTGTGCCACTTCAGAACATTTGTACAGAAAGAACAGTGTGACTTATCAAATTATTTAAAATGTACAGCTGTAGAAATAAGAAATATTATTGACAAAGTAAAATGTTCCCTAGAAATAACACTAAAGGAAAAACATCAGCAAGAACTCCAATCTTTAAAAATTGAGTATGAATGTAAACTTAATACTCTAGAAAAAGACAGTGAAGAAAATGTAAATAAAATTTTAAAATTGAAAGAAGATTTAGTATCCCTTGAGGAGGCTTTACAAAATAAAGACAGTGAATTTGCGATAATTAAGCATGAAAAGGATGCTATTGTCTGCATGCAGCATGAGAAGGATCAGAAGTTGTTAGAGATGGAAAATATAATGCATACTCAAAACAGTGAAATTAAAGAACTGAAGCAGTCACGAGAAATGGTGTTAGAAGACCTGAAAAAACTGCATGATGAAAAAATAGAGTCATTGAGAGCTGAATTTCAGTGCCTAGAACAAAATCACTTGAAGGAATTAGAAGACACACTGCACATCAGGCACACAGAGGAGTTTGAGAAAGTTATAACAGACCACAAAGTATCTTTGGAGAAATTAAAAAAGGAAAATCAGCAAAAAATTGACCAGATGCTAGAATCTCATGCCTCAGCTATTCAGGAGAAAGAGCAGCAGCTGCAGGAATTGAAAGTCAAGGTTTCTGACTTGTCAGACATGAGGTGTAAGTTAGAGGTTGAACTTGCACTGAAGGAAGCAGAAACAGATGAAATAAAGATCTTGCTGGAAGAGAGCAGAACACAGCAGAAGGAAACACTGAAGTCTCTACTTGAACAAGAAACCGAAAACTTAAGAACAGAAATAAATAAATTAAACCAAAAAATTCATGATAATAGTGAGAGTTATCAGGTGGGTTTATCAGAGTTAAGATCTTTAATGACAATTGAAAAAGATCAGTGCATTTCAGAGTTAATCAGTAGACATGAGGAAGAATCTAATATACTTAAGGCTGAATTAGACAGTGTTACAGCTTTGCATCACCAAGCATTTGAAATAGAAAAAAAACTGAAAGAACAAATAGTTGAATTGCAGACTAAATTGAACTCAGAACTGAGTGCTCTTGAAAAACAGAAAGATGAAAAAATAACCCAACAAGAAGAGAAGTATAAAGCTCTTATACAGAACCTTGAGAAAGACAAGGAAAGATTGGCCATGAACCACGAACAAGACAAAGAACAGTTAATTCAGAAGCTTAATTTTGAAAAAGATGAAGCCATTCAAACTGCACTAGATGAATTTAAGCTGGAGAGAGAACTTGTTGAGAAAGAGTTATTAGAAAAAGTTAAACATCTTGAGAATCAAATAGCTAAAAGGTAAGTATTAAGCTTAGAATGTAATTTACTATTTCAGATGTATGTGTTAATTATAATATCTTGATTTGTTGATTTTTCTATAATTAAGTAGAGGAACTGAGGAATTTTTACCTGTAGAATACTATTTATCACAAACATGAAAATAATATTACATAAATTTACTACTGTTGGAGCTAGGCGTGAGAGCTTATGCCTATAATCCAAGTGCTTGGGAGTCTGAGACAGGAGGATTGCTATGGAGTCAAGCCTGGGCTACAGAGTGAACTAATTTAGGCTAGACTTTGTCTTAAAAAGGAAACACAAATTGTTTTCAGAAAAATGTTTTTGAAACATGTGATTTGTACTTTTTACTAAATTTTTCAGTTGAAATTGCTTTTCTTTTCCTATATAATTTTTTAGAGTTTATGCCAATGAGAATATGCAGAATGGTCCTCAATATTGCTTTCTGGACACTACAATTTCATTTTTGTTTTCTCTGGTTGGAAAGCTAATTCTTTTAAATTCTAGATTTCTTGCTTATGTGTTTCTTCTTATATTTTTAATGTCTTTTTTTGTTTGTTTTGTTACCACAGATGGGTTTAGTATTTCCATTTTGTGGTGGGATTTTACACAGTATGGTAAATCTGTCATTTAGTCCTATCATTAGTTCTCAATGTGAGTATTGTATTGTTAGCGTGCATGTGTGCATGTATGTGTGTATGTGTATGTATGTTTCTGCCTGTATTGTAATGCTGATTTTAGACTAGCTCTTTTTGTATTTATGGGAGGTAAGAGGGTTTAATAGACTTGTGGAAATAAATCTTTGAAGACAAAAAGTCAAAACAGTGTAATGACTGTGAAAAAGCCCATTAAAGAACTGGATGGTAAACTGGTAATAGAATATATTAGAATTATTGAAGTAGCTGTACTATAAAACTTGAGTTTAGTTCTTACTTAGTATAGCATGGACTAGTGCAAGTTTATTCTGGGTAACAGGATCAGGATCAGTAACAGATCAAAAAAGCAATGAAATGAAAGGAAATTTTAGCCTTTCCAATTGACCTTCCAAGATTCTTGCTGATAGCAAGCTAGAGTGATGAGAAGCCAAGAGTAGGAGATGAAGAATTTGATCCAGTATTGAGAGAGATCAGATTGCAGGAGTGGGAAATTTTCTCCAAACTGACGTACAGACTTCATGCTACAGCTGAGCAGTGCAAGCTTGACAAGAACAGTTGTCTTTGGAGTCTAAAAAAGACTGACTAATGTTTAGTGAAACTTTGTCAAGCTCTCTTAAAGATCAAGACATCCTCTGAAGTAACCATCAAAGTTGATTCTCCATGGCTCACTGGGAAGCTACCACAGTACTAAAGAACCTCTTAAAAGCTGCGAACGTTGGCTTAAATCTACAACATAAAATGAGTTGTTTTCAGTTACTTGTCAGAAAGTTTCTGTGACACAACCGGCTACAACCACTTCTGGAGAATAGGACCGGGCCTCTCTTCTGTCTTCCAAACCTTGCAGGTGTTCTTTTATTGCATATTTGAAGCTCTTCAAGGGATTTTGGGAAATGTAGAATCTCTGCCTTGAAGAATATATGAGATTACAAAAGAGTTGGTAGCAGTGTTATGGGAGAGAGCAGTCTAGCATTGTACCCTGTTTTAAACATAGTAGTCAGATGTCGATATTCCTTTATTCATATTGGATGTCCAAATAAAGACACTTCAATTAATATCATATTTGTTTCACATGATGTAACTTTTGTCCCACACATGCCTAAGATTTCCTTATCCTCTCTGTTTTCAAAGGTAAGACTCAAATTGATGTTTTTTACCCTTCCTCGATTGAACATTTGTTCCTTTTCTTTTTTGTTTTGTTACAATGATTGCCATTCTACAGGTTAAAAGCTGAAAAAAATAGAGAATAACTACCATTATTGTATCTTACTTCATAAACCATCAGAATAGAAGAAGGGTTTATAAAACCTTAAGAAACATTAAAGAAAATGTGGTTAGATTTAATCACTAGCCTTTATTTCTCTAATTACCATTGCAACTGATAAATATATGTAGCTTCTTCTGTTATCTACTCCATTTGTTCATTACGTTAGCCAGTGCTTTATCTGGTGGCAGATTGAAATCTTTGTAAGGAGACTACCATTTACTTTTATAATACAGTTGCCATAGATTTTTACTTTAACTTTTTAAAAGGTGTGTGTGTGTGTGTGTGTGTGTGTGTGTGTGTGTGTGTGTGTGTGTATGTATGTGCGTGTCTGTCTGTCTAAACCCAGAGCTTTGTACATGCTAGGCAAGTACACCACTGAACTACATCCACATTCTTAGGTGGTATAGTTCTTCATTAGTTTTTTGTTTTTGTTTTTGTTTCTGTTTTTTTTTTGTTGTTGTTGTTGTTGTTCCCTTACTAGACATGGTAATGCCTAGAGGCATCCCAGGTAAACTGTTTTCCTTTATTCTATTAGACAGTATGCAATTACACCAGCTATGTAGCATATAACATTTGTACTTATTGGTTCAGTACAATGGAGGGGGCAGCAGTGGCCAATGTGATAACTAATTTAAAAAATGCTTGGGGAAAGGGTCATATGTGTATTATGCCATGCATGGAGATCATAGGGCAGCCTTGATTTCCACTTTGTTTGACACAGGGCCTCTTTTGTTAACATTTACTACTGAATACTCAGAATAGTTATCCTTCAGGACTCAGGAGTCTC
The DNA here is from genome assembly GCF_021556685.1 of Rattus norvegicus. Taxonomy (NCBI): domain Eukaryota; kingdom Metazoa; phylum Chordata; class Mammalia; order Rodentia; family Muridae; genus Rattus; species Rattus norvegicus. The sequence continues at coordinate 18,467,194 of NC_141538.1, read as the reverse complement.
TACCTCTCCCTCCCATGTTACTAGTAGCATGCTGGATTACAGAGGTATGCTATGCTACCACACTTGGTTTTATGTAGTTTCTGGAATTCCAGCTTAAATCAGCTTGTGTGGCAAGTACTCTACCCACTGAGCGATCTCACTGACCTCCAAGAATTACTTCCTGTAGAAGTAAATCACTTCTAAATAAGCATAGACCACATTTCTGTTGCTTTTCTTTGGAAAAGCACCAATTACTTGCACCAATTTCAAGTTCTGCTATTGTTATGTGACAATGGTCACAGAATGGTCTTAGGTTCAGAGTACTATTACATTTGGACTTTATACTTCATCCATGCAAAAATGTCACTCTTATTCTATGAATCTAATGTCTTGCTCATAATGTTTTATCACAGCAACAGAAAAGTAACTACTATAGACAGTACTATGGCCTCACATAGTAATTTAGAAGATTATTGTGGTAAGGTTTTTAGTCTGTACAAGAAATAGAGTACTTGATGATAACTCTGCAAAAAGGAAAATACTGACTCCCAATCTCTAGGGTCTTATGGTTATCCTAGAGTATGCAGTATTTCTATGCATCATTTATCTGTTAGCCATACTTCAAATATCTGCTCGAATGTTGGTCTAAGGGTTAAAAAGCTTATATGCTAATCTAGACCTTATAAAAGAGTGGTTTTTGCTTTGTAATTTGAACAAGTAGACAGTCTTAAAAGTTTTTGGTAAATGGCCCAAAACAACATACACAGGCGGAGACGTGTTACTTTCAAGATTTAGAGGCTTACCCAGCAATACCTCTTCCCTTTTTCCCTTTTAGAGGGGACACAGGCACTGCTGACTAACTCCAAATATTCATAACCTTTGTGCCCTGCATATGTCTTGCCCCATCAAGATATCTTAAAATTCTTTATTCACCCTACAAGTGAGGTTTAGCCAGCCATTGCCTTTAAATGTGATAGATCAGTCTGATGTTCAGAATAGGGGGAAGACCAGCATCTTTGCCAACTAGTTTTGGGGTAGGGAGCATTAATTATATAATTCTTCAAAGACAATGAAGTACAAAACCTTTTGTCATAGTAAACTGCTCTGACATCTGTGCAGCAAGGTCAGCTTGTAATCAAGATTTGAAGTGTAGATGTTTAATGTCTGCTAACCATATTCTAACAAAATTAGCAGATGGTTTATAGCTTGGATTGGCAAGCTGGAGTCTAGGAATCTGTCCACACTTTGTAATGTGTGTATTGTCTCTCTAGTTACGTATGCGCACCCCTAGCTTCCTCTTTTCTCCTTAGTTTCAGGAGCATTATGGGCCACAATCCCTCTTGTAATGGAGGTAAAGTGCCCTTGCTTTCTAACACAGTGACTACTTCATTTGCCTTATTTCATCCACCAGGTAGATAATCCTATCTCTCCTGACTTGTAGGGTGAGTATAGTATGATGGACTATCTTGAGAGGGCACGTTTATATTTTATTACAAGAGTTAATCTTTGCCTTAGATATTTGTGCATAGAAGCAGTATATAAAGAGTTCATCATATCTGCGCTGCCAGGCATCCATTGTATGACTTGAGACATTGGTCCTGCAGCAGTGTGGGAGCTTCTGCCACAGCTTTAATACAGCCCACCACGCACATCCATGGATTTGTTTTCAGCTACTGCTTTTGGCCAAAGTTGAATAGTAAGAACAGAGATGATTATGTTAACCCTTTCATTGTTTGTACCATAACAGATTTGGGTTATTGTTCCTATTCTAATAGCTTATGTCCCCCATACTAGGTATATTCTCCACCCTTTCTTTTTGTGTTTTTGCCAAAATAAATTTGAGTAACTGAAGAATGCAAACAAACATCCTTTGGTTAGATTTTTAACTTACTTGTATACCTAAGTTTAAAAGTCACAGTAGGTCTGGAAGCAGCTGAATTCTGAGACAGGATTTGTAAAGGAGCTGAGTTTTGAGAATGGAACTGCTTCAAAGCGATACCAATACATCTGAAAAAGAAGACTCCTTTGCTCTGTGGAATGGAAGCTCTTTAGTATTTAAAAAGACAGCTGAAGCATGCTCCAAAACCCTAGCTTTCATTGGTCCCTTCATAAAATTTGCTATGTAATGCCCTAATCTACTGGTGTTTTACTTCACCACTTCAGTTAAGTTATAACTAAGCTCAGTCTAGTTGCTCTTAAACAGAACCACTTCAGAATCTTAGCCAGTATGCATTTAAGTTTGAATGTCAGTGTGTCTGTCCTTTTATCACCACAACCATTCCTTTTCCAGTTCACAACTCTTGTGCTTCCCCAAAGCCAGGAAGTAGTAGTCTAGAAAAAGAAAACTGAACAGAAGGTGTTCTATCAACTGTTACTGTTCCATTACAGTGTTCATTCTTCCGCCTCAGGCCTTAGGCTTTATTCCCCCCTTAGCCTTTGTGTCATTGTGCAGTATACCTGTGGTAATCACGTAGGTACTCTTTTTTGGGTCAGTGGATCATAGGCTCTTTTCAGAGAGAGTGAGTGTTATAGCTGTGTGTGCTTGCTTACTAGAACTATCTCTTCTATCCATGTCATCTCAGCCCAGCATTCATCCCCAATCACAGTGTACAGTGATACAGAGATAAAAAAATAAATTAGAAATGATAGGTATTTGCCTTTGTGTATACACAAAGTCACAAAATTTGAGTGATACTATACTTAATTGCTACATATTCTTTCCCATCATAGTAACATTTAGAAATATTTGATTTACAGTAAAATTTGAATTGGGACTCTGTTGCTGACTGCAGCCTCACTTAAGTATATTCTGTACAGTGTCTCCCTTGACTATCTAATGTGGCTATGGCCTTCTACTATAAATTACTGCCGTGAACCTCCAGCTGTCGGCTGATTAGGATTACCTCTCATCACAGGCTGCCTAGGCCTAGTTTTATCTATTGTCACAGCCCTGAAGCCTTTGTGTTTCTCATTAACACTTCCTGTATGCAGCCGTGCATACTTGATTTGATAAGCTTTAATTTGCACAGCAACATTTCTTTGAGCCCCAAGGAGAAACTAAATAAACCCTTCACTTTTTAATGCTGTGTTATATGAAATAGAAGATTACAACCTATCTGTACAAAGTCATAAATCAGACTGTTTGTTGAAGTGCTTATGGAGGAAGATTTGTCTGAGTATTCAAGTTTAGCTTAGCTTTATCCATAAGTTCGGATGTATGGATAAAAGATTTCCAGTGATCTTCATAATTTCAGTTGCTATAGTATTAATTGTACATTGCCACCATAATTATAATAGAAAACTAGGCATGAACATTAAAAGCATAAACTTTTTAACTAAAAACCCTGTTTGTAATTGCACCTCTAATTCAAAAACATTTCAGTATCTTTTAAAATCAACCAAGTGTACACTGAAAGTTCATTTTCTAATAATGACACAATAGCCTCTATTTTGTTGTAGTATGTTTTACCACTTGTCATGTGGCCCAGGGTCACCAGATACTATATTAAACCCATGCTGGTATGGGTAAGAAAGCTTGCAGAAACTCGAGTGCAGGGATGAACCATGCATGGCTTGTTTCAGTACTTGAGAAAGCAGTATTTTAGGAATCTTTAAAAGGTTGAAAGCAAATTAAGATTTAAGATTGCATGCTGACTGCCAGTTGAACAAGCACCATTTGTTGGAAATGCTGCCTTTTTTCCACTGGATAGCTTTGGCTTCTTTTTCATAGATGAAGTGACCATAGGTGTGCGTTTATTACTGTGTCTTCAGTCCTATTCCATTGATCTACCTGTTTTTGTCTATACAAATACCATGCCGTTTTTATCACCATTGCTCTGTAGTTTAGCTTATGGTCAGGGATGGTGATTCTCCCAGAAGTTATGGTTGAGAATAGTTTTACCCTATCTTGGGGGTGGTGATGGTGGTTGTCTGGATGAGTTTGAGAATTGCTCTTCAGAATCACTGAAGAATTGAGTTGGAATTTTGATGGGGATTGTGTTGAATCTGTAGATTGCTTTTGGTAAGGTGGACATTTTTACTATGTTAATCCTGCCGATCCCTGAGCATGGGAGATCTTTCTGTCTTGTGAGGTCTCCTTCCATTTTTTTTCTTCAGAGACTTGAAGTTTTTGTCATAGAAATCTTTCACTTGTTTAGTTAGAGTCACACCAAGATATTTTATATTATTTGTGACTTTGTGAAGGTTATTGTTTCTTTAAATTTTTTCTCAGCCTTTTTATCCTTTGAGTAGAGGAAGGCTATTGATTTGTTTGAGTTAATTTTATATCCAGCCACTTTGTTGGGAGTTGTTTATAAGCCGCGAGAGAGTTTTCTGGTAGAATTTTGGGTTTGCTTATGTATACTATCATATCATCTGCCAATAGTGATATTTTGGCTTCTTCCTTTCCTATTTGTATCCCTTTGACCTCCTTTTGTTGTCTAATTGCTATAGCTGAGACTTCAAGTACTATATTGAATAAGTAGGGAGAGAGTGGGCAGCCTTGTCTAGTCGCTGATACTAGAGGGATTGCCTCAAGTTTCTCTCCATTTAATTTGATGTTGGCTGATAGTTTGCTGTATATTGCTTTTATTATATTTTGTTATGGACCTTGAATTTCTGATCTCTCCATTACTTTTAACATGAAGGGGTGTTGTATTTTGTCAAATGCTTTCTCAGCATCTAATGAGATGATCATGTGGGGTTGTTTTTCCCTTTGAGTTTGTTTACATAGTGGATTACGTTGATATATTTCCATATATTGAACCATCCCTGCATCCCTGATGAAGCCTCCTTGATCATGATGGATGATTGTTTTGATGTGTTCTTGGATTTGGTTTATGAGAATTTTATTATCTTGGCATGGATAATCATAAGGGAAATTGAAGTTCTTTGTTGAGGCTTTGCGTGGTTTAGATATCAGCGTAACTGGCTTTATAGAACGAATTAGGGAGTGTTCCTTCTGTTTCTGTTTTGTAGAATAGGAAGACCCTAGTCCTGTGGCAGCTTGATGCCCCAGAGTACGGGAATGCTAAAGCAGTGAGGCAGGAACGGGTGGGTGGGAGAGAGAGCACCCTCATAGAGGCAAGGAGGAAGGGGATGGGAATAGAGGGGCGTTGTGGATGGTAGACTGGGAAGAGGGACATTTGAAATGTAAATAAACAAAATAACCAATAAGAAAAAAGATTGACGATTACTAACCAGTGTGTAATCATTCACCTGGGCTATCTTGTGCTTCACTTGGCCATTCTTATCTGTGCTGCCTTGCTAAGAGATTGGCAAGAGTTGACTGAAGTGAATCAGTTTCTGTTTTAGCTTCATGTTATTTGCCATTAGGTGTCAAATTGAGCCAAAAATCTATCTTACGTAAAGTAAAATTTTTTTCTAAGAAGTCATCAGGTATGTTTCTTCTTCAGTTTATAGGGATAGAAAAGCTGAATCTTGAAGTGCCTAACAAGAACATTGACTTCCTAGGTGCTGGTGGAAGCCCTGATTTCGCCACATTTGTTGCTGTCATCAGCCGTGTTACTTCAGATATTACATAGTCAGTTTATTTTCAGTTAGAAAGACAGGCTTCATACAGAAATACATTTCTCATTTTCTTGGGTTTCTGGGAGGTAAATAACCTAAGTGTAATGTTTTATATATTTTGATTATATCTGTTACTGTTTTTTTAAGTCCCGCCTTTGAATCAGCCAGAGAAGATTCTTCAAGCTTAGTTGCTGAACTTCAAGAGAAACTTCAGGAAGAAAAAGCTAAGTTTCTAGAACAACTTGAAGAACAGGAGAAGAGAAAGAATGAGGAAATGCAGAATGTGCGCACCTCTCTGATTGCTGAACAGCAGGTGTGTGAGGTCTGAGGACGTTGGAGAGACGCTGGCCTAACTAGGGCTCTGCAGTCCAGGGTGCTTGTGGCTTGTGTTTCCATTAGTTGACCATCTCAGTGTTTGTTTGACTCTTCTCATGATAAAAGCATTTATTTTAAAAAGAAATCTTGTAACAATGTCACGTGAATGTAGTTAGCAGTTTGTGTAAGAATTATCAACTTGCATAGATGTGAAATCTGCCTTTGAGAACTGCAGCATCCTTGGCACAACTTACTTCACATGCAATTGGGCTCTTTCTCTGCAGTTCTCACTGTGCTCTTTTATAATATATACTCAATTTCAAATTCCCAAAATGAATTAGGGGCTGAATTAATGGATTCAAAGCTGGGAAGCTAACAACTACCTGAGTTATCATAAGAGTCTAGTCTAGTTTGCTTATTATAAATTGTGATCATCATAATCTATTTCACATTACAGAAATAGCACAGTTCATGAAAATAAATAATGGTTAATGTGCTTTTTTATATGCTGGTTTCCCATTGTAAACAAAATAAGTAAGTTAATTTGTAAACATTGTAAGTTATATTGGTAAGATTCCCTTTTTTCTTCAAAGAAAGTGCTCTTCAAATGTTCTTGGTATCCTGAAACTTTTAGTTTGTTCTTTGCCATTAGATTTTTGTCTGAAACTGTCAAATTGTTTTCCTGTTAAAGCTCTCTCCAGCTGGAGAGAGAGCTCAGAGGTTAAGAGCACTGGCTGTTCTTCCAGAGGTCCTGAGTTCAATTCCCAGCAACCACATGGTGACTCATAACTCTGGTGCTCTCTTCTGACTCGCAAATATACATGTAGGCAGAACGATGTACACATTATAAGTAAATCTAAAACAAACAAACCAAACAAAAATCTGTTGCCATTAATGGATTTCCAAAAGGTTTTGGGTAAATGTTAATTAAGCAGATAAAAGAATCAGGTTAGATCATTTTCTCACTTATGTATTTGTTTTATTTTAATAAATGGATATGTTTAATGAATATAAATGAAATGTTTAACAAATTTAATCTCCTTTGTTAATTAAAATGCAATTAAAATTGCCAGTTGTCTTTCAGATCCCTCTAGGCAATTAGATATATGAACTTCATGCAATGAGAATGGGTGAAACCTGGGAGTAATAAGTATAGTTGCTAAAGAGGCCAGGAGGGCATTGCACATGTCCAAATAAGAGAGAGAAAGATAATCACACAGGAGTATAGTAATCAAGAGCTAGCCAAAGATCCAAGGTTGCAGAGGAAAGTAAGTTTCCCAAAGAAAAAGTCATGTATACAACGGCACTCTCTTTAAACCGTTCATCATTTAATTTCCTTCCCTAAAATCTCAAGCATTTGCTAATACCTTTCTTCTGACAGTGCAGACAAGGAGAAAATAAGATTTGTTTTCAAGATATTGAGTTCAAATAAAGAAAATAATAACCTTTACTGCAATACATACCATTTTTGCTTAGTCATGTGACTCCCTAAATGTCCCCCAGAAAAGAATACTTCTCAATCTTGTTTCCATAGCATTGGCTCCTAAGTGTGTGCAATTAATTGACTATTACTATTGTTTCAGACCAATTTTAACACAGTCTTAACAAGAGAGAAAATGAGAAAAGAAAACATAATAAATGATCTTAGCGATAAGCTAAAAAGTACAATGCAGCAGCAAGAGCGGGATAAAGGTTAGTGTTATCTTACAATATGCTTTTAAAAATACTTTGAAATGTTTTCAGTAAGTAATGCATGCGTCTTTGAATTTGGGATCTTAGATTTGATAGAGTCGCTGTCTGAGGACCGAGCTCGTTTGCTTGAAGAGAAGAAGAAGCTTGAAGAGGAAGTGAGTAAACTGCGCACCAGCAGCGTCCTTCCCTCAGCACCCGTGCTTGCAGCCCCAGAGCTTTATGGCGCTTGTGCACCTGAGCTCCCAGGTGAGCCAGAGCGATCAGCCATGGAGACGACGGACGAGGGAAGAGTGGATTCAGCAATGGAGACTAGCATGATGTCTGTCCAGTAAGTAGGCTTAGTTTCCACTCAGTTCATCAGAGGCTTTTATATTCAACAGCGCCACACTGGGCCTGACCCTGGTGTCATGGGTCTGTAATCTCAGCAGGAGAATCACAAGTTAAAGCTCAACTTGGGCAACAGTGGGATCAAAGCCAACTTGAACAATTTAGCTGAGGCTGTCAAAAAAGTCAAAATTTTAAAGAAAGGAAGTATTTTTAGCTTTATTAGTTGTTTTCAGCTCATATAAAAGTAATTTTAAAAGATAGTGTAGAGACATGCTAAGAGAATGTGGTAATTAAAACTCATAAATGACAGAAATTAATCCAGAGTGGAAAATTGACCTCTGGGGGAAATAAACCCAGCTATCTTCTATGAACAGGAGAGGCAGTTTAGAATATAGACAATATAGAAACAATATAGGAAGCTCAGTATAAGGTATAAAAACATGCATCTATTATCTTCGACCTATATTGGTGGGGTGGGGAACAGAAGCAGGCAGATCCTCAGAGCTCATTGGCCAGCTATTGGAGCAGAACTAATGAGCTCCTGGGTCAGTGAGAAAACTCACAAAGGTAGCAAATAGTCTCATCCAACACTCCTGATGTTGACCTGGTTTTCTCATATAAGCGCATGCATAGACACACACACACACACACACAAAAGAAATGACAATCAATTTCCCCAACTTTTAACAAAAAGGTGAGTTTGTACAATTGGAAATTTTAACACATCTTTATTTATATGTATAGCTATTGATGCCTCTAAGAAGAGTATAAATACTGGTATATAAGGAGAAATTGGACTTTTCTAGATTAAACAATAGGATCTAAAACCAAGTATAATCAATGTAATATTCTAAGGGAGCTATATAACCTCATATACTTTTCTTTCAAAACTAATTCAGGTAGGGAAAAGAATGTTTAATATCTGAGAAAGTATGCATTTTGTAGAAATTATCTCTACATAAAAACATTCAAAGTTATGTTTATAGTTTTAGGAAGTGTCTAAGTCTGAATACAGAGTATCAGCCGTTCTGATAAATATGTGCTACCTTAGAAAAGTTAGTACAAGTTCTTACTCTACTAGTTATCAAGTTATCAAGGCTGGCCTTGAACTCCGAGATCTGCCTGCCTCTGCCTCCCAAGTGCTGGGATTAGAGGCATGTAGCACCATGCCCAGATAAGCTTCTACAATCTTGTTGATGAATGTACAATTCAGAACGTACATTCCATGAAAGTGCTTAAACCTTAAAAACCACCATTCTCTCACTTTTAGAGAAAATATGCTATCTGAAGAGAAGCAGAGGATCATGCTCCTAGAACGGGTGAGCAGACTCTGTGCAGTACTTGTTTACTACGATGACCCGGGGACAAGATTTAAATGCCTTTCATTTTAAACACATTGCATTTTGATTTGCATTTATGAGTTAAGTCTTTTTATGGTTAGTTTTAGAAGGCCTGTCATTTGTGTTCCTAGTAGGATTAGGTCTCACTATGTAACTTCTTCAGTGCTTGACATCTCTAGAAGGCAAAAAAAGATTTATTTTATAAAATTTTACTTAACAGCTCAGAAAACAGTAATATAATAGCAATAAGAATTTCAGCAAGTTTATTTTAAAAACAAAAGTAGATTTTTTTAAGATAAGCAAGAATATAAAAAAAGTGAAGATTGAAGTAATGAAGTTGCATACAAAATCATACACCCCAGAAACACACACATGGATCACATACTCAACCAAAAATAAAAAGATAAATATTTGACAATTTTTATGAATTAAAAGTACTTTGAAAACAGAATGAACCCTCAATGGCTAGTTTCATTCTTTGGGTCGTGATGATGTTTACCAGTGTCTCTGTTGTATACCAGCTCAGATGTGTGAAATTATTCCAGAGCCAAACTGTCTAGTTTAACTCAAACCTGTTAGCCATTCTCTTCTTGGTCTGTGGTTAACACTTTAGGATCACACAGGATGTAACAATATGTTGCAAATGCCGATTCCACCTCCAAACTGGCAAATTTGGGTGGGATAAATGCAGCATTTATTGTGTTTATAAATTATGCAGCTAATGACAAGATTTGAAATCAAGTTTTAGGACAGTATTCTCATTCTCACTAAAATGGTTAGTGATCAGAACAGTTAGAGACTCTCCAGGCATGTACTCTCTTTGAAGATGAGAACCTTGCTAATAACCATTCAAGGATGAACCACAGGTCTGCTTTCTCCTTGTAGACATTGCAATTGAAAGAAGAAGAAAACAAGAGGTTAAATCAAAGATTGGTAAGAGTTTTTTGGCTATGTCTCTTTTAAAAATTTACTTTGTATTTTGGTATAGGCATCATGCACCTGAGGGATATATCCTTTTCTAATTTTGTTTTTACATTTACTAATCAGAGAAGGGAGCATGTGTGCCACCATGGTATCACTATGGAAACTGGAGGACAAAATAAGTTTTTTCCCACCATGTGGGCGTGGGGATTGAACTCAGGTCATCAGGCTTGGTGGCATCTGCTTTTTAATCTACTGTGTCATCGTTCCAGCCCAGAATGTGTGTAATTTATTCATACTAGTGTTTTTAAGCCATTTTGTACATTGGCCATCACTGGATTCCATCAAGTGATGGAATCTAGTCAGGGCTTCCATTTTGATTGATTGTAGAATCACCTCCCCCCCCCCTTTTTAATAGATTTATTTTGTGTGTAAAAATGTTTTGCCTGTTTAACTTTATGTGCAAATTGTAAGTCCATGTGGATAATTGACCCATCACATGGATGTTAGAACCAAACCCCAGTCCTCAGCCAGAGCAGCAATTGTTTTTAACCACTGTGCCACCTCTCTAACCCATATCTTGTTTTTCTTGACTTGAAAATAGTGTATTGTACAAGAATTTAACAAAGGAGACTGACTACCTTACTTTGATACTTAGGAAAAAATGAAAGTGAATAGTCTTTATTATTAAGGAACTACCATTTCTTGGGATTCCATATTTATGCATGTAATCTTTGTGTGTTTACTTCAATGAGTTGGGAGGGCTTTGTAATCTGTTGAAAATTAACATTTACTCTCATGCATCTTGACAGTGAAGATAACTACTCTGTCCTGACTTGTGTCTTTTTAAAAATTCTTCCAGCAGCCCACTTTAGAGGCAATAATGTTTCAATAGAGCAATTACTTAATTTTCCTCTAAGTCAGATTGAATTCCTAGCACCTAAAACAGTTACTTTCTGCTAATTGCATATTTTAAAGGAGACATAGTTTCAGGCTTATGTTCAGTGATTTAAAAAAAAAAGGAGAAATACTTTTAACGCAGATACCCATATATTACAGTCAGCATGATTCACCACATTACAAACAGTAGCAGTGAAGCATCCCCTCTCTGTTTATCCCCTCTCTGTTTATCCCCTCTCTGTTTATCCCCTCTCTGTTTATCCCCTCTCTGTTTCCTTGTTTGTTTGTTTGTTTTGAGACAGGGTCTTCAGTTGGCATGGAATGCACAGTCCTACCTCTAGCGTGTGGTGATTCCAGCCAGGCACACGCCACTATTTATTGCCAGCCTCTTGCTTCCTTCCTTTGCCTTCACACAAACAACAAAAATTAGATGTTGTATATTATAGTATTACTAAGAAGGCTTTAAAGAAGAGTGGCCTATTCCAGATGACAGCACCGAATACATTGTTTTTATGGAGAGTCCCCAAGGAAATATAAGCCTTATTTGGCTGACGTTTTTACTAATATTTTGTTGTTTTGTTTTCATATAGGGAAGTTAAAGAAAGATTTTAAAACTGCTTTGTTCTAGCACCTAGAATAGTAGTAACCAGAGAAGTAGAGGAGCTCCCATGTGACCCAGAGAACTGGCACATACAGCTAGACCTGATATCCAGAGAAGTGTGCATTCCCACACATGGACATGTTTTTCTCCAAGCTTAGATGCTTTTTATAGAGTGAGCTTTTAGAAAATCTGAATAAAATTGAACATGTGTTAAAAGTGGCTTAACTTCACTGGTAGGACATATGTCACTCTCCTGGGTAATTTTACCAAATCTCTGAAAGCTATTAGGCCTTCTTAGTCAGATAATTCTGTTTCCGATTCCTTGCCTTTGTACCAGATAGTGTTTGGAATGGAGTGGATGGAATTTAGCACACAAATTTAGATTTCAGTGTTGAATTAATGAACGTACATTCGTGTGGCCTCCTCAGCTTGAGCATAGATTAAAACAGTAACAGCAGACCTTTCTGGTGAGCACGATACTGTGTGTGCAGCTAATGCATGATTCCACTTTTTTTTGTCTCAGATGTCTCAGAGCTTGTCCTCAGTATCTTCAAGGCATTCTGAAAAAATAGCCATTAGAGAGTAAGTATCTCATTCTTATTTTGTGCATTTTGTGTCAAATTGTTGAATTAATGAAAATGTGTTGTAGTCACAATGATTATTAGATCCACACTCATTAAGCCAATACCTTGTGCATAATGATAAGATAAAAACTCATTGGAAAGCAAGGTTTTTCACTGTTTTCCTGGAGCTCTGGGGACTGTGTTCTGAGCTATCCCATTAGGATTCTATCATTCACACAAAAACTCAGGAAGCTTTTCCTGACAGTGGCTAACATTTCAGCTCAGTGTCCATTCTGAAAACATCCTTAGTTTTTTCATCCTCACTTCAAAATGGAAGATGTTGATTTTTAAGCTGCTGTGCTTTGTTTCTCCATTTTATGTTCTTATGTGCTATAAATTCAGAATATAATTTGAAGTTTTTATCAGTCAAAACAGTTTTAGCTTTCCTTGACCAAATTAAGTCAGAAGTAGTTGTCTCCCCTGGGGTTGTTTGGTAGGTAGGAGCTTTGGAATAATAAAGAAAAGCACCATAGCAGCTCAGGGAACCCTGTTGTGCAAAAAGTCTTGAGCTTTACACACTTCTTTACTTTTCTTAAGACAAGAGTCTTACCGTATAGCCCATTCTGGCCTGCCACACACCACTTTCTTGCCTTGCTGGCTCAAATGTTAGGTTAAAGGGGTGAATCACAGGACTTGACTTCTGGATTAAGTATTTGTGAGGACCCTTATTTTATTTATAGTAGATCTTCATTGTTAATTGGTTTGAAGAGTTTTTCTTTGTTTTGTTTTATTTGTCTTGTGTTTTTTTATGAATCTCAGATATCCTTGTTCTGGCCCTAGCATCTCAGTTTTATCTTTTCTAACTGATGAAGTAGCAGGATAGCTGTCAGCTTAACACCAGCTCTGTATCAAATCAGTAGTCTTTGGAAGATTAGAGACGAGCTTATTAGCATTACAGCCGCAAAAGATCCTTTACCTCCTTTTAATATATTAGGTTTGGTGTTCAGTCAAAACGCTACTTACCACATCATTGTAGCAGCATTTAAAACTTCCTAGACTGTGCTTCTACTAGAATCCCAGTGCTGAGAAAGTAAAGACAAAAGATGATTTCAAGTCAAAGGCCAGCCTATTCCACGTAGCAAGACCCTGTCTCAAAAAAGGGAAGGGAAAAACGTTTCATAGTTGACTTTGTCAGCTGGAGAACCTAGCACATAAAATTACTTTGGTAACTAAATCTGAGGCTGATCTTCAGAACCTGTAAATGTTTTGAGCATAGTTTGAGAGGTAGACGCTCATAGGTAGTTGTAACTATTTCTTCACCTGTTATTTCAATAGATCTGTATTGTGCCTTTCTACGGCCTGATTCAGCACATGTGTGTATTTGTATTTCTTTTGAAATAAAGAGTAACACATCGAAGAATTGAAATTCCAGGAATGAAAGATTAGAGAAAAAAATTAACTTATGACTAGGTATTTTTCCTTCCCCACACAAGCAGAGAGTATAGAACCCACAGACACTGAGCCAGCTGACTCTCAAGTTTGTGTCACGTGATTAGCGCTCTCTAGGACAATAACCTACCTCTTCTTAGTTTTCAGGTGGGAGATTTGGTTCTCATCATCCTAGATGAGCGGCATGACAATTATGTGTTGTTTACTGTTAGTCCTACTTTGTATTTTCTGCATTCAGAGTCTCTTCCTGCCCTGGATCTCAAACCAGGTGAGGGAGGTAAGTGCACACACATTTCTAAAATATGCATCCTTCCTGTTGTGTATTCTATACCCGAGTTAAGTCATTAGGAAAATTTGCCTTTTTAAAAATGAAATCTACACTAGCCGCATATTTTTATGGACTTAATTGATAATTCTAAGTTTGAATATAGTATTCTACAGTAGATTAACTGCTCAGACTGCATATATATTCAAACATGATGTAACCTAGTAATTGCAATATTTCTGTCAGAATTTTGATGTTCATTTCGTTGACAATTAGTATATTTTTTTTTTTGTTCAGAGATATTGCCAGTGTTTGTCAAATAACTAGTTTAGGTGTAGTGCCTTGCCTGTACTATTTATGATTTGTTTTCCTACCTTGTTCATTTGTTCATTGATTCATCATCATCATTATTGCTTTATGGAGTTTTGTTTTGTAGAAACTGAGCTTTCTTTATTCAACAATACCTTTTAGTTTTTGGTTCATTAAAGAGTTCAAAGAGAAGAAAATAGTTATTCTGGGATTCTTAGAGTAAATAGGACTGCTTAGAAAATCAGTGTACCAAGCCAAGTGTGGTGGATCACGGCATGCCTTTAATGCCAGTACTCAGTCTCAGCAGATGCACTTAGACCTCGGATTCTAGACCCAGAGTGTGTTCCAGGACAACCAGGATTACAAAGAGAAATCCTGCTCAAATAACAAAGAAAAGAAAAGGAAAATCAGTTTCCCCACATGATCTGATGTTCTTATATGGACTGACTTGTACATAAATCCCCATCCTTGGGCTAGGGCAGTGTCACTTGACAACTCCATCGTGGCTTTTGGTGGATGACCTATTTAAGGACAGCAGTTACATAATCATGAAAAGTGAGAAGATAATTTGTTTTCACCTTGAAATTTAGGAAATAGGCAGCATTTTTTATTGTAATTTTTGGAATGTTGACATAGTCTCAAATATCCCATACTGGTCACAGACTGTCAGGCATCTGAGGTTGGTTTTGAACTCATGACTCATCTCCCCTGTACCTACCCACTGCTCTGTTTCCAGGCATGGAGCACTGTGCTGGGATTCATCTTCCTGCCCTTTGGCCTTGTTCTTGTTGCACTTGTTTCCTTGTATTTACCTGGGGGATTTCATTTCTCAGTTTGGGGATCAACCCTAATGTCTTGTGTCTCAAGTTGTACCTCAGCTCTTTATATTCGTAGATGAAAATGATCCTTCAGAACTATGAAGATTCATAAGGCAAAAAAAAAAAAAAAGCAAACCACCCACATAGTTACCCTGATTGACCTGTTAACATTTCCCCCTATATGTATTTTTTATGTGTATTTCTAAACATGTGCACTTGAAAATGTGCACTGCTATTGTAGTGAATTTGAAAACAAAGTGCTTGTCTTCTCATTAGTATTGTAGTCTTGGCTGTTCTCAGTCTCTGCACTTCTACCCTTCATTTGGTTTTTAGTATTAATTGTTCACTGAGACCCAGTTGTGTTGGTGTTGCTGTGCTAGGCACTGTGGTTCTAAAACACACTGAAGGGCTGCCATTCTGGTCTGGAGGTCGCAAGTTATAGTTCCTTCAGTAGGTGGCAGTGTTGAGTTAGTTATTGGTTCGTGACTCCTATTTAGATTACTGGTGTTCCTTGAATAATGTGCATTTTAAAAAGCACACATATTTATATATTGGAACACATCATAGATTTTTTTCGTCAATAAACAAAAATTTTGGTTCAGTGATTCTTAACTGGCTTTAAAGTACTTAAACATCCTTTTGAGAATATCACTATTGTTTTGATTCTGAAGTTCTTTTTTTTCATGAATGAACATTGAAAGTATATTAACAATTTATTTATTAGCTTCAGGTGTATCTAGAAGACCCTGGGTCCTTGGAAAAGTAATGGAAAAGGAATACTGTCAAGCCAAAAAGGTAAGAGCTATACCCTGTAATGGTAAACCTAGGAATTTTATTATATGGAAGTGGTTAGTAATATTTTCTGATTTTTGTTCACTTAGAGCTTTATAATTTTATTAAATTGAGTTTAAGACAGAAACCTAGTAAATATTGCTATCATCTTTAGATAGAAGAGGTAGATTGCCAACAGTCCATTCACCTATAAAGGAGAACAACCAGTGTAACTTACATTGAAAGCACACTGTATAACTAGAAGCAGCAATGAACTTTACTAGTATAGTTGGTCTGTGGTCATTTTTATATGCTACACCACTGATGAAAGATGCTCTCTAGTTTTTATTTGGAGGCTAGAATGAAACTGACAAGCCAGGGTTGGTAGTATACCTCTAGCCAAAGCACTTGAAACCAAGGCAGAGACAGAAGATCCATATAGTTCTAGGCCATCTCGGGCTATGAATATATTACAGCCTTTGTAAGTCAGGCGAAGGAGGGATGCTACAAATTTGAAGCCAGTCTTGTCTGCGTCATGAGTGCCAGGCCATCCAGGGTATAGTAAGACTGATCTGTGATCTAGAGGGAAGGGGATAGGATAGCTACAGCATCCTCCCTACACCCAACACTCGATAATATGAGTTACCTAATATATTCTCACTAGTCAGGAGCCTATGTTTATAGTTTGGTACAAAGTAGAGACTCTCCCTCAGCCAGTCTCCAATACTCTAGCAATACTCTAGCAGTAAACCGTATGGTAGAATGGTGCTTATTTAATTTGGTTCAGTCATTCAGTGACTCCTTTTTTTTTTTTTTTTCCCTTTCCTTCTTAGGCACAAAACAGATTTAAAGTTCCTTTGGGGACAAAGTTTTACAGAGTGAAAGCTGTGTCATGGAATAAGAAAGTATAGCCACAGAAAAAATCTCTACATCTGATACCATTTTCTGATTTGTCCTTCAGTGCTGATAAACCACTCCAAAAACAACTGGCCATCCTTTTTTACAAAAGTAAACATGACAACATACTTCATTGGTGAACTACACTTACCTTTTAAGTGACTACATCTTAGGAACAATAAATTTATTAAATTCTTGGCTGAATCAAAATGGTTTTGTTTTGTTTCCACCCAAATAACTAGAAATGCGGACCAAAGTAGATGTTTCCAAGGGCAGAGCCTGAACTGTGGCTTGTGATTAGCCTCATTAATTGCCTGTTAATAAACATTAGCTGAGTAGTTACCAGTGTTGTTACCAGCATTTGTCCTCTTGTGATTTTAAGAGTCCTTGCACTCTTTAACATGTTCTTTATAAAATGTATAAATCCTTCCAAACTATTTAAAGAGGAGTGTTATTGCATGCAGATAATCGTAATTTTGAGTTTGCCTCAGAAGACTGCTAAAGAAAATTTGTTCATTTTTAAAAAAATACCCTTTAATGTTTCAAAAAAAAAAAAAGTGTAATTTGACTGACTTTAAGATCGACCATACATAATGAGCAATCTTCAAAAGTACTTTTCACACAGATCATCCGGTCTCCAGGGAGGAAAAGTCTGTACCGCTGATCTTTTCAAGTGCAGGTCTCAGACCTCTCAGCATCTTAGGACTGTTTAAAATAATCATATTGATGAACTCGTAATTCATGGTTGAGCTTCAGAAGAAGATATTCATTGTACATTAACATTTAGAGGTCATAAATAACAAAATTCTGTATTGTAAAGGACCTGTATAATTTTAAGACAATAAAGAATTAAAAGTGTAAATGTGTGTGCCTTTTGAAGGTTACATTTTTAATATATTGCGTGATTGCTGGGAAAGGTGAAAAAAAATGTTCTGTATCAGAGAGAAACTTGTTTATTACAAAATGTTGTTTGTATCCTATGTAACAGGGTGAAGTGGTGTTCTGTGGAACAGAACCATGTAAACTCAAGGTTTAGAAGCTGGCACTGAACAAAGATGTTGATGTAGCTAGTTGATTGGAAAGGAGTTTCTTCAGGGTTATTGTTAGAGAACAGTAATAAAATGATTCTTTTTCAGAAATATTTAATTTCTTCATAAAAATAAGTTGGATATTTTTATAAATATGTAATCTAGTAGAACAAAAATGGCATAAACATAGTGTATAGAATACCTAATTCAACAACATATTAATGAATAAACAAACAATTCATTAATTACGTTTCTATTCAATCCTTCAATTACATCTTTATATATAGACTACAAGTGTAACAAATGACTTTATTCTTAATTGGTGCTCTTCAGATTTAATATATGGTTTAATGCGTGGAATTATTTTGTGTTCTGACACACTAAATCTCTTTTGTTAATACTGAGCTTTAATGTTGTGGTCGTTAATTGTTTTTGTTACATAGTGCTTTCATATTCATCTAGCAGTGTTCACACATAACGTTTCAAGCAAGTGAGAACTAAAATGATTTTGTTAGAAGGAAAACAAAACATTTCCAAAAACCTAAATTCATTGAGTTCTTGGTTTTACATAATTAAAAGCACTATGAACTTTGCAGCTAGAATGTCTGACTTTCAGACTTAGTTAGATATGACTTAGAGTTCCATAAACGATCATTTGACTGATACTTAAAACAGGGTAATGGAACCTTTGTGATATAGTTTACACTTTCAATGCAAATAATTTTTAGGAACGTGTTCAATACTCAACAAACGTTAATTGCTGTAAAGGTTTCTTTTTTCAGTATAGTCTTGAGGGGGAAAAAACATGTAGCTTTATAGGGGCCACACATGGTTCCAGTATCACAAAAGACTGAGGCAGGAGTACTTGAGCAACAGGGAAAGGCAACATCTGAAGGTTTTTACTGTCAACTTTTTAAGAATGCTTATGTTACATATGTTTATTGTGACAGTGGTAATTTGATAATAAAAACATTATATGTGCCTGGCTCACGCCTATAAATCCAGCACTCAAGCATTTGAAGCAAGAGAAGATCCTGTGTTGTCTCAAAGAAAACAGTATACAGAACTAAAATTAACATTTTATTGTTTTGAAAAAGTGAATAAGGTATAAAAATTGTGTTTTAAAAAATATATTGTAACCCCTAATGTTTTGTAGTTTTGTCGTGTCACACTAAATTGTATGTAGTTTTTTTCTATTCTAATTTTTTTTTTTTTTTTTTTTTTTTTGGAGATAGGGTCTCTTACCTATAACTCTCTGTAGACCAGGCTGGCCTCAAATTCAGAAATCCACCTACCCCTGCCAAGTGCTGGGAATAAAGGCCTGTCCCACCATGCCTGACTAACGTGAGTTTCTATGTCCCCTTCATTATGTTTCCCTGTCTCTTTAATATATTCCTGTTGCAAGAGTTCAAGAGTGAGCTTTACTTGTTTCTTTACATTTACAAACAAGATAGTAAAATCTATTGGCTGTGATAAAACCAAGGCAACCTGTAGAAGAAAGGCTGTTGTTTGGCCTACAGTTTCAGATGTCCATGATGATAACAGCTCAGAGTTCATATTTGAACTGTCTTGTACATTACCACATTCAATTATGTTATATTATCGGCCCCTCTGAGTCACAGCTTCCGTATGGTGACCCTGAGGAAACACTTATCAGAAGATTTTTGACTCCATGATGCTGGCCTCTTTCACATCTGATTCTTCATCCCTGGCCAACCAGTATCAATTGTAGCAGCAAAAATTTCATGTTAGTGCAGCTAGTCACTTGTTAGTCACACAGCTGATTCTTAGTGCCAGCTGCTTGAGCACTACAGATTCAAGTTTCCCTCTAAAACTTAACAAGCTAAGACCCCATCATCTGTACTGTTCACACCATAACTTATCTTCTAAGCTCTCACAACAACCCATTAGGCTCTACTTGTCATAGGGTTTTACTGCTGTGAACAGACTCCATGACCAAGGCAACTCTTAGAAGGACAACATTTAATTGGGGAAGGTTAAGAGGTTTAGTCTATTATCAAGGTGGTAGCATGACTTCTAGGCAGGCATGGTGCAGGAGGAGCTAAGAGTTCTACTAAGCTCAGGTCCACAGTGACACACTTCCTCTAACAAGGCCACACCTACTCCAAGAAGGTCACTACTAATAGTGCCACTCCCTGGGCCAAGCATATTTAAACCACCACACAATTCAATGGCTTTTCTAGCCCAGAATTCCAAGGTCCTTTCACAGTTTTACCAAAA
Source organism: Rattus norvegicus (assembly GCF_021556685.1). Taxonomy (NCBI): domain Eukaryota; kingdom Metazoa; phylum Chordata; class Mammalia; order Rodentia; family Muridae; genus Rattus; species Rattus norvegicus. Next base: position 18,447,249 of record NC_141538.1, on the reverse strand, counting down.
TCATGACCATGTCTGTCATAGCAATATCCTACAAACCCAGCAACATTTTTGTTCTTTTGCTATGATAAAACACCATAACCAAAAGTAGCACAGGGAGGAAAGGGTTTATTGTACCTTATAACTCTCAGGTCACACTCCATAACAGTAAAGGTAGGAACTAAAAGAGAGGTTACAGCATAATGCTATGTACTGGCTTGTCCCCCATGGCTTGCACCCCATGGCTTGCTTGTCCTGCTTTATGATACAACTCACGGCTACCTACCCAGAGGTGTTACCACTCCTATGGTCTGGGCTCGTCAATCAGTACTCAAGGAAAAGCCCCACAGGGCTTTCCTAAAGACAAACCAATGGAAGCTTCTCAATTGAAGTTCCTCTTCCCAGCGTATTCTAGCTTGTGTCGAGCTGACAAGTTTTTGACATGTTTATTACATTTATTTAGTGGTGAAGCACTATTAGGTCCACCGTTAGGATTTTAATAGTGACTATATTAAGAATGTCATCAATGGGGAGCAATAGTATTGTGTTCGTTTGATCATAGAGGAGGATTTTTCCATCTTGTTAGCCTGAAAGTGTTTTACAGTTTAGTACGCTAGTGCTTCCTTGAACACTCGTAGGTGTTTCAGTGCTGTCTAATGCCACTGTTTTGTCACACTTCACTAATTTTCATGTGTTACTCTTATATTCTGAAACTTAACTGTTTGCTTGACTGTGGGGTGGGGATGGAGGTTGTTAAGGCTTTCATGTCACCTGCCACTATAGCTCCACTTCTTCTTTGGTTGCCCTCTAGAACATCAATACTTTGTCAAGTAGATGTGAAAGTGGGCATCCATGTCTTGTTCATGGTGAAAAAGCTTTTTACCATTATATTAGATAAATCATAACACAGGAGTGATAGTGTAGTATGAGGAAACAATTGTAGGTGTCACTTTTTCTAGCTCAGAGTAGTGACATCTTAGCAGAGGACTTCACAAAGGCTTATGTTGGTCATGAACATATAACATCGGTACTCAAAGTCTTCAGTTGGCTAAGCCCAACTCATTGGTTCCTGAGTAGTATTTTGTTTTAGCTAAGTTACTCTCACAACTTGAACATTTTAGTATTTGTTTGCTCTCTGTCTTCTCTTGCTTCACTAAAACAGTTAAAATAAGCCAACTAACGTGCCTTGCACATGCCTTGGCAGCCTTATCAAAGGTGACAGTTTTGTTATTGTGGCCAATTGTTTTTGCTGTTTTTAACCATAAATCTCCACATTTGCCTTCTCCAATAGCATTTTCTCAACCTTTTTGACATCTACTAATAGTCTGTTCTCTATTAAAGCAATATGTTCTGGATTTTTTTTCATCCAGACCTTCTATTGGAACTTCAGTATTAGATATGTGTCAATGGCTGGGACTGACTAGTCCATATGGCCATGTCCTCACAGATTACAGTTAGGAATGCCTTTTAAGAACTGATGATCACAGAAAGATAGCAACATCCTAGTAAGAGTGACAACAAAGGTCAGAAGCTTCTACCACATACTTCGGGTCAAAATCAAAGTCAACAACACAGTTAATATTCATGGATACCTAGAGTAAAAAGTAGTAAAATTACAGTCCTTTTTAAAAGGTTTAAAATAGCTTTGTCCTTTAAGGTGTAGGTTTACAGATACACATGAGATTTTAAAAATATGTAACTGGGGATATATCTTCATTGAACTGTTGCTCATAGTGAGAACTTGGGTTTGGTCCTCAGCACCACAAAAATGAAGCAGAAATCATGTGGGTGCATGTGGACTAAAGCCAACCAAAGGTGGTAATGCTTAATTTTCATAAATGTAGCTACTTTAATGATTATTTAAAAACTAGGAAGCAAGAAATTAATTCTACTAACTGGTAGCTCTTATGTTCATCATACCCTTGGTACATTGTCTTTAGCCAAAATTTTTAAGAAGTACAGTTTATAATCTTTATGGGTGAGATGGAAATTCTTTCAAGCAGTTCTTAACATAGTGGTAAAGAGACCAAACAGTCAACTCTAAGCTATTTGGTTTACATACTTCTTGGGTGTCTCAGACTTGGCAGCCATTTAGAGTAAGCAATACCAGTTTCTTTCATTCCTATCTTAAAGCTTACTAGCAATGTCATTTCCAATGTTCAGAAAAGAGTAGCAACCCTTAAGATTAATTCAGGTTCCACCCTTCACTCATCTTCAAATCTAAGCAGTTACATGTGTCTTGTTAAAATGCAGCCATGGCTGCCTTGCTATGCAGACATTGCACCCCATGGCAACACTGCTGAATCTTTTACACACATCACCACTTTGTGTCAGTGTGTTGTTAATCCATGAAGTTGCACTCAACTTCCATTTTTACCATTTAGGAGTTCCTGGTGGATTTCAGAGCTCTTGACAGGTTTTTTGTTTTGTTTTGTTTTATGAATGTTGGGTTTTATTTCAGAACTCTGATTTTGTGGCACCTTAAAAAAAGGCTTCTGAGAATCTGATTCCAAAATGATGTTGTAATTCTCCTTCTTAACTGCTTTAGAAATGTCATCATCTAATTCCAGTAGAGCTGGAGAGTTTGTGTTGTTGGTGTCACTTGTAATCTCTCTGGAATTCTGCTCTGCCAGTGAGTATGACCTTAACTAGCCTAGGAGATGAGCATGCATGCTTATGTTCTTAACCACAGCTCTTCTGAAAATGTATAGCCTGTCTCACAAGCATAAAGTGTCTACATTCCCAGCATCTTCTCTCATCACAGATTACATGATTAGCTCCCTATGCAACCTGTTTCAGTACAGCTTTCAGAGGTTTCATATGGCCTTTAAAGAATGTTGAGTTTTCTAATAAGAAGCCATACTTTCCCCTTCTGCCTTTGTCTACTTAACAGCTATTTCATAGAAGCACCACATTCTCATGAGTGTTTCAATTTAGCTTCAGTCAAGGAGGTGAGAGCAGCTTCCTGTGAAACTTGACATTGGTCATTTCATCTTCTGAAAACCTCCACCAGAGGACTTGCTTTATAGTCATGAAAGCCAGGCACATGTTTGTAAACACAGGGAGATGTTTAGAAGTAACAGTGCCCTTCTAACTTAGAGCATTCAGAAATGCACTTTGCATTTGATTATGCATTCAGTCATCACTCTGGTCCTAATAAGCCCACGTGGCTGGGAGTAGCAGATCATCTTCCAGTTCTAGATCCTGTTTTGCCAACAGATCTCCACACTAATCAGTGGTGACTAGAAATAATCATACCCCTCACTGCCACAAAAGTCAGCTTAACCATTGTCTACTGAGACCATTAAAATCTCACATCATAAACTAGCTACAGTTCTTAGGCCAGAACATATCAAGAGTTGGGCAGGTTGATTAACCTTTTGTAATGCTCTAACAGAATGCCTGACAGAATTCTTTTGGCTCCTATCTTCATGATAGGAGAAATTCAGATCATGAAAGCAAGAGTATGTTAGTATGGTTGTTCACATTAGGTTGAACAAGAAGCAGAGTGAAGCACAAAAGGGACAGGAATAGCATATCCCTGAGAACTTTCCTCCAGGGACCCATCACCTTCAGCTCATTTCTACTTCACAAAGTCTACAGAACTCTCCCAACGTATCTGGGCTTATGATCCTGCAGAGGATATTTCAGGTTTAGCATGTAACATTGCTGTATGTGTGATAGGTTGAAAGGGCATGGCTGAATTCAAGAAATAGTCATTTTTATAGAAAGAGCTATCGTAACCTACAAATGTTTGGTTTTCTGAATACTTTCATGAATCAGTAGTTTTAATTTGTGATCTTTTCATAGATGCAGGCCAAGCCAAAAAGATACTTGTTGTAAGTAATAGGTTGCCAATTGAAAAATACTAATCAATTCTGTATTCCTGTTGGAAAGTTGATAATGGATGATGTTAAACGTGGCAGTTTTTTCCTAACCTGGCTAGTTCCTAAATAATTGATTCTGAGACCTATTGAAATATTCATTCAACAACTTTTACATACGATGACTGATTTTCCTAACCCTCTATGCTTATCTAGCTACTTTCCAGCCACATGCCCCAACTTACTTGTATTTAATCTCTCCTTGGCTTGCTTTGCTGTAACTATGTGTCCTCATGCAGAACTCCCTTGGCAACTCCTACTCAGCCCGGCCTCATGGAGACCTTCATCTTCCTCTACCTGCCTCATGGCCCTTCTGGACCCTTACTTGCCCTGTGGCCAACTCCTCTTCTTGTCTGGACCCCTGGCTGGGATGGGAAGTCTAGCCTTCCCATCTTCTCTGTTCAGTCACTGGCTGTTCAGCCTTTTATTAACAAACCAGAGATGATTGGGGAACATGCTTCACACCACATATGACAATGCCTGTGGAACTATAATTACATCTCAGGGCACTGAAATTCAAATCTGAATCCACGGTGCACAAGACCTTCCTCCAATAAGCAGAATTGTCAAAAAGTTGTCAAGTTGTTCTTGGTTACTGTCTAGAAATTGACAGAAAGACCTTGTTGCTGAAGATATCATGTGTTTAAGTCATAGACCATGGAGAAATCAAGCTGGTCCTGACCTGAAACTTCATCCTTACTGGCTAGTTTTCTTGGTCCTGGAAGGTGTTATAAACACTACCAGAGAAGAACAGTACTTATCAATCCCACCTGGTTTTGAACTGTGAACTATTTAAAAAAATGAGTGTCCTGTTAAAATATATAAACTGAAAGCATGGAGATATGAAAGTAACCAGATACTTTTAGATTGGATTCAAACCCTACTCCACAAGATGGAGCCAACACCAGGTATTGGTATTGATGCTAAGAGCCTGTGGCTAGATAGGTTATAGGCCTAGGGAGAATCTGCTAGTATTATTCTACTAAATGGAATAGGATTATAACAATTTTTTGATGGTTTCACTATACCCATAAATTAGTATACCCCTCAGCCTTCATCAGAGAAGCATCATGTGTAGTATATGGCAGTTGACGGAGACAACTGCTTATTTAGAGAGAGAGAGAGAGAGAGAGAGAGAGAGAGTTTTCAGAGTACTCAGCCATAAATGAGACATCTATTTATCACAAGCCCAAGGTATCATTGGAGAAGAGCGAGTTAAAAGATTGCAAGAGTCAAGGGTGGTGGATGACTATGGACACAGCAGGACCACTGACACATGTGAATTCACAGCTATTGTAACAGTATACGGACATGTAAGTTCAATTCAGACGAAAATCCCAGCATGGATGGCAAAAGTAGGCATGAAATCCCCCTAGCTGAAAAGCTATTGACAGTTGGTAGCTACTTAGAGAAGAAATTGGTTATCTCTAAAGGTGTTACCACTTGGAGTCTGGCCACCTTTCAGGGCAGGCCCCAGACTCAAAATTATTTGGGCAGCACAATTGGACTCCCTAAGTTTTTGTTTTGTTTGTTTGATACTTGGTCTTTTTACATAGCTCTGCCTGCTCACTATACAGATCTGTCTGTCACTGCCTTCATTCAGAGTGCTGGGCTTAAAGATATACATCACCATGCTCAGATGACTCTATATGTTTTCTTACAAATGAAAGGACAGGAAGTTGAGTTGATAGAAAAGTGGGAGTAGATCTTGTGGGAAAGAAGTATGACCAAACTACATTTTCATTAACTTTTTAAAGATTTAATGAAAATATTTTGAAGGAGAAGGGGAGTGGTGCCTGGAAAGCAAGAAATCAAGGCAAAGACTGGCTGGCTGTGGCAACCAGTGGGAGAAACATTTGACCTTGGCTCAGTCTCAGGACTGTTTAGTCTGATTCAGTGTAGCCTTCTTTCTGTGCGCTTTCCTAGAGCCCTTCTTTGACCCCTTTCTTGTTTGCTGCCCGTTTCAACTGTCCAGGGTCTTAAGATGATAAATAGATGTACTGTGTCTCTGATAAGCCTTGGTCTTGACTAGTCTGCTCATTCTTTTAGAAGCCACATCCCTTGGAATGTCTCTCCAGTTTACAAGTTACTTTTCCCAAAGTGTTTTCATTTTTTCCAGCTGGAGGGGGTGCCTGTGACTTTCTGTGTATGTTACTCATCCATATTTTTAAATATAATAAAACCACATGGAATTGGAAGTGGCCCGGGTTAATTACACATATCCTCAACTGTGAGCACTTTTAACAGGCAAGCGTACCTGATAGCTCACATCATTTCTATTTTATAAGTACAGAAAGTGACAGTAGAAGCATATTAGAATGATGTTCAGAAATTTTCCATTAAATAATGGCTGACATTAAAGTGACTTTAGTGCTCACGTGCAGGAAAATGTAAAACATTTATTCCACCTGAGTCCCAAATACAACTGCGAGATGGAAGATCACATATCCAACATTACTGAAAACCAGGAGTGGTGGCATCTCCCTGTGATCCCAGCACTCTGGAGGTTGAAGCAGGTGGATAGCCATGTTCAAATTCAACCTAGGGTACACAGACTCCATTGTTAAAACTTGCAAATAGACAACTCCATAAGAAATGGTCTGGGGACATGGTTCAGTTGGTACAGTGTTTGCCACCTATGAGGAACTGAGTTCAGATCTCAAACACCCATGTTAAAACAAAACAAAACAACAAAAACAGGCACAGCAGCAAATACCTGTAATCCCAGCGACCATAGCATCCCTGAAGTTATATGCCAGCCTGAGTAGCTGAATCAGTAAGAGACCAGCTTCAGTAAGAGACCTGTTTAAAAATAAAGTAGGAAGCAGCTAAGGAGGACGTGATGGCTCTTCAGCCTTCATGTGTATGTTCACATTAATGCATGCCACCTATGTACACAAGTACACATGAACACCTACAGAAAAGAAAGAAAGAGAAGAAATCTACAAAGTTCACTGTAGTGTCAAACCAAAGCGGGTGTTACTAGAATTGACAGTGATTTTCATGATTAAGTCATACCTTGGAAAGGACATGGCCCATGGGTTATGGGGAGTGACAATATCTTTTCCATGATCTGACCTGCTCAGATAAAGTCTACACTTTCAAAGCTAATAGATATTTAAGAAACTTGAGTTTTTTAACCAGCCGTTGCACTTGAAAGGAATATATATTTTTCTTTAAGGAACATTCTGGGCAAGGGCAAACAAGGTAAACTATTTATACATTGCCAGCAGAACACAAAAAAGCTGGTGTCTAATGCCTGGGACATACACTTTAGGCCACTCAGAAGCTGAGTGTGACCAGATCCTGCAGTCATCCATTTCCTGTTCACGTTAGGATCCAATACTTGCTCAGGCTTATCAATGATCCTGTAGCACTGGTGCCCATTATCCAACTTCATCATCAACATGTCCTAGACTTCCTTGAAAAATCTCAAGACCTGCTGTAAGGAACAGAGTATCTACTTAATAGAATTGCTTTAAAAATGGCCTCCGGGGAGGCCTTCAACCTGTTGGGTCTTCATCGGAGCAGACAAGCTGGTGATCTGCCCAGGCAGAAGATGGCCTGAAGGGGAGTGGAGTTCAGGGAGTGGTAGCTTGGGAGAGTGATGGGTCCTCAGGATTCCCAACTGCCGTGGTTGTTTGGAAGGGCCCATTACCTGTTGCCCTTCGTGGAGCAAGACTCCTGGAAGACCTTTAGACTGTGAAGTCTTCAGAGGAGCAGACACACTGGTGATATGTTGCCCTGTGTACAGCAAGACTCCCGGGAATCCTTATTAAAAAAAACATACTTTAGGACACTTCATCTTTGACAAAGAAGCCAAAAATATACAATGAAAAAAAAAAAAAAACATCTTCAGTAAATGGTGCTGGTCTAACTGGCAGTCAGTATGTAGAAAAAATAAAAATAGATACATATTTGTCACCTTGCCCAAAGCTCAAGTCCAACTTGTCAAGGACCAACATAAAACCAGATAGACTGAATCTAATAGAAGAGAAAATGGGAAAAAGCCTCAAACTCATTGGCAAGGTGGGGTGGGTTGTATGGGAATTTCCTAAAGAGAACTCTAATGGCTCAGGCTCTAAGATCAAGAATTGATAAATGGGACCTCATGAAACTGTAAAGCTTCTGTAAGGCAAAGGACATAGTCAATAGGACAAAATGGCAGCCTACAGATTGGGAAAAATATCTTCACTAACCCCACATCCCACAGAGGGCTAATATAAAAAATATGTAAAGAACTTAAAAAGCTAACTTCCAAAAAATCCAAACAACCCAATTTAAAAATGGGGTATAGAACTAAACAGAGAATTCATAACAGAGGAATCTCTGTTATGTTATGGTTGAGAAGCACTTAAAAAATGTTTCAACTCCTTAGTCATTAGGGAAATGCAAATCAAAACAACCCTGAGATTCCACCTCACACCAATCAGAATGGCTAAGATAAAAAACTCAGGTGACAACACATGTTGGTGAGGATGTGGAGAAAGAGGAACACTCCTCCATTGTTGATGGGATTGTAAACTGTTACAACCACTCTGGAAATCAATCTGGAGGTTCTCAGAAAATTGGAAATGGATCTACCTGAAGACCCAGCTATACTACTCTTGGGCATATGCCCAAAAGATGCCCCACCATGCCATAGGGACACATGTTCTACGATGTTCATATCAGCCTTGTTTGTGATAGCCAGAAGCTGGAAACAACCCAGATGTCTCACAATGGAAGAATGGATACAGAAAATGTGAATGTGGCTCATTTACACAATGGACTACTATTTGGCTATTAACAACAAGGACATCATGAGTTTTACAGGAAAATGGATGGAACTAGAAAATATTATCCTGAGTGAGGCAACTCATACCCAAAGGACATAAATGGTATGTACTCACTAATGAGTGGATCTTAGCCAAAAACGTATACAATACCCAGGATATAATCTGCAGACCTCAAGAAGGCTAACAAGATGAAGAGCCTAAGTGAGGATGTCTCAATCCCACTTGAGAGGGAGAAGAAAACAATTATGGGAGGCAGAGGGAGAGAGAGACCTGAGTAGGAGAGGGAACAGGGGAAAGGAAAGGAAAACATGATCAGGTATGGGAAGGGGGCAGGAGTGAAGCCCTGAGGGACAGCAGAAGGAATGGAAATAGGCAACCTCAGGGAGGTAGGAGGTGGGAGGACCCTCTAGAATGTACCAGAGACCTGGGAGGTGAGTCTCTCAGGTCTCAAAGGGAGGGACCTTAAATGAAATGCCCAACAGTGGGGAGAGGGAACTCGTAGAGTCCACCTCCAGCAGAAAGACAGGGCACCAAGTGGAGGGTTGGGTTGTCATCCCTCTCAAAAGCTCTGACCCAGAATTGTTCCTGTCTAAAAGAACTGCAGGGACAAAAATGGAGGAGAGACTGAGGAAAAGGAGGTCCAGTGACCAGTCCAAATTGGGATCCAGCTCAAGAGGATGCTCCAAGGCCTACACTATTACTGATGCTTTGGTCTGCTTACAGACAGGACCAAGCATGGCTGTCCTCTGAGAGGCCCAGCAAGCAGCTGAAATGGTCAGATGTAGATACTTAAACCCAACCAATAGACTGAAGCCAGGACCCCTGTGGTTGAATCAGGTAAAGACTGGAAGAAGCTGAGGAGGAGGGTGACCCCATAGGAAGATCAGCAGTCTCAACTATCTGGACCCCAGATATTTCTTAGACACTGAGCCACCAACCAGGCAGCATACACCAGCAGATATGAGGCTCCCAACACTTATACAGCAGAGGACTGCTTGTTCTGGCTTCAGTGAGAGAAGAAGCATTTAACCCCGCTTGAGAGACTTGAGGCCCCAAGGAGTGGGGAGGTTTGCTGGAGTGGGGGTAGGGGACGGTAGGGACATCCTCTCAGAGAAGGGGGAGGAGGAATGGGATGAGGAACAGGGTAGACTGGGAGGGAGATAAGGAGGACTGGACTGTAAAAAGAGATATAATAATAATAGTAATAATAATAATAATAATAATAATAATAATAATAATAATAAATAATAATAGAAAGAAAAATAGACTCCAAGGCAACAACTTAATATATACAGTTTGTTTTTTAAATCCCATTTCTCTCAGCCTTGAGTGTACTGCAGCCACAATATTTCTCTGAAACACATAAAAATGTATATGAAATGTATTGTAGAAGTAAATGTGAAAAGGAAAACAAAGTGTTTAGAAGAAAACAGGAAAATACCATCCTATGTGTGAAAAAAAAAAACTCTTACACAGAGCAAAAAAAAGATACGTATATTAAAAAGATCAATAAATTGAATTTCATTTACATATTTGACTCACAGTACTGACAAATATATTTGAGACTTTATTGTCAGGTGGATTTTGTTCACAATTATTTTATCTTTTTCACATAGTTACTATTTAGTTTTGTTATATGTGATCCTTTTACCTTTATTTCTTTTCTGGGGTTGGGAATGTAGCTCAGTTGGTAGAGTGGTTAGCTAACATGCACAAAGACCTGGACCAAGCAGTCCATAAGCCAGTGGGGTGGTAAATGTCTAGAATCCACACACGAAAAGGTGTAAGCATAAGATCAGAAGTTCAAGGTCATCCTCAACTTTATATAGCTAGTTCAAGACCAACTGGGACAGTCTGAGACCTTGTTTCAAAAGACTCTCTCTCTAGTATTTATCTGCAAGTATATACATTATATATAAATTCTACCCATATTTTCTTCCTATTCATAGCATTTAACATATTTTTTATCTCTTTGTATTTATTTTGCTTTGCTGTAGAAAATACATTGAATATATTTTAAGCATGTGTTTTATTGTTACTTTGACTTTATTTTCCCAAGAGAACTACAGTTCTAGGGATTGTATTCTGCTTTCCTTTTGCATCTATGTAGAAGCTTTATACATTGAATGTTTTCCTGGTGGCCATTTCTATTTTATTGAGTCCAGTTCATATGGATTATTTTCCCATAAGTATCTATATGCCTTTGTTTCTAATCATGTCCCACTCTGCAAATGTATTGTTAACAAGCTTATATGTCCCCAAGTTTCTCTTGATATTGTTTGTATTAGTACTTTAAGGATTTTTGATTCCAAATTATTTTGGCTATCTATCTCTTTTCTACCACTGCGAGGACGTCCACCAACTTTTGGAGCAGATTTACCATGTTTTTTCCCATATGTGTTTGCAGAAGCTCAAAGAGGTTGATCATAAGTGGTGTTAACTACCTTTATATTGTTGTAATCAACTGCCAGAGCAAAACATCTCAAAGGCTGAATTTTAGTTCCTGACTTCAGATTCACCAGAGCAAAGCATCTCAAAGGCTGAATTGTTTTAGTTCCTGACTTCAGATTTGTTGGCTCTTGAATCTAGATCTGCAGTACAGGAGAAGACCATGGTGATTAGGGCACAAGGCAGGAACTGCTCACCCCAGCAGACAGAAAACAGGGATAGGCATCTACGGCAGAGTATAGTGCTCAACAACTGTTCCCAGTGACCTTTCCTCTACCTCGGAGGGACTTTCAAAGGTTTCCAAAAACTTCAGTACATGGGTCTTTGGGGTTCTTTGGGGACGAACACTTCATCCCTGCAAAAGACTTATTGCTCAAAGGGATCATTAGTTATTTTTAAAAATCCAAATTAAAATAATGCAGCATATAGCATAGCTGAAGCCTAGGCCAGGGTCATTATATAGTGGAATATTTTTCTTTCTTTATTTAGAGACAAGCCTTAAACTCATGACATTCCTGTTTTTGCCGTTTGAGTGCTAGAGTTATAGATATATACCACAGTGACTAGCTTGTTTTGAAATTTTTGTTTTGTAGTATTATTCTGTTTTTAGTGTGTGCTTTTGCACATGTGTGTAAAGGTCCCTGTGAGGCCAAAAGAATGTGTTGGCTCCCACAGCATTGCAGTTACAGGGGACTGTGAGCTCCCAGCCATGAGTGCTGAGAACTGAGTTCTAGTTCTGTGGAAGAGCAGTAAAGATTATTAATTACTGAGTTATCTCTCCTGCCCCTTATTTTGAATTTTTAAAGGCAGGTCCTCCTCCATCTTTCCGGGAGCATCATAGAGTAGGACATAGGGCCCTAGCACTACTGTCCTCCACCTCTTGACTGCAGGCTCTCATCTCTTCCCTCTGGCTCAGGCTGAAGTACCACCTAAGTCTATAGCACATCAAAGGGGAGGAGTTTGATTCACTGATGCTCTCCACAGGGCATAGAGTGCAAGTTAGGGAAATCTACCTACTGCCTCAGCTCAGATGGGAAGACATTGTATTACTTCTCAAAATAAACCAAGTTTGCTCCTTTCCTCGTTCATACTCCAAAATAATGCCCAAGTGAACTGAAAATATGAATTATAAACCTTAAAAGACAAGATGGCCACAGAATTAATTAATGTTAAAAATAGGTGGATTTGTCCACATATCTATGAAAAATGTACTTTAAGCTGTGGAAAGCCGTGATAGCATTCGCCATTACAAGATGGCGCCGGCTTCTGCTGCACCCCACGTGGACAGCCAGGATAGCATTCGCCATTACAAGATGGCGCTGGCTTCCGCTACGCCAGCCCGACTTCCTTTCAGGAAGCTAGCTGTGTGCGCATGTGCAAGAGTGTGTTCGCGCCAAGTCTTTGCCCACCCTGGGGCGTGCCTATGAGATCATGGGTAAGCGACAAATCAGGTGTGGATGCGCCGCGCTAGGTGTATATAAGCAGCGCCTTTCTGGGCCCCAGGTCTCTCCTCTTCAAGATGTAATAAACGCTTTGCTGCAGAAGGATCCTGGTGTCTGCGCGTCACTCCTGCTGGCGAGACGTTGGGCACGCGACATATGGTGCCGAAACCTGAGAAAAACGCCTCACCATCGCCAGCGCCGAGGAGAGCCTCCGCTCGCGGAGAGGGTCCAGAACTGCAGTGTCTAGGGTAAGCTCTGAGAGGCATGCTTGGTTTTGTTCTCTCTCATTTCTCTCCCCCATTAGAAGATGCGGCGAAAGCTTTTGTTATCACTTTGGCAGCGCTCATTCTTTCTCTTTTGGTTTTTGATTTTGCGGCTGCCGGTAGGCACAGTCAGAAGTTGTGCCTAGAAGATGGGAAATGCCACCCAACAGTGATAGCAGGACAGGGAACGCTAGGGGAGTTACAGGACAGCATGTCAGAAACAGAGCGGGATGAAAGATTAAAGAGCTCAAAGAGAAAAGGTGCACATAAGAAAAAAGGCCCTTCCAAGGACTTTAGATCTGAGGAAGCGAGAGATAAGGGAAAGGACGCCCTGGGAGAGAAACAGAGGAAGGAGAAGAAAACCCCGAAAAAAAAGCCTTTATCCAGTAGAGGAGTTAGAGGCTTTGGGGCTTGATAGTTCAGAAACAGACGAGCTTAGCCCCTCTGAGGAAGAGGATTTAGAAGATGAGGCAGCTCACTATGAAGAAGAAAGATATGGGCCTAGGTGGAGAGCCACTGTGAAGAAACTGAAAGTTATGGATCCTTTGTGGGCAAGGCTGGTAATTTTGTTTATTTTTTTCTTTGTATGGGAAGCCGTTACAGCCATTAGGACAGGTCAGAGGATCCTTGCAGAACAACAAGTCAAACTTGGTAGCATAAAAAATAGACTTGGGGTGTTTTGGAGACTAGATTTTGGAGACCAGATTGTTACAGGTTGAGTTTTGCTTTCCAAAGTTGTGGTTTGCCCTGAAGTTACTGTATTTTGATACTGATTTCACTGCCCCAAGGACAGCTGCCTAGTCACAAACTCAGAACTCAGGTGACTTTCCAAAGTTGTGGTTGTGCTCTGGTGTTACAAGGAGAACTTAAAGATTGTGATTAAAGATTGCCAGTGTTATAGTGACTAACTCAAACTTATTTGTAATTGAAAAAAAATCAAGCAGGTAGAGATTGTTACAGGATTTATGAAGGATTGATGAGGTTTTGGAACTTGTGAGAGCAATACAGCATGTTTGCTTACTCCAACTGCCATTTCAAGATAGATTTAGAGGGCTGATTCTATACAATTTGTTTACGTCCTGACAATTGTGAGTTTTCATTTTGTGAGCTTGCTTATAATTTTAGAGAGCCCATAAAGTGATATCATTAAAAATTTTACAAAGAATGGCTAATAGCCTTATATTATATAAATTTGTTGCTTCTTCAATGTAAGAAGTTAGAACTTTAAATCTTTCAGTGTATATGGAAATTTTTACTACAAGTCTTTGCTCTCAAAATGAGCTTTAATATTTGGGGAGTAGCTGTTACACTACTCCAAAAAAGAATATTTAAAACTAATTTTAAGCTTCTAAGGATATGCTAATTGCCAAAGTACCTCACCTTACCAGAGGACTTAACTTTGTTATCCTCATTGGAAATAAAGCTTCAGTTGTGTTATTACAGAATTGTAGGCTAGAGTCATGGAAGTATTTTAAAAAGAAAACTGGTGAAACATATCTTATTCCAAACAGCAATCAAATTGGTTATTACAAAATACTGATATTTGGCCTATCACTTATACAAATTTATCAGGCAAAATTGATAATTTTACTCTTTGCATGCTTTTGTATTTCCTGTATATTTGTGCATGCAACCCATAGAAAATGCGCTTAGTGTATTTATAGGTGGTTCATCTAATGAAAAGGCTACATGTATGATTGGATCACTTGTTTATTCTCTTGAGTTTCCCCTGCTTCAACACAGACTATTAAATTCCGTGCTTTAGCCACTGTTTTTAAATCAAGCTTTCAATTCATATACTGATAGCCAATGTGTGGCTTGTGGTTTACAATTGATTTCACTTACTTAATGCTTTACTAGAGACAAGTTTTCTACATGAAATCAGTGATTTCAGTGTTAATGTCTGACATCTCACTGCCCTTTCAGTGCTCTGGCTCAGACAACTAAACAAAACCACAGACCCAGCTCCTTGGAAATGGTAATGGAGTTGATAACACACCCTCACAAAAAGAGGAAGACTCCATTTGCTTACTTTCAACGCCCAGCCTCACCCCTTCCAGCTCAGGGATTTCTAGTACGACTAAATCTAGACAATATTTACAGGATTTGACATTTCTAATTAATGCTTATGTTTAGGTAAATAAAGTTTGTGAGGTGCTAGAGAGATGGCTTAGTGGTTAAGAACACTAAATACTGTTCCTTTAGAGGCCATTTAAAAACTCAAACTGGATTGCCTGGACCCCTTAACGATGTAGGACAACGATACTAGACAGTTTATATCTTAATAAATAAAAAGGGGGAATCCCTGTATGCTAAATAATGCTCCTTTTATTCCAATTTTAAAATTTGTATGCCAAGGAACACTCTGAGTGTTTATGGCACCCTACAACTAGGCATACTTCTGCCTAGGTGAAATAGAAAGATCCATATATTGGCATGATCCTGTCCAGGTATTTTTGTGGGGAAGAGGGAATCTTTGTGTTTTTTCTACAGGATGCTACAAGAGTATGCCAGCTGCCAGAGGTGGTTGCTGAGACTTGCTGATCCTGGTTACATGAAGATTCAGCTCTCATGGTTCGGGTCCCTGGAGTCATTCCTGTGTCCTTGGAAGAAGATGGAGGATTCCCCCTCATCTTTTGTCATCACAGAAATACTGGCGCTGCTGCAGCCATTGTGTCTGCAGTGTCTAGAGTTACCCTCCCCCAATCTATTGTTAGGCAAGCACAGTGGGTGAACTTTCTGGAGTAGTTGCTAACAATTGGGAATTCTAAATTTTATTATAGGAGCAGCTTGACTACCGCCCTTGGTGGTAGCAGCTGAGGAGAACCAGATGAGGTGCCCACTACTTACCGGGAGTGGCTCTGTTTGGTGCAGCCCTATGCTGTGGATTAGTGTTCATGCTATGGTTGGTTTGCAAACTCAGATCTCAACAGAAACGTGACAAGGTCGTTGTCACTCAAGCACTTGTGGCCATTGAACAAGGGGCCTCCCCTGAAATTTGGTTATCTATCCTCAAAAATTAGTCGACATCTGAGTTCTCTGCTCTTACACCCCATGGATTTGTGAATCCATTGCACTGGGATGAGAGAGACTCAATGATTCTTTGATCAGCCCTTCTACATCGCTGAGGTTTCCTCATTGCACGTGATAGGGTGATCATGATTTCCCCACTAACTCATTTTCTGGCTGGCCTCCTGTAGAGTTCGCCCTAGGTCGTTTAGCAGTTACTGTCACACAGAACTGCGGTATCCAGAGACGGGCAACTTTCCTCATGCACAGACTAATCTAAGACACGGGGCCCGGTGGCGATAGGGTTACCCTACAACGGATAAGGTTGTGACATTAGAGGAAAGACCTAAGACAGGAGCCACAGCAGATGGACGTAACTGCAGAGGCCTAGACCAGCCTCATTCTAGTAAAACAAAAAGGGAGAGATGTGGAAAGCCGTGATAGCATTCGCCATTACAAGATGGCGCTGGCTTCCGCTATGCCAGCCCGACTTCCTTTCAGGAAGCTAGCTGTGTGTGCATGTGCAAGAGTGTGTTTGCGCCAAGTCTTTGCCCACCCCGGGGCGTGCCTATGAGATCATGGGTAAGCGACCAATCAGGTGTGGATGCGCCGTGCTAGGGTGTATATAAGCAGCGACTTTCTGGGCCCCGGGTCTCTCCTCTTCAAGATGTAATAAACGCTTTGCTGCAGAAGGATCCTGGTGTCTGTGCGTCGTTCCTGCTGGCGAGACGTTGGGCGCGCAACATTAAGCCAGGTATGATGTTGCTGGAATTGAAAGATCCCCGAAGGGAGACCCTTACTCAAGACTTAGGAAATCACGGACCCCAGACACAGAGAGACCATCTTGGATGTAATACACAAAGGTAAGGTGTATTACGGAGATCTCCGGGCCGACACGTATCCCACGCAGGAGACAGAGGTGTCAACCCCAAGAGCCTGGAAGAAGGGCTTTTTAAAGGAAGAAGTCACTAGCTCCAGGAGATGAGGGGATGTCAAAAGGAAATACCAAAAATGTCACAAGGGGAAACTCTCAAAGTCACAGGATTGTTCTTAAGACTCTAGGGTTTAAATCGGGGGAAAGGTCAAGCATTCTCCTGAGAACAAATCTTGTTTGTTGTCCTTTAGGGTAAGGGTAAATGTTTGTCAGAGTTGATGAGACATCTGCATCCGAAACACATCTGGTTAGGCTTGGGCCCAGTTTCCTGGAATACTATCTGCAGGACACAATGGCTGGAACATTATCTGTAGGGCACAATGGGGGCTTGAACAAACATCACAGGAGCAGAACAGAACCTGTTACTCATTTACCCACATCCGGTGACATGTGGAGGGTCAGTGATTCTGTACCAGTCTTCCTGAGTCAGATCCTGTTGCTGAGTTTTGAGCTAGTTTAAAACTCTATCTCTCAGAATGAAATCTGAACATACAGTAGGTAGAAACAGGAAGATCACCAAATGCAGAGACACCACTTAAAAACCCAAGATTGGTGTTATAAGTCAGAGGCCAGAAGATTGCCTAGCATGTATCAGACTGTAGGGGCCACTCCTAGTAGCAAAACAATGTCAGTATTCGTCTTTGACAAGTGTAACAACCAAACGAAATGGCCAATAGTACACAAGAAATCTGTTCTGCAAATGTGTCACTTTTTATAGTCAGAGGTACGCACAACGGTATCAGGAAAATAAACATAGTCGATGTATGTGTAGGTCAAAAAAAACTTTTCTATTTAGAATATTTATTTATCTTTTACACGACAAGATACAAAGTGTTACAACTTCTTAAAACTCTTCAAAGAAAAAAATATAATTCCGTAAGCAGCACTCCCCTACCTGGCCATTTGACTGTGTTTGGTGATTGAAGGGCTGGTGCTGTGTCCCTCAAGCCCAAGCCCCTCCCTGGAGGCCTCTTTCCGTAAGCAGCCGCAGGCTCAAGTCTGGGCTGCTCCTAGTTCACTCCTGGGAGCCACCCCTCCTATTATGTCTGTACCTTGAAAGCTGCTGCTGCTTGGGGTTTTCCAAACTGGGACAGAGGCCCAGAGAGCTTGGAGGCCCAGGCTCCACACTGGTCTTCATGCCTGCCCTTCCCCCACAAACAATCTCTGTCTGGGAGTAGGGCTCTATCAGAAGAGTCTATCAGAAGAGTTACCAGGCTGGAGAACTAAATTATTGGACCGGGTCAGCAGAAGTGTCCGGAGGCACAAAACAGCACACAAGCAAGCACAGGGTACCTGACTCCATGGGGAAAGGCAATTGTGCCCTTAGGGGACGGTCCCCAAGCAGCTTGGCCAGCTAACTGCTGGGGTAGGAGAGCAGACTGCCCACCACAGGCATACAAAGACCTCAAGCAATCTAAAAACCCTAGAAACTGTTTTTGTAAATTATTTTTACACTTTTATTACATTTATTGGTTTATGGTGTGAGTTTGTGCGGATATGTACAGTCATGGACGTGCAGCTGCATGACACCACGGTGAATGAACGGAGGTTTGAGGATAACTTGTGAGAGCTGGTTCTCTCCTTCCACCATGCAGATCCATCCCCAGGATCCAACTTAGAATTCAGGTCTTCAGGCTTCAAGTAGTTTTCCCCTGAGCCATCTCACTGATCCACTGGGTTTTTTGTTTTGGTCTGTTTTTGTTTTGGGTTGTTTTGTTTCTAGAAAAGAGTGAATTTCAATGAAGTATTGACCTGTCTGAGCCAGCAAGGCTGTCTCCATTGAGGATACCCCCAAAATCTGTGTAGGATAACCAGGGAGCTTCAGGCCTGTGAGCTCAAGAGAAGTGCAACAACAAGGAAGCATTTCTCATTTTTATTACTAAAGCAAACAAAACGTGAGGTGATGTTTACAGTCAGGCTCAGCAAATACAAGTTCAGCGTGGGAATACATCTGGTGCTATGTTTTGTTATCTTTGGCAGCTTTAAGCCATTGATTAAAAGGAAATTATTTGCTTCATTGTGTGAGCCTGTGTAAGAAAGCTATGAACTTACTCTGAGCTATGAATGAGACAGGATACAGTCACCATCCTCTTTAGGGGTGTAAAACTATTATCTGGGCTGAACTTCAGCTTTAATGCATGGAAGTTATTACAGCAACGTGTTTAGTCTACTTTCTGCTTGTGGCTTTGGAAACTTTGGTAACTGGCATTTACCAGAACCCTTGGTAACTCGTATTTAGCCTGTTGCCTGCCCCTCAGCTGTTTTTATTTTATTATTTCCCATTTCCCATCTCATCTGTGAGGCTCTCCCCTAGTGTAGGGGAGACAGTAGGTTTGACCTACCAGGTAAATAGATACTGAGTTATATCATGACCTTTGTTTGGAGAACAAAATGACACGTTGTAATAAAGTTAATGGTGTTTACCGTCTCATCCAATCTGAGTTAGTATGTGTTGCATGAGTTGTTCAATCATAGTCATTGAAGAGGTTTGGGAACTGTCTCTTCAAGGGTTCCAAGTACCTGCACTTACAGGCTTTAGAACAGCTCAAGGGCTTTTCATTCCTGCAGCAGGCAGGGCTCTGGGAAGCCTGAGTGAGACTCCCCAGGCAGCCTCTTCTGTTTCCTATCTTTGGAAATTTTGTCCTGCCTGTCTCCTTTCAGTTTGTCTTATTGAATTCACATTCAAAACTCATTGCCACCATCAAGTAGGAAAAATCTGGAAAACAAAAGCGCTCTGCTATCTATCACTCAGAGACCAGCTTACAGCAGCCAGGAAACTCCCAGAAAAGCATTTCAGGAAGCTGAAGTCAGTCCTCATGGCTAATGCCAGGAAAGGGCGCTCTGTACAAGCACTAATGAAAGCACCAAAGGAACGCGTGTCTTACACCCGTTCTATATAATTTTTGAACAATTCTAAAGCAGCATACTAAGATTTAAATTTTTAATTGTCTTAAACTAATAAATCATTCCATAAAGAAAAAAAAGTGCTAGCCTTGTGAGCATCTCGGCACAGGAAACACAAACCACTAATTGAGCTCCTGTCTAGTTGGGTTATAATTGTCATCTAGACACTAACTAGTATGTGATTTGTAGCAAAGGGCACTTGTGTCCCCTGGAGGTTTGGAGGCTCCAGCACCATGACAGCTGAGTACAGGAACGCTGTAGGAGTATGTTCCTAGTATTGTGCCTCAGATAATCACTGACCAGAAAATGGTGGCACTTCTGTGGCTACTGCTGCCTAATAGCTTACTCTGCTTGCTGTAAAGTAGGTGTACAGGCTGGTTTTGTGGGTCAACTTGACATAAGCTGATCATAGAGAAAGGAGCCTCAGTTGAGGAAATACCTCCATGGGACCAGTTGTAAGGTATTTTCTCAACTAATAGTCAAGGGGGAGGACCCATCCCATTGTGGGTGATGCCATTCCTGGACTGGTGGTCTTGGGTTCTATAAGAGAGCAAGCTGAGCAAACCAGGGAAAGCAAGCCAGGAAGTAACATCCCTCCACGACCTCTGCATCAGCTCTTGCTTCCTGATCTGCTTGAGTTCCAGTCCTGACTTCCTTTGGTGATGAACAGCATGAAAGTGAGCTGAATAAACCCTTTCCTTCCCAACTTGCTTCTTGGTCATGATGTTTGTGCAGGAATAGGAACCCTGACTAAGACAGTAGGAGTACTTTATTATCTTAACTGCTGTGTGAGAATGAGTGCAGTCACACTAAAGAACTAATTTTGTAGACAAGGAAAGTCAAGAGAATCAACATCTCTTAAGTGCGGTCCACAGCATCGTTGGGGATGGGGGCATCTAATATGCAAAACGGGTAAAATCCGATTTCTTTAGATCATGAGGCTCAGTAAACAAATGAATGCTGTGTAAGGGAACTAGCAGGCTATGAACAGTGTGTTCAGAGCACGAAGTGTAAAGAAGCCTGCCAGGAACAAATTCTGCTTCTGCTGTTCACCAGTGCTGACTTTGAGCCAGTGACTTGATCCATGATTCAGTCTCTTTACCTGTTGAATGGAAATGGAAACATTAAACCAGCAGCTTGAAGGGCAGCTTTGAGGGTGAGGGCTTACCATATGTGGTATTCACAATGTCTCTGGCATGATTTGTTAGCTGGCAAGTTCTGTCAGAGCAGAACCCTGCATGATCCTCCTTTGTACAGGCAAAGAGTACACATTTCAGCATGTTTTATATGTAACTTATAATTCATGTTGCCCTTAGATGTCTATAGATTAGTAGCAGAGGGATTATGATGTATTTCTGTGTAACCTGCATATTCAGAGAGCATTGAAAATGATTAATTTGAAAGCCTGATTATTTGCAGTGTTCCCGAAAGGAAGTTTTTGTCAATTAAACTTAACACCTTTAAAAAGTTGCATTTTAAATGATCTAAACGATCACCATTGACTCAATAAAATTATATACCTGATGATTCTAAGGTTGTTCTAGAATATAAATTATAGACTGGTGGTTTTCATTCATGCTTGTGCTCATAGACACATTCTCATGGATTTATTCTTTCTTTTCACTTAAAATGATCCTATCACCAATAAAGTTATACAAATTATTTTTGCATTGCATTGCTTTGACTAAAATACTTGACAAAACCTATGGATGGAATGCTTTGTTTTGCTGAAAGACTTGGGGTCATATATAGGTACTTGGGAGGAATATCATATCAGCCCAAGCATATAGGAAATAAGAATCTTCATCTTACTGTAGACAGTAAAGGTCCGGGCAAAGATACATCCAAGGACCTTTCCTCAATGTCTTTCTTCCTCCAAGAGAGGTCCTGCTACTAAACTTTCCAAAATAGTATTGCTGCAAGCTAAGAACCAAGGGTTCCCTTGGTGGGAACAGTAAATGGTTAACAATAAAAGAATACTCTTTTACAGAGATAAGTTACAATTGAAAAATATTTTTAGATAATAGGAAGTACCTTTTAAGGTATTTTCATTTTAATTTCTTCAGAAGGTCTTGAAGGCCACTTTACAAACAGTCCTTAAATATGCATTTTGAATTATGATAGCAGAGATGTGTAAAAAGGCATCAGTGTCAATTATTAACTATCAGGAAACGCAGCTGAGAATCTAGCATCTGCAACATCACCTCATGGGTGAGATATGTTTTCAGTGAAAGTTGTTTGAGGAAACAGGAATGTTTCGGGTATCTCACCTCCTCCACCAGGATGATGAGGAAATATACAAGTGAAAGAGAGTGGAGATTCTTATAGGATGATGTCACAGGTGAGGCAGGTATAGGATAGAACAAGGCCTGTCATTGGAGGAGAAGGAAGGATGGGCAGGAGAGAAGTTTGAAGGAAGAGGAGGAGACTAAGGGAGAGAGGAGAAGCCGTGGCAGGAGAAGATGGCAGGTGATGTTAAAATTCTGCTCTGTGTATTTACAGGTTGTTATTAATGTTCTCAAGGGATGGATAGTACCGGGCTTTGTATGTTTAAGTGGGCAATTATATCTTACCAATTGGATCTAAGATTATTGTGTTGTGTGTTCTTTTATGTGAGGGTTTGAGTGTAAGAAAGTGTGCGGCTGGGCTGTGTTTCCGCCAAGACATCTAGCATATATCTTGGGGCACCGCGGTACAGAGCTAGTGGGGTAAAAGACACCGTTACTCTTTTCAATTTTATATATTTCTACAACAACAATTCTGGGGGACACATTTAGGTAGCAGGCATCATTACTGCCCAACTGGTACTCTCAGATATGCCTGGACCTGTTTCCTAGTGGCAGAGATGAGTCTAGGTAAAATCTCATGATTGTCAGAGTATGGTCCCACTGAAGACAATAATTCTCATTCTAAAGTAAGTGTTGTATGTAAAGTAGTTTAGCCCCCTCTCCCTTACAAGTGTAGTAGGTTTCAATAATTGAAAATAAAGTTTATGATATTCTATTTTCTCTCTTCAATCCGAAACCTATGAGCACTGGCTACAAAAGCAACCATTGCTTTAATCATTAGCTTACAAGACGAGCATGAGGCTGTATTATCAATTTCAACTTCCTTTTCTTTCATACCTTAATGTAAGTAGAAGGAATACATATCCTGACCAGATCACCAGTGTAATCAAGATGACTTCTGCCTTAAATTCTTACATTTTCCCAAAGCCTATTGACATTGAGAATCACTGGTAAAATCCCAGTATGCACTATGCTTCTATATCCTGCTTTGATCTGGAATAAAGACATCTGCCCCCGGTTCCTCACTGTTTCCTCACCTGCTTTGTAGAGACTTCAGCCTCAGAGCCTTTCCCATAGGGCTCCTGCATAGCTGTCTCTTCCTAGAATCCACAGTGTAATACATTTTCTAATTTCATATGTATCTCCAAGTGTAAATAATTTCCTTGCCCATGTTGTAATAATTCTTAAAGAGCACATAAAAAGGGACTAATATCATTTACAGTGTAGAATTTTTATAGGAAGTCTTAAGGAAAAAAATTAAAACACACTGAACTGAATGAAAATACATATTGAATTCTGGTGCAGCTAAATTATTGCTAAGGCAGAAATTAATTATGATAAATGTTTACCTTGGAAAAGGAGAAAATTCTAACATAAATAATAGAAACTCAGGGCTATCACTACAGACTTTGAAGACATTAAAGGGACAATAAGGCAATGCTGTGAACAGCTCTAGACCATGAACTTGTCAACTTAGATTTAATGGAGCAATTCCTTTAAAAACATAAACTACCACAATGCTCCCAGTATAAAACAAATAGTTAAATGTTCCACTAGCATTGAAGTATATGTATCCACATAAGAGTCACATAGAAATGAATATATGTGAAGAAATGAGTTTTGCATAAAGAAATATCTAAGCTCAGTTAGTGTTGCTACAAGATCTTACAAAATAATTAAGAAAAGAGATATAATTTCTTCAAAAAAATAGACAAGAATGCATCATTCCTAATATTCTCCATACTTTGTGATAAAACCAGTATTACCTTGACTCCCTAAGAAGAGGGTTCAAGAATAGGAGGAATGATGAAGAGTCCCTAATGAGTATCCAAAGATTTATTTCTTCCCCCTATTATTCTTAATCTTTTTTGTTTTTTATAGTTTCATAGTTATTTCTTTTTCATTTGGTTTGGTTTTGGGTTTTGAGAGGATCCTTATCTGCATATTTCAAATTTATGATCCTTCTATCTCTGCCCGTGCAGCTGCTTCTTGAGTGCTAAGATTATAGGCTTGGCCCACCAAGCCTGGCAAGATAATGATGTTCTTAACTGTGAGGTCCTTGCAAATGTCACAGCCAGCAGTGAAATGATCCATATGAGGTAAGAAGGAAACTCATTTTGACAGCACTTAGCCAGCACTGGTTCAAACTTCTGAAATCTGACATCAGGCCAGTTTATCTTAGACGTACTAAAGTCCAAGACAATTTTGAAAAAATGTTTCCTGATAATAAACATGTACAATCATGTGCATGATGTTGTACAATAACAAATATGATGATCACATGCACAATGAAGCTTCAGGCATGACTTCATTGAAATTCTTTTGCAAAGTACATGAGACCTCTAGCATGTAGAAGGATTGATTGTGTAGCTTAAGGGCCCAGAATCTGGTGTGCCCTCTGACAGAAATAACTTAGAGGTTATCAGGCAATAAAGTACATGTAATATCTCCCACTAAAGATAAATTTTATTGACTGGGAAACAAAGCTAAAGATAAAAGTCTAGGAAGGAAGAGTTTGGGATAAACATTCCAAGGGATTTGAATGTGGTCTGGCCATATAGATAACAAATATTACCAGATTTTAACAACATCCATTTCCAGCCTTCTGGGTGGAAAACAGATAGAGATTTCCATCATTGAGGAGACATCCATGCTTGATTAACATTTCTGGTTTCTCCAGTGCTTATCTGTGAGCACTCCACACTTAACTAAGTGTTAACAAAAGCAATTCTGCAATGTATCAAAAAAAACCGTGCATTGTGAACAATATATTTAAAAAAATATAGTCATATCAGTTGATTCTGACAGTACTTGTCAAAACTCAACACACATGCATGATAAAAACTCATAGGAAACTAGAGCATTACTACAGCTATGCATAGGGTGAAGGATTCAACACTCACCTCCCAGAATGTAGGCCTAAGTGAGGATATCTTCTATACCAGTACAGTTTGCATAGTGTAGATGCCAACGGCGGGGAGGAAGCCAGCTGCATAAACCTAATAATCTGGTACATGGTAGGTAGGATGATTGCCACAAGTTTATGGTCAGCCTAATCTAAGGGATGTCCAGTGAAACCCATTTATTTTTAAAATCAAAGGGTCAGAGAGATGGTTCAGTGGTGTATATCATTCTTCTAGAGGATCTGGGTTTGATTCCTAGCATCCACATCAAATGATCCATACCACCTGCAGCTTCAGGGACTCAACACTTCTGGCCTCCTCAAGCATCTGCACACATGAGGCACACACACACACACACACACACACACACACACACACACACACCATGGTTAAAAACATTGAAAAAAAATCTTGCCTGTCCTCTATCTCTGATTCCCCAGTCTCATCCCCACTCTGGTAATAGACCGTGTGCAGAACCCTGTTGTCCTTCTCTGCCTCCATTTGCTGGAGAAACCTCAGATCTTCTTTGGACCCTGTTTACCCCATCATGCCAGGTATTTGTGCTAATGCTCAAATGCATTCTCTACTTGGGAAGCTTAGAAATCATGTAGTCAATTTTTACTCTCCTTCTTGCCCTCTATCACAAATTCTGCAATCTCATCTCCAGCTCTGTAGCAAACCAATTGCAAGGGCCCATCCTTCTTCAATGACGCCACTCCATGTGGATTTCACAGATCGCTGGCAGGTTCAGCTTTCTTCCTTTCTGTGGGCCCTCTCAGCTCCTCTCCCCAAGCCCACCCCTATACCTTCCTGTCAGTAATGCCTAGAAACACATTCTACCCTGGATCTCCACTGGCCACACCTCACAGGAATTCAAACATATTTTCTACCAAGCAACCCACACCTACCACGCACTTAAGATCCAGAGGGGGCATCAGAAACCAAGGAATGAAACACCATGCCAAAAGACAGGATATTATTATGTAGAAGCACAATAATTTCAAACCCAGATGCTTACACATTAGCATAAAATACAATCAGTAACTGCCAGTATAATATGTCTCCAGCAGCACTGTTGTAATAAGTCCTGAAAAATGTAACGTAGCTGAAGCCCAAGACAAGAACTTCAGAATAGCTATCCTAAGTATACTCAAGGACCTTAAAGATGATATGAATGAAACCATTAACAAAGTCTATGAGAACACAAACAGTAGAATGAAATGAGAAACATAGTTCAAGACATTAAAGTGGAAATGGAATCACTAAAGAAAACCCAAACTGAGGAAAAATGGGAAATGAAAAATTTAGAAAGTCAAACAAAAACCTTGGAGGTAAGCCTCATCAACAGAATACAGGGATGGAAGAGAGACTATAAGCTTTAAGAGACTACAGATGCCATCCCAGACAACTATAGTCAGTAAAACTTTCAATCACAATAGATGGAGAAAGAAAAACATTCTGGAATAAAATCTGATTTAAGTAGTATCTAGCTACAAATCCAGCTCACTACAAGGTGCTAGAAAGAAAACATTAAGTTAAAGAAGTTAACCACAACTAAGAAAACCCAGAGAATAAATCATCCCAGACCACTAAATCAAAAGGGGGAAGGAGAAGAACAAAACTATAACAAAATAATAGGAACAAATAAACACTCTCAACAGCAGTGGTTTCAATTTTTTTAATAAAAAAACGGAAACTAACACATTGGGCTGGAAAACAGCACCCATCCCTCTACTGCATCCAAGAAATATGCATTAACATCAAGCAAATACATCCACTCAAGGCACAAAAAATGGAAATAATCCAAGCAAATGGACTCAAGAAGCAAGCCAGTGTAGGCATTTTAGTATCTGATAAAATGGAGTGTAAAACTAATCAAAAAAAAGATATGAAACACAATACAATACATATGCACCCGGGGAAAAAAACATCAAGAAGATGTCATTCTAAACATTTATACTCCAAATACAGGGGAACCCAAGTTCATAAAAGAAACATTGCTCCAGCCAAAATCACATATTGACACAAACCATGATAGTGTATGACTTCAGTCCTCACTATGCTCACTAGTAGATAGGCCATTCTGACAAGAACTAAACAGATCAATGTTGGAGCTAATTGTCACAAATCAAATGGATCTAGCAGATATTACAGAACTGTATGCCCACATGAAAAAAAGTGGAGAGATTTCATATGAGTAACATAATGTCACACCTGGAAGTTCTAGAGCAAAAGGAAGAACATCAAAATAGAGAATGTGGCAAAAAATAAAGTCAAGGCTGAAATTAATAAAAACAAAAGCAAACAAAAATAATAAAAACAATTCAACAGAATTTACTTTTTGATTGATAAATCCTTAGCCAAGTTAACTAAAAGATGGAGACAGAGGATCCAGATTAATAAATTTAGATATAAAAGCAGGGTCATAACAAACACCAAGAAAATTCAGAAATCGTAATACTTTTAAAATATCTATACCATCAAACTGGAAAATCTAAGAGAAATGGGTAATACTCTCAATACACACCACTTATAAATGTTATATCAAATTCAGATAATCAATTAAAACAAAGCTAATCCTAGTGAAATAGAAGCAATCATTAAAAGTTTCCCAACAATAAAAATCCCAGGGCCAGATTTTTTAGCAGAGAATTCTGTCAGACTTTCAGAGAAGAATTACCACCAATACTCCTCAAATTATTCCACACAATAGAAACAAAAGAAACACTGCCTAATTCTCTTTATGAAGCCATATTTACCCTGATACCCAAACAAAAACAAAGAATTACAAATCAATTTTCCTTATGAATATAGATATAAAAATACTCAATAAAATACTTTCACACTATCTTAGTCAGGGTTTATATTCCTGCACAAAGCATCATGACCAAGAAACAAGTTGGGGAGGAAAGGATTTATTTAGCTTACACTTCCACATTGCTGTTCATCACCAAAGGAAATCAGGACAGGAATCTACCCAGGACAGGAACCTGGGCAGGAGCTGATGCAGAGGCAATGGAGGGTGCTGCTTACTGGCTTGCTTCCCCTGGCTTGCTCAGCTTGCTTTCTTATAGAACCCAGGACTACCAGCCCAGGGATGGCACCACCCACAATGGGCTCCTCTCACCCTTGATCACTAAGTAAGAAACTGCCTTAAAGCTGGATCTCATGGAGGCATTTCCTCCAGGGAGGCTCCTTTTTCTGTGATAACTCCAGCTTGTTTCAAGTTGACACACAAAGCCAACTACATACACTAAATCCAAAAGATCATCCACCATGATCAAGTAGGCTTTATCCAAAAGATGTAGGAATAGTTCAAAAACATTTTAATTTTTGAGCCAGGCATTCACATTGGAAAGAGACAGCATCTGTAGCTAGTGGTACTGGTTGTACTGGATATAGAAGAATGGCAACAGATCCATACTATTCACACTGCAGAAAACTCAACTCTAACCTCAATATGAGGGCAAATACAGTGAATATAATCACAGAGAAATTTCAGAATAATCTTTAACTCTTTGGAACCAAAAGAGATTGCCTAAATAGAACATTGTTACCACAGGTACTACAAACAATCAATAAATGGGATTTCATGAAAACCTTGTGTTGGCAAAGAACATCATTTAGAAAAAAAGTGGCATTCCACAGAATAGAAAAATATTTTTACCAACTACATGTCTGATAGAAGATTAACATCTAAAATATAAAAAAATCTAAAATTGCCCGGACATAAAGAAAGTAAATAATCCAGTTAAAAACGGGGTACAAATCTAAACAGAAAATGTTCAATAGAGGAAACACAAATGGCTGAGAAACTCACAAAGATACATTTAACATCCTTAGCCATCAGGGAGATGCAAATCAAAACTACTTTAAGATTTCATTTAATACTAGTAGATTGATCAAAAGCAATAAAGCAAATGACAGCTCATGCTGAGATGGATTTGGGGTCAGGAAACAGTAGTTCATTGCTTGTGAGGTTGCAAATTTGTACAGTCACTGTGAAAATCAGTGTGGCAATTTCTCAGGAGGCTACCTTAAGATATAGCTATACCACTCTCAAGCATATACCCAAGGTATTTTACATACTATTATAGAGACACTCAACTGAGCTAGCTCACTGCTACACTATTCATAATAGCCTGAAATTGGAAATAACCTAGACATTTGTTAATAGATGAACCAATAAAGTAAATCAGAATGTTACTCAGCTGTCACAAAAATATGAAATTTGCAGGTAAACAGATGAAACTAGAAAAAACAACCTAAGTGAGGTAAGTCAGATCTAAAAAACAAATATGGTATGACTTTGCTTATGTGTGAATATTAGTTGTTAAGTCTTCAATAACCAGGTTATGAGCATACACCCCCAGCATGTAGGTACAGAGTAAGGGACTAGGGTAGAAGGAAAGATACCTCTAGAAATAGAAAGTAGGCTAGATAATTATGAATGGACAGAGCAGGGGTCTGGGGACTTTGGACTTGAACAAGAGGACTAAATGAGGAGGAAAGAGGGAAAAACCAGGGACTGTGGGGAGGGAAAGCCAAAACTAAGGGTTATTTTACGGGTCATATGGAAATTAATACAGTAAAGTCTTCTTAAAATATAAGCGTATACTCACTGATAAGTGGATATTAGCCCCAAAGCTCAAATTACCCAAGATACAATTTACAGATCATATGAAGCTCAAGAAGCAGGATGAACAAAGTGCAGATGCTCCAGTCCTTCTTAAAAGGGGGAACAAAAATATTCATAGGAGGGGACATGGAGACAAGGTTTGAAGCAGAGACTGAAGGAATGGCCATTCAGAGCCTGCCCCACCTGGGCATCCAGCCCATATACATACCACCATCAAACTCAGACAATATTGCTGATGCCAAGAAGTGAAAGCTGACAGAAGCCTGTCTCCTGAGAGGCTCTGCTAGAACATGACAAATACAGAGGCAAATGCTCGCAGCCAACCATTGAACTGAGAATGGAGTCCCCACTGGAGGAGTTAGAGAAAGATTGAAGGAGCTGAAAGGGTTTGCAACCCCATATGAACAACAATACCAGAGCTCCTAAGAACTAAACCACCATCCAAAGAGTATACATGAACAGACTTATGGCTCCAGCTGAATATGTAGCAGAGGATGGCCTTGTTGGGCATCAATGGGAGGAGAAGCCTTTGGTCCTGCCAAGGCTCGATGCCCCAGTGTACCAGAATGTCAGGCCGGGGAGGTGGGAAGGGGTGGGTGGTTGGGTGAGGGAAAGGGGATAGCATTTGAAATGTAAATAAAAAATATCCAATAAATATATATAAGCATATTTGAAGGATATCTAAATGGAATCTTCAAATAACAGGGGAGAAAAAAGTCCCAATTAAACATCTCTCATCATCAAACAAAATTTACTATAATGGGAATGGGTTACATCTGATTGAGTGGTGACCAAAGGCCCCTGATAGAAATCCACAAACAAACCAGGCTATTGCCAAGGCTGTTGCTTGATCTTCACAAACTGATGCTATGGTTAAGAGCTATTGCTGAACAGAACACCCAATTGACTCATTGAACACTAGGAAGTCAAAATTGAGCCTGGCTAGAGTCTTCACCCATACTGACTAGTATTCATAGTAATAGAAGGTACTCTGCACACTACCAAAGGAGAAAGGTGAACACCAATCTAACTATAAACCTGTGATCTACAATGGTATCCTGCCCACAGGTGTGATCATGGCATAAAAGTTGTGGAAGTAACCAACAATTATTGGAATTAATGCCTACACTATGAAATGGAACCCATGTCTGACACTGTCCAACAACCTGAAACTATATAGGCCATGAATCTAAGTGTCTTTAGTCAAGATTTCTATTGCTGCCAAAAACATGGCCAAGAAGCAAATTTGAAAGGAAAGAGTGTATTTGGCTTACACTTCCATAGCACTGTTCATCATTGAAGGAAATCAGGACAGGAACTCAGGGGAGGATTCTGGAGGCAGGAGTTGATACGGAGGCCATGGTATGGTGCTACTTACTGGCTTGTTCCGTCCATTTTCGTATAGAACCCAGGACCACCAGCCCAGGAATGGTATTACACAAATAGTCTGGTCCCTCCCCTATTGATCAGTAATTGAGAAAAATGCCTCACCACTAGATCTCATGAAGGCATTTCCTCAACTGAGGCTCCTTCCACTCTGATGACTCTACCTTGCAACAAATTGACACAAAACCAGTACAACTGACCTTTTGTCACCTTGACACACCAACATATCACTGCTAAGCCACAATTCTTCCTTTCTTATCCATCCCTAAGATCTCACACTAAAATAATTTTAAAAGTACCAGTTATTATAAATTCAAGCACATTAAAATTTCAGTCACTTTAAGATATTCTATCTTCCTAAAAATCCAAAATCTCTTGTAAAAGTTTAGTCTTTCAACTATGGGCTTCTACAAAAATCAAAATTACCACTCGGGAGGCAGAGGCAGGAACATCTCTGTAAGTTCTAGGCCAGCCCAGTCTCCAGAGCTAGTTCCAGGTAAGCCAGGGCAACATAAAGAAACCCTGTCTCCAAAAACCAAACTAAACCAAACCATACAAAATTATATTGAATTTCTTAATCAAGCAGGAAGAACCAGGGTACAGTCACAATCTAAACAAAGCAAAACCAAACTCCAAAAGTATAAGTAATTCAATGTCTAATAATCTGGGATTCACTCATGGTCTAGGTTCCTCCAAGGAGCCTGAATCACTTTTCCAGTTCTGCCCACTGCAGCATACAGAGCTTGTCTTCTAGGCACAAGCTGGCTTCATTCCAGTGCTGCTGCTGGTTCTTGTGATCATCCCATGGTTCTGGCATCTCCAAAACTGCTGGGGTCCCTTGATACAACTGGGCTGTACTTTCCCCAATAGCCTCTCATAGGCTCTCTTCATGGTGCTAAACTTTAACTTCATTGTGTAACCCCTTTAGCTCTAGGCCTCCAACTGCTACTGGGACTGCACCTTCACTAATGGCTTCTGGTCTCTCACAGTGGTAAGCCTCAGCTGCTCTCCTCGACTTTTCATGCATTCAAAAGTACCACCTTGGTGACTTTTACATGTCAAGTTCAGCTGACAGCTGGTTGCTTCTGGAACACAGCTTCTATGTGCTGACTTTCAGGAAACACTTCCCAGAAGATTTCACCCGAATGATGCTGGTCTCTTTTAATCACCACTAAATTCTCAGCTCCAGTCAACCAGCATAAGTATCCTAGTAAAGCAATTTAATAGTTCTGGTATCTTTGTAATCAGAGTTGATTCTTCAGTCCCAGCTAACAAGAACCACGTATTCCTCACATAAAATGGCCTGTAAAATCTTTGCTTCCCTCTAAAAGTCATAAGCCAGACCTCTGTCTTCTGCACTTCTCTCAACATTCTTTTTGTTAAATTTTATTTTTCTTGGATAGTTTATGTATTTACATTTCAAATGTTATTCCCCTTTCCCTTTCTCCCATAACCCCTCCCTCCTCTCCCTGCTTCTATGAGGATGTTCCCACTCCCACCCACCCACTCCTACCTCAACGCCCTGGTATTCTCCTACATTTGGGAAATGAGCTTTCACAGGACCAGGGGTTTTTCCTCCTATTGATGCTGGACAATGCCATCCTCTGCTACATATGTGACTGGAGTCATGGGTCCCTCCCATGTGTACTCTTTGGTTGGTGGTTTAATCCCTGGGAACTCTGGTGGGGTCTGGTTGGTTGATATTGTTGTTCTTCCTATAGGGTTGCAAACCCCTTCAGCTCCTTCGTCTTTTCTCTAACTCATCCACTGTGGTCCCATGCTCAGTCCCAATGGTTAGTTGCAAGCATCCTCATCTGTATCAGTAGGGCTCTGACAGAACATCTCAGGAGGCATCCATATCTGTCTCCAGACAACAAGCACTTCTTGGCATCAGCAATAGTGACTGGGTTTGTTAGCAGCATATGGGATGGATCCCCAAGTGGGGCAGTCTCTGAAGCAGTGGGAGAGGAGATGGTATAGGGGGTTTATGGATGGGAAACCAGTAAAGGGGAAATTTGAAATATAAATAAAAATATCCAATAAAAAGAGGCAAAAAAGCTTTTTAAAAGTAAAAACAAAAAGAAAAGAAAAAATTTATAAAAGGATTTCTAAGGCTCCTTATACAATTCAGCCAGTAAACTACTTATGAGCAAGAGAAACCAAGCTCAGTGTTAGATCCTATGTAAAAGGCTTGTGTGTTAGTACCTTCTAGTTCCAAGGCTCATGGTGCAGACAACCTGGAATAAAAGGCAACCTATAGGCCACTAAAAACCCTGTCTCAAAAAATCAATGTGAACAGCTTCTGAGGAACAAACCCAGAGTCACCTAGACATGTGCATTTACACAGCTCAGCATGTATATAAGCTACACAGATACACACAAGAAATGTATATATAAGACATAGATCATCAGGAAAAATAAAATTATTTTAGTTTGTACATGATGGGACTATGACCATAGACAAATCCCAAGAAACCAAGAACCACAGAAAACTGGAACTTGTTTAGTGGAAACACAAGGCACCATATCAGAATACAAAAGGCAGTTGTATTTTTATCCATCTGCAATTAGCATTCTGAAAACAAAATTAAAAGTACATTGCCATATACAGTGAACATCATAAATAGATATATAGAGGAAAAGCTTAACAAACACGTTCAGCATTTAGTTGCCGAAAAACTACAAATGGACCATGAGGAGAAAGAAAGAGGAGAAGGAGAAAGGAGGGTAGGAGAGGGAAGATGGAGAGAACAGAAGGTCTCCATTAGATGTGATGGACCAGGAACCTGAAGTGCAATGGGCCCTGAGGACATTCTGATGGAATAGAAACAACCCAGGAGAACGCAAAACTGAAATACTTGGGAAGTATATTAGGGAATTAATAGTCTAGTGCTAGAAAAACGAGATTAAGGGTAATTCCTCCAGTAATTGTGTCATAGCTTGATTAATAATCTAGTCTGAGTCTCATTCATTTAGAAGCTAATGACATAGAAATATCTAGCAACTATACTTAAGGATGTTTATACTAGAAAAAGTAAAACCTCAGTTCAAAAAAAATCTGTACATGAATATTTAGAGACACTATTAAAACCACCATAATAGGTCACTTGATTTTTGACAAAGGAGCCAAAACCATCCAATGGAAAAAAGATAGCATTTTCAGCAAATGGTGCTGGTTCAACTGGAGGGCAACATGTAGAAGAACGCAGATCGATCCATGCTTATCACCCTGTACAAAGCTTAAGTCCAAGTGGATCAAGGACCTCCACATCAAACCAGACACACTCAAACTAATAGAAGAAAAACTAGGGAAGCATCTGGAACACATGGGCACTGGAAAAAATTTCCTGAACAAAACACCAATGGCTTATGCTCTAAGATCAAGAATCGACAAATGGGATCTCATAAAACTGCAAAGCTTCTGTAAGGCAAAGGACACTGTGGTTAGGACAAAACGACAACCAACAGATTGGGAAAAGATCTTTACCAATCCTATAACAGATAGAGGCCTTATATCCAAAATATACAAAGAACTCAAGAAGTTAGACCGCAGGGAAACAAATAACCCTATTAAAAATGGGGTTCAGAGCTGAACAAAGAATTCACAGCTGAGGAATGCCGAATGGCTGAGAAACACCTAAAGAAATGTTCAACATCTTTAGTCATAAGGGAAATGCAAATCAAAACAACCCTGAGATTTCACCTCACACCAGTGAGAATGGCTAAGATCAAAAACTCAGGTGACAGCAGATGCTGGCGAGGATGTGGAGAAAGAGGAACACTCCTCCATTGTTGGTGGGATTGCAGACTGGTAAAACCATTCTGGAAATCAGTCTGGAGGTTCCTCAGAAAATTGGACATTGAACTGCCTGAGGATCCAGCCATACCTCTCTTGGGCATATACCCAAAAGATGCCTCAACATATAAAAGAGACACGTGCTCCACTATGTTCATCGCAGCCTTATTTATAATAGCCAGAAACTGGAAAGAACCCAGATGCCCTTCAACAGAGGAATGGATACAGAAAATGTGGTACATCTACACAATGGAATATTACTCAGCTATCAAAAACAACGAGTTTATGAAATTCGTAGGCAAATGGTTGGAACTGGAAAATATCATCCTGAGTGAGCTAACCCACTCACAGAAAGACATACATGGTATGCACTCATTGATAAGTGGCTATTAGCCCAAATGCTTGAATTACCCTAGATCCCTAGAACAAAGGAAACTCAAGACGGATGATCAAAATGTGAATGCTTCACTCCTTCTTTAAATGAGGAAAAAGAATACCCTTGGCAGGGAAGGGAGAGGCAAAGATTAAAACAGAGACTGAAGGAACACCCATTCAGAGCCTGCCCCACAGGTGGCCCATACATATACAGCCACCCAATTAGACAAGATGGATGAAGCAAAGAAGTGCAGACCGACAGGAGCCGGATGTAGATCGCTCCTGAGAGACACAGCCAGAATACAGCAAATACAGAGGCGAATGCCAGCAGCAAACCACTGAACTGAGAATAGGTCCCCCGTTGAAGGAATCAGAGAAAGAACTGGAAGAGCTTGAAGGGGCTCGAGACCCCAAAAGTACAACAATGCCAAGCAACCAGAGCTTCCAGGGACTAAGCCACTACCTAAAGACTATACATGGACTGACCCTGGACTCTGTCCCCATAGGTAGCAATGAATATCCTAGTAAGAGCACCAGTGGAAGGGGAAGCCCTGGGTCCTGCTAAGACTGAACCCCCAGTGAACTAGACTATGCGGAGAGGGTGGCAATGGGGGGAGGTTTGGGAGGGGAACACCCACAAGGAAGGGGAGGGGGGAGGGTGATGTCTGTCTGGAAACCGGGAAAGGGAATAACACTTGAAATGTATATAAGAAATACTCAAGATAATAAAAAAAATAAATAAAAAAAACAAAAAAATGTTTAAATAAAAAAAAACCACCATAATATATTTAGCAGAACAGTTAATGAAATAGGTACATTTATTCATACCATGGACTCATATTCAGAAGCTTTAAAAACAGAAGAAAATGATTGATAAATGTAACCTAGACCCACTCTAAAGCCA
This sequence comes from Rattus norvegicus, assembly GCF_021556685.1. Lineage (NCBI taxonomy): Eukaryota > Metazoa > Chordata > Mammalia > Rodentia > Muridae > Rattus > Rattus norvegicus. The sequence continues at coordinate 18,411,320 of NC_141538.1, read as the reverse complement.
TTCTGTTGATTGAAGGGGGAAAATAGTAAAAGGTGACATACTATATGATTCTATTTATGGGATATTTCTAAAAAAAATAAAGATGAGGGGTAGATAACAAACAAGTAGCCTCTGGAAAGCAGGATGGAAGGAGGGAGAGACTGGGAAGCATTCATACATCTAGAGGCTTTGATTGGGTTTTCTCTACCAGTTAAAGAATTAAAAGGTTGGGCTGGAGAGATGGCTCAGTGGTTAAGAGCACCGACTGCTCTTCCAGAGGTCATGAGTTCAATTCCCAGCAACCACATGGTGGCTCACAACCATCTGTAATGAGATCTGGTGCCCTCTTCTGGCCTGCAGTCACATATGCAGGCAGAATGCTGTACATAAAATAAATATTTAAAAGAATTAAAATATTTTAAAGAATTAAAAGGCAGGGGTAAATAGCTGGAGCATAATAGGTGGCAACAGAGAAATCCCAGACACCACAGACAGAATCAGAAATTCAAGAAAGGCATTTATTGGGAATGAGGAAACAACAACAACAACAACAACACACACACACACACACACACACACACACACATACACACACACACACCCATCAAGGCACACAGAGAAAAAGATACTCTGCAAAGTAGATGGGGCACTAGAAAAGTCAAAATAACCTCCATGGCTGGGGCTTTAAAGTCCCCAATGAGTTGTCCTCCCCTCATTTAGGGTTCATCAGCTTGAAGGAAGCTATAATGATTGATTGGCCCAAAATTGTCAGAACTTAGGACTATAACAGTCTTGAGTAAGCCCTTAACTTGTTGAGCTTTCTGGTGAGAGACAAAAACCTGCAGTGCTCTGTTTTAAACAGTCAGGCAGGCTTTGTCCCAAGTCAGGAGGGTGAGAAAGAAACTAGCCTTGAAAATTCACATTTAATACCTAGCCACAGCCCTCCTCTTCCTATCTATTTGCCTACCGTGGAGTCTGTCTAAGGCCTACTCTTCTTGGGACAATAGCTCTGCATTTTGGCTCAGTGCTACACCAGAAGGAGGAGAAGCCAGAACAGTATGCACTCATCTGCCTCTCTGCTAGCTTTCTGGTTGACAGTGAAGTTACAGTCACGTATGTGTGTAAACTATAGTTAGACACTTGAGTGAGTTGGGCATTGTGCATGCAAGACCTCTTTGCACTACTGTATTTCTTACCTTGTGAGGTAATGGGCAGCCTAGAAACCCCTTATAAAAGTGAGAGGTTATTCAATGATAATTTGCTCTGAAGACAGAAAACAGTCTTGTAATTTCCGTAGGTTTTTAACTCTCAAAGAAAAACTGCAGATGGGAGAGCAAGGACATCAGTCTTCTCCATGAGCTGTTGCTGCTATGACATTGGGATTGCACTGTCAGTCAGCAAGACTGACACTACTGGGCTGAAGGAAAGGCTTCTGGCACTGGCCTGGATGGGGTCTGCAGGAGACAACTGGGAGCAGTCCCAAATCAGCACTCTGCAGCCAGCCATAAAACAGGAAAGAGCTAATCCCTCATAACTGCTAGAAATCCCATGAATCACTCAGGGATTTACAAAGAGATTAGCAGATATAACCGACAACTTCTTTTCCTTAAAGGGTGTGAATTGGTTTTATATTTAGACTGTTTAAGAAGATTGAAGAGAGAAATGTAAATAAACTTCATGGTAGGCTTACCATACCCTGCAGCACCGGAAGGCTGGAGACCTTCCTGTTACAATGTTCTGAGCTGTACCATTGATCTCACTCAGAAAAATCCATTCATAGAAATAATAATAACGTGAATGGTTTACTTAAAGCATAATTACTTCTATCTATGTAGCGGAAACTATATTTCTCAAAGTTTAATATTTTTGAATATAGTGTGTGTGTGTGTGTGTGTGTGTGTCACAGAGAGAGAGAGAGAGAGAGAGAGAGAGAGAGAGAGAGAGAGAGAGAACAGAGAGAAGAGAGAGAAGAGAGAGAGAGAAGAGAGAGAGAAGAAATAGCAGGCAAATCAGTAGTCCATCAACTGGAGGAAGCTGGTTTTACTATTATTTATATCATATTCAACATTTTTTACAATCTCAGTAGCACTTTCTTCAGAGCTCCAATAATAAAAGTTTCAATGCCCTATATTTCTAAGGATGACTATCAGGTAAATTCATTTATGGTTCACAGTAATTGAAAATGTTTGCTATTATGGTTCAAACAACAGATACTTTTCTGAGTTCAGATCTCTCTAGAACCTTCCTCATAAGATAAATGTAAAAGGAAAAAAGAAACAAGTACGATCCAGTAGATTCTCCTCCTCCTCCTCCTCCTCCTCCTCCTCCTCCTCCCCCTCCTCTTCCTCCTCCTCCTCTTCTTTTAAAAAAGGCATTTGCTTTTCTTGTTATGTGTCTTTGCCTGCATGCACCTATGTATACTATGTGCATTTTATCCCCTCAGAGGACAGAAAAGGCATCAAATCCCCCTGAATCTAGTTACAACCATTGTGAGGCAGCATATGGTTCCTGGGAATCAAATCTAAGTCCTCAGCAAGAGCAGAAGGCAGTACCCTTTAATGCTGAGGAATCTCTCTAGTCCTGGAACCTTTTTGCGACAGGTAACTATTAGCGTGAAGACCCACAACTGGTCAATGAGCAGAGAATAAGAGATTCTGAGCACTCGGCCCTAAAGTAGAAATTTATATTATACCCCTCTCTTCAAGGCTCAGAGGTCTACATTGAAGAGGGGTGGCAGAAAGAGCATAAGGGCCAGAGGTGGTAGATGACTTCAGGGTAACAGTGTTTACCACACTCAACAGGGCAAATGAGCTCATGAAATCACAGGGATTGTGACAGCACATAAAAGATCTCACAAGCTCAAGCCAAACAAGCTACCGGCATGGAAGGCCCAGCTGAGCTGAGGAGCTATTGGTACTGTTGATGCTCGCAGTAGGAGACTCAGGTTTTGTTAATGGTATGATTCCTGCTATATCGTCATTCCAGGGCTAGGCCTTAACATGGGCTATCCACTAGAGAAGACTGCTTGGATACAAGTATAAGTCAATAAAAAGTCTTCATTTTCTGGAAGGCAGCTACAGGAGGTCTTTATAATCTCATGAAGCCTCAAGCATTCCTTAGGGTGAGTTTTTTAAGCCCAAAACCACGTACCAGGTTGACAAACTTCAAGTAAAAAAACAGTTAACCAGAAGTAGTACTGCAGGAGCCAAAAAGCAAAGTCAGTTTATTTAGAGACTTCCTAGAACTATGACTCTGATAGATCAAGTGCTTCCTTTCATTTTGGTAGGCGGTGCTGTTTACATGCTGAACTTTATGGTCTACATGGTATACTTCCATCATGGAGTCAGTTATGCCAAGGTCTGGGAGTCTATCAATATCTGGGGCCCTATTACAGATCTAGATGCAGTTCAATATGTTGGACTCAATGGGAGAAAGAAAGTGCAGACAGAGACAAAGACAGAGAGTCAGAGATAACATGAAGTAGCATGGGGAGGAAGGTAAGTGAGAATGTGGTAGGAGTTGGGGAGGATAATACATTTCTTAAAGAATTAATAAAAACATTATTTTATAAAAAAAGACATAGGATCTAAGTCAGTTTTTGATTGCTGTGAAGAGATGCCATGACCATGTCAACTCTCATGAAAGAAAGCGCTTAGTTGGGGCTTACTTACCATTTCAGAGCTTAGTCCATTATTATCCTAACAGGGAGTGTGTGGCAGGAAGGCGGATATGGTGCAGGAGAGGATGAAAGTTTTATATTTGGATCTGTAGCCAGCAGGAAGAGAGAGATACTGGACCTGGTTTGAGTTCTTGAAACCTCAAAGCCCACCCTGTGTGACGCACTTCCTCCAACAAGGTCACATTGTCTAATCCTCTCAAATAATGCCATCCCTCAATGCTTAATTATTCAAACATATTAGCTTATAGGGGGCCATTCTTTTTTAAGAATTAATTTACGAGTACACTGAAGCTGTCTTCAGACACACCAGAGGAGGTCATCAGATCCCATTACAGATAGTTGTGAGCCACCACGTGGTTGCTGGGAATTGAACTCAAAACCTCTGAAGAGCAGCCTGTGCTTTTTTTTTTTTTTTTTTTTGGAAAGTTTTGTATTTGTTTTTAATTTTTTTAGTTAAAATTACAGTAGATTATGAAGTAATGGGTTTTATCATGGCGAGTTTATACATAAAATATTCATGAGGGGCTGGGGATTTAGCTCAGTGGTAGAGCGCTTACCTAGGAAGCGCAAGGCCCTGGGTTCGGTCCCCAGCTCCGGAAAAAAAGAACCAAAAAAAAATATTCATGAAATACATGATATATAATTATATATAATATATATATAAATGTATAATAAATATGTATAAAATTATACTTGATTTTCATTGATTTTCCTTCTCTACCATGTTTCCTCTCCCTTCCAACTGCTTCAGTTTCTTATCATCATTATTCCTAGTCTGTTTCCTTTTGTTTTTATGAGACAGGGTCTCTCTACTTAGAGCTGTTCTTCCTGGAATTCACTTTGCAGTCTAGGCTGGCCTCAAACTCACAGAGATCTGCCTACCTTTGCCTCCTGAGTTCTGGGATTAAAGTTGTTAACCATACAACCTGGCTATCTGTTGTTTCTTTCTTCTTTCTTTCTTTTTTTGAGATAGAGTTTTGCTGTGTAGTCCTGGCTGTCCTGGAACTTGTTCTGTAGATCAGGTTGACCTCTAACTGCCGGCCTCTGCCTCCCAAGCGCTGGGGTCAAAGATGTGCGCCACACTGCCTGTCTATCTCTCCTTCCTTCCTTCCTTCCTTCCTTCCTTCCTTCCTTCCTTCCTTCCTTCCTTATCTTTCTTTCTTCTCCTTCCTTCTTTCTTTCCTTCCATGTAGCCCTGGTTGTTCTGGACCTCATTCTGTAGACCATGATAGTTTCAAACTCACAGAGATGTGCCTGCCTCTGCCTAGTGAGTGCTGGATTAAAGGCATGTGCCACCATTGCCTGGCATTTGTTTTCTTTCTTTTTTTTTTTTTTATTTACTTGAGTATTTCTTATATACATTTCGAGTGTTATTCCCTTTCCCGGTTTCCGGGCAAACATCCCCCTCCCCCCTCCCCTTCCTTATGGGTGTTCCCCTCCCAACCCTCCCCCCATTGCCGCCCTCCCCCCATAGACTAGTTCACTGGGGGTTCAGTCTTAGCAGGACCCAGGGCTTCCCCTTCCACTGGTGCTCTTACTAGGATATTCATTGCTACCTATGGGGTCAGAGTCCAGGGTCAGTCCATGTATAGTCTTTAGGTAGTGGCTTAGTCCCTGGAAGCTCTGGTTGCTTGACATTGTTGTACTTTTGGGGTCTCGAGCACCTTCAAGCTCTTCCAGTTCTTTCTCTGATTCCTTCAACGGGGGACCTATTCTCAGTTCAGTGGTTTGCTGCTGGCATTCGCCTCTATATTTGCTGTATTCTGGCTGTGTCTCTCAGGAGCGATCTACATCCGGCTCCTGTCGGTCTGCACTTCTTTGCTTCATCCATCTTGTCTAATTGGGTGGCTGTATATGTATGGGCCACATGTGGGGCAGGCTCTGAATGGGTGTTCCTTCAGTCTCTGTTTTAATCTTTGCCTCTCCCTTCCCTGCCAAGGGTATTCTTTTTCCTCATTTAAAGAAGGAGTGAAGCATTCACATTTTGATCATCCGTCTTGAGTTTCATTTGTTCTAGGGATCTAGGGTATTTCAAGCATTTGGGCTAATAGCCACTTATCAATGAGTGCATACCATGTATGTCTTTCTGTGATTGGGTTAGCTCACTCAGGATGATATTTTCCAGTTCCAACCATTTGCCTACGAATTTCATAAACTCGTTGTTTTTGATAGCTGAGTAATATTCCATTGTGTAGATGTACCACATTTTCTGTATCCATTCCTCTGTTGAAGGGCATCTGGGTTCTTTCCATTTTCTGGCTATTATAAATAAGGCTGCGATGAACATAGTGGAGCACGTGTCTCTTTTATATGTTGAGGCATCTTTTGGGTATATGCCCAAGAGAGGTATAGCTGGATCCTCAGGCAGTTCAATGTCCAATTTTCTGAGGAACCTCCAGACTGATTTCCAGAATGGTTTTACCAGTCTGCAATCCCACCAACAATGGAGGAGTGTTCCTCTTTCTCCACATCCTCGCCAGCATCTGCTGTCACCTGAGTTTTTGATCTTAGCCATTCTCACTGGTGTGAGGTGATATCTCAGGGTTGTTTTGATTTGCATTTCCCTTATGACTAAAGATGTTGAACATTTCTTTAGGTGTTTCTCAGCCATTCGGCATTCCTCAGCTGTGAATTCTTTGTTTAGCTCTGAACCCCATTTTTTAATAGGGTTATTTGTTTCCCTGCGGTCTAACTTCTTGAGTTCTTTGTATATTTTGGAAATAAGGCCTCTATCTGTTGTAGGATTGGTAAAGATCTTTTCCCAATCTGTTGGTTGCCGTTTTGTCCTAACCACAGTGTCCTTTGCCTTACAGAAGCTTGAGCAGCCTGTGCTCTTAACCACTGAGCTATCTCTTCAGCCCAGCCATTCTTGTTAAAACCTAACAAGGACCCCTTAATTTGATATGTACTGTTTACAGAAAATAGATATTACTTCAGGTTGAAAAGATGAAAAAGTGTATTCCAAGCAAATAAACTAGGAAACAAGCAAGAATCACTATTATAATATCTATAGAAAAGACTTGAAGCAAAAGTAATCTAAAGAGATAAAGAAGGCCATTCCATTCTGATTTAAAGATCAGTTCACCAAGAGGACATTATGATTCTAAACATATATACCCTAAACACAAGTGTGAACAATTTCATGTCATATAGGCAGGCAGTGATATTGAATTTTGGACATACACACTCCATACAGATCATGGAGGTAGAAGAGAGATGAGGCAGCAAGTGCTACAGGCCACCTGCCAAGAATTTCCACAATTCCAAGACAAAGCTCCTACCGCCCACAGTACCTGCAGTGCCACACAAGCCATGGTTCACCACTAAGAGGTCCAATATATTCTTTAGATGTGGTCCTAGCCCACCAAATAAACCCCACAAGAGAAAAGTAACAAGATTAAAAACTCTAAAGCTTCTAGAAGAAGAAACAATATTCCAAGATAGAGGAGTAGGTGAGGGCTTTCTGAGCAGGAATCTAATCACTTGAGAAATAAGACATTAAAATTAAAGTTTCTGTTGAGCAAAGGACACATAATCATGAGCTATAATTCACATGGCCAGTAATCATATAAAAAAGTGTTCAGAGTCCTTAGTCATTAGAGAAATGCAGACTAAAAGTAGATTAAGATTCCATCTCATCCCAGTCAGAATGTATGCCATAAAGAATATGAATCAAAAGTACTTGTGAAGTTATAAAAAAGGGTGGTGGTGGTGGTGGTGGTGGTGGTGGTGGTGGTGGTGGTGGTGGTAGTGAAGGACCATTTCACTCTGTTGTTGTGAATGTAGTTAATTTATTTATTATTCAATCAGTATTACTCAGTAAACTAAATATAAGACTCAGCACATGTAAATAATATGACTGAGCTATACTCTGGGTATATTTCGGAAGGACTCTTTAGTCAACATATCACAGAGATACAAGCACGTCTTTGCTTATTCTATCACTATTCACATGGCTGTGGTGGTGTGAAAAGTCCTCCCCAAAGGCCTGTATTTGAATGCTTAGTTACCAGGTAATGGAACTGGTTGGGAAGGATTAGGAGGTGCAACCTTGCTGGAAGAGGTGTTGGAGTAGGTTTGGGGATTTTAAAAGCTCAGAATACCCAAGATACAATTCACAGACCATGTGAAGCTTAGGAAGAAGCAGGACCAAGAAGCAAAGTGTGATGCTTCAGTCCTTCTTAGAAGGGAAAACAAAATACTCACAGGAGATAAGAGGGTGGGAGGGACTTGGGAGGAAGAGAGGATGGGGGGAAGGGGGACAGAATCAGGTATGGAAGGAGACAAGGATGATATACAGAGGGTCAGAAATTTGAACAGAGGTATGTAGCAATGGGGGATGGTGAACTAGGGGTAGCCACCAGCATGTCTCAGATGCCAGGAAAGCAAGAGGCTCCCAGGACCAAACAGGGATGAGGTTAGCTGAAATGCCCAACAAAGGTGAGGGAGAATCTGTAGAGATATTATCCAGAGGTTAGGCAAGGGCCCCAGTTATGGGGTGGGGCCACTCACTCATCTCTACATTTTAAACCCAGAATTGCTCCTGTCTAAAGGAAATATCGAGACAAAGTGTAGAGCAGAGACTGAAGGAAAGGCCATCCAGGGTCTGCCCCTCCCGGGGAATCCATCCCATATACAGACACCAAAACCAGATACTATTGCTGATGCCAAGAAGAGCTTGCTGACAGGAGCCTGATATAGCTGTCTCTTGAGAGACTCTGCCAGAGCCTAACAAATAGAGGGGGATGTTTACAGCCAATCACTGGACTGAGTACTGGGTCCCCAATGAAGGAGATAAAGAAAGGACTGAAGGAGCTGAAGGTGTTTGCAACCCCATAAGAAAACCAACCAGAGCTCCCAGGGACTAAAACCACCAACCATGAGTAACCAAGAGTACACATGGAAGGACCCATGACTCCAGCCTCATATGTAGAAGAGAATGGCCTTGTCTGGCATCAATGGGAGGAGAGGCCCTTGGTCCTGTGAAGGCTCAATGTCCCAGTGTAGGGGAATGCCAGGCCAGTGAGGAGGGTGGTTGGGGGCAACACCCTCATAGGTGCAGGGGTAGAGGGGAATGGAATGGGGGTTTCTGGAGGAGAAAGGAGATAATGTTTGCAACATAAATAAATAAAATATCCACAAAACGTCCAAACTAACCTTAGTCTCTCTCTGATCTACCCACTGCCTGTGAATCAGGATATAAGGCTCTCAGCTACTGTGAAGGACTATGGAAACTTTTGAAGTTGGATAAAATTCATTTTGCATTATTATATGGCTACCAGAGAGTGGAATGTAAGGGGTTTAGGCTTACATATTTGAATACGTAGTTACTAAGGAGTGGAGCTCTGACAAAAAATTAGGAAGTGTAGCCTTGTTGGAAGAACTGTGTCACTGAAAGTATGTTTTGAGGTTTCAAAAGCCCACACCAGTTTCAGTCTCCACCACCCAAGAGAATATAGAAGGAAACTAGAAGGGAGATGTGGAAAGAATGGAGGAGGCTAACCAAACAATAGAGAAAGTGAGATGGGAGATACGGGTTAGAATATAGACAAGGAACACGATACATATGAAAACAACTCCTACATGAATCCCAGTAGTGTGTATTATGATTTTAAGCCAGTAAAAAAGAATGACAAGAAAATTAAAGCAGAAAATCACCAAGCAAAAACCACGGAACTGTGTACTATTGATGTTCTTGTTGACTTGAACTGTCAGAAACCTTACACATAGGCTGAGCCTCTGAAAAGGCCAAAGTTGTTAATCTAGTAGCAAATTCAAACTATCCTCAAATAACAGTTGATACTATACAAGGTATGTGATTACAAGAGATGCTGGGAGCATGGTGACACTATACATGGTACATAATTACAGGAGGATGTCCTGAACACAGTGAAACTATACAAGGGACGTGACCACAGGGGCATGCTGGGAAATTACACAAGTTAAACAATTACAGGGGGATTCCCTGAACACGGTGGAACTATACAAGGCATGTGACCACAGGGGAGTGTTGGGAATACATGAAACTACACAAGGTACATGATCACAGGGGAATGCTGGGAAAACTGCACTAGTTGCAATGGAACCCTGGGTGTCATTAACACCAAATATTCCTGGATGCTAAGTAACATAGAGATTAACTGCCCACTTCCCTGATAGTTAGTGTGGCTCCAGGTTGCTTCCCAGGGCAGTAGGGATGGGGACTCACAGATGAGTTTGTCAGGAGCCAAACCAATGGGTGGTTTTAATCATGACTCTTTTTTCTAAATTTCTTTTTAAATTTTTTAAGTTCTTCCCTCCCTGTCTTAGTATCCTTGGTCCTTCTAGACTGTTTCACTTCTATTTCATGTCTTACATACATTCATGATTTTATGTATCTATATAAAATCTAGGACCACCAATGAGAGAAAGCATAGTATCTGACTTTCTGTGACAGGGCTTGGGTCAATCACCAGTTTTATCCATTTCTCTACAAACAACATAATTTCATCTTATCCTATCATGTTTATCTTTTAACTGTTAGAATGTGTCTTACATATGGATTGCCTTTGAAATACTCGGTTACAGATGCTGGTCCATCACTGGACAGTGTATACACAGATATCACAGGCTCATGTTGGCCATACCTCTGGGTAGTCTTTCAGGCTCTAGTTACAGGTGCTGGCCCCAAGCTAGGTGGCACTTGTGTGCTTTTGGAACCTGTGTCTGTTTTTCTTGACTGCCTGGCTTAATTTTCTTTCTAGGTTTCTTCCTGATGGTCCTGCCATCAGGTCAGTATTCAGTACACAGACCTGTAATGCTTGTTATGAGTTTCTCAACAATAAAGCTCACAGTGGGTCTTACGCTACTAGGCTGCTGTCATAGCAGGGGTCTTTTTTTTTTCTTCAGTTCATATTACAACAGTCTCTCTTTATTTTCTCTCTTTCTTTTTTTTATTATTACTTTTTTATTAACTTATTAGCTTTATTAACTTATTAGCTTTATTTAATTTATTACCTTTATTAGCTCTGTCTGCGACATCATTTCATTTTAGAAATAGTTATTTACTTCTTTTAAAGTTTTTTTTTATTAACTTGAGTATTTCTTATATACATTTCGAGTGTTATTCCCTTTCCCGGTTTCCGGGCAAACATACCCCTCCCCCCTCCCCTTCCTTATGGGTGTTCCCCTCCCAACCCTCCCCCCATTGCCGCCCTCCCCCCAACAGTCTAGTTCACTGGGGGTTCAGTCTTAGCAGGACCCAGGGCTTCCCCTTCCACTGGTGCTCTTACTAGGCTATTCATTGCTACCTATGAGGCTGGAGCCCAGGGTCAGTCCACGTATAGTCTTTAGGTAGTGGCTTAGTCCCTGGAAGCTCTGGTTGCTTGGCATTGTTGTACTTTTGGGGTCTCGAGCCCCTTCAAGCTCTTCCAGTTCTTTCTCTGATTCCTTCAATGGGGGTCCTATTCTCAGTTCAGTGGTTTGCTGCTGGCATTCGCCTCTGTATTTGCTTTATTCTGGCTGTGTCTCTCAGGAGAGATCTACATCTGGCTCCTGTCGGCCTGCACTTCTTTGCTTCATCCATCTTGTCTAATTGGGTGGCTGTTTATGTATGGGCCACTGTGGAAAGCTGCAATAACATTCGTCACCACAAGATGGCGCTGGCTTCCGCTGTGCCCCACGTGGAAAGCCGGAATAGCATTCACCATTACAAGATGGTGCTGGCTCCCGCTGCGCCAGCCCGACTTCCTTTCAGGAAACTAGCTGTGTGCGCATGTGCAAGAGTGTGTTCGCCCCAAGTCTTTGCCCACCCCGGGGCGTGCCTATGAGATCATGGGTAAGCGAGCAATCAGGTGTGGACGCGCTGTGCTAGAGTTTTATAAGCAGCGCCTTTCTGGGCCCCGGGTCTCTCCTCTTCAAGATGTAATAAGCACTTTGCTGCAGAAGGATCCTGGTGTCCGCACGTGTTCTTGCTGGCGGGACGATGCGCGGGATATTTGGTGCCGAAACCTGGAAAAAACGCCACACCATCGCCGGCGCCAAGGAGAGCCTCCGTTCAGAACTGCAGTGTCTAGGGTAAGCTCTGAGAGGCATGTTTGGTCTTGATCTCTCTCATCTCTCTCCCCAATTAGAAGATGCGGTGGAAGCTTTTGTTATCGTTTTGGCAGCGCTCATTCTTTCTCTTTTGGTTTTCGATTTTGCGGCTGCCGCTAGGCACAGTCAGAAGTCGTGCCTAGAAGATGGGAAATGCCGCCCAACAGTAAGAGCAGGACAGGGAGCTCTAGGGGAGTTACAGGACAGGATGTCAGAAACAGAGCGGAATAAAAGATTAAAGAGCTCAAAGAGAAAAGGTGCATCTAAGAAAAAAGGCCCTTCCAAGGACCTTGGATCCCTGGAAGCAAGAAATAAGGAAAAGGACACCCTGGGAGAGAAACAGGGAGGAGATAAAAGGAACACAGTATTTTGGGAGAAAAATTTTGTCTTTGTGCTTGTAAAAGGTGTGATTAGGCTCTGGAAACTTCACAGAGTCATACTGATCAGATTTGATAGAGGTAGACCTCCTGAAACATTTATTCAGGAGAATCAAACAAAAAGATATCTCAATTCTAAACTTTTGTCTTCAGAGTTGTATTTTATTCAGGACTGTGTCTCACTTCCATACCATTTGTGAATGTCAGTCGTGCTGCTCAGATATCCTGTAATATATCTCTGTATCTTACAGGAATTTGGTTTCAACAGGTTCATGGACTAGTCCAGGAATTGAGACAATCCATCGTCCATATCAACACCACTCGAGTGGATGGTCACCGTGGAAGTGGTGGGAAAGGGGAAATCCTACCTCTCTGCTGACTCCTATTGGAATCTGTGTCCCTTTGGTGGGACACCATCTAGTTTTTCCCCTTTGTCTATTGTCTGTCCTTGGTGCACCAAGCGGTCCATGTATGTCAGTTTATGTCTGTGGTTTTTGTTTCTTGTTGTTTAAATGTTTTATGTTTCATGTTCAAAAGAAAAAATAGTAAAAACTTTATCTGTCAATCGTTCACACCCTGATTTGGTTTTAACTCATTTCAAAAAAGGAACAAATGAATAAAAAGCAGTTTCAATCAGTCCTTGGAGCCCTAGCCAGGTGTCTAGGTCAGCTGGAGAAGCTGCCTGGGGATGAGCGTCTGCATGAGCTAATTATTAGACTTAGCAGGTGACAAGGTGCTTCCCTTAAAACCACAGCTAGAAAAGTCATAATGGTGATTGGTCTAAATATTGAAGATATGTGTAGCCACTTCAATTTTGTTTCTGATTGGTTCTAAATGTATAATTATTCTCTACATGCCTTGGTTATGGACTATTGGCTTTTAAGTTATTGGATATGGTTAAAAAGGTATAATATTGGTAACAGAAAGTTGACATACAGCTGGTAATTTGGATGTAGTCATTCTAGACAACATGTGGCATGAGCCAACCTAGGGAAACAGGTCTAAATTGAGATAATATTTTTATGGAACTCTTATCTTAGAAACCAGGCTTCTAAAAGAATTTAGGGCAATGTCTCTTTGTTGAGGTATTGGAGACTGTACCATTGTGCGTTCATATGTAGGAAATTGCAGTCAAACTTCATAGCATGAAGGATAGACTCGGTGTCTTGAAGCCTGGATTTTGGAGACTAGATTGTTGGAGGTTGAGTTTTGCTTTCCAAAGTTGTGGTTTGCCCTGAAGTTATCTTTATTTTAATGCTAATTCCACTGCCCCAAGGACAGTGCCTAGTCACGTACTCAGAACTCAGGTGACCTTGTGGTTGTGCTCTGGTGTTACAAGGAGAACTTAAGGATTGTGATTAAGGATTGCCAGTGTTGCATTGACTAACTCAAACTTATTTAAACTTGAGAAAAAAATCAAACAGATAGAGATTGTTACAGGATTTACGAAGGATTGATGAGGTTTTAGAACTTGTGAGAGAATTACAGCCAGTTTGCTTACTCCAACTGCCATTTCAAGATAGATTTAGAGGATTGTTTTTATGCAATTTATTTACGTCCTGGCGATTGTGAGTTTTCATTTCGTGAGCTTGCTTATAATTTTAGAGAGCCCATAAAGTGATATCATTAGGAATGACTAACAGCCTTATATTATGTAATTTTGTTGCTTCTTCAATGTAATAAGTTAGAACTTTGAATCTTTCAGTGTATATAGAAAGTTTTACTACAAACTTTTGCTCTCAAAATGAGCTTTAATATTTGGGGAGTAGCTGTTAGACTACTCCAGAAAAGAATATTTGAAACTAATTTTAAGCTTCTAAGGATATGTTAATTGGCTAAGTACCGCACCTTACCAGAGGACTTAGGTCTTTGTTTGTTATCGTCATTGGAAATAAACTTTTGTCGTATTAGTACAAAAGTGTAGGCTAGAGTCATGGAAGTATTTTAAAAAGAAACTTGGTGAAACATACCTTATTCCAAACATCAATCAAATTGGTTATTACAAAATACTGATATTTGGCCTATTACATATACAAATTTCAGGCAAAATTGATAATTTTACTCTTTGCATGCTTTTGTATTTACTGTAAATTTGTGCATGCAACCCATAGAAAATGCGCTTAGTGTATTTACAGGTGGTTCATCTAGTGAAAAGGCTACATGTGTGATTGGATCACTTGTTTATTCTCTTGAGTTTCCCCTGCTTCAACACAGACTATTCAACAGTGCTGTAGCCACTGTTTTTAAATGTTAAAAATCAAGCTTTCAATTCATACACTGATAGACAATGTGTAGCTTGTGGTTTACAATTGATTTCAATTACTTAATGCTTCACTAGAGGCAAGTTTTCTACATGAAATCAGTGAGTGATGATTTCAGTGTGAATGTCTGACTACTCACTGTCCTTTCAGTGCTCTGGCTCAGACAACTAAACAAAACCATAGACCCAGCTCTTTGAAAATGGTAATGGAGTTGATAACACACCCTCACGAAAAAGAGGAAGACTCCATTTGCTTACTTTCAGCGCCCAGCCTCACCCTGCCAGCTCAGCGATTTCTAGTAGGACTGAAATTGGACAATATTTATAGGATTTGGCATTTCTAATTAATGCTTATGTTTAGGTAAATAAAGTTTGTGAGGACTGGAGAGATGGCTTAGTGGTTAAGAACACTAAGTACTGTTCCTTTATAGGACATTTAAGAACTCAAACTAGATTGCCTGGACCCCTTAACGAGGGAGGACAATGATACTAGATAGTTTATATCTTAAAAAATAAAAAGGGGGAATTATATCCCTGTATGCTATGTATGCTATACAATTATTTAATAATACTCCTTTTACTTCAAATTTTAAAATTTGGATGCCAAGGAACTCTGAGTGTTTATGGCACCCTACAACTAGGCATACTTCTGCATTTGGCATGATCCTGTCCAGGTATTTTTATGGGGAAGAGGGCATGTTTGTGTTTTTTCTACAGGATACTACAAGAGTATGCCAGCTGCCAGAGGTGGTTGCTGAGACTTGCTGATCCTGGTTGCATGAATATTCAGCTCTTGTGGTACAGGTCCCTAGAGTCATTCCTCTGCCCCGAGAGGAAGATGGAAGATCCCCCCTCATCTTTTGTCATCACAGAGATTTTGGTGTTGCTGCAGTCAGTGTTACCACTGCGTTGTCCTGTCCCACTGTGGCCTGCACTCCGACCCTCTGTGCACTGCTGCTTGCTGGAAGCTGCTGTGGACTGGGGAACTCTGCCCTGATTGTGCAGATCTCAGACATGGTTCCATTGCCTGCTGTTCCAGAGAAGAATGACCGATCCTAAACTGTCCTGAAAAAGACCTTGTTACTTTCACTGCTATTGTAGCAGCCATTTACTGCTACAGCCATTGTGTCTGCAGTGTCTGGAGTTACCCTCCCCCCATTCTATTGTTAGGCAAGCACAGTGGGTGAACTTTCTGGAGTAGTTGCTCACAATTGGGAATTCTAAATTTTATTATAGGATCGGCTTGACTACGGCCCTTGGTTGTAACAGCTGAGGAGAACCAGATGAGGTGCCCACTACTTATCAGGAGTGGCTCTGTTTGGTGCAGCCCTATGCTGTGGATTAGTGTTCATGCTATCGTTAGTTTGCAAACTCAACAGAAACGTGACAAGGTCGTTGTCACTCAAGCACTTGTGGCCATTGAACAAGGGGCCTCCCCTGAAATTTGGTTATCTATCCTCAAAAATTAGTCAGTATCTGAGTTCTCTGCTCTTGCACCCCATGGATCTGTGGATCCATTGCACTGGGATGAGAGAGACTCAATGATTCTTTGATCAGCCCTTCTACATCGCTGAGGTTTCCTCATTGCACGTGATAGAGTGATCATGATTTCCCCACTAACTCATTTTCTGGCTGGCCTCTTTTGTAGAGTTCGCCCTAGGTCGTTTAGCAGTTACTGTCACACAGCACTGCGATATCCAGAGACGGGCAATTTTCCTCATGCACAGACCAATCTAAGACACAGGGCCCAGTGGCGATAGGGTTACTCTACGATGGATAAGGCTGTGACATTAGAGGAATGACCTAAGACAGGAGCCACAGCAAATGGACGTAACTGCAGAGGCCTAGACCAGCCTCATTCTAGTAAAACAAAAAGGGGGAGATGTGGAAAGCAACAATAACATTTGCCATCACAAGATGGCGCTGGCTTCCACTGCGCCCCACGTGGAAAGCCGGGATAGCATTCGCCATTACAAGATGGCGCTGGCTTCCGCTGCGCCAGCCCGACTTCCTTTCAGGAAACTAGCTGTGTGTGCATGTGCAAGACTGTGTTCTCGACAAGTCTTTGCCCACCCCGGGGCGTGCCTATGAGATCATGGGTAAGCAACCAATCAGGTGTGGACGCACCATGCTAGGGTTTTATAAGCAGCGCCTTTCTGGGCCCCGGGTCTCTCCTCTTCAAGATGTAATAAACGCTTTGCTGCAGAAGGATCCTGGTGTCCGCGCGTGTTCTTGCTGGCGGGACGATAGCGAGGGACAGGCCACATGTGGGGCAGGCTCTGAATGGGTGTTCCTTCTGTCTCTATTTTAATCTTTGCCTCTCTGTTCCCTGCCAAGGGTATTCTTGTTCCCCTTTTAAAGAAGGAGTGGAGCATTCACATTTTGATCATCCGTCTTGAGTTTCATGTGTTCTATACATCTACGGTAATTCAAGCATTTGGGCTAATAACCATTTATCAATGAGTGCATACCATGTGTGTTTTTCTGTGATTGGGTTACCTCACTCAGGATATTATTTTCCAGTTCCAACCATTTGCCTATGAATTTCATAAAGGCATTGTTTTTGATAGCTGAGTAGATGTACCACATTTTCTGTATCCATTCCTCTGTTGAACGGCATCTGGGTTCTTTCCAGCTTCTGGCTATTATAAATAAGGCTGCGATGAACATAGTGGAGCACGTGTCTTTTTTATATGTTGGGGCATCTTTTGCGTATATGCCCAAGAGAGGTATAGCTGGATCCTCAGGCAGTTCAATGTCCAATTTTCTGAGGTACCTCCAGACTGATTTCCAGAATGCTTGTACCAGTCTGCAATCCCACCAACAATGGAGGAGTGTTCCTCTTTCTCCACATCCTCGCCAGCATTTGCTGTCACCTAAGTTTTTGATCTTAGCCATTCTCACTGGTGTGAGGTGAAATCTCAGGGTTGTTTTGATTTGCATTTCCCTTATGACTAAAGATGTTGAACATTTCTTTAGGTGTTTCTCAGCCATTCGGCATTCCTCAGCTGTGAATTCTTTGTTTAGCTCTGAACCCCATTTTTTAATACGGTTATTTGTCTCCCTGCGGTCTAACTTCTTGAGTTCTTTGTATATTTTGGATATTAACCCTCTATCCGTTGTAGGATTGGTAAAGATCTTTTCCCAATCTGTTGGTTGCCGTTTTGTCCTAACCACAGTGTCCTTTGAGCAGGGGTCTTTTTGAAGTGGCATCCCACACTTGCTGTAGTCTTGTGGAGTACGAAGCAGAGAGTCCCTAGCATCTGGGGCTGCCCATGCTTCTGCTGCATGTTGTATGTCTAGCTTTGCTGTCTTTTTCCACTCCCTAAAATGCCGTTACTGGAAGAACAATGCAAAATTTTCAAAGCCTGTGTTGTTTAGGCTGTGGCTCGTGCTGTTGTTGCTGCCTTTCACTGGGAGTAGAAAGCCACTCAACTCAGCCAGTCCTTGTGGGATGCAAAAGAAACTGCCTATTTGTAATACTCCCTGTTTTATTTTGTTATTTAAACTAAAAATATTTGGATGTCATCCACTTCTGATAGCTGTTATTCAACTTTATGTAGTCCATGGAGATTCCTCTGTACTTCTTTTCGTAAAAATACAGTTACAATTTATATAAACATAAAGACACAACTACTCAGATATTTCTTGTCAAAAAGATAGCCTATCTTTTAAGTTCAGCACTCACATGTATATATTTAAGAAATTCCCATTATTGTTTATGTAATAGTGGATGAGATAATCAGATAAACATGGCTATGCCATCTAAAATAAAATAAAATTGAAACTACTTATATGATTCATCTTTATTTACAAATCACTGTCCAAACAATTTAATCCCATTAGTTTGACCATGACCAAGAGTATAACTCCCTGTGACTCCATTTACTCCCTGAAAATGGGAGAGGAGTCAAATTATTTCTGTAGAGAGGTCAAATGCTGTCGGGTTTCTGTCTATGATTCTGAAGGTCCCAATTCCAATTCATTTAGAGTTAGGAGAAAGGCCCACCTGAGGAAGAGTTGGAGGAAACCGCACAGTGAGGAAAGATTCCATTCCACACTGAGGTGGTCTAGAGGAATCTCTAAGAGGGAGCTGTCTCTAGAAGCTCCATATATGTTTCCTAGAGGAGGGGGAAGAGAAAGAAGTACTCCTCATCAAAATGGTCCTTGGATCTTTTGGAAACAATAGATCAGAGATGGGATGAACAGCTGAGTTGGAGGAACAAGGGCAAAAACAGATACTTTGATTCATGAGAGAGAGGGTGGAAGTATAAGGAGGGAGAGACAGAGAGAGTGACAGAGACAGAGAGAGAGGGAGGGAGGGAGGGAGAGAGAGAGAGAGAGAGAGAGAGAGAGAGAGAGAGAGAGAGAGAGAGAATTCACATGTGATTACAATGGTGTCCTAGCTAGTTCTCTGTCAATGTGACATAAGCTAGAGTCATTTGAAAGGAGGGAACCTCAATTGAGAAAGCGCCTCACTAAGATCCACCTATGAGGTGTGGTCTTAATTAGTGATTGATTGAGGAGGGCCCAGTGTCATCATTGGGTAGTGTCATTCCTGGGCCGGTGGCTCTTGGTTCTACAAGAAAGCCGGCTGAACAAGTCATGGGGACCAAGGCAGTAAGCAGTACCCCTCCATGGACTCTGCATCAGCTCTGTTTCCAGGTTTCTTCCCTGTTTCAAATCCTGTCCTGACTGCCTGCCTTCAGTGGTGAAGTGGAAGTATAAGCCAGTTAAACTGTTTCCTCCCCAAGTTTCTTTGGTCATGATACTTTATTGCAGCAATCTCAACTAAGACACCAAGGTCATCTTTGGAATCACTTCTGCTGGATTCCATTTCTGAAAACACTGGCCTGTGATTTTATGGACTTTCCCCCTTTGTCTCCTCCCTTTCTTCTCCTTCTTTTCTTCTTACCCTTCTCATCTTTCTTTCCTCTCTGCTCCTTTTCCTCCTCCTCTGTGTTTTCTATCCTTTCATTCTTAATTCTTATTTATTGCTATTGCTTTCTATTTTCTGGTTTGGACTAGATTTCACCTTGTAGTCCAGACTGTCCTGGAACTCTAAGTGATCTTCCTGAGGCAGCCGGCCCTCTCTCAGTCCTGAGGTAAGTGTGAGTCATCAGGACTAGCTCACTTCATCTTCTTGTAGGAGCTTTCCCTGGCGCTCTTAAAACTGGTGATTGCTGTTTACATTCTCATGTATGAATCCTGAAAGTCATTCTTCACTAACCTGAAATATCCTGAGGATTATTTTGGCTTAAATTGCTCGCAATCTGGGAGCTTTGTTTGGAAAATCTGCTGTAGATGGAGTCTTTTTTGAAGAGCAGCCATTCATTCTGTGTGGAATGTTGAGACATTTTGTAGTCCTTTCTCTGGAAACAGTATTTCATCACCTTTCAATTTGGACCTCCCAGCTTTTCTTAGCTTGCCTCCAAGTACCCTTCTTCTGTTGACTCTTTCCCAATCTCCTGTGTTTTGGAGATGACTCTGGGTCTTCATACATCACATGTAGTGTACATTTATATTCAGAATTCAGAGAACTGTACAGCAAAATAGGACTCTAACTGATTGAAACTTTTTATAGGATGAAGAGAAAAATACAGAGGTCATCAATAGTGACTCACAGGATCAATTCCCATGAGAAATGTTAGGGACTATGGTCTGCTTTTCACACAACTGTGGTGCACTCTGCACAGTTCTCTCAGGACCAGTACTAATAGAGTTCTTGGGAATCCCTGGGTTCTTTCCTTTGTGGTGCCAAGCTTCTGAATAGGTTTCCTTGGCATGTGGTGACAGCCAGGATATAACAGAGAACACAGAATACCTCTCATCACCTTCAGAAATAAACACCCTGGATGGCAGTGATAAGGAGAAAGAGTAAGGAGCAGGCCTGAGCTGGGCTGCAGGGAGTTCTATTCCTTTGAACATGTTCCTTGATCAGGCTTTTCAGCTTGAGAAGGGACAGGTCTGAGCTTTCCACAAAGAAGCCTGAGGTTTATCCTCCTGCTACCACCCTTTCTTTGTATTTCTAATGCTTTGACCTCCTGGAGTGTAGAGAGAGTATTTTGAATATTGTATGGATACATAACCTAGCAATTAGAAAAAAGACCTGTGTCCTATAGGAAAGTGTAGAATAGAAGATGGGACATCTGTGAGGCAGAAAGAATTCCAGGGCAGAGCCAACATGGGAGATCTGTTCAGGAAGATGTGACAAGACAGATGCATGCTACCTAAATACAGATAATCAGCCACATGGCAGATGTAGATTAAGATGAATGGGATAATTCAAGTTATGATCTAATAGGAGAAGCCTAGCTATATGGTCAAGGTGTTTGTAAATATATTTTGAGTCTAAGTCTTATTTCTGGAAGCATGGGGCTAGGAGTAAGAACCAGGAACTGCTACCCTGGAGATTTTTGGCCCTGCAAGGACTCCAACTAGGTACCTAGAAAAGGTAAAGATGCCTTTATTTGACCTCCTTCCTTACGCCAACCTCATACACACCTCCTCTCTCAGCCTCTGTACTAGGACCTCAGTACCCTGCCCCAGGGCAGCAATGAATAATCTACAGATAGTGTTAGCATCAAAGTCCTCTGGAATCATTCAAATAGCCACAAACAGAAGCCTGTTTCCTGTCCTTTTCTGAAACCACTGGGAAAATTCCTGCTCACACTTCCTCTGCCTCTCAGCTAGCAGCTTCTTAGGCATCCATTGGGCTTTTCATGATATACTATGCTTTCTGTTTCTAGCTACATGGGAAGATTAGCATCTTTCATCCTCATCCAAGTACTATTCCTGAGTAAAAACAAATCACACAAATATTTGCAGTGTAAGTTGTGATGCATCTTGGTAAAAGTAGACAGAGACCTAATCATTTTAAATGTTTTATATTCTCTGACAAGACTGTTATAAGAAAGTGACATCTTTCCTCATAATCTCTCATAAAAATTATAAATAATTTACTAAGTAGTTTTCCTAGATGCAAAGGAATTTTGTGGTCAGAATTGTTTTTCTGCTACATGCCAACATATTTCCTATGGGGTTGAGAGATGGCTCAGCAAATGAAGGTCCTAGATATGCATGGCTGGTGACCTGAGTTTGACCAAATAAGGCAAGTCATGGATCAAGGCATGAAATGGCATGAACCCTGAACTGATCACACAATGACGTTAATAAAGAATCCCATTTGAAATAGACATACTTCATTCATTATGAAGTCAATTTTATCTTATTTCTGTTGTTGATAGCATTATTTTGAAAAGTTACTTTGGAAAGTTTTCTGAAACTCGGTGTAAATTAAAAGGAGTGGGGGGCAGTGAGAAGCAGGGGCTGGAAGGATGGCTCAATGGTTATCAGAGATTACTGCTGTTCCCAAAGACCTGTGTTCAAATTCCGGCATCCAAGTCAGACAGTTCACAATTATTCATAACCCCAGCTCCAGGGAATCTGATGCCCTCTCTGGTGTCCATGGGAAAATGGCATACATGCAGTGCACCATGCAAACAAACCAACTATGTACATAAAATAGTAAATTAAAAAAAAAGAGGAATAGGCAGACTTCAGTTGTCAGAGTTATCTTTTCAAGAGTGAACTACAGAGATAGAATGTATCCCTGAATATAAGTATTAGATGAATGTCATAATTAGATTTTCACATTATTTTGGTTACTGCAAAGAGACACCATGAGCACTGCAATTCTTTTATTTTAAAGATTTACTTATTTATTTTATGTATATGAGTACATTGTTGCTATCTTCAGACACATCAGAAGAGAGCATCAGATTCCATTACAGATGGTTGTAAGCCACCATGTGGTTGCTGGGAATTGATCTCAGGACCTCTGGAAGAGCAGTCAGTGCTCTTAACTACTGAACCATCTCTCTAGCCCCTTGAGAGGCTTTTATAATTCAGAATATTGACATAGATTTTACTAGCTGAGCATCTGAAATTCTTCGAAATTGCAAACTTTTGAGCATTGTTAAAATACAATACAAAATATATAAACACAAAATTAGTCACCAGAGAACAGTTAGAAGAGTAAATGTAACCAGAATCCCAGAGCTGGCTATTGTCCTTCCACAGGGACTTCTTGACTGGTAGATTTTCTTAGATTGTCCTTGTGTTTGATGACAAAATTCCTCAGCTCAAAGGCTTATCTCTTACTTTGTACTAATTGAATGATTCAGTTATTTCTTTATGGGCTGATGAGATGTCCCACTGGGTAAAAGTGCTTGCAGTACAAGCCTGTTGACCAAAGTTGAATCTACAGATCCAGGGCTGGGGATTTAGCTCAGTGGTAGAACTTGCTAGGCAAACGCTCGACCCTGGGTTCAAGCCTTAGCTCTGAGAAAGAAAATAAAAACAGACAAAATAAGAGTCTATACCTCTCTTGGGCATATACCCAAAAGATGATCCAACATACAACAAAAACACATGTTCCACTATGTTTATAGCAGCCTTAGTTATAATAGTCAGAAGCTGGAAAGAACCCAGATGTCCTTAAACAGAGGAATGGATTCAAAAAATGTGGTATATCTACCCAAAGGAATACTACATGGCGATCAAAAACAATGACTTCATGAAATTCATTCATAGGTAAATGGAATGAACTAGAAAATATCATCCCCATCCCGGCCCGCAGCAGCTCTCTGCTCCCAAACTCCGTGGGAGAGAGACCTCACCGCCTGGTCAGGTGGGCACTCCTGAGGCTGCAGAGCGGAGGAGACCACCAACACTGCCCACCCCTGCCCACAACCCTGGCCTAAGAGGAAACTGTATAAGGCCTCTGGGTTCCCGTAGGGGAGGGCCCAGGAGCGGCAGGACCCCTGCGCCTGAGACACCGCCAGAACCTGAAGGAAACAGACCGGATAAACAGTTCTCTGCACCCAAATCCCGTGGGAGGGAGAGCTAAACCTACAGAGAGGCAGACACGCCTGGGAAACCAGAAGAGACTGCACTCTGCGCACATCCAGACGCCAGAGGAAAACACCAAACACCATCTGGAACCCTGGTGCACGGAGGCTCCCGGAAAGAGCGGCGCAGATCTTCTCGGTTGCTGCCGCCGCGGAGAGGACTTAGGCAGTACCCCACAAGCACACTTGAGCCTCGGAACCTCAGGTAGGACCAACTTTTCCCCTGCAAGTGACCTGCCTGGTGAACTCCAGACACAGGCCCACAGGAACAGCTGAAGACCTGTAGAGAGGAAAAACTACACGCCCGAAAGCAGAACACTCTGTCCCTATAACTGGCTGAAAGAAAACAGGAAAACAGGTCTACAGCACTCCTGACACACAGGCTTATAGGACAGTCTAGCCACTGTCAGAAATAGCAGAACAAAGTAACACTAGAGATAATCTGATAGCGAGAGGCAAGCGCAGGAACCCAAGCAACAGAAACCAAGACTACATGGAATCATCGGAGCCCAATTCTCCCACCAAAATAAACATGGAATATCCAAACACACCAGAAAAGCAAGATCTAGTTTCAAAATCATATTTGATCATGATGCTGGAGGACTTCAAGAAAGACGTGAAGAACTCCCTTAGAGAACAAGTAGAAGCCTACAGAGAGGAATCACAAAAATGCCTGAAAGAATTCCAGAAAAACATAAATAAAGAAGTAGAAACCCATAGAGAGGAGAAACAAAAATCCCTGAAAGAATTCCAGGAAAACACAATCAAACAGTTGAAGGAATTAAAAATGGAAATAGAAGCAATCAAGAAAGAACACATGGAAACAACGCTGGATATAGAAAATCAAAAGAAGAGACAAGGAGCTGTAGATAGAAGCTTCACCAACAGAATACAAGAGATGGAAGAGAGAATCTCGGGAGCAGAAGATTCCCTAGAAATCATTGACTCAACTGTCAAAGATAATGTAAAGCAGAAAAAGCTACTGGTCCAAAACATACAGGAAATCCAGGAATCAATGAGAAGATCAAACCTAAGGATAAT
Source organism: Rattus norvegicus (assembly GCF_021556685.1). Lineage (NCBI taxonomy): Eukaryota > Metazoa > Chordata > Mammalia > Rodentia > Muridae > Rattus > Rattus norvegicus. The sequence continues at coordinate 18,386,999 of NC_141538.1, read as the reverse complement.
AGGTATAGAAGAGAGTGAAGACTCCCAGCTCAAAGGACCAGTAAATGTCTTCAACAAAATCATAGAAGAAAACTTCCCTAACCTAAAAAAAGAGATACCCATAGGCATACAAGAAGCCTAAGAACTCCAAATAGATTGGACCAGAAAAGAAACACCTCCCATCACATAATAGTCAAAACACCAAACGCACAAAATAAAGAAAGGATATTAAAAGCAGTAAGGGAAAAAGGTCAAGTAACATATAAAGGCAGACCTATCAGAATCACACCAGACTTTTCGCCAGAAACTATGAAGGCCAGAAGATCCTGGACTGATGTCATACAGACCCTAAGAGAACATAAGTGCCAGCCCAGGTTACTGTATCCTGCAAAACTCTCAAGTAACATAGATGGAGAAACCAAGATATTCCATGACAAAACCAAATTTACACAATAACTTTCTACAAATCCAGCACTACAAAGGATAATAAAGGGTAAAGCCAAACATAAGGGGGCAAGCTATACCCAAGAAGAAGCAAGAAACTAATCGTCTTGGCAACAAAACAAAGAGAATGAAAGCACACAAACATAACCTCACATCCACATATGAATATAACAGGAAGCAATAATCACTATTCCTTAATATCTCTCAACATCAATGTCCTCAACTCCCCAATAAAAAGATATAGATTAACAAACTGGATACGCAACGAGGACCCTGCATTCTGCTGCCTACAGGAAACACACCTCAGAGACAAAGACAGACACTACCTCAGAGTGAAAGGCTGGAAAACAACTTTCCAAGCAAATGGTCAGAAGAAGCAAGCTGGAGTAGCCATTCTAATATCAAATGAAATCAATTTTCAATTAAAAGTCATCAAAAAAGGTAAGGAAGGACACTTCATATTCATCAAAGGAAAAATCCACCAAGATGAACTCTCAATCCTAAATATCTATGCCCCAAATACAAGGGCACCTACATATGTAAAAGAAACCTTACTAAAGCTGAAAACACACATTGCACCACACACAATAATAGTGGGAGATTTCAACACCCCACTCTCATCAATGGACAGATCATGGAAACAGAAATTACACAGAGACGTAGACAGACTAAGAGAAGTCATGAGCCAAATGGACTTAACATATTAACATATTTATAGAACATTCTACCCTAAAGCAAAAGGATATACCTTCTTCTCAGCTCCTCATGGTACTTTCTCCAAAATTGACCATATAGTTGGTCAAAAAACGGGCCTCAACAGGTACAGAAAATTAGAAATAATCCCATGCGTGCTATCAGACCACCACAGCCTAAAACTGGTCTTCAATAACAATCAAGGAAGAATGCCCACATATACTTGGAAATTGAACAATGCTCTACTCAATGATAACCTAGTCAAGGAAGAAATAAAGAAAGAAATTAAAAACTTTTTAGAATTTAATGAAAATGAAGGTACAACATACCCAAACTTATGGGACACAATGAAAGCTGTGCTAAGAGGAAAACTCATAGTGCTGTGTGCCTGCAGAAAGAAACAGGAAAGAGCATATGTCAGCAGCTTGACAGCACACCTAAAAGCTCTAGAGCAAAAAGAAGCAAATACACCCAGGAGGAGTAGAAGGCAGGAAATAATCAAACTCAGAGCTGAAATCAACCAAGTAGAAACAAAAAGGACCATAGAAAGAATCAACAGAACCAAAAGTTGGTTCTTTGAGAAAATCAACAAGATAGATAAACCCTTAGCCAGACTAATGAGAGGACCCAGAGAGTGTGTCCAAATTAACAAAATCAGAAATGAAAAGGGAGACATAGCTACAGATTCAGAGGAAATTCAAAAAAATCATCAGATCTTACTATAAAAACCTATATTCAACAAAACTTGAAAATCTACAGGAAATGGACAATTTCCTAGACAAATATCAGGTACCGAAGTTAAATCAGGAACAGATAAACCAGTTAAACAACCCCATAACTCCTAAGGAAATAGAAGCAGTCATTAAAGGTCTCCCAACCAAAAAGAGCCCAGGTCCAGATGGGATTAGGGCAGAATTCTATCAAACCTTCATGGAAGACCTCATACCAATATTATCCAAACTATTCCACAAAATTGAAACAGATGGATCACTCCCGAATTCCTTCTATGAAGCCACAATTACTCTTATACCTAAACCACACAAAGACCCAACAAAGAAGGAGAACTTCAGACCAATTTCCCTTATGAATATCGATGCAAAAATACTCAATAAAATTCTGGCAAACCGAATCCAAGAGCACATCAAAACAATCATCCACCATGATCAAGTAGGCTTCATCCCAGGCATGCAGGGATGGTTTAATATATGGAAAACCATCAACGTGATCCAATATATAATCAAACTGAAAGAACAAAACCACATGATCATTTCATTAGATGCTGAGAAAGCATTTGACAAAATTCAACACCCCTTCATGATAAAAGTCCTGCAAAGAATAGGACTTCAAGGCCCATACCTAAACATAGTAAAAGCCATATACAGCAAACCAGTTGCTAACATTAAACTAAATGGAGAGAAACTTGAAGCAATCCCACTAAAATCAGGGACTAGACAAGGCTGCCAACTCTCTCCCTACTTATTCAATATAGTTCTTGAAGTTCTAGCCAGAGCAATCAGACAACAAAAGGAGGTCAAGGGGATACAGATCAGAAAAGAAGAAGTCAAAATACACTATTTGCAGATGATATGATAGTTTATTTAAGTGAGCCCAAAAGTTCCACCAGAGAACTACTAAAGCTGATAAACAACTTCAGCAAAGTGGCTGGGTATAAAATTAACTCAAATAAATCAGTAGCCTTCCTCTACACAAGAGAGAAACAAGCCGAGAAAGAAATTAGGGAAACGACACCCTTCATAATAGACCCAAATAATATAAAGTACCTCGGTGTGACTTTAACCAAGCAAGTAAAAGATCTGTACAATAAGAACTTCAAGACACTGAAGAAAGAAATTGAAGAAGACCTCAGAAGATGGAAAGATCTCCCATGCTCATGGATTGGCAGGATTAATATAGTAAAAATGGCCATTTTATCAAAAGCGATCTACAAATTCAATGCAATCCCCATCAAAATACCAATCCAATTCTTCAAAGAGTTAGACAGAACAATTTGCAAATTCATCTGGAATAACAAAAAACCCAGGATAGCTAAAACTATCCTCAACAATAAAAGGACTTCAGGGGGAATCACTATCCCTGAACTCAAGCAGTATTACAGAGCACTAGTGATAAAAACTGCATGGTATTGGTACAGAGACAGACAGATAGACCAATGGAATAGAATTAAAGACCCAGAAATGAACCCACACACCTATGGTCACTTGATTTTTGACAAAGGAGCCAAAACCATCAAGGAAAAAAAGATAGCATTTTCAGCAAATGGTGCTGGTTCAACTGGAGGTCAATATGTAGAAGAATGCAGATCGATCCATGCTTACCACCCTGTACAAAGCTTAAGTTCAAGTGGATCAAGGACCTCCACATCAAACCTGATACACTCAAACTAATAGAAGAAAAACTAGGGAAGCATCTGGAACACATGGGCACTGGAAAAAATTTCCTGAACAAAACACCAATGGCATACGCTCTAAGATCAAGAATCGACAAATGGGATCTCATAAAACTGCCAAGCTTTTGTAAGGCAAAGGACACTGTGGTTAGGACAAATCAGCAACCAACAGATTGGGAAAAGATCTTTACCAATCTTACAACAGATAGAGGCCTTATATCCAAAATATAAAAAGAACTCAAGAAGTTAGACTGTAGGGAGACAAATAACCGTATTAAAAAATGGGGTTCAGAGCTAAACAAAGAATTCACAGCTGAGGAATGCTGAATGGCTGAGAAACACCTAAAGAAATGTTCAACATCTTTAGTCATAAGAGAAATGCAAATCAAAACAACCCTGAGATTTCACCTCACACCAGTGAGAATGGCTAAGATCAAAAACTCAGGTGACAGCAGATGCTGGCGAGGATGTGGAGAAAGAGGAACACTCCTCCATTGTTGGTGGGATTACAGACTGGTACAACCATTCTGGAAATCAGTCTGGAGGTTCCTCAGAAAATTGGACATTGAACTGCCTGAGGATCCAGCTATACCTCTCTTGGGCATATACACAAAAGATGCCCCAACATATAAAAAAGACACATGCTCCACTATGTTCATCGCAGCTTTATTTATAATAGCCAGAAGCTGGAAGGAACCCAGACGCCCTTCAACAGAGGAATGGATACAGAAAATGTGGTACATCTACACAATGGAATATTACTCAGCTATCAAAAACAACGGCTTTGTGAAATTCATAGGCAAATGGTTGGAACTGGATAATATCATCCTGAGTGAGCTAACCCAATCACAGAAAGACATACATGGTATGCACTCATTGATAAGTGGCTATTAGCCCAAATGCTTGAATTACCCTAGATGCCTAGAACAAATGAAACTCAAGACGGATGATCAAAATGTGAATGCTTCACTCCTTCTCTAAAAGGGGAACAAGAGTACCCTTGGCAGGGAAGAGAGAGGCAAAGATTAAAACAGAGACTGAAGGAACTCCCATTCAGAGCCTGCCCCACATGTGGCCCATACATATACAGCCACCCAATTAGACAAGATGGATGAAGCAAAGAAGTGCAGACCGACAGGAGCCGGATGTAGATCGCTCCTGAGAGACACAGCCAGAATACAGCAAATACAGAGGCGAATGCCAGCAGCAAACCACTGAACTGAGAATAGGACCCCCGTTGAAGGAATCAGAGAAAGAACTGGAAGAGCTTGAAGGGGCTCGAGACCCCATATGTACAACAATGCCAAGCAACCAGAGCTTCCAGGGACTAAGCCACTACCTAAAGACTATACATGGACTGACCCTGGGCTCCAGCCTCATAGGTAGCAATGAATATCCTAGTAAGAGCACCAGTGGAAGGGGAAGCCCTGGGTCCTGCTAAGACTGAACCCCCAGTGAACTAGACTGTTGGGGGGAGGGCAGCAATGGGGGGAGGGTTGGGAGGGGAACACCCATAAGGAAGGGGAGGGGGGAGGGGAATGTTTGCCCGGAAACCAAAGAATTATTATTAAGTATTAAATAAATAAAAAATACTGAAAAAAAAGAAAGAAAAAAAAAAGAAAATATCATCCTGAGTGAGGTAACCCAACCACAGAAAATCACACTTGGTATGCACTTATTGATAAGTGGATATTAGCCAAAAAGTTCGAATTACCCAAGATGCAATCCACAGACCACAGGAACCTCAAGAAGGATGACTAAAATGCCAATGCTCCCACTCCTTAAAAGGGGAAAAATATCCATAGGAGGGGATATGGAAGCAAAGTTTAGAGCAGCAACTGAAGGAACGGCCATTCAGAGCCTGCCCCACATGTGACCCATATATATATAGCCACCAAAATTAGATAATATTGATGAAGCCAAAAATTACATGCTGAAAGGGGCTGGATATAGCTCTCTCCTGAGAGACATATCCAGAGCATGTCCAATACAGAGGTCAATGCTAGCAGCAAACCACTGAACTGAGAACAAGACTCCCTTGGGGGGAATTAGAGGAATGATTGAAAGAGCTGAACGAGCTTGCAACCCCATAAGAACAACAATATCAACCAACCAGAGCTTCCAGAGACTAAACCACTACCGAAAGACTATACATGGAGTGACCCAGGGCTCAAACTTCATATGTAGCAGAGAATAGCCTTGTTGGGGCACCAGTGGAGGGGAAGCCCTTGGTCCTGCCAAGGTTGGATCCCCAGTGCATGGGAACGTCGCAGGGGTGGGTAAGGGGGATGGATGAGGGGATCACCTGTATGGGGGAGGGGGAAGGGATGAGGACTTATGGACAGGGAACTGGGAAAGGGAATAATATTTGAAATGTAAGTAAAGAATTATATCTAATTAAAAAAGAGAAAGGAGTTTAGACTTAAACAAACAAACAAACAAACAAAAAAGGAGTCTACAGATCCCTTGTAATGGTGGAAGGAGAAAAGACACTCCACAATTATTTACACCAACACAGATTTAAGAGAATTTATTTTAGAAGTTGGATTATACTCTAATTCTGTGGTATATCTCTTGCTGCTCCCAAGGCTCCAGTGTTGTCTTTTGGGAGCTTTTCTAGTTGGATGCTCTGTCTGCGTCATCATTTCATTTTAGAAATAGTTATTTACTTCTTTTAAAGTTTTTTTTTATTAACTTGAGTATTTCTTATATACATTTCGAGTGTTATTCCCTTTCCCGGTTTCCGGGCAAACATCCCCCTCCCCCCTCCCCTTCCTTATGGGTGTTCCCCTCCCAACCCTCCCCCCATTGCTGCCCTCCCCCCAACAGTCTAGTTCACTGGGGGTTCAGTCTTAGCAGGACCCAGGGCTTCCCCTTCCACTGGTGCTCTTACTAGGATATTCATTGCTACCTATGAGGCTGGAGCCCAGGGTCAGTCCATGTATAGTCTTTAGGTAGTGGCTTAGTCCCTGGAAGCTCTGGTTGCTTGGCATTGTTGTACATATGGGGTCTCGAGCCCCTTCAAGCTCTTCCAGTTCTTTCTCTGATTCCTTCAACGGGGGTCCTATTCTCAGTTCAGTGGTTTGCTGCTGGCATTCGCCTCTGTATTTGCTGTATTCTGGCTGTGTCTCTCAGGAGCGATCTACATCCGGCTCCTGTCGGTCTGCACTTCTTTGCTTCATCCATCTTGTCTAATTGGGTGGCTGTATATGTATGGGCCACATGTGGGGCAGGCTCTGAATGGGAGTTCCTTCAGTCTCTGTTTTAATCTTTGCCTCTCTCTTCCCTGCCAAGGGTACTCTTGTTCCCCTTTTAGAGAAGGAGTGAAGCATTCACATTTTGATCATCCGTCTTGAGGCATCTAGGGTAATTCAAGCATTTGGGCTAATAGCCACTTATCAATGAGTGCATACCATGTATGTCTTTCTGTGATTGGGTTAGCTCACTCAGGATGATATTATCCAGTTCCAACCATTTGCCTATGAATTTCACAAAGCCGTTGTTTTTGATAGCTGAGTAATATTCCATTGTGTAGATGTACCACATTTTCTGTATCCATTCCTCTGTTGAAGGGCATCTGGGTTCTTTCCAGCTTCTGGCTATTATAAATAAAGCTGCGATGAACATAGTGGAGCACGTGTCTTTTTTATATGTTGGGGCATCTTTTGCGTATATGCCCAAGAGAGGTATAGCTGGATCCTCAGGCAGTTCAATGTCCAATTTTCTGAGGAACCTCCAGACTGATTTCCAGAATGGTTGTACCAGTCTGCAATCCCACCAAAAATGGAGGAGTGTTCCTCTTTCTCCACATCCTCGCCAGCATCTGCTGTCACCTGAGTTTTTGATCTTAGCCATTCTCACTGGTGTGAGGTGAAATCTCAGGGTTGTTTTGATTTGCATTTCCCCTATGACTAAAGATGTTGAACATTTCTTTAGGTGTTTCTCAGCCATTCGGCATTCCTCAGCTGTGAATTCTTTGTTTAGCTCTGAACCCCATTTTTTAATACGGTTATTTGTCTCCCTACAGTCTAACTTCTTGAGTTCTTTGTATATTTTGGATATAAGGCCTCTATCTGTTGTAAGATTGGTAAAGATCTTTTCCCATTCTGTTGGTTGCCGTTTTGTCCTAACCACAGTGTCCTTTGCCTTACACAAGCTTTGCAGTTTTATGAGATCCCATTTGTCGATTCTTGATCTTAGAGCATAAGCCATTGGTGTTTTGTTCAGGAAATTTTTTCCAGTGCCCATGTGTTCCAGATGCTTCCCTAGTTTTTCTTCTATTAGTTTGAGTGTGTCTGGTTTGATGTGGAGGTCCTTGATCCACTTGAACTTAAGCTTTGTACAGGTTTTAACCATGGATCAATCTGCATTCTTCTACATGTTGATCTCCAGTTGAACCAGCACCATTTGCTGAAAATGCTATCTTTTTTCCATTGGATGGTTTTGGCTCCTTTGTCAAAAATCAAGTGACCATAGGTGTGTGGGTTCATTTCTGGGTCTTTAATTCTATTCCATTGGTCTATCTGTCTGTCTCTGTACCAATACCATGCAGTTTTTATCACTATTGCTCTGTAATACTGCTTGAGTTCAGGGATAGTGATTCCCCCTGAAGTCCTTTTATTGTTGAGGATAGTTTTAGCTATCCTGGGATTTTTGTTATTCCAGATGAATTTGCAAATTGTTCTGTCTAACTCTTTGAAGAATTGGATTGGTATTTTGATGGGGATTGCACTGAATCTGTAGATCGCTTTTGGTAAAATGGCCATTTTTACTATATTAATCCTGCCAATCCATGAGCATGGGAGATCTTTCCATCTTCTGAGGTCTTCTTCAATTTCTTTCTTCAGTGTCTTGAAGTTCTTATTGTACAGATCTTTTACTTGCTTGGTTAAATTCACACCGAGGTACTTTATATTATTTGGGTCTATTATGAAGGGTGTTGTTTCCCTAATTTCTTTCTCGGCTTGTTTCTCTTTTGTGTAGAAGAAGGCTACTGATTTATTTGAGTTAATTTTATACCCAGCCACTTTGCTGAAGTTGTTTATCAGCTTTAGTAGTTCTCTGGTGGAACTTTTGGGCTCACTTAAATATACTATCATATCATCTGCAAATAGTGATATTTTGACTTCTTCTTTTCCGATCTGTATCCCCTTGACCTCCTTTTGTTGTCTGATTGCTCTGGCTAAAACTTCAAAAACTATATTGAATAAGTAGGGAGAGAGTGGGCAGCCTTGTCTAGTCCCTGATTTTAGTGGGATTGCTTCAAGTTTCTCTCCATTTAGTTTAATGTTAGCAACTGGTTTGCTGTATATGGCTTTTACTATGTTTAGGTATGGGCCTTGAATTCCTATTCTTTCCAGGACTTTTATCATGAAGGGGTGTTGAATTTTGTCAAATGCTTTCTCAGCATCTAATGAAATGATCATGTGGTTTTGTTCTTTTAGTTTGTTTATATAATGGATCACATTGATGGTTTTCCGTATATTAAACCATCCCTGCATGCCTGGGATGAAGCCTACTTGATCATGGTGGATGATTGTTTTGATGTGCTCTTGGATTCGGTTTGCCAGAATTTTATTGAGTATTTTTGCATCGATATTCATAAGGGAAATTGGTCTGAAGTTCTCCTTCTTTGTTGGGTCTTTGTGTGGTTTAGGTATAAGAGTAATTGTGGCTTCATAGAAGGAATTCGGGAGTGATCCATCTGTTTCAATTTTGTGGAATAGTTTGGATAATATTGGTATGAGGTCTTCTATGAAGGTCTGATAGAATTCTGCACTAAACCCGTCTGTACCTGGGATCTTTTTGGTTGGGAGACCTTTAATGACTGCTTCTATTTCCTTAGGAGTTATGGGGTTGTTTAACTGGTTTATCTGTTCCTGATTTAACTTCTGTACCTGGTATCTGTCTAGGAAATTGTCCATTTCCTGTAGATTTTCAAGTTTTGTTGAATATAGGCTTTAATAGTAAGATCTGATGATTTTTTGAATTTCCTCTGAATCTATAGTTATGTCTCCATTTTCATTTCTGATTTTGTTAATTTGGACACACTCTCTGTGTCCTCTCGTTAGTCTGGCTAAGGGTTTATCTATCTTGTTGATTTTCTCAAAGAACCAACTTTTGGTTCTGTTGATTCTTTCTATGGTCCTTTTTGTTTCTACTTGGCTGATTTCAGCTCTGAGTTTGATTATTTCCTGCCTTCTACTCCTCCTGGGTGTATTTGCTTCTTTTTGTTGTAGAGCTTTTAGGTGTGCTGTCAAGCTGCTGACATATCCTCCTTCCTGTTTCTTTCTGCAGGCACTCAGCGCTATGAGTTTTCCTCTTAGCACAGCTTTCATTGTGTCCCATAAGTTTGGGTATGTTGTACCTTCATTTTCATTAAATTCTAAAAAGTTTTTAATTTCTTTCTTTATTTCTTCCTTGACCAGGTTATCATTGAGTAGAGCATTGTTCAATTTCCAAGTATATGTGGGCATTCTTCCTTGATTGTTATTGAAGACCAGTTTTAGGCCGTGGTGGTCCGATAGCACGCATGGGATTATTTCTATCTTTCTGTACCTGTTGAGGCCCGTTTTTTGACCAACTATATGGTCAATTTTGGAGAAAGTACCATGAGGAGCTGAGAAGAAGGTATATCCTTTTGCTTTAGGATAGAATGTTCTATAAATATCTGTTAAGTCCATTTGGCTCATGACTTCTCTTAGTATGTCCCCGTCTCTATTTAATTTCTGTTTCCATGATCTGTCCATTGATGAGAGTGGGGTGTTGAAATCTCCTACTATTATTGTGTGAGATGCAATGTGTGTTTTGAGCTTTAGTAAGTTTTCTTTTACGTATGTAGGTGCCCTTTCATTTGGGGCATAGATATTTAGGATTGAGAGTTCATCTTGGTGGATTTTTCCTTTGATGAATATGAAGTGTCCTTCCTTATCTTTTTTGATGACTTTTAGTTGAAAACTGATTTTATTTGATATTAGAATGGCTACTACAGCTTGCTTCTTCTGACCATTTGCTTGGAAAGTTGTTTTCCAGCCTTTCACTCTGAGGTAGTGTCTGTTTTTGTCTCTGAGGTGTGTTTCCTGTAGGCAGCAGACTGCAGGGTCCTCATTGCATATCCAGTTTGTTAATCTATGTCTTTTTATTGGGGAGTTGAGGACATTGATGTTGAGAGATATTAAGGAATAGTGATTATTGCTTCCTTTTATATTCATATGTGGATGTGAGGTTATGTTTGTGTGCTTTTCTTCTCTTTGTTTTGTTGCCAAGATGTTTAGTTTCTTGCTTCTTCTAGGGTATAGCTTGCCTCCTCATGTTGGGCTTTATCCTTTATTATCCTTTGTAGTGCTGGATTTGTAGAAAGATATTGTGTAAATTTGGTTTTGTCATGGAATATCTTGGTTTCTCCATCAATGTTAATTGAGAGTTTTGCAGGATACAGTAACCTGGGCTGGCACTTGTGTTCTCTTAGAGTCTGTATGACATCAGTCCAGGATCTTCTGGCCTTTATAGTTTCTGGCGAAAAGTCTGGTGTGATTCTGATAGGTCTGCCTTCATATGTCACTTGAGCTTTTTCCCTTACTGCTTTTAATATTCTTTCTTTATTTTGTGCGTTTGGTGTTTTGACAATTATGTGATGGGAGGTGTTTCTTTTCTGGTCCAATCTATTTGGAGTTCTGTAGGCTTCTTGTATGCCTATGGGTACTCTTTTTTTAGGTTAGGGAAGTTTTCTTCTATGATTTTGTTGAAGATATTTACTGGTCCTTTGAGCTGGGAGTCTTCACTCTCTTCTATACCTATTATCCTTAGGTTTGATCTTCTCATTGAGTCCTGGATTTTCTGTATGTTATGGACCAGTAGCTTTTTCGCTTTACATTATCTTTGACAGTTGAGTCAATGATTTCTAAGGAATCTTCTGCTCCTGAGATTCTCTCTTCCATCTCTTGTACTCTGTTGGTGAAGCTCGTATCTACAGCTCCTTGTCTCTTCTTTTGGTTTTCTATATCCAGGGTTGTTTCCATGTGTTCTTTCTTGATTGGTTCTATTTCCATTTTTAATTCCTTCAACCGTTTGATTGTGTTTTCCTGGAATTCTTTCAGAGATTTTTGTGTCTCCTCTCTATGGGCTTCTACTTGTTTATTTATGTTTTCCTGGAATTCTTTCAGGCATTTTTGCGATTCCTCTCTGTAGACTTCTACTTGTTTATTAATGTTTTCCTGTGTTTCTCCTAGGGAGTTCTTCACGTCTTTCTTGAAGTCCTCCAGCATCATCATCAAATATGATTTTGAAACTAGATCTTGCTTTTCTGGTGTGTTTGGATATTCCATGTTTGTTTTGATGGGAGAATTGGGCTCCGATGGTGCCATGTAGTCTTGGTTTCTGTTGCTTGGGTTCCTGCTCTTGCCTCTTGCCATCAGATTATCTCTAGTGTTACTTTGTTCTGCTATTTCTGACAGTGGCTAGACTGTCCTATAAGCCTGTGTGTCAGGAGTGCTGTAGACCTGTTTTCCTGTTTTCTTTCAACCAGTTATGGGGACAGAGTGTTCTGCTTTCGGGCGTGTAGTTTTTCCTCTCTACAGGTCTTCAGCTGTTCCTGTGGGCCTGTGTCTTGAGTTCACTAGGCAGGTCACTTGCAGCAGAAAAGTTGGTCTTACCTGTGGTCCCGAGGCTCAAGTTCGCTCGAGGGGTGCTGCCCACGAGCTCTCTGCGGCAGCAGCAACCAGGAAGATCTGCGCCGCCGTTTGCGGGAGCTTCAGTGCACTAGTGTTCCAGATGGCGTTTGGTGTTTTTCTTTTAAAGTTTTTAAATTTTTTCATGCTTTGCCTAGAATTTAATATGGTTTGATTTTTTTATTGAATTTTTTAAATTTACATTTCAAATGTATCTCCTTTCCCAGTTTTCTGTCCATTAACCCCCTATCCTATCCTTTCTTCCCCTGCTTCTATGAGGTTTTTCCCCACCTAACCACCCACCTTTTCCTGCCTCCCTGCCCACCCACCTTTTCCTGCCTCCCTGCCATGACACTTCCCTACACTGGGGCATCAAGCCTTGGCAGGACCAAGGGCTTCTCTTCCCATTGATGCCCAACAAGGCCATCCTTTGCTACATACATAGCTGGAGCTATGGGTCTGTCCATGTATACTCTTTGGATGGTGGTTTAGTCCCTAAGAGCTCTGGTTGGTTGGTATTGTTGTCTTTAATGGAGTTGCAAACCCCTTCAGCTCCTTCAATCCTTTCTCTAACTCCTCCATTGGGGACCCCATTCTCAGTTCAATGACCGGCTATGAGCATTCGCCTCTATATTTGTCAGACTCTAGCAAAGACTCTCAGAGGACAACTATATCAGGCTCCTGTCAGCACGTACTTCTAGGCATCAGCAATATTGTCTGGGTTTGGTGGTGGTTTATGGGCTAGATCATCAGGTGGGGCAGTCTCTGGATGGCCTTTCCTTCAGTCTCTGCTCCAAACTTTGTGTCCATATTTCTGCCTATGAATATACTCTGGTTTCTCTTCAGATCGTGTAAATCTTTTGCCTTTTACTTTTGATACTTTAAGATACTTTAGATTTATCCTGTGTGCTTCCTGCCCTAACCCAAGCATTACCTGTTTCTTCAAGGAATCTGATTCTTTTTATTGAATTCAATTAGCTTTAATTATGTTGACCTTAGTGAAAGGTATGTGAGACTATCACTCCTCTACTCATTCTGAGAAGATAGAGCAAGAAAGTGTGTTATACTATGATATATATATATGCATATTAGTAATCTCTGCATATTAACCTAAAAACAAATTTTACTGAGGTTTATTAATGAAGCTATTGTCACAGAGATCATTCTAGCATCTTTGATTGTTTATAAACTCCACTTAGACACTGAGAGACTTCTTGCCATCATCCACTATCCATTTATTTAGTAGTTGAATACAATTCTACACATGCAAGTGGCATTAAACCTATGTGTGTCCTTATGAGGGACAGTTATCATCAATCATGCCACAGATTTTACAGGAACATTCTTTTGCTTTTGTAGACATAGTTCATTTTTACTGTTACATGCCCTTTATATCCTTTTTAACTAAACATGCTGGATTTATATCTTGGTATAACCAAGACTAAAAGAGCCAAGACTTATTACCTGGGCCAGGTAAGTGCAGCACAAGAGGTTATTTTCAAAATAATCCCTTCATCAAAGAAAGGAAAATGAGGAATTTACATACTCACATATGACACATTTGGGGCATGGGTACATACCTAAGCATGCCAGTAAAAGTGTATGTTCTTGAGCATTCCCAGATTAAGGTCATAATTTAAGAAGAAAAGATGGTAGGTATATGTTCAGTCATGCAAGGGTTAAAGTGGTGAGTGGGAATGCATATAGGTTAGCTAAAAACAAAAGCAAGCATAACCTGAAGGAGATTCAGTATAGGAGTTGGCATCTAACACTGTCAACCTCACTCAGCAGGTCACACCTTCAGTAAGCCTATGCCATACATTTCTTATGTCACTTAGCTTTGCTAAATGCTGTATTCCATTATAGGGTCACAATCTTCTAGGATTCACTATTCTCTCTCCCTCTTCCTCTCCTTTCCTCCCTCTCCCTTCCCCCCCTCTCTCTGTGTTTCTGGGGATTTAACTCACTGAATTCCTCATGCTAGACAAGCACTCTATCACTTAACCATATTCCCTTCTGATTGTTAATTTGCAAGTGCTCATGGAGCCAGTGAGATAAAAGTACCCTGCAGTGCCATGTGGCCCTATGAGTGCCAGTGCTAGTGCAGGATAAAAGGTTAAGATATTTTTCGGTCCCCAGCTCCGAAAAAAAAGAACCAAAAAAAAAAAAAAAAAGGTTAAGGTATTTTTAGATATTTACCTCAACACCCATACCTAAACATAGTAAAAGCAATATACAGAAAACCAATAGCCAAAATCAAACTAAATAGAGACAAACTTGAAGCAATCCCACTAAAATCAGGGACAACACAAGACTGTCAACTTTCTCCCTATCTATTCAATATAATACTAATAGCAAGAGCAATTAGACAACAAAAAGAGGTCAAAGGGATACAAATTGGAAAGGAAGAAGTCAAAATATCACTATTTGTAGATGATAAGACAGTATACTTAATTGACTCCCAAATTTCCACCAGAGAACTCCTAAACCTGATGAATAACTTCAGCAAAGTGGCTGGATATGAAATTAACCTAAACATATCAGTAGCCTTCCTCTACTCAAAGGATAAACAGGCCGAGGAAGAAATTAGGGAAACAGTACCTTTCACAATAGTCACAAGTAATATAAAATACGTTGGTGTGACTCTAACCAAGCAAGTGAAACATCTGTATGACAAGAACTTCAAATCTCTGAAGAAAGAAATTGAAGAAGATCTCAGAAAACGGAAAGATCTTTCATGCTCATGGATTGGCAGGATTAATATAGTAAAAGTGGTCATCTTGCCAAAAACAATCTACAGATTCAATGCAATTTCCATCAAAATTCCAACTCAGTTCTTCATAGAGTTAGAAAGAGCAATTTTCAAATTCATTTGGAATAGCAAAAAAACCCAGGATAGCAAAAAACATTCTTAACAACAAAGGAACTTCTGGGGGGAAATCACCATCCCTAACCTCAAGCTGTATTACAGACCAATAGTGATAATAACTGTATGGTATTGATACAGAGATAGGCAGGTTGATCAATGGAATAGAATTGAAGACCCAGATATGAATCCTCACACCTAAGGTCACTTGATCTTTGACAAAGGAGCTAAAACCGTCCTGTGGAAAAAAGAAAGCATTTTCAACAAATGGAGCTCAGCATTTAGAAAGATGCAAATTGATCCCTTCTTATTGCCTTGTACAAAGATCAAGTCTATCTTGATCAAGGACTTTCAAGTAAAACTACACACACTGAACCTAATAGATGAGAAAGTGGTGAAGAGACTCAAACACATGGGCACAGGAGAAATTTTCCTCAACAGAACACCAATGGCTTATGCTCTAAGATCAAGGATTGATGAGTGGGACCTCATGAAATTACAAAGCTTCTTTAAGGCAAAAGACATTGTCATTTGGACAAAATGTCAACCAACAGATTAGGAAAAGGTCTTTGCCAATCCTACATCTGATAGAGGGCTAATATCCACTTTATACAAAGAACTCAAGAAGTTAGACTCCAGAGAATCAAATAACCCTATTAAAAATGGGGAATAGAGCTAAACAAAGAATTCTCAACTGAGGAATATCAAATGACTGAGAACTACTAAAGAAATGTTTAATATCCTTAGTCATCAGGGAAATGCAAATCAAACCAACCCTAAGATTACACCCCATACCTGTCAAAATGGCTAAGATAAAAAAAAAACTCAGGTGACAGCAGATGATGGGGAGGATGTGGAGAAAGAGGAACACTTCTCCATTGTTGGTGGGAATGCAAGCTGGTACAACCTCTCTGGAAATCAGTCTGGAGGTTCCTCAGAAAATTGGATATAGTACTACCTGAGTACCCAGCTATACCACACTCTTGGGCATATACTCAAACAATGCTCCAACATACAACAAAGGACACATGTTCCACTATGTTCATAGCAGCCTTATTTATAATAGCCAGAAGATAGAAAGAACCCAGGTGCCCTTCAACAGAGAAATGCATCCAGAAAATGTGGTACATTTAAACAATGGAATACTACACAGCTATTAAAAACAATGAGTTCATAAAATTATTAGACAAATGGATGGAACTAGAAAATATCATCCTGAGTGGGATAATTCAATCACAAAAGAACACACATGGTATGTACTCACTGATAATTGGATATTAGCCCCAAAGCTTGGAATACCAAGATACAATTCAGACCACATGAAGGTCAAGAATATAGAAGAACAAAGTGTGGAAGCTTCAGTCCTTCTTAGAAGTGAGACAAAAATACTCACAGGAGAAAATACAGAGACAACGTTTGGAGCAGAGACTGAAGGAAAGGCCACCCAGGGACTGCTCCACCTGTTGGATCCATCCCATATACAGACACCACACTCAGACATATTGATGAAGCTAAGAAGTGCATGCTGACAGGAGCCTGATATAGCTGTTTCTCAGGAGGCTCAGCCAGAGTCTGACAAATACAGAGGTGGATGCTCACAGCTAACCATTGAACTGAACTGAGAATGGGGTCCCCAATGGAGGAGTTAGAGAAAAGACTGAAGGAGCTGAAGGGGTTTGCAACCTCATAAGAAGAACAACAATATCAACCAACCAGAGCTCCCAGCACTCCCAGGGACTAAACCACCATCCCAAGAGAACACAGGGATGGACCTATGGCTCCATCTGCATGTGTACCAGGGGATGGCTTTGTTGGGCATCAATGGGAGGAGAGGCCCTTGGTCCTGTCAAGGCTCTATGCCCTAGTTTAGGGGAATGTCAGGGCAGGGAGGTGGGAGGGAGTATGTAGGTGGGTAGGGGAGCTTCCTTATAGAAGCAGGGGAGGGGAGATGGGATAGTGGGCTTCTGGGGGGAGAAACCAGGAAAGGGGATAACATTTGAAATGTAAATTAAGAAATTCAATAAAAGAGAAGAAGAAAACAACACCGAATGTGGATTAGTTATCACCTTTCCTTTACATTCTCCCTCTTCCACTCCCATGAACTGATACGTGTCCTCTCTCTGGATGTTCATATTTTTAAAACGAACACATGGTCCTCATCTGATCTTAAAAACAATCCTAACGAAGTAGATAGAGTTAAAGAATAAAATACTTTGGGAACAAAAATGGAGATTTCAATCATAACTGAGCAGGCTGCAAAGAGTGAGTAGAAACAAGAAGAAAACAAGGAACATATGTGGTATGTTTCATATACCTTATGTGTATGTATATACACATATAATAAAGATATATACAAATGTAGTTGTCCTTTGATATCTTGGAAAATTGGTTAGAAGACCACCTTCTATACCAAAACTGAATGATGTTCCAGTCCCTCTTATAAAATAGTACAAAAATTTCACAATACCTAACTATACTTCTGTCTATTTTAATCATTTGTAAAGTCCTTAGAGTATCTGCTGTTGGCCTGGAATTCACCTTGCTCCTTTCTTAGCTTTCCACTTGTATGTGTTCCACTAGGCATGTCTTCGATATTTTCTCCTAGTAAAACAGTGAGGATTGGGTTTTAGCATGTAAATAGTAGATATTGTGAAATGTTAAGGAAATAATGATAAGAGTTCATATGTATTAACTTGAGATGCAATGTTTAAAATGAATTCTTTTACAATTTTACACATGTATATAAAAATACATTGATCCTCCCCCACACTATTCTCTTATCCCTCTCTTTCTCTTACTAAGCCCTTACTTCTTCTCAGAAGGGTCCCCCTACTTTCATGTTGCTTTTCTGTGTGCCCCGTTTCATTTAACACGGGTTGCCTGCATGAGCATAGGTGGAAGCTTATTTACTTGAGCCACATCAATCTAGCCAAGATTATACTACTGAGGAATATGACTGTCTCTGCCTTAGAAATTAACTTGCCTATTATTTTCTTTTTTTTTTTTGAACCTACATTTTTATTTTTTTTTTATTTTTTTTTATTTTTTTTTTTTTTATTATCTTGAGTATTTCTTATATACATTTCAAGTGTTATTCCCTTTCCCGGTTTCAGGACAGACATCACCCTCCCCCCTCCCCTTCCTTGTGGGTGTTCCCCTCCCAAACCTCCCCCCATTGCCACCCTCCCCGCATAGTCTAGTTCACTGGGGGTTCAGTCTTAGCAGGACCCAGTATTCCCCTTCCACTGGTGCTCTTACTAGGATATTCATTGCTACCTATGGGGACAGAGTCCAGGGTCAGTCCATGTATAGTCTTTAGGTAGTGGCTTAGTCCCTGGAAGCTCTGGTTGCTTGACATTGTTGTACTTTTGGGGTCTCGAGCACCTTCAAGCTCTTCCAGTTCTTTCTCTGATTCCTTCAACGGGGGACCTATTCTCAGTTCAGTGGTTTGCTGCTGGCATTCGCCTCTGTATTTGCTGTATTCTGGCTGTGTCTCTCAGGAGCGATCTACATCCGGCTCCTGTCGGTCTGCACTTCTTTGCTTCATCCATCTTGTCTAATTGGGTGGCTGTATATGTATGGGCCACCTGTGGGGCAGGCTCTGAATGGGTGTTCCTTCAGTCTCTGTTTTAATCTTTGCCTCTCCCTTCCCTGCCAAGGGTATTCTTTTTCCTCATTTAAAGGAGTGAAGCATTCACATTTTGATCATCCGTCTTGAGTTTCCTTTGTTCTAGGGTACTAGGGTAATTCAAGCATTTGGGCTAATAGCCACTTATCAATGAGTGCATACCATGTATGTCTTTCTGTGATTGGGTTAGCTCACTCAGGATGATATTTTCCAGTTCCAACCATTTGCCTACGAATTTCATAAACTCGTTGTTTTTGATAGCTGAGTAATATTCCATTGTGTAGATGTACCACATTTTCTGTATCCATTCCTCTGTTGAAGGGCATCTGGGTTCTTTCCAGTTTCTGGCTATTATAAATAAGGCTGCGATGAACATAGTGGAGCACGTGTCTCTTTTATATGTTGAGGCATCTTTTGGGTATATGCCCAAGAGAGGTATGGCTGGATCCTCAGGCAGTTCAATGTCCAATTTTCTGAGGAACCTCCAGACTGATTTCCAGAATGGTTTTACCAGTCTGCAATCCCACCAACAATGGAGGAGTGTTCCTCTTTCTCCACATCCTCGCCAGCATCTGCTGTCACCTGAGTTTTTGATCTTAGCCATTCTCACTGGTGTGAGGTGAAATCTCAGGGTTGTTTTGATTTGCATTTCCCTTATGACTAAAGATGTTGAACATTTCTTTAGGTGTTTCTCAGCCATTCGGCATTCCTCAGCTGTGAATTCTTTGTTCAGCTCTGAACCCCATTTTTTAATAGGGTTATTTGTTTCCCTGCGGTCTAACTTCTTGAGTTCTTTGTATATTTTGGATATAAGGCCTCTATCTGTTATAGGATTGGTAAAGATCTTTTCCCAATCTGTTGGTTGTCGTTTTGTCCTAACCACAGTGTCCTTTCCCTTACAGAAGCTTTGCAGTTTTATGAGATCCCATTTGTCGATTCTTGATCTTAGAGCATAAGCCATTGGTGTTTTGTTCAGGAAATTTTTTCCAGTGCCCATGTGTTCCAGATGCTTCCCTAGTTTTTCTTCTATTAGTTTGAGTGTGTCTGGTTTGATGTGGAGGTCCTTGATCCACTTGGACTTAAGCTTTGTACAGGGTGATAAGCATGGATCGATCTGCATTCTTCTACATGTTGCCCTCCAGTTGAACCAGCACCATTTGCTGAAAATGCTATCTTTTTTCCATTGGATGGTTTTGGCTCCTTTGTCAAAAATCAAGTGACCATAGGTGTGTGGGTTCATTTCTGGGTCTTCAATTCTATTCCATTGGTCTATCTGTCTGTCTCTGTACCAATACCATGCAGTTTTTATCACTATTGCTCTGTAATACTGCTTGAGTTCAGGGATAGTGATTCCCCCTGAAGTCCTCTTATTGTTGAGGATAGCTTTAGCTATCCTGGGTTTTTTGTTATTCCAGATGAATTTGCAAATTGTTCTGTCTAACTCTTTGAAGAATTGGATTGGTATTTTGATGGGGATTGCATTGAATCTGTAGATTGCTTTTGGTAAAATGGCCATTTTTACTATATTAATCCTGCCAATCCATGAGCATGGGAGATCTTTCCATCTTCTGAGGTCTTCTTCAATTTCTTTCCTCAGTGTCTTGAAGTTCTTATTGTACAGATCTTTTACTTGCTTGGTTAAAGTCACACCGAGGTACTTTATATTATTTGGGTCTATTATGAAGGGTGTCGTTTCCCTAGTTTCTTTCTCGGCTTGTTTCTCTTTTGTATAGAGGAAGGCAACTGATTTATTTGAGTTAATTTTATACCCAGCCACTTTGCTGAAGTTGTTTATCAGCTTTAGTAGTTCTCTGGTGGAACTTTTGGGATCACTTAAATATACTATCATATCATCTGCAAATAGTGATATTTTGACCTCTTCTTTTCCGATCTGTATCCCCTTGATCTCCTTTTGTTGTCTGATTGCTCTGGCTAGAACTTCAAGAACTATATTGAATAAGTAGGGAGAGAGTGGGCAGCCTTGTCTAGTCCCTGATTTTAGTGGGATTGCTTCAAGTTTCTCTCCATTTAGTTTAATGTTAGCAACTGGTATGCTGTATATGGCTTTTACTATGTTTAGGTATGGGCCTTGAATACCTATTCTTTCCAGGACTTTTATCATGAAGGGGTGTTGAATTTTGTCAAATGCTTTCTCAGCATGTAATGAAATGATCATGTGGTTCTGTTCTTTCAGTTTGTTTATATGATGGATCACGTTGATGGTTTTCCTTATATTAAACCATCCCTGCATGCCTGGGATGAAGCCTACTTGATCATGGTGGATGATTGTTTTGATGTGCTCTTGAATTCGGTTTGCCAGAATTTTATTGAGTATTTTTGCGTCGATATTCATAAGGGAAATTGGTCTGAAGTTCTCTTTCTTTGTTGTGTCTTTGTGTGGTTTAGGTATAAGAGTAATTGTGGCTTCATAGAAGGTATTCGGTAGGGCTCCATCTGTTTCAATTTTGTGGAATAGTTTGGATAATATTGGTATAAGGTCTTCTATGAAGGTTTGATAGAATTCTGCACTAAACCCGTCTGGACCTGGGCTCTTTTTGGTTGGGAGACCTTTAATGACTGCTTCTATTTCATTAGAAGTTATGGGGTTGTTTAACTGGTTTATCTGTTCCTGATTTAACTTCGATACCTGGTATCTGTCTAGGAAATTGTCCATTTCCTGAAGATTTTCAAGTTTTGTTGAATATAGGTTTTTATAGTAAGATCTGATGATTTTTTGAATTTCCTCTGAATCTGTAGTTATGTCTCCCTTTTCATTTCTGATTTTGTTAATTTGGACGCACTCTCTGTGTCCTCTCGTTAGTCTGGCTAAGGGTTTATCTATCTTGTTGATTTTCTCAAAGAACCAACTTTTGGTTCTGTTGATTCTTTCTATGGTCCTTTTTGTTTCTACTTGGTTGATTTCAGCTCTGAGTTTGATTATTTCCTGCCTTCTACTCCTCCTGGGTGTATTTGCTTCTTTTTGTTCTAGAGCTTTTAGGTGTGCTGTCAAGCTGCTGACATATGCTCTTTCCTGTTTCTTTCTGCAGGCACTCAGCGCTATGAGTTTTCCTCTTAGCACAGCTTTCATTGTGTCCCATAAGTTTGGGTATGTTGTACCTTCATTTTCATTAAATTCTAAAAAGTTTTTAATTTCTTTCTTTATTTCTTCCTTGACCAGGTTATCATTGAGTAGAGCATTGTTCAATTTCCACGTATATGTGGGCATTCTTCCCTTATTGTTATTGAAGACCAGTTTTAGGCCGTGGTGGTCCGATAGCACGCATGGGATTATTTCTATCTTTCTGTACCTGTTGAGGCCCGTTTTTTGACCAATTATATGGTCAATTTTGGAGAAAGTACCATGAGGAGCTGAGAAGAAGGTATATCCTTTTGCTTTAGGATAGAATGTTCTATAAATATCCGTTAAGTCCATTTGGCTCATGACTTCTCTTAGTCTGTCTACATCTCTGTTTAATTTCTGTTTCCATGATCTGTCCATTGATGAGAGTGGGGTGTTGAAATCTCCCACTATTATTGTGTGAGGTGCAATGTGTGTTTTGATCTTTAGTAAGGTTTCTTTTACATATGTAGGTGCCCTTGTATTTGGGGCATAGATATTTAGGATTGAGAGTTCATCTTGGTGGATTTTTCCTTTGATGAATATGAAGTGTCCTTCCTTATCTTTTTTGATGACTTTTAGTTGAAAATTGATTTTATTTGATATTAGAATGGCTACTCCAGCTTGCTTCTTCTGACCATTTGCTTGGAAAATTGTTTTCCAGCCTTTCACTCTGAGGTAATGTCTGTCTTTGTCTCTGAGGTGTGTTTCCTGTAGGCAGCAGAATGCAGGGTCCTCGTTGCGTATCCAGTTTGTTAATCTATGTCTTTTTATTGGGGAGTTGAGGCCATTGATATTGAGAGATATTAAGGAATAGTGATTATTGCTTCCCGTTATATTCATATTTGGAAGTGAGGTTATGTTTGTGTGCTTTCATTCTCTTTGTTTGTTGCCAAGATGATTAGTTTCTTGCTTCTAGGGTATAGCTTGCCTCCTTATGTTGGGCTTTACCCTTTATTATCCTTTGTAGTGCTGGACTTGTAGAAAGATATTGTGTAAATTTGGTTTTGTCATGGAATATCTTGGTTTCTCCATCTATGTTAATTGAGAGTTTTGCAGGATACAGTAACCTGGGCTGGCATTTGTGTTCTCTTAGGGTCTGTATGACATCTGTCCAGGATCTTCTGGCCTTCATAGTTTCTGGCGAAAAGTCTGGTGTGATTCTGATAGGTCTTCCTTTATATGTTACTTGACCTTTTTCCCTTACTGCTTTTAATATTCTTTCTTTATTTTGTGCGTTTGGTGTTTTGACAATTATGTGACGGGAGGTGTTTCTTTTCTGGTCCAATCTATTTGGAGTTCTGTAGGCTTCTTGTATGCCTATGGGTATCTCTTTTTTTAGGTTAGGGAAGTTTTCTTCTATGATTTTGTTGAAGATATTTACTGGTCCTTTGAGCTGGGAGTCTTCACTCTCTTCTATACCTATTATCCTTAGGTTTGATCTTCTCATTGAGTCCTGGATTTCCTGTATGTTTTGGACCAGTAGCTTTTTCCGCTTTACATTATCTTTGACAGTTGAGTCAATGATTTCTATGGAATCTTCTGCTCCCGAGATTCTCTCTTCCATCTCTTGAATTCTGTTGGTGAAGCTTGTATCTACAGCTCCTTGTCTTTTCTTTTGATTTTCTATGTCCAGGGTTGTTTCCATGTGTTCTTTCTTGATTGCTTCTATTTCCATTTTTAATTCCTTCAACTGTTTGATTGTGTTTTCCTGGAATTCTTTCAGGGATTTTTGCGATTCCTCTCTGTAGGCTTCTACTTGTTCTCTAAGGGAGTTCTTTATGTCTTTCTTGAAGTCCTCCAGCATCATGATCAAATATGATTTTGAAACTAGGTCTTGCTTTTCTGGTGTGTTTGGATATTCCGTGTTTGCTTTGGTGGGAGAATTGGGCTCCGATGATTCCATGTAGTCTTGGTTTCTGTTGCTTGGGTTCCTGCGCTTGCCTCTCGCCATCAGATTATCTCTAGTGTTACTTTGTTCTGCTATTTCTGACAGTGGCTAGACTGTCCTATAACCTGTGTGTCAGGAGTGCTGTAGACCTGTTTTCCTGTTTTCTTTCAGCCAGTTATGGGGACAGAGTGTTCTGCTTTCGGGCGTGTAGTTTTTCCTCTCTACAGGTCTTCAGCTGTTCCTGTGGGCCTGTGTCTTGAGTTCACCAGGCAGGTTTCTTGCAGGGGAAAAGTTGGTCCTCCCTGTGGTTCCAAGGCTCAAGTTTGCTCGTGGGGTACTGCCTAAGTCCTCTCCGCTGTGGCAGCAACCGGGAAAATCTGTGCCGCTCCTTCCGGGAGCCTCCGTGCACCAGGGTTTCAGATGGCGTTTGGTGTTTTCCTCTGGTGCCTGGATGTGCACAGAGTGCAGTCTCTTCTGGTTTCCCAGGCGTGTCCGCCTGTCTGAAGGTTCAGCTCTCCCTCCCATGGGATTTGGTTGCAGAGAACTGTTTATCTGGTCTGTTTCCTTCAGGTTCCGGCAGTGTCTCAGACGCAGGGGTCCTGCCGCTCCCGGGCCCTCCCCTATGGGAACCCAGAGGCCTTATATTGTTGCCTCTTGGGCCAGGGATGTGGGCAGGGGTGGGCAATGTTGGTGGTCTCCTCCGCTCTGCAGCCTCAGGAGTGCCCACCTGATCAGGCGGTGAGGTCTCTCTCCCACGGGGTTTGGGAGCAGAGAGCTGCTGCGGTCCGGGATCCGCTGGTGTGGGACTTCCGGTAAACACAGGAAGTGCCCGGCCTTAGAGGAATTTTGCCTCTGTGTGTCCTGAGTTCACCAGGCAGGTTTCTTGCAGGGGAAAAGTTGGTCCTACCTGCAGTTCCAAGGCTCAAGTTTGCTCGTGGGGTACTGCCTAAGTCCTCTCCGCTGTGGCAGCAACCGGGAAGATCTGCGCCGCTCTTTCCAGGAGCCTCCGTGTACCAGGGTTCCAGATGGCGTTTGGTGTTTTCCTCTGGCGCCTGGATGTGCACAGAGTGCAGTCTCTTCTGGTTTCCCAGGCGTGTCCGCCTCTCTGAAGGTTCAGCTCTCCCTCCCATGGGATTTGGGTGCAGAGAACTGTTTATCCGGTCTGTTTCCTTCAGGTTCCGGCAGTGTCTCAGGCGCAGGGGTCCTGCCGCTCCCGGGCCCTCCCCTATGGGAACCCAGAGGCCTTATACAGTTGCCTCTTGGGCCAGGGATGTGGGCAGGGGTGGGCAGTGTTGGTGGTCTCCTCCGCTCTGCAGCCTCAGGAGTGCCCACTTGATCAGGCGGTGAGGTCTCTCTCCCACGGGGTTTCGCCTATTATTTTCTAAAGCAGATGAAGGTTCATGAACTCCTCTCTCACATGAGAGGATGCTGTTTGTGTAGGAAACCATAGCTGCTGTCAGTCCATCACTGCAAAGTTATTGTGTCATGCTCAGAATACTGTGTTTAACCAAAACCCTTTGGTTCTTTGCACCAACTCTTCCTGGGCTTTGGAAGGGCTGATATAGATATTCTATTTAGTGCTGAGACTTCAATACTTCCCTATTCCCTGCACTTTAACCAATTAGGAGTCTCTGTATTACTTATTCCCCACTGGGAACAGGAGCTTCAACGAAGGCTGAGAGCAGCATTTGTCTATGGACATAAGCATAAATATTTAGAAGGTAGAATGATACAATGTTTATTTGGCAGAACATTTGGTAGTAGGTTCTGCTGTAGGTCCTATGACCTCTCCACGCATATTTTTTTTAAACCAGGTTTATAGTACTGGCATGAATTCCATCTTGAAGAGTAGTCCTTCAGTCCAATTAAAAGAAGGGTGGTGGTTGCCCGTTTACATTCATGCCAAGGTATTTTATACTATTTGTGACTATTGTGAAAGGTGTCATTTGTCTCATGTCTTTCTCAGCCTGTTAATCTCTGAATAGAGGAAGGCTACTGATTTGTTTGAGTTAATTTTATATCCAGCCACTTTGCAGAAGTGTTTATCGGGTTTAGGAGTTCTCTGGTAGAATTTTTAGTACTATCATATCATCTGCAAACCATATTTTAATTTCTTCCTTTCCAATTTGTATCCCTTTAACCTTCTTCTGTTGTCTGATTGATCTGGTAAGGACTTCAAGTACTATATTGAATAAGTAGGGAGAGAGTTAACAGCCTTGTCTAGTCCTGATTTTAGTGGGATTGCTTAAGTTTCTCTCCTTAAGTTTGATAGTGGCTACTGGTTTGCTTTTAAGATGTTTAGGTATGAGCCTTGAATTCCTCATCTTTCCAAGACTTTTAATATGAAGGGGTGTTGAATTTTGACAGTACCTTCTCAGCATCTAATGAGATGATCATGTGTTGTTTTTTTCTTTGAGTTTGTTTATGTAGTGGATTATGCTGATGGATTTCCATTTATTGAACCATCCCTGCATCCCTGGAATGAAGCCTACTTGATCATGGAGTTTGATCATTTTGATGTGGTCTTGGATTCTGTTTGTGAGAATTTTATTGAGTAATTTTACATTGATATTCGTAAGGGAAATTCATCTGTTTCCTTTTTTTGTTGGGTTTTTGTGTGGTTTAGGTATAAGCATAATTGTGGCTTCATAACAAGAATTGGGTAGTGTTCCTTCTGTCTGTATTTAGTGGAATAGTTTGGAGAGTATTGGTTTTAGGTCTTCTATGAAGGCCTGATAGAATTCTGCACTAAACCTATCTGGTCCTGGGCTTTTTTTGGTTGAGAGACTTTTAATGACTGCTTCTATTTCTTTAGAAGTTATAGGACTGTTTAGATGCTTTATCTGATCCTGATTTAACTTTGGTACCTGGTATTTGTCTAGAAAATTGTTGATTTCATCAAGATTTTCCAGTTTTGTTGAGTATAGGCCTCATATGACTCTAACCAAGGAAGTGAAAGCTCTGTATGACACAAACTTCAAGTCTCTGCATAAAGAAATTGAAGATTTCAAAAAATAGAAAGATCTCCCGTGCTCATGGATTGGCAGGAATAATATTGTAAAAATGGCCATCTTGCCAAAAGCAATCTACAGATTCAGTGCAATCCCCATCAAAATCCCAACTCAATTCTTCATAGAGTTAGAAAGAAAAACTTGTGAATTCATTTGGAATAACAAAAACCCCAGGATAGTGAAAACTATCTTCAACAATAAAAGAACTCTTGGGGATCACCATCCCTGACCTCAATCTGTTTTATAGAGCAATAGTGATAAAAATTGTATGGTATTGGTACAGAGACAGGTAGGTAGACCAATGGAATAGAATTGAATACCCAGAAATGAACCCACACACCTATGGTCACTTGGTCTTTGACAAAGGAACTAAAATCAACCAGGGGGAAAAACATATGGTGCTGGTTCAACTGGAGGTCAGCATATAGAAGAATGCAAATTAATCCATTTGTATTGCTCTTTATGAAGTTTAAATCTAAGTGGATAAAGGGTCTCCACAGAAAACCAGATACTCTCAAACTAATAGAAGAAAAAGTGGGGGAAGAGTCTTGAACACATGGGCACAGGAGAAATTTTCCTGAACAGAACACCAATGGCCCATGCTCTAAGATCAAGAATTGATGAATGGGACCTCATAAAATTGCAAAGCTTCTGTAAGGCAAAGAACACTGTCAATATGGCAAAATGGCAACCAACAGATTGGGAAAAGATCTTTACCAATCCTACATCTGATAGAGGCCTAATATTCAATATATATACAAAGAAATCAAGAAGTTAGACCCCAGAGAATCAAATAACCTTATTAAAATTGGGGAACAGAGCCAAACAGAGTATTCTCAACTTAGGAATATCGAGTGGCTAAAGAAATATTCAACATCCTTAGTCATTAGGGAAATGCAAATCAAAACAAAACTGAGATTCCAACTCACACCAGTCAGAATAGGTAAGATAAAAACTCAGGTGACAGCAGATGCTGGGGAGGATGTGGAGAAAGAAGAACACTTCTTCATTGTTGGGGGAATGCTAGCTGGTACAACCACTCTGGAAATCAGTCTGGAGGTTTCTCAGAAAACTGGACATAGTAATACCTGTGGACACAGCTATACCACTCCTGGACATATACCCAAAAGATGCTCCAACATATACATATATATTTATGCATACATGCTGGCAAGTGTGGATAGTGCATGTTCTAAATATTTATCAGACTCAGAATGGTGAGGATCATTGCTTGAAAGAACTGTTTAGAGTAATGTGTAGATAGTGAAGTTAATAGTAAAAATTAAACAAGTTCCTGTCATCATTAAAAAGTACTTTGGATGATTGTAATTATTATTGTAAGCCATGAGGTCATCTTCCATATTTGAGTACAGGACTCACAAAATTTTTCCCAGCTTATATGAATGTGGTTTGAAAGTGATCAGAGACTAGCATCTAGTTAAGGACTTTGCTACAGCTTTTCTCAGGCAGTGTTTGTTGCATATGACAGTAGCATCCATACCTCAGAGAGATAATGAGGAGAGCGGCAGGTGGGCATTGTGAAATAGACATTTTTTAGAAGTTGACTGCTTTTCTGCTCTAATAATTTGTCCAGAATTTAAATCAGCACTGCCATCTATTGGTTGATATGTTTCCCAAGCTAGTTTTTCCATACAGAAAGACTAGCATTTTATAGGACAGTAACAATTCCTAATCTGTGGAGAATGTTGTCCAAGATGCCCAAGAGAGTTGAAACCACAAAGTGTGCAGCAGAATCACACACACACACACACACACACACACACACACACACACACGCACACATGCACACAGACATGGATATACATATAGTTTGATATATATCATATAAACATACAAACATCATATAGATCATATTTTTATATAAACATGGCTCTTGTAAAGGTCATTCTACACATTGGGCACAGTAAGAAAGACTAAGAGGACAACAGGACAATTACAAGAACACACTGTACTACAAATGTTTAGATGTTCTTTCTTTCACATAGAATCTTCCTATACTGTACTTGCCCTTCTAATGATAGTCAGATGACATGATGTTTATAAGATGGAGTGAAGGAAGTGTCAAAGTTCTTGGAATAGTCTATTTTGTTCAAGTAGAGCACACTTTCTATGAACAAACAATAAATTTTTAAACTTTTCTCTGAGGCAGACACTTGATAAGCTGAAACTCATAATCTTCCTGTTTCAAATTCATGGCTATGATGACAAAGATGCTACATCATGCCAGGTTTTTAATCTTTAATTTAAATAAGCACTTACTATATATTAAGTTATACCATTTGCTACCTGAGATAGTAGCAAGTAGTACTGGAAACTTCAGTCTTTTCTTTTTTAATATGTCTCTCCCCCTGGCTCAGCAAATCATTTTTTTCTTATTACATTCAAAGTCCTTTTTACTAAAAATAAACAAATTATAGTTCCCCTCTGACAAATTTGAATGTATAGTCTTCTGTGTTTGGAAGCATTGCTGTTATCTGAGTGTTACTGGGTATTACAACAGCTAAGTGGCTGGTAGATCATCAGCATATAACACAAATACTAGGCAGGACAAAGCAAGGATGAGGTTTCTCCACACTCATAGAATGGCACTTAATTTAAAATGTGTTTTGTTTATTTCTTGTCATCCTCCATTTAGTATTTTCAGTCGGTGGCTGACTATGGCTAACTGAAACAAAAGAAAGAAAACTGTAAAGGAACATTGCTATGTATTGAAGTTTATGTCTCTTATCCTGCCTGGCCCTAAATGTTTGAGACTCCATTAGTGTTCTGAGATATGAAGTGAAATGTCAATTCTTCAGGTTGGAACATTTGGATAGTAATACATGCAAACATATCATACGTAACATATGCTAACATATCAAATGCTGAGTTTTCCTTGCACTGAATCAAGTATCCACCCAGGAAGAACACAGAAGGCAAGTTTTAGAGTCCAAATATAAACCCACATGACCACTGTAGTTAGGAGAACATTTAGTCTTAGAGTTTTGTATGTCTAACAATTGGTTTAAGAGTTAATTACACATACTTTAAGCAGTGGCATTTTCTGAAAAAGATGAGAAAGCAAAAACATATTTGCAGGCAAAAGCCTCCCTCAGACATCTCCATAAAAGTAGAAGATATGTGTCTATTCAAGAATCAAGCAGAAACTGAAGCAGTTGTTTTCCCAGCACTGGCAGAGGACAATCAACCCTAAATGGTTATCCTGACCTGCAAAAGTGGAGACTCAAATGACTGTGGGCTTCCGTAACTTCTCCCTTTGCACTTACTGTAAAGTAGTCTAATATTAAGCCTAACCTAGGCATGGCAGGTATGCCAAATGGGTGCTACATTGCTCTTGTTTTACATGGAGGGAACTGAGGCTTGGAAGTCATATAACCATTTGAGTGGCAGCTGCAATATGAACACTCATTTGTGGGCTAGTATTCTGAATCATCATATTTGACTTCTCCTTATATTTTACTCTACTATGGCTTAACAGCAGCTAAATGACGTGAGTGGTTGGTCCATATATTATGACTTCTTTCACTGCAAGTACAGGACAACAACTATTAAAATATTCAAGAGCAGTGGTAATAGTAGGTCCTAAGATAATCACACATAGGGAAGGCATAAAAATTAAAAATGTTGACCGCCGGAACCTGAAAGAAACAGACCGGATAAACAGTTCTCTGCACCCAAATCCCATGGGAGGGAGAGCTAAACCTTCAGAGAGGCAGACAAGCCTGGGAAACCAGAAGTGACTGCTCCCTGCACACACATCTCGGACGCCAGAGGAAAAAGCCAAAGACCATCTGGAACCCTGGTGCACTGAAGCTCCCGGAAGGGGCGGCACAGGTCTTCCTGGTTGCTGCCGCTGCAGAGAGCCCGTGGGGAGCACCCCACGAGCGAACCTGAGCCTCGGGACCACAGGAAAGACCAAATTTTCTGCTGCAAGAAAGCTGCCTGGTGAGCTTGGGACACAGGAAAGCAGAATTTCTCTAGGACCGGGCACGTTCTGTGTTTACTGGAAGTCCCACACCCGCGGATCCCGGCCTGCAGCAGCTCTCTGCTCCCAGACCCGGTGAGAGAGAGACCCAACCGCCTGGTCAGGTGGGCACTCCTGAGGCTGCAGAGCGGAAGAGACCACCAACTCTGCTCACCCCTGCCCACATCCCTGGCCCAAGAGGAAACTGTATAAGGCCTCTGGGCTCCCGTGGGGAAGGGCCCAGGAGCGGCAGGACCCCTGTGCCTGAGACACCGCCGGAACCTGAAAGAAACAGACCGGATAAACAGTTCTCTGCACCCAAATCCCGTGGGAGGGAGAGCTAAACCTTCAGAGAGGCAGACAAGCCTGGGAAACCAAAAGTGACTGCTCCCTGCACACACATCTCGGACGCCAGAGGAAAAAGCCAAAGACCATCTGGAACCCTGGTGCACTGAAGTTCCCGGAAGGGGCTGCACAGGTCTTCCTGGTTGCTGCCGCTGCAGAGAGCCCGTGGGCAGCACCCCACGAGCGAACCTGAGCCTCGGGACCACAGGTAAGACCAAATTTTCTGCTGCAAGAAAGCTGCCTGGTGAACTCAAGACACAGGCCCACAGGAACAGCTGAAGACCTGTAGAGAGGAAAAACTACACGCCAGAAAGCAGAACACTCTGTCCCCATAACTGACTGAAAGAGAGGAAAACAGGTCTACAGCACTCCTGTCACACAGGCTTATAGGACAGTCTAGCCACTGTCAGAAATAGCAGAACAAAGTAACACTAGAGATAATCTGATGGCGAGAGGCAAGCGCAGGAACCCAAGCAACAGAAACCAAGACTACATGCCATCATCGGAGCCCAATTCTCCCACCAAAACAAACATGGAATATCCAAACACACCAGAAAAGCAAGATCTAGTTACAAAATCATATTTGATCATGATGCTGGAGGACTTCAAGAAAGACATGAACACACTTAGGGAAGCACAGGAAAACATTAATAAACAAGTAAAAGCCTACAGAGAGGAATCGCAAAAATCCCTGAAAGAATTCCAGGAAAACACAATCAAACAGTTGAAGGAATTAAAAATGGAAATAGAAGCAATCAAGAAAGAACACATGGAAACAACCCTGGATATAGAAAACCAAAAGAAGAGACAAGGAGCTGTAGATACAAGCCTCACCAACAGAATTCAAGAGATGGAAGAGAGAATCTCAGGAGCAGAAGATTCCATAGAAATCATTGACTCAACTGTCAAAGATAATGTAAAGCGGAAAAAGCTACTGGTCCAAAACATACAGGAAATCCAGGACTCAATGAGAAGATCAAACCTAAGGATAATAGGTATAGAAGAGAGTGAAGACTCCCAGCTCAAAGGACCAGTAAATATCTTCAACAAAATCATAGAAGAAAACTTCCCTAACCTAAAAAAAGAGATACCCATAGACATACAAGAAGCCTACAGAACTCCAAATAGATTGGACCAGAAAAGAAACACCTCCCGTCACATAATTGTCAAAACACCAAACGCACAAAATAAAGAAAGAATATTAAAAGCAGTAAGGGAAAAAGGTCAAGTAACATATAAAGGGAGACCTATCAGAATCACACCAGACTTCTCGCCAGAAACTATGAAGGCCAGAAGATCCTGGACTGATGTCATACAGACCCTAAGAGAACACAAATGCCAGCCCAGGTTACTGTATCCAGCAAAACTCTCAATTAACATTGATGGAGAAACCAAGATATTCCATGACAAAACCAAATTTACACAATATCTTTCTACAAATCCAGCACTACAAAGGATAATAAATGGTAAAGCCCAACATAAGGAGGCAAACTATACCCTAGAAGAAGCAAGAAACTAATCGTCTTGGCAAAAAAACAAAGAGAATGAAAGCACAAAAACATAACCTCACATCCAAATATGAATATAAAGGGAAGCAATAATCACTATTCCTTAATATCTCTCAATATCAATGGCCTCAACTCCCCAATAAAAAGACATAGATTAACAAACTGGATACGCAACGAGGACCCTGCATTCTGCTGCCTACAGGAAACACACCTCAGAGACAAAGACAGACACTACCTCAGAGTGAAAGGCTGGAAAACAACTTTCCAAGCAAATGGTCAGAAGAAGCAAGCTGGAGTAGCCATTCTAATATCAAATAAAATCAATTTTCAACTAAAAGTCATCAAAAAAGATAAGGAAGGACACTTCATATTCATCAAAGGAAAAATCCACCAAGATGAACTCTCAATCCTAAATATCTATGCCCCAAATACAAGGGCACCTACATACGTAAAAGAAACCTTACTAAAGCTCAAAACACACATTGCACCTCACACAATAATAGTGGGAGACTTCAACACCCCACTCTCATCAATGGACAGATCATGGAAACAGAAATTAAACAGTGATGTCGACAGACTAAGAGAAGTCATGAGCCAAATGGACTTAACGGATATTTATAGAACATTCTATCCTAAAGCAAAAGGATATACCTTCTTCTCAGCTCCTCATGGTACTTTCTCCAAAATTGACCATATAATTGGTCAAAAAACGGGCCTCAACAGGTACAGAAAGATAGAGATAATCCCATGCATGCTATCGGACCACCACGGCCTAAAACTGGTCTTCAATAACAATAAGGGAAGAATGCCCACATATACGTGGAAATTGAACAATGCTCTACTCAATGATAACCTGGTCAAGGAAGAAATAAAGAAAGAAATTAAAAACTTTTTAGAATTTAATGAAAATGAAGATACAACATACCCAAACTTATGGGACACAATGAAAGCTGTGCTAAGAGGAAAACTCATAGCGCTGAGTGCCTGCAGAAAGAAACAGGAAAGAGCATATGTCAGCAGCTTGACAGCACACCTAAAAGCTCTAGAACAAAAAGAAGCAAATACACCCAGGAGGAGTAGAAGGCAGGAAATAATCAAACTCAGAGCTGAAATCAACCAAGTAGAAACAAAAAGGAACATAGAAAGAATCAACAGAACCAAAAGTTGGTTCTTTGAGAAAATCAACAAGATAGATAAACCCTTAGCCAGACTAACGAGAGGACACAGAGAGTGCGTCCAAATTAACAAAATTAGAAATGAAAAGGGAGACATAACTACAGATTCAGAGGAAATTCAAAAAATCATCAGATCTTACTATAAAAACCTATATTCAACAAAATTTGAAAATCTTCAGGAAATGGACAATTTCCTAGACAGATACCAGGTATCGAAGTTAAATCAGGAACAGATAAACCAGTTAAACAACCCCATAACTCCTAAGGAAATAGAAGCAGTCATTAAAGGTCTTCCAACCAAAAAGAGCCCAGGTCCAGACGGGTTTAGTGCAGAATTCTATCAAACCTTCATAGAAGAACTCATACCAATATTATCCAAACTATTCCACAAAATTGAAACAGATGGAGCACTACCGAATTCCTTCTACGAAGCCACAATTACTCTTATACCTAAACCACACAAAGACACAACAAAGAAAGAGAACTTCAGACCAATTTCCCTTATGAATATCGACGCAAAAATACTCAATAAAATTCTGGCAAACCGAATTCAAGAGCACATCAAAACAATCATCCACCATGATCAAGTAGGCTTCATCCCAGGCATGCAGGGATGGTTTAATATACGGAAAACCATCAACGTGATCCATCATATAAACAAACTGAAAGAACAAAACCACATGATCATTTCATTAGATGCTGAGAAAGCATTTGACAAAATTCAACACCCCTTCATGATAAAAGTCCTGGAAAGAATAGGAATTCAAGGCCCATACCTAAACATAGTAAAAGCCATATACAGCAAACCAGTTGCTAACATTAAACTAAATGGAGAGAAACTTGAAGCAATCCCACTAAAATCAGGGACTAGACAAGGCTGCCCACTCTCTCCCTACTTATTCAATATAGTTCTTGAAGTTCTAGCCAGAGCAATCAGACAACAAAAGGAGATCAAGGGGATACAGATCGGAAAAGAAGAAGTCAAAATATCACTATTTGCAGATGACATGATAGTATATTTAAGTGATCCCAAAAGTTCCACCAGAGAACTACTAAAGCTGATAAACAACTTCAGCAAAGTGGCTGGGTATAAAATTAACTCAAATAAATCAGTTGCCTTCCTCTATACAAAAGAGAAACAAGCCGAGAAAGAAATTAGGGAAACGACACCCTTCATAATAGACCCAAATAATATAAAGTACCTCGGTGTGACTTTAACCAAGCAAGTAAAAGATCTGTACAATAAGAACTTCAAGACACTGAGGAAAGAAATTGAAGAAGACCTCAGAAGATGGAAAGATCTCCCATGCTCATGGATTGGCAGGATTAATATAGTAAAAATGGCCATTTTACCAAAAGCAATCTACAGATTCAATGCAATCCCCATCAAAATACCAATCCAATTCTTCAAAGAGTTAGACAGAACAATTTGCAAATTCATCTGGAATAACAAAAAACCCAGGATAGCTAAAGCTATCCTCAACAATAAAAGGACTTCAGGGGGAATCACTATCCCTGAACTCAAGCAGTATTACAGAGCACTAGTGATAAAAACTGCATGGTATTGGTACAGAGACAGACAGATAGACCAATGGAATAGAATTGAAGACCCAGAAATGAACCCACACACCTATGGTCACTTGATTTTTGACAAAGGAGCCAAAACCATCCAATGGAAAAAAGATAGCATTTTCAGCAAATGGTGCTGGTTCAACTGGAGGGCAACATGTAGAAGAATGCAGATCGATCCATGCTTATCACCCTGTACAAAGCTTAAGTCCAAGTGGATCAAGGACCTCCACATCAAACCAGACACACTCAAACTAATAGAAGAAAAACTAGGGAAGCATCTGGAACACATGGGCACTGGAAAAAATTTCCTGAACAAAACACCAATGGCTTATGCTCTAAGATCAAGAATCGACAAATGGGATCTCATAAAACTGCAAAGCTTCTGTAAGGCAAAGGACACGGTGGTTAGGACAAAACGGCAACCAACAGATTGGGAAAAGATCTTTACCAATCCTACAACAGATAGAGGCCTTATATCCAAAATATACAAAGAACTCAATAAGTTAGACCGCAGGGAAACAAATAACCCTATTAAAAAATGGGGTTCAGAGCTAAACAAAGAATTCACAGCTGAGGAATGCCGAATGGCTGAGAAACACCTAAAGAAATGTTCAACATCTTTAGTCATAAGGGAAATGCAAATCAAAACAACCCTGAGATTTCACCTCACACCAGTGAGAATGGCTAAGATCAAAAACTCAGGTGACAGCAGATGCTGGCGAGGATGTGGAGAAAGAGGAACACTCCTCCATTGTTGGTGGGATTGCAGACTGGTAAAACCATTCTGGAAATCAGTCTAGAGGTTCCTCAGAAAATTGGACATTGAACTGCCTGAGGATCCAGCTATACCTCTCTTGGGCATATACCCAAAAGATGCCTCAACATATAAAAGAGACACGTGCTCCACTATGTTCATCGCAGCCTTATTTATAATAGCCAGAAACTGGAAAGAACCGAGATGCCCTTCAACAGAGGAATGGATACAGAAAATGTGGTACATCTACACAATGGAATATTACTCAGCTATCAAAAACAACGAGTCTATGAAATTCGTAGGCAAATGGTTGGAACTGGAAAATATCATCCTGAGTGAGCTAACCCAATCACAGAAAGACATACATGGTATGCACTCATTGATAAGTGGCTATTAGCCCAAATGCTTGAATTACCCTAGATCCCTAGAACAAAGGAAACTCAAGACGGATGATCAAAATGTGAATGCTTCACTCCTTCTTTAAATGAGGAAAAAGAATACCCTTGGCTGGGAAGGGAGAGGCAAAGATTAAAACAGAGACTGAAGGAACACCCATTCAGAGCCTGCCCCACAGGTGGCCCATACATATACAGCCACCCAATTGGACAAGATGGATGAAGCAAAGAAGTGCAGACCGACAGGAGCCGGATGTAGATCGCTCCTGAGAGACACAGCCAGAATACAGCAAATACAGAGGCGAATGCCAGCAGCAAACAACTGAGCTGAGAATAGGTCCCCCGTTGAAGGAATCAGAGAAAGAACTGGAAGAGCTTGAAGGGGCTTGAGACCCCAAAAGTACAACAATGTCAAGCAACCAGAGCTTCCAGGGACTAAGCCACTACCTAAAGACTATATATGGACTGACCCTGGACTCTGACCCCATAGGTAGCAATGAATATCCTAGTAAGAGCACCAGTGGAAGGGGAAGCCCTGGGTCCTGCTAAGACTGAACCCCCAGTGAACTAGACTATGGGGGGAGGGCGGCAATGGGGGGAGGGTTGGGAGGGGAACACCCATAAGGAAGGGGAGGGGGGAGGGGGATTTTGCCCGGAAACCGGGAAAGGGAATAACACTTGAAATGTATATAAGAAATACTCAAGTTAATAAAAAAAAAAAAAGAGGAAAAAAAATTAAAAATGTCCATTACATTTATTTAGTATGTGTGCATGGATGTGCATCTGTTTGAACACATGCATGCAGATAACCACTTTTGGAAATCAGTTCTCTTTTTCCATCATTTAGGCCCCAGGGAATCACACTCGCGTCCTCAGGCTTGACAAGTACACTTATTTATTGAGCCATCTTGCCATCCTCATAAATATTATTTTAATGGTGTGTGTCTTAGTTAGGGTTGCTATTGCTGTGAAAAGACTCCATGACCAAGGCAACTGTCATAAAGGAAAAAATTAATTGGGGCTGAGTTACAGTTTCAGAGGTTCAATCCATTATCATGATGGCAGGAAGTATGGCAGCACGGAAGTAGATGCGGTGCTGGAGAAGGAGCTGAGAGTTCTGCATCTGATCCAAAGGCAACCAGGAGAGGACTAATGTCCTGAAGCAGCCAGGAGGAAGTTCTCTATAATAGGTGGAGCCTGACATAGGAGAAGACCTCCATGCCCACAGTAAAAAACTTCTGCTTCCTTCAAAGTCATCCTCAGCTACAAAAAGAATTAAAGTCCAGTCTTGGCTATAGGAGGCTTTATCTCAAACAAACAAACAATAAAACCAAACCAACAAAAACCCCTCCCAGTATATTCATTTAAGCCACTTGGTATAGAGTTTTCATCTGTTGATATAACTCTTGTTTAATTAATTTATTTATTTTTATTTGGATATATTTCTTTATTTACATTTCAAATGTCATTCCCTTTCCCGGTTTCCTGTCCATAAACCCCCTATTCCCTCCCCCTCCCCCATAAAGGTGTTTCCCCCATCCACCCCTCCTTACCACCTCCCCTTCCCCCAATATAACTCTCTCAGTTTCATATTGCTGTAACTAAATGCTTGATCTATTTATTAGGTGAACAGAAGTTCATTTGGGCTCACAGTTCTTTAGTCAAAGGTCAGTGGTCCTATACTTTGGGCCTCTGGCAAGGATGGCGCATTTGGTCTACATGTAAAGTCAGGTAGAAGGAGGAGGAGGAGGAGGGGGAAGGAGAAGAGGAATAGGAGGAAGGGGAAGTAGAAGAGGAGGAAAAGGAAAAGAAAGAGAAGGAAGGGGAAGAAGACAAGGAATAAGAAGAAAAAATAGGAGGAGGAGGAGGAGGAGGAGGAGGAGGAGGAGGAGGAGGAGGAGGAGGAGGAGGAGGAGGAGGAGAAAGAGAGGGGACCTGAGAGAGATACTTAGACCTTTACTTTCTAATGGTATATGGCATCTTACAATATTTTCACCACTATAGGCATCGAATTTGTAGTCCAAGAATTGTAGGGGAAATCTAAGCCAAAAAAAGCACCTGGAACAGCTTTCCTATGAAGTGCAGTCTGTTTCTTCCTTGACAGAAGCAATCAACAGGGAATCAATAAGCACAGTTTACCTGAGGAGAAAAACAGCATCCACATACTGGAAGATCACTTCTTGCATGCCCTTGATTAGAGAGGAAATCTGGATAAGGAGTGATATACTAGGAGGCAGCGGTTTGATCTCCTTGTCCTCAAATGTAATTTCATTTAGATCTTACAAACAAAATGTCTTCTTTTTCCTAAACTAAATTAGGAAAGAGAAGCAGAGAAGAGTATGAAACATATCCAAAGGTATTGTGTGAGCATGGCTGGACCAAAGATTAAGTGGAGGTCCATGGGAAGGCAGTGGTGGAAGGTCCTAGGAGGTGAAGAAAAGAGTCCTACAGACCGCCTAAGGCCTTCTTCCTGTTTGTATAGCCTG
The DNA here is from genome assembly GCF_021556685.1 of Rattus norvegicus. Classification (NCBI taxonomy): domain Eukaryota; kingdom Metazoa; phylum Chordata; class Mammalia; order Rodentia; family Muridae; genus Rattus; species Rattus norvegicus. Next base: position 18,348,076 of record NC_141538.1, on the reverse strand, counting down.
TCATGCCATTGGAAAACCTTGGCTAGCAGTCATGATAAAATTTCAATTTTCTTAACTGACAAACAGACATGTAGTCGATAAAGAAATGACACTTGTAACTTGGCACTGTGTTCCCTGACAGTCAGGATGCTCCTTTGTGGTAGAAAGTTCTCCAGAAGAGAACTTTGGCCTAAATACTTCTCTTTAAGACAAGTACAGAGAGGTCCACTGTACCACATGCATATTCAACATTAGTTATCAGGATGCAGAAGCTTTTATTGCTATATAAGGAGCCATAGTGAGACCAGGCACGGCGATGCATGCCTTTAATCCTAGTTTGCCAGAGGCAGATACAAGCTGATCTCTGTGCATGAAAGGCCAATCTACAAATTCTAGGCCAATCAGGGGTTTAGACCCTATTTCAAACAAACAAGCACACACACAAACAAACAAAGGCATCAGTACATTTTCCTACACTTGTGCAGAAGCATGAGTTTACAGTTTCAGAAAACTTCAGTTTCATTATGATATTTATATTATGATTTTGCTGTGTTCCCACCCACTTTGTAGGCTTCCTTAAGAATCATCGACAGAAATGACCTAAAAGGGAGATCTGTTTCATCCTGATTTGGGAGGGGAAAGGGGTTATCTTACCCCATGAATATGCCCTTTATCCCCTAAATATTCATAAAAACTTCTTTTAAACCCACAGTACAGAACCCATTGTAATGTGCATCATCCTCTCCACTTCAGAGCATCCTATCCAGTCTGTCTTTTTCATGCTTGCTTTGCTCACAATGACTTTGTTAAATAAAGTCGCACTTAAACAGTTTGGACTAAATTCTTTTCTTCAAGACAGGAACAGAGAGGCCCAGTATACCATATGCATATTCAACATTAGTCACCAGTGACAATGTAAGTTGCTGTACTATGCTGGCCAAGGATAAAACAATGTTTGCAGCTGAGTCTGACAGAGATGAAGCAGCTGTGGTCAGGACTACATACTGTCAGTTTATGGATACATGGCATCCAGATTTTTCTACTGCTTGAAGATAGTAAAATTCATGCTAGGTAGAACATGACTATATCCAAAATGACAAAATACTACAAGCACTTGTTAAGATGATGGGTGGTAGCCAAGTAATTCCCATGGATAAGTTGGTATAAGGAAAGTTTCAGCCAAGGTTGAATTCCTTCTGTGGTTCAAAACGTTTTGATATAAACCATGACAAAACCAATGATGACCTTGGAATTTCCAGAGAAGATCAAGTGTGGTGGTTTGAATTAGAATGAATGCATTCTTTTCTAAAAGTTTCCAGTGGTCATCGTGTCTCTTTGCAGCAATAGAACAGTGACTGTGACAGCAGTTGGTACCAGGAACTGGGGGCTCTTGCTATGACAAGCCTGACTTTGTTGCTTATTGGTATAATATGAAAGGCTTTGCAACTTTATACTAGATAATCAATTTCACACTTCTAATGGGGCATAATAGGTCACATTAGTAGGGATATAGAAGACAGTGCTGAGGAAGATTTGAACTGTCAGTGCTCAGCTCAAGAAGTTTCAGAGGCAAAGAAAATGAGTAAGTGCCCTAGACACCATCCTTGGGATACTTTGGCAAAGAATGTGGCTGTTTTCTGCTTTTGTCCTAACAATCTGCCTGGGGCTAAATGGATGAGTTTCAGATTAATGGAATTAGCAGAGGAGATTTCAAGACAGACTAGTATTGACTTGCCAAGGGGTTACTATCAGTCACTCTCATACAGATCTATAGAGAAAAGGAGCAAGTGAAACAAGGAGAAATATAAAATATATGGTGTTAGGAGAAAAAAAGAGACAAAAATTTAAAGAAAAGCCTGATGCTAAATGGAATAAGGAGAGTGGTGACTGTGGTGCAAGACCCACCCTGCTAAACTTGTAAATAGTTAAGTTGGAAAGGGAACCTTTAACAACAAAAGGCTGGTACAAACATAATTGAAAGAAGAGACTGAGCAAGAGGCAGAACTTGACATCCGTGTTTAGACTCAAAAATGAAAGAATCAGGGAGGCATATATTAATTATATATGACATTGTGCTTCATGATAATATTTTCATATAAATATATCTTATATATGTCATGTATATCTTCATATTTAACTCCAATTCCTCTCTGTTATTCTCCTCCAACTCTTGCTGCCCCCTTTCTCTTTTAAACTAGTCTTCCTTCTACCTTCATATCTTTTATTTTGTCTTGGTAAATGATTGCATTTAACTAGTATTACTTATATGAGTATGGATGAGGGGTATTTACAGGAACATGGGCAACTTACCAGTGACTACTTCATAAAAAAGTGTCTCCTTCTTCACTGACAGCCATCAGCATCCAAAAGCTCCTTGGGAACAGAAGGTTTTATAAGCCCCTCTCCTATTCGTAACAAATTTTGATGAGAACAAGCTGTGTAGGTCTTATACAGGCAATCAAAAATGCTGTGTAGAAAACATTTATTTTATTTTATTATTTATTTATTTTTATGATAGAATAGTGTATGTTGTGTGTAGAATTCAGTGGAAAAACCAGATTCAATGAATAACAGTTAAAATTTTAAAATAACCAGCTATTGTTCAAATGGTTCTGAGGTCTTTTAGACTCTTATTTTCCCCACATTTACTGCAGATTAAGTTTACTCTGATTCAGAATGTGGTTGAAGAATCCTTGTGAGAAAACTTCTGAGTGCTTCTGAGAAAACTCCAAGAAACCAAGACCAGAGTCATGTGATCTCAGTTTCTTCAAAAACAGGGAATTGTTTATGGATTACACTTTTTACCCACCCAGGTGTTTCAGGTAGAAGTTTCAGATTATTTATTCCAATTGGCTAGTGTTATTTGTTTATATTCCTCTTTATACAAACATAGTTTCGGCCCATGGAGCTTATCTGCAATCTGCAGCTTACCCTTGTGAGTAGACAGCTTATACAATGGCTTTTCTTAACCCTCAGATTATAAATTGTCTAATGCTTGTGGAATGTTCTGATGGTGATTCTTACCAATGTCTCCTGGAGAGAAGCCATGCCAGGCACAACACTTCCACTGCTAGGACGTGAAGGCTGATTGTACAGGTGCTGTAGGCTGCTGAAGTGAAAGGATGTAGACTAGAGGTTTCCATTTGACCAAATTGGGTCTGAATATCCTATTTTCTATCACTGTGCCCATGTATCTAAGATAACCTACCTTAAAGAAGACAGTTGTGGAAGTTTCTAGTCCGTTGCTTTTAGGTTTTCAATGAAGCAGTACCTTACAGGAAAAACATATGTCAAGGGAAGCTGCTCATTCATGCTCATGGAAACCTGAGAGAGAACAGGGGCCATTGTGTCAATAATCTCCTTGTGAATATTCCTCTAATGACCCACTGTGTTCTTCTGAGACCCCCCTCTTAATGGATCTACCTAATATAGAGCAGATTACATCTTCAACACATGGACTTTATAGGATGTTCAAAGTAAAGACTTTTTCAAAGACTTACAAGGAAATAAATAATTCAGTCGAGATTATTATGCATTTTTAATTATACTAAAAACGTGAAGCAGTACTATGGATGTATCTTAGAGATAAGCCCTTGTCTGATGTATAAGAGTGGTTCTGGCTTAAAGCCCAAGAATGGCAAGAGAAGGTGGAATCTATGATAAAATAAAAAAATATATGATATTTTAAAATTGTACTTATAGAAAACTGTTATACACCATGACTTGCTTGGCTTTGGAATTTGGCACAAAGCATGTAGGAAACAATATGGCAAGCAAATGAGTTTTCTGAAGATGGCCACCATTTGGCATGCCTGTAATGGGTGTGCTCTGAGAAGCATGACCCCAGAGATTTGCTCCCAGAACTGCTTCTTGCTGCTGATATGCCTTTCCTGCCACTTTACACATCTTAATGATTCCTGGGCATCAGCTCACCCTATTGAGCAAATTTCCTGAAGATCAATATGAAGATGTACTTTCATATAATAATGTTGTTTTGATGTATTAATGACTTTACAGAATTCCTGATTTGATTAAAATAATTTTAGGAAGAAAGTTTAAGGAGATGGTTTTAGTTGTTTTGACAGAAAAATATAATAAAGTTAGAATTAAGAATAAATTGTGCCCCTCCTCGTAAAATAGAAAGTAAAAGCTGCATAATAAGGAGCACAGTGAGCTTTTATAAATTGTTCTAAGGAGAGAAATAGGCTTGGGACAGATGTGTGATCAAGGAAAAATATTCTTTCTAGGTCAGGTCGAAGGATGAAGCCACAGGTGTGCACCATGATAAAGCAAGGCCATGTGAAACTATTGCTTTGAACTTATAATGGGCTTATAGAATGAAACACTGCTTTGAACTTACTATCTACATCCTCTGTAACTCCTTTTTGTGTCATTTTATCTGTTAGGTAATTTTATACAGAACTTTTGTCTAAGAAGCTATAGGAAGGCTAAGAGAAAAAATAAAGTGTAGCTGTTGGGGCTCTGCTCATCTACCAAATAAATGAATATATATATATACATATATATATATAAATATATATATGCGCATGTCTATTATAAAGGGAGGTTATGATACTACAGTCCTGTTCCCCAATTGGTTCTTGATTTTTAAGTAAAGAAGGCCAGGAGCCAATTGTTAGGCAGAAGGTACAGGTGGAACTTTGGGTCTCAGGAGGAAAAGGGAGATGCAAGAAAGGAGAGAGGAGCTTTTCTTGTCAAGCTTTGGAGGAAGAAGAACACAGCAACCATGTAAGGATTCCCGAGGAATTAGGACCTATGGCTTCTGCTACAGGCAGGTGAGCAAGGATGCTTGGCAGGGGCTAGGTGGGACTAGCCACAAAGTTTAGGGCAGATGGAGAGATGGAGATAGTAAATTGGTAAGGGCATGCTTTTCTAGGCAGGAGATAGTAATGTCCAGCAATTCTGCCAAGAAGGCAAATTATAAAGGAATTAAGTGTGTGTGTTTCATCTGTGTATTCAAGGTTCTTGAGTGGGAGATGGTGGAACAGTCACCTCATGGAACTAAAGGAGAGTAAAGCAAAAGGGATGCCAGGAGGGGCTGGTAGAGCTGGTAGAATGGCCGATCTCAGGCAAAGATGGTAGCAACTTAAAACTACATGCAACAGTCTATATGTATGTGCAAACCTACCTATGTAGGTGTGTGTGTGTGTGTGTGTGTGTGTGTGTGTGTGTGTGTGTACATGAATGACTCTCCATCTTTTTCTTTTTTGCCAGTCATTAAGAGTTAAAAGAGTTCAGAGTTTCTTCCTGGGCATTCTTAACATATATGAAGTAGAAACTTCTGGTTTCTTTGCAAAGTCAGTTAGGTCAAATGATGTTTTCCTGGGGCACACAGGGGTGAAAGGATGTTTTGCTGAAGCAGACACAGGTGAAGGATGTCTTGCTGGAGCAAACACATGAAAGGATGCATGATGTTAAGGAGGAACATAAATATAACCCAGGAGATGGTATACAATGCTGGATGGTATTTATACACCTTGGCATTTCCTAATAGTCCTTGTTTGTTGTGATTTGTTAGAAAGAAATGTACCAAAAAACTTCTGGTGGCTTCTTGCTGGTTCTCTGGATTTGGGTCAATTATCAGAGTGAAGTGAAAGTTTCTGGATATGTCATCTGAAACCAACTCACAGAGAGTTTTGCTAAGACAGACTCACATGATGTTTTGCTGGGGTAGGACCCTGGAGGTGGATGTCATTATGCAAGTGAAGGCAGTCACAAGATAAAACGAGGCCTGTCATTGGACGAGAAGGAAGGGAGGCAGGAACAGAGGTTTTAGAAGGAGAGGGAAAAGCAGAAGAGAGGAGAGATTCAACATGGAGGCAGATATAATCAATCCTTGCCATGAATCTCTACATAGATCCAGGTTGTTATGACTATTTCTTAAGGGATGGATTTCTATAGGCCAATTTATCTTATCTAGGTGGGTGGTTTATATCTTTATCAATTGGTTGTGAGTGTATTGTGTGGTTGTATTGTGGATTAAGAATTTAACATATAAATCTAGTTGTTGAGTTACAGTTTATTGAGTCCTGATTTCATTGGGTCATTGGGAATTTATACTTTAATTACTAGGGGGTGCCGAGTGTGGGCACAGTCCATGGCAGGGAACCACAATAGGCCAGCCCATGCAGACTTCTAGAGCCCTGATTTTACCAGGTAGCTGGAACCAGGAAGTTTGCAGCTAGAAGAGAGCTTCTGGGAAAGATACTAACCAGAGATTAATTATGGTTAGTTCCATATGACCCTCTGGTGCCAGAACTGACTCTAGGGACCAGTGTGCCATGCTGAAGTGGCCCATGAACAACCTGGGTCAGAGTACATGAGGGCAGCATGTAGTCACTGAGATAAAGATACCCTGCAGTGCCATGTGGCCCCAGGGTACCAGCACTAGCACAGGATAAAAGGTTTAGCTAATTTTTAATATGTACATCAACAGGACCCGTGGGAGGACATGTGATGTTTGGAGGGCATATAAATAGACAGTGATAGAAGCTAGCTTTGCAATGCTTCATTGGTCTCACTTTGTAGTCTTTGCTGATTTTCACTCTGTTGAGAGAGGCATGGCAGAGAAGTTCTCCTGGTCTCCCTACAGGTCCTGGTGACTGCTGACTCTTGCCAATTCTGCAGAGGCCTGGCTGTTTCTGCTGGATCATGCTACTGCTGCTGATTCATGTTTGCTATCCGGACACTACTGAATTGAACTGCTGATATCCTGACAAGACAGATTGTATTTGCTCCAAGGAACTATTTCTAAACAGGTCCACTTCCCCCATATTCTTATAACCTTTCTTTTCCACTATTTCTGGTAGGTGGTATGCTTGAAGGAAGGTTAAAGCATTTATGAATCCTTATTAAAAGTAGTATTTGAAAAATCTAAGTCTATACCTGTCAATAATATACATTCACCCAGGACTTCATCTGCTTCCCACAGAAATATAATTCCATTTACAATATTTTATTGGGTGAAATTCAAGTTAGTTACTAAGCAATCTTTTAACTTACTGTGTGTGTATGTATGTGTGTGCATATATGCAAGAGTCCATAAACAAAGGCAGGAGAAAAATTGTAAAAAATGTTATCTTAAAACATATGTAAGTGGTTTAAATTTAAACAGAGTGAGATGGAACATACTATTAGAGAAGATATGGGTATGTATGATTTTATTGCTCTAAAAAGAATCTGATTTCCTTGGGACTCACCTAAGCCCTCCACCCATATATTACAGCTGTGTAGCTTGGTTTTTATATAGGACTCCTAACAGTGGGAGCAGGGGCTGTCTCTGATTCTTTTTTTTTTTTTTTTTTTTTTTGGTTCTTTTTTTTTTTCGGAGCTGGGGACCGAACCCAGGGCCTTGCGCTTCTTAGGTAAGCGCTCTACCACTGAGCTAAATCCCCAGCCCCCTGCTGTCTCTGATTCTTTTGCCTGCCTTTGGGAGTCTTTCCTCCTACTATGTTACCTCATCTAACCTCAATAAGAGAGGGTGTGCCTAGTCTTAGTATGCAGGCTGGTTTATATTCATGAAAAGCCTTTACTTTTTAAAAGAGAAAACAAAAGTGGGAAGGGGTGATGACTGGGGGAATAGAAGGGAAGGAAACTATGGTTGAGAAGTAAAACTAACTAACTAACTAACTAACTAACTAACTAACTAACTAATTAATTAAATGTGCCTTCTTCTATAAACTTCATAGTTTATAGACCATGGCCAAACGCAACTTGGGAAAGAGAGGGTTTATTTGGCTTACATATCTCGAGTCACAGACCATTGGGGGAAGCCAATACAGGAACCTGGAGGCAGGTACTGAAACAGATGCCATGGACACATGCCACAGACTTTCTTGGCTATCTTCCTTATACAACCCAGAACTACCCACAGTGGACTGGGCCCTCCCACATCAATCATTAAACAGAAAAATGACTCACAGACTTGCCTAGAGGCCAATCTCTTGGAGGTAATTCCTCAGTTGACCTCCCTGATAACTTTAGCTTGTGTTAAGTTGACAAATCAACCAGCACAGGTAGCTTTCTTTTATAGTTCAGGAAGATGCTCTGCAGACTGCTGGGGGAAAGTGATATCAATGGACTCTTCTGGCACTGGCCCATGTATTCTTCTAACCAACCTACCAGGCAAGAAGTGCCCATTGGTGCAGTAGTAGTACAACCATAATTGAGTAATTAGACATATTTTGATTGGATTTGAGTCCTTTTCCACAGTAGGTAATCTCATGCCTAGTAGCATAATTCTAATCAAACTTCCATGACTGTCCCTCAATGTTATAGGCCTTAAGGTAGAACCTGATATTGTTATTTTGCTAAGTGGTATTGTTGTCAAAATTGCCTTCTAAATATCTACATTCTTGTTCATAGACCTGGCTTTTTCTCAATATTAGTCAGAGAAGCTTCTTCAGCAGCTCTTAGCCGTCAGTGCTGAGATGCATATTCATCAATTTCCTGAGAATAAGAGGCTGAGTGCTCAGTTCTAAATAAGACATCTTTCTCAACACAACCCAGTCTTCACAACCACCATCAGGACTCTGGGGACATCAGAGAAGAAAAGGTAGAAAGAATGTAAGAGTCAGATATAGAGATCAGTGCTGTGGAGTACAAACTTTCAGACTTGGCATGGTTACCATACTCATGAACTCACAGCTGTTGGCACGCAACCTGCAAAAAATCAATCTAACAAAATTCTGGGAAGGACTGTTGGCAGTTGATAGCTACCAGATGAAGGAGAGTCATTCAGTTCTCTCTCTCTCTCTCTCTCTCTCTATCTCTATCTCTATCTCTATCTCTATCTCTCTCTCTCCCCTTGGTAGATTTTTTTATACTCTAGAGGATAGCCACATACATGAATTCAGCACTAGTTGGACTTAGTGTATCTTAACTCTAAAAGGACATGAAACTTTAGGGGGCTTGTTATAAGGATCTGAGGCAAGTTGGAGATGGGAAACAGGGAGTGGATATGACTATGTTTCATTGTATACATGCATGAAATTTTTAATAAAGAAAAGGTAATATTAAGAATATTTAGGTTAATATTATCATTACTTTTGGATAGGGCTGTGAACGTAGTTTATAGGTAAAGCGTTGGTAGAGAACATAGAAAACGCTAGGTTAGATTTTTAGCACAGGAAAGAAGAATGTAAAGAAAGGGGGAAAACTGGGGAAAATACATAAGAATAGATTTTCCCCTCAATATTTTTCTTTTAAATTTTTGCAATGTATTAAATATATGACCATAACTTGAAATATTGAATAAGGTTTATGTAGTACTTTAGTAGGTGTTCTTCAGTTGTTACACAGGATTCTACTTGTCCTTCATATCATTCAGTCTTCTGCTGAGCATTTGAACATAACAGCAAAGTGGGTCAGATACCACTAACTTCTGTTTCCCTAAAGAAGGACTTATTTTGTTGACTAAAGTCACTTGTTCCCTTCTCCATTTTCCAGGGGAAGTATCACAGCTGCTCTGGCATGTATGAACGATTTGGTCCTTTACTGTGTTTTGTCATGTTGTGCAAGCCAGACCCCAGCACAGAGAGCACTGGGGTCAAGAATTTAGAGGAATGTAACATGTTTTATTAAATCATTTAAAAAGAAAACAAATGGCTGGGTTTGATGGTACACACTTATAATCCTACCACTATGGGTGCTAAGGCAGGAGAATTACAAATTCAAGCCTAATCTTGGTAAATTAGTATGAGTTTGTTGGAAAAAGAAGGAAAGAAATAAACCTTGAGTATTGAGGTTTAAAAACATATTTCTAAATGTACACTTCAAAGTTTGAATTATTTAGCTGGGTGTAATTGGTGCATTTCTATAGTTCCAGAACTCAAATATCTGACATTGGTGTATTTTATGACTTCAAGGCCACCAAGTCTATTAGTCTATTATTGTGTTCTAGTCTATCCTAAACTATAGAGTGAGACCCTGCCTATAAAACAAGCAGACAGAAGTGGAAAGGGAGTGGGCAGATTATGTTCTAGACTGGACCTAGTGTGACCTTCTGAAACCTCAAATCTACCTCCAGTGACACATTTCTTCCAACAAGGCCCCACCTCCTAATCCTCACCAAATAGTTCCAGTAACTGGGGCCCAAACATTCAATATTACAAGCCTATTGAGGCCATTCTGGTTCTAACCACCACAGTTACCAAGTGTCCTTTTCTAAACAGAATACTCATTAGTTATGTACAAAATAATACATGAAGGTATTTAGCAACTATTGTGAGATTATATCTAAGCTGAAACTTCAAGTAGTCACTTGAACAAACTAGCATTTGGTAGCAGGTAGCACTCAAGGGAATAGAGAAATCACAAAGAAAAGTCAAACAACAGAGAGGTACAGATGATCACTTCTGACAAAAATCATTATGCCAGCAATTAAATCCATGAAACTAATGCTTCACAGAGACAAGGGGTTTTGTCTAATTTACTGCAGTGGCTTCCTCCATGTCTGACCTGCGACTTATGTTCAAGTAATTTCTGTTGTACTGAAAGCCTGCTTGCTTTAAAACTACCCTGCCTACTCTGAACTGTAGATCCATGGGTCCCTCCAGCGGAACTGAATGCCAAGAAGAATAAAATTCTGCATTTTAAAATATGTTGGGGGGAGGTCGGTAATGGGGGGAGGATGGGGAGGGGTTGGGGGAATGTTTGCCTGGAAACTGGGAAAGGGAATAGCAGTTGAAATGTAAATAAGAAATACCCAATTTAATAAAGATGGAGAAAAAAATATGTTAATATTTTTGTGATGGTCCCAAACTTCTGAGATCAAGGAATCCTGCCATCTTAGCCTCCAACAGGACACCAAAGTTCTTTGCCACCATATGAACCTCTGGAATATGCCCTCTTTCACAGACTATAATAGATGGCCGCTACAGTTCAGTCTGACTGGCAAAACAAGCAAACAAACAAGAAAACAAAAGCAAACAAGCAAGCGAACAACAAAACCAATCAACGAAATGATTCCTAATGACACTCTGCTATACTTATAGACCAAAGCCTAGCATATTCGTCATCAGAGAGGCTTTATCCAGCAACTGATAGGAGCAGATGCAGAGAGAGATCCACAGAACCTGGGGAATCCTGCAGAAAGGAGATGTGGGGGCGGGGAGGATAGTAAGACCCAGAGGAGTCAAAGATACCACAAGAAAAACCACAGAATAACCATGGTTCATGGGGGTTCACAGAGTCTGAGCCAACAAGCAGGGAGCCTATATAAGTCTGACCTAGGTCCTCTGCATATGTTATGGTTGTAGAGCTTAGATTTCTTGTAGAACATCTAACAGTGAGGGCAGGAGCTGTCTTTGACTCTTTTGCCTGTTTTTAAGACCCTTTCCTTCTACTGGGTTACCTTATCCAACCTGGATATGAAGGTCCGTGCCAAGTCTTACTGTAACTCGTTATGCCATGTTCGATTGAGATCCCTGGGAGACCTGCTCTTTTCTGAAGAGGAATGGAGGCAGAGTGGATCTGGGGGAAAGAGGAGGTAGTGAGAGGGACTGGAATATAGGAGGTAGGGGAAACTGGTTGGAATGTAACATATGAGAGGGTAAGGAAAAAAGAGAAAGGAATAAAGTTCACCTTTATTTTGAGAGAAAACAAATCTTGCTCTGCTTTACACTGTCCAAACACAGGCAACAAGCCTCGAGCCCACACTGTCAAGAGTTCCTTGGTTTGCTACCTTCCTTTTGGCACACGGAAGAAATAAAAAAAGCTATCCAGCTTTTTTCACTCGCAGCGACTTGGGGGTGCATGTCTGTCACTTCTGTATTTTCTCTAGCATTATTTCACACTCTGGTCTCCACCCTCACCCCACTCCTCCTCACACACTCCCTGTGCCGTGTGTTCCAGAGTAATACTCAACTTCCGATCCGGTATTTTCTAATTAAATTTAAGTGTGAAATTCTTGTTCATGTCTGCAAACTTGTAATTTCTCAGCATTTTACTCGAGATGTGAGAAAGTTTGTTCCGTCTGCTAAGGACTCCTCAGGGCAGTAGAAGCATTCTTACATGCTATGGCGCCTGCTTAGAAAACGGGTTCGATTCGTGCTTCCTCAGGCATTCTGAGGGGAAGCCTTTGCACAACAACGTTCTTGAAAGAGTTCCAGTCAAAGGCATGACTTTTTAAAGTTTATAAAAATGATTTGTACCTCCTGCCACAATGTCCTGGGCATGTTTGAAAACAATGCTTGGCCTGGAGTTTTTTTGTTTTTTGTTTTATTTTCAGTTGAAACACACAGGTCTTTTTTGAAAAGAAATTTCAAGTCAGCCAATGATTAGAGAACCACAGAGCCTTTTTGGTTGTTGTTTTGTTTTGTTTTTGTTTTGTTTCTTCCCTCAGTTACGAGAGGATAGTTAGCATGGCTATGTTGATCTATATACTTAATGTAACAGAGTAAGGCAGGCTCAGACAAAACGGCTCAAATCATAACTGACAAAGTACTGCTTCATCTGAAAAAACGAATGGACTTCCCTCTCCCGTTCTGTTCTTTAATATTATCATCGATAAAACTTTGTAATTAAAGTTCCATAATTAAAAAAAACAAAAACAAAAACAAACAAACAAACAAACAAACAAACAAACAAAAAAACCCAGCCATGAGGATCTCAGGTCTCCTGTCTAGAGAGACCTGGGTGAGCCCTGGTGCGGGGACTCTTGGCTTCTGTTGTCCCGGATCACTTCCTGAGGCTCTGCAGGCTCTGCCTCCTCTGGGCCCCTGGACAGATGGGGACTCTGGACTCAGGAACAGCTACTGCGCTCACCTGGCCAGCCCTTTGGCGCAGCGGGGCTCATGGCCAGTGTGTTCTGCACCCTGCCTCTGCCAGCAGAAACCCCATCCGCTTTCTTGAGTCCAGAGCTACAAGTTGCTTTTGATCCCATGGACCAGCAGAAGCCATGGCCCAGAGATCACAAGGCCTGAGGCAGAGCCGGGTAGAACCTGTGACTCGCAGTGTGACTTGGCCCCGTCTCTGCCCCACGTCCTGGAGACCAGGAAAGGGTCCCAGGGAGGCCGCATGTGCTCCCGATGGTCCTGTGTCCTGACCCGCCCTCATCCTGGGTTCTCCTGTCCCCCCAGAGCCGCCCCGCCTCCGATCCCCGCCCCGCGCCCCGGAGCGCTTAGACCTAGCCACCCGCGCCTCCAAGTCCCACTGCCACCCTAGTTGCACTCCCCGCTCCGGACGCCGAGGCCATGTGGCTGGCTAAGCTCAGCACCCGGGTGCTCCTACTGTTGCTGCTGGCTTTGGCTTTGTCCCCACCCGGGACTCAGGGGCGGCCCCGGGGACGCAGGGCGGCGCGTGTCACTGAGCTCTTGCCACAGCTTTTCCTCCCTGTGACAGGGACTCGCCTGGCTCCCAGAACCTCCCGGAGCACAGGTAAGCCATGCCCGTCCCTTGATCTGCCCTTGCTAGAGCCTGACCACTCTTAAAGCTGGGCAAGCTGGTGTCAGGATGGCTGAATTAAGCAGAGAAGAGGGTGGACACCTGTAGAGTCCTGGGAATCTTTCCCTGGGAAGGAAGTAGCCAGCTTACTATATTTGCCTCGACTCAGAATTCGACCACAAAACTCGTTTTGGGGTGGGGGTGGGGGGTAAATCAGCTTTATATGCTCCTTCCTAACCGTGGGAGGTATTAACCCAACTGTGGAAAGACCTGGGTTGCAACCCAGCCTTCCAGGAAGATGGACAACTTAAGCACCTGTCAATACCTCTGCTCTTGGTCTTCTGGAGTTCTACTAACATGGCAGTCTTCAGGCACCTAACATTCTGGAAAATCTCTTTCTTCCCTCTTCAAGCTGGTCCCGGGGAATGGGCGGCTGGCGTGTTAATTTCAGTAAGCTGCCATGGCTGATCATGCTTTTCCCTGGGTCAATTAGAAGGACCCTAAATGCTACCACCTCTTCCCATGCCAACTCAGGATATTCCTGCTAGCAAGATGCTTAGGAAGAAGTTAGGAAAAGCTGTCAGGATACAGCACCAGTACCGCAAGACACCTACACACAGAGATGTATGAATGGGAAGGAAGGGGAGAAAGCCTGGGGAACAGGAGGTATAGAGGAAGGACTGCTGGGAAGAGAGAAGCCACTTTAGGGTGTCTTTACTTAAGTCTGTAGTTACAGAGCAAGGTGGAGGCTGGAGCAACGGATCTTCCCCTTGTCCTCCATGGAAACTGCTGAGAGGACAAAGCAAGCACAGGGGTGGGTCAGTTCAATTATATCACTGCAGCCAAGGCCTCTTCTTCACCTTCCCTCCTTCCCTCCCTCCCTCTCTCCCTTGAGCCTTATTTTCTGCCTTCCTTCTCTTCTCCCTCCATTCATTTTGATTCCCTTTTGTCTGAAGCAGAGTCTCACTTTGTAGCCCCCACTTCTCAGCCTCCTGGCTTAGCCTTAGGATTGTTAGCATTTTCTACCATAAGCAGCTCAAGCTTCACTTTTAAGAAAACAGAAGGTGAGGACTTCTTTCTTTCTTTCTTTCTCTCTCTCTCTCTCTTTCTTTCTTTCTTTCTTTCTTTCTTTCTTTCTCTTCCTCTCTCTCTCTCTCTCCCTTCCTTCCTTTCCTTTCTTTCTTCCTTCCTTTCTCTTTTTTCTTTGTTTATTTTACTTATTTACATTTCAAACGTTATCCCGCTTTCCAGATTCCCCTTCACAAATCACTATGCCCTCTTCCTTCCCTACCTCTATCTATGAGGGTCCTCCCCCATCTGCCCACCAAATCCTGCCTCAGCACCCTAGCATTCCTCTACCCTGGATCATTGAACCTCCACAGGACTAAGGGGCTCTTCTCCCAGTGATGCCAGATATGGCCATCCTCTGCTACATACCCAGCTGGAGCCATGGGACCCCCCATGTGTACTCTTTGGCTGTTGGTTTAGTCCTTGGGAGCTTTGGGGGATCTGGTAGGTTGATACTGTTGTTCTTATGGGGTTGCAAACCCCTTCAGCTCCTTCTGTCCTTGCCCCAACTTCTCCATTGGGGTCCCAAGCTCAGTCCAATTTTTGGCTGCATATATCTGCATCTGTATTAGTCAGGCTCTGGCACAGCTTCTCAGGGGACAGCTATATCCAGCTCCTGTCAGCAAGCTTCTTGGCATCAGCAGTAATGTCTGAGTTTGATGTCTGCAGATGGGATGGATCCGTAGGTGGGTCAGTCTCTTGATGGCCTTTCCTTAGGTCTTTGCTTCACTCTTCGTTCCTGTAATTCCTTTTGAGGAAGAATTCTGGATTAATTTTTTTGAGGTAGATGGATGGCCCTATCCCTAAACTGAGGGATGTGCCTATCACTGGATATGGTCTCTATAGGTTCTATCTCCCCTTGGTTGGGTATTTCAACTGATGCCCTTCTTGTTGGGACCTGGGAACCTCTTGGGTCCCTGGCATCTGGGACTTTTTGGTGGCTACTCCCAGTCCCCATACCCCATTGCTACACATCTCCTTTCAAATTCTGACCCTCTGTACTTATTCCCTATCTCCTTCCATACCTGAACTGCCCCCCTTCACCCTCTCTCTCTATCAGATCCCCCTCTCTCTCTACTTCCCAAGATTATTTTCTTCCCCCTTCTGAGGAGGACTGTAGCATCCACACTTTGGTGTGCTCTTCTTTCTTCTTGGGTTTCATATGGCCTGTGAGTTGTATCTTGGGTATGCCAAGCTTCTTTTTGGCTAATATCCACTTTTCCATGAGTGCGTATCATGTGTGTTCTCTTGTGATTGAGTTACCTCACTCAATATTTTCAAGTTCCATCCATTTGCCTGCAAGTTTCATGAAGTTATTGTTTTAAGACAACAGGCGGTTTCTTTAAGAAAATAGGAGGTACTGATTTTTTAGTCTCTTTCTTTTTTCTTCTGTCTTCCTTCCTTCCTTCCTTCCTTCCTTCCTTTCTTTCTTTCCTTCTCTCTTTCTTTCTTTCCTTCTCCCTTTCTGTTTTTTCCCTTTCCTTTTCTTTTCTAGGTTTTATCCCATAGTTCAGGCTATCAGGCTGACCTTGAGTTTGGAGAAATCTTCCTCCATCCACATCCCAAGTGTTGGGGTAAGAGGTAAACCATACTTTTCTTACAAGTTATGGCATAAATATTACCTAGTCACCCCATAGCTTCTACTGAGAAATTACTTCCCATGGTACAAATCTTGCAGAGAAGTGAGACTAAGAAGATTGATAGGAAAACAAGTGTGTCTTCCTTTCACAATATGTCTCAGGGAGAGAGAGAGAGAGAGGAAGGCACTGCACATGGACAGACTAAGTGAGCCAGGTAGGGAGGAAAGCAGAGGAAAGTGACAGTAAGGCATTGTAGCTAATATAGGGGTCTATTCCAAGCCTATTTATTTGGATGCCCTCCAGATGAGACAGAAGAGGCATTCAGTATGGGGGAAGTATATCACATTAGTTATCCACCTTGACTTGAAGATTATTGCTAACAAAAATATTTATCTCAGGTACTAGTATAGCTTTGGAATACAAAAGGAATGTAAGGAAAAACCTGAAATTGCAAAATCATTTATGGTAGCACATGAACTTTACCTGTTTTACTTTCATTTAATATGATTTCTCTGGTTAAAGACATAGAAGGGAATTGGAAGATATAGTTCTTTGGTAGAACACGTTCCTAGCACATGTGAGGCCCTAGATTCAATCCACAATACCCCTTCTCCCAATGACAGAGAAGATATAAAAATAGTATAGCCTGAAAAAAAAAAAGAGCTATGGCTCACCCCCAAAATCCATTGCTTTCTGCAGCTGTTTGAGGTGACCTTATCTTTTGATTCCTGTAACTTGTTTACATGGGGAGAGAAAGGGTGGCTGGTTACCTCTGAGTCTATGAATGAAACTCTTGACATAGATCAGGGAAAAACAAGGACATGAATACAGGAAGACAAGTTCCCATCTGGAAGTTCTCATAGGAGTGGCAAGGGGTTATAACTCACCCAGGAGGAAACATCTCCCAGGTCCTTGAGGGTGAGGACTGTCATTCTTGTGGACAAGCTGGCAATTGCCCTCTGTGAGTCTGAAACAGAACCTGCAAGATCACCCAGCTTGAGCTGGTGAGAAGACCAAGCAAACCCAGGAGGCTTTAGAGTGTCCTGGAACTCCCACTGAGTTGTTATGTGAGGGAAGTGGAAGTCTTTTTGTGTTCCTCACTTCAATTTTCCTCCATCCTTTTCACACACACACACACACACACACACACACACACACACACACACACCGCTCCCCATATTTTTAGACTTAAGTTCTAGAATTCTTGCTGCACGTGAGTGAATAAACTACCTCAGATGCAGCTTCTCCTCTGGTACTGTGGCCACACCGATCATCTCTGGCACTGCACTGTGGTGGATTTCCCTGCACGCCACAGAAGCAGTTCTGCAGTAAACACCAGATGGGGTTCCAATTTAACTTGCTTCTGGCATTTACCATCTCTTGAAGATGAGAGTCAGAACCCACAAGTTAAGGACTGTCTCTAAGACTGTCACTGCCTCCAATGCCAACTGCAATCTCCAGGTGGTTTTACTTGTGATTCTGTGCCTCTAGCAAAATAAGAAGCAAGATTCCCATACCGTGTCCTCAGATTTACACTAATTTGCTACAGTGGCCCATAAACGGTATCATAATAGCTACTGATGAAGATGTGCATAAGATGGGGTACAGAGGAAGTGTATGTGAGAGCAAACACCCCCTCCCCCAGTGAGTCTTCATGTTCAGCTATCCAAAAACCCTAAACTTGGAGCTTTCACATTTTGGTGGTGGTTTCATTGCGTAGATAAAATTGAATCACTGGGCAGTGGTGATCAGCTAACCCATCAGACCCATCTTGAAGCTATTCAGAAGCTACCACTCCTCAGTCATCTTTTTAACATATTAGCATTTCCAAGATTCCAAGCAGTTTCTGAGTTGTACACCAGGAAAGCCAACTATGAGTTTTACAGTATCATGGCATTGAGTTGTACATTGTCCCCTTTAAGTAAGTTAGTTAGCTTCCTTTCCTAAATCGAAGGCAAGAGTGGAGGTGGGAGGGCCATTCCCAAGCATAAGGGACAATAAGCATAAAGCCTGGGACAAGAGTTGCCAGCCAGGATTCTCTCCCTAGAATTGTTTGATCAGGGGTGGTAGTGATGGGGTGTTTGGCTCCCAGAAACACTAGTGATTAACCACCTATGGCTTTCCCTTCTTCCCTATAGCCTGGCTGCCATTCATGAAGGCATTTTTCAATTGAATTAGTCATGCAACAATATCTGAGGTCTCTTTGACAGACTTTTGATTGTGAGGATTTTGATTGTCAATTCACTTTTGCTAATAACTGGTGCGTCAAATGCCTGGAATCTGTTGTTCCATGGTCTCTGTACCTCTTACAATATTCCTGCTTCTGACTTGGATGAGCACTAAAATGTGTGTTTCTTCGCTCTTTCTTCCTGACCCCTGATACTGGCTCATCATCACTATAACAGGAAGAAGCTCAAATGGAACTCCAAACTCTGTCATAAAAAGCTGTCCATGTGTTCACATGTAGACAAGGTCAGAAAGCTGAAAATGAGCTGTGATGGAATTTTGGAGAATTTTGAGATCAGAAGGAAATTGTCATGAAATGTGAGCAAACAGAAATATAAAAGAAAATTTTGACTTTGATACCTCCCCTTTTGTGACCTATACACACTTTCATTAATTCTATAAAATTTCTAAAGTCAGAGTCTCAGAAGGGTTGTGTAAATGTGAGGCCATGCTGATGGTGGAGCCTTAAAGGAAACTGAAGATCCCTTTAGGGAGGTCATTCTAAACAATTGCAAATGACATCCTTTATTAAGTAACATGGGATGTGGCCCCTCTCCAGTTATAAATCTGCCATGGCTTTTCTTCACTTTCCCAAAAAGTCCTAAGTCCACTAAAAGGCAATGTCGGACCAAGAATCAGATAGAAAAGGAAAAGAGGCTCTAGGTAGATGGATGTACTTTTCACTTAAACATTTAAGATGACTGAAGGCACATTCTGCTTTCTCTCCAGGACATTGCTCCCTTTTTGAATGTTTCTCTTTTCATAGTTAGTGGCAGTAACAGGCTCACCTGTTCAGATGCTATCCCTACTCCACCCTTCCCACCTGTCTGGCTGTGTTCTCCAATATGCTTCTTTTATCTTTGCCTGATGGAATTCTGTTCGCACATTTTGGATTCCATGGTAAAAACGAACTGCCTTTCCACACTCTTCTGCCCCAGCAGTCAAAATGGAAGACGTCTGTGACATCAAAAAGCATAGCGTTTTCTCTGCACAAGCAGCACACAGTCTACTTTGCCCTGGACACCACCTGGTGTTCTCACATCCAGCTCAATCTTGATGCTGTCCATGTGGAGACAGGGTCCAAGTGAGTGATCTTACTTCACACTAATCTCAATTCAAAGCACCTGACATTTCTGACTGTTGAGCGTGAGTTGGACTACCCCTGAACAGAGAAAACTAAATTAACTTGGTATTAATTAGGGTTGCAGTATGGGAAAACACAAAATCAAGATATCTTAAAATTGTGCTTCAAGCAAACTATTGTATTTATCTAACTCCAAATGGATCACATGTTGGGCGTTATGGCCTGTGCTGACAGAGGAGAGGATTCCACATAAGAAAGCAAAGGAGCCAAGGTACAAAGGCAGGGATTACCTGTTTAAGGAAACTGGTTTGACCATGTATGTGTGTAGGAGGTTTGTATGAAGGGGTATGTGTGTTTGTGGTGGCTTTCTATGTGTGGTGTGGAGGACACTTTGTCTGCAGCCTAGTTTAGGTGTACACCTATGTGAAATGGGATTCACCATGGCCTCCGTGGCACTATTAGAAAGTGTGACCTTGTTGAAGGAAGTGTGTCGCCATAGGAGTGGGTTTTAAGACCCTCTTTCTAGCTGCTTGGAAGCTAGTCTTCTCCTGTCTCCTTTTGGATGAAGATGTAGAACTCCCATCACCTCCAGCTCCACATTTGCTTGGATGCTGCCATACTCCAGCCTTAATGATAATGGACTGAACCTCTGAACCCGTGAGCCCTAATTAAATGTTGTCCTTATAAGAGTTGCTTTCGTCTCGGTGTCTGTTCACAGCAGTAAAACCCTATCTAAGACAGTTTCCTGATTCCACTTCTAGTCCTCTATGCAAGTGCTAACTCCAGTCTGATTTCCTTGATAAACAGCTACAAACTGGTTTAATTTGCTAGATCAACTAACAGAACTCAGGGAAATACTATACCTACCTTCGTTTGTTTTTTCATAAAAAACGATTAAAAAAATCAAGGCCAGGGAAAGTCACTGACCTCCATGCCCTGCGAGTGGAAGTCACCCTCCACTGCTCTCCATGTGCCCAGCTACCTGTAAGTTCTAAAGTCCCAGCATCTTGAACAGTTTGTGGAGGTTTTATTACACAGCTAGGATTGATTGAATCACTGGTCTTCCGTGTTCAACTGAACCGCCAGCCTTCCTCCCTACCCTGGGACCAGCCCTGTATCTTGTCTTCTTGTTTCTGGTGACCATTTCCAAACACTCTGAAGGCTTCTAATCCTTATTCAAATCATTGGCATGCAAAATACAGGCTCATCTTGGAGATTCCTAAGATTGCACTTCAGGGAGCAGGGATGAGGCACCTTTACGTATTTTTCAACATCACATCTTTTTTCCTTTATATCTCTCTGTGTTCAAAAATACTCAAACATGTCTCATAGTTATATTTATGAAAAAATCTCAAAATATCCTAGATATATTTGGATACTGCCAGCACTTGCGTAATAATAGAATTCTATTTTATGTAATCCACATTCTCTTATTATAAATATGGAAGGCATCTCTCTGTCCAATTAGACAGCCATACTATAGTAACTGGTGATGAACAATTTCTCCCGAGTGAAATGGTGAAAATATTTTCTGTGACTTTGCCTATTACCAAGACAGAAGGTATAATCTGTTTGGTTTTTCAAGACAAAGTTTTGCTATATAGTCCAGGCTGAACTTAAGCCAGGTCCTCCTGCTTCAGCCTCCTGAGGGCCAAGATTACTGACATGTGCCACCCTGACTAGTTATGTCGGTTCTTTCTTAAAATGTTTTTATAAAATATAATTAACGTTCAGAGCCTGATGCTTTGTTGTACATCTGCACAAGGAAATGATTAGTATAGTCAAACAAGCATGTCCATCGCCCTTGGTTTTACCACATGTTAATATTTTATTTGTAGAATAGCTTATAGCTATTTGTTTCCCCCGAAAACTGTTAGTGTGGGAAGAGGTCAAGGTGGGAAGGATACATATGATTTTGCTCCACTTTTGTGTTTGGCAGGCACTACAACCAGATGTCTGCTGTCTGTTGGGCCCAGTAGCTCTGATCATAAACACTCATTATGAGTGGCCAGAGCTCACTTACATGAATGGATTTCTCCCCATTCACGGTGCTTTTGGCAGTGACAGTTATCTGCTTGAAGAACCCATTTATCTCACTACAAAGTAAAGAAATTCCATGCAGGAAGTTGATAGAATCACCCAGTATTTCTTTCTTCCCAGAACAGTACTTTTTAATCAGAGATTACCTAGGGAAGTTACAGGTTTTCAATCCTTTAGATTTTTTATTAAATTTATTTGCCTATGTGCGTGTGCATGAGTGTGCGTTTGGTGACGCACACATGCAGAGAACTTGCGGTAGTCAGTTCTATCATGTGGGTGCCAGTGATTGAACCTCGGTCTTACTCTTGGCAGCAAGCACCTTTAGCTACTAAGCCATTTTCCTAGCCCTAAAATTCCATTTCAATCATACATTTTCTCCTTTGTTTTTCATTTTTACGTCTGTAAGAAAACTCTCAAATGTGTAGGTGCAGATTTCTAAGATCTTTGCTGATGTTAGGAGACAGATAGACAGGTGGTGTTTCCCTCCTATGTCTGTGGGAACTTGAAGCCTTACCCTTACTGCTAATTTTAAAGTGTTCACAGATCTATGGCCACTCAAGGGTTGAAAGTGTTACATGGAACTTGGAGGTGCATCTCAGTGGTTAAAACACTGACTGATAAGCAAGAGAACACAGGATTGACTCTCGGCATCCACATGGTGACTCACAGCTGTGGAAAACTCCAGTCCCAGGTATTCCAATGGCCTTTTCTGGCATCAGAGGGCACACACTTTATGTACATGGTACACAGATATACATATAGGGAAAACACCCATACACATACAATAACCCAATGAGGACTTAAAAAGAAAGCATTAGATGGAAAATTACAGAAGTATCCAATGGAGAGAGCTCAGTGGGTGCCAGCATGAGGAGGAACTCAGTTCAAATACCCAGAATCCATGTAAAGCCAGGTGCAGTAATGTGCATTTCTTATCCTGTTCATATGTAGAAATAGCCTGCCCCACTATCACCTAGTATTCAGTTCTGAAGGCCATGGTGTGTTTTGTGTTGTGGCCCAGTTGGCACCAGAGGCCCAAATAACCTATGCAACCACCTAGTCTCACACAGAAACCCAGGAATGGCCCAGATCCCCTACTGCCCTACTGATGCTGGTCCTGGGAGAACCGTGTAGAGTGTGGCACTGCTTTGTGAAGACCAGACCACAGCCTCTAATTTTCATGAAAATTGATCCTGTGTGTCACTATTGTTTGCTGTTCTCTTGGTGTTCTAGAGAGTCTTTCCACTGATTAATAGGCTGTTCCATGTGGGGGGAGAAAGATGTTGTTCTAGAGCTTTTAGGACTCATTGAGGAAAATATGAAGAAAAACATGAACTACTTGAAAAAGTTTGAATTGCTTAAAAGCCAAAAAATCCATGAAGGCTTAGAAGCATCTGGGAAGGAATCAACACAAGCAGAAAGTTGGAGGCAAATGGAGAGACACTTGAGAAAGGGTATCCTAGTTAGAGTTTTACTGCTGTGAACAGACACCATGAACAAGGCAATTCTTATCAGGACAATATTTAATTGGGGCTGGCTTACAGGTTCAGAGGTTCAGTCTTTTATCATCACGGTGAAAGCATGACAGCATCCAGGCAGGCATGGTGGTGGAGGAGTTGAGAGTTCTACATCTTGGTTCTGAAGGCAAACGGGAGAGGACTGGCATCCAGACAGCTAAAAGGAAGGTCTCAAAGACCATGCCCATAGTGACACATTTCCTCCAACAACACCACACCTACTCCAACAAGGCTGCACCTCCAAATGGTGCCATTCCCTGAGCCAAGCATATTCAAACCACCACAGAGGGGTCCATGTTGAAGCATGATGATATACTATTTCTAGAGAAAGAACTAAAAGATATCTGAACATTCTGCACAAAACAGATTAATGGCTGGTACTTAGTAAAAGATACTGTCACTAGCTGAAGTTCCCAGATTACAAGCAGCTGAAGCCAAAAGGATGCTCAGGGTACTTCAAATAAAAAAAAAGTGACCTGAACGATCAATGAATACTAGTGTGAATGAGAATTACCAACTTCAAAAGCTAGAAAAGGCATCTATAGGAAGCTGAAGAATGGGAAGACTAGGTGACTGGAATAGATAGAAAACTCCCTAAGAATCCAAAGAGTGTGCAGAAAGGCTGTCACAATTTTCAAAAAGTGACCTCCAATCATTCCATGTTTGCTGGCCAGTTAAGAAGACTGGGATGCCATGCTTGAAGAAGGTGTGACCAATGGTGGCAAACGATTCAAGTGCAGTGAATCACAGAAAGGTGTTCCATTTAGTGCCAAAGGGAACTCAAAAGGAACAGACTCATGTAACAGAGTCACATGCTCCTTTAAAGAAACCCCTCTCCAAAAGAAAGACAGCTAGTTTCCTGCAGGAATCTAAAGTCGCTAAGGCAAGTGATAACTTTACAGAGTACAGTAAAACCTTGCAGAGAGAAGAGGCAGTTTTGTAGCAGAAATGCCAGACAGTGAGGATCAATATAAAGTAAAATCTGAAGTGTTTCCAGACACAAAACAAAATCCCACAGGAAATGAAGAATGGAAATTACCAGAAAAGAAGAGAAACTTCATTAAGTAGAATATCATAGCACCAAGCTGCTGATGTGCTGGAGAGCTTAAGGAACTGGGAAGGACCAGTTTCCTTTCAAGAGCAGGTGACATCAAGGAGGAAAGAAAGACACACCACTGTTAGCAACTTGGGTGCTAAAATCCTCATTGTTCTAAGAAGAGAAAATGCTCACAATAGACAAAAGTCCACTGAAAGGGTCTCTGAAAGGGTCCACTGAAAAGGCCAAGAGATGATGAGCCCTCCCTCAGTCCAACTACATCCGAATCCTGTTCTACTCTCTAAAAACAAAGCACACTTTATTCCCATTCTGGCAGAAGCTTTACTAGGCTTCCTTTGGATAAAGTCACAGGCCAGTGTTTTCAGAAGTAGAATCCAGCTCCCGTGATAAGGAAAGTGACCTTGGTAATCTCCTGATTGCCTCTCTCTCTCTCTCTCTCTCTCTCTCTCTCTCTCTCTCTCTCTCTCTCTCTCTCTCTCTCTCTCCTCTCTCTCTCCTCTCCCTGCTGAATCAAAGCATCTGACCTCAGCTTTGTTCCTCCAACTCTTCATTCCATCCCTCTATTGTTCCCAATAGATCTCCAAGGACACTTTGGATGACAAAGGGTCCTCCTTTCTCTCCCCTCCTCTAGTAAACATATAAGAGCTTCTAGAGATGACTTCCCACTGAGGGATTTCTCTGAACCACCCCAGTTCTGAATGAAATTTGTCCTTGCTGAGAGGTTTCCTGCTGGCCTTCCCCAGGACAAATTCTTCCTTTCCCACATCTGAAAGTAGAAATAACTTCCCTTTAATATAAATTCCACCTTTGAATGAAACTAAAATGAAACTTGACAGCATTTGACCTCTCTTCAGAAGTAATTTGACTCCTCTGTCATGCTCAGTGAAGAAATGCAGTCACAGGTGGCTATATTCTTGGTCATGGTCAGGCTAATGGAATTACAATTACTAGGATGGTGATTTATAAATAAACATGATTAAATATGACTTTTATAAGTAGTTCGTTTTATTCTAGATAACATAACCATTATGTTTGATTATGTAAGTCACTTGCATAAACAAATAGTGTAAGTGGTTTGAATTTCAGAGGATATATTTTTATGCCACAAAATGCACTTATTATCTTGTAGACAAATATGAATTAACTCTATATTCATTTAAATTGTAATTGATTTTTTAGAAGACAGATCTAGAAAAGAAAAACAAAACATGATTTAATCTTTCTTTTCTTTTTTTAATTTATTTACCATCCAGCCATCTTCCTCTGCTGGTCTCCCTCCCACAGTTCCGAATGCCATGCCTCCTCCCTCCTGTCTCCAAGAGGATGCTCCCCCTCCACCAGGCCTCCCTCTCCCTGGGACCTCAAATCTCTCCATAACTAGGAACATCTTCTCCCACTGAGACCAGGCAGTTCTCTGCTGTATATGTGTCCAGGGCCTTAGACCAGCTTCTGTATGCTGTCTGGTTGGTGGCTTAGTGTCTGGGAGCTCCCAGGGTTCTGGGTTAGTCGAGACTGCTGGTGTTTCTGTAGGGTCACCCTCCTCCTCAGCTTCTTCTAGACTTTCCCTAATTCAATCAAGGGGTCCCCGATTTCAGTCCAAAGTTTGGCTGTAAGTATCTGCATTTGTCTCAGTCAGCTGCTGGTTAAGCCTCTCAGTGAACAGCCATGCTACACTCCTGTCTGTAAGCACATTTAGCATCAGTAATAGTGTCAGGCCTTGGTGTCTCCCCAGGTGGGCCTGTCACTGGACTGCCTTTCCCCTAGTCTCTTCTCTGTTTTTGCCCTGCAGTTCTTAG
Source organism: Rattus norvegicus (assembly GCF_021556685.1). Lineage (NCBI taxonomy): Eukaryota > Metazoa > Chordata > Mammalia > Rodentia > Muridae > Rattus > Rattus norvegicus. The sequence continues at coordinate 18,322,325 of NC_141538.1, read as the reverse complement.
ACAGGAACACTTCTGGGTCAGAAATTTCTACTGTCAGTTGGCCTTGTCTTGAGGCCCTGTTTATCTATTGGACGTAGATTCTTTCTGTTTCCTCTCCTCACTGTTGGGCATCTCATCTAAGGTCACTCCCATGGAGTCCTGAGAGTCTCTCACCTCCCAGGTCTCTGGTACTTTCTAGAGGATCTCTCCAACTCCTACCTTCTGAGGCTACATTATTTCCATTCATTCTGCTGGCCCTCTGGGCTTCTCTCCTGCCCCCCAATACCTGGTCCTTTCCACTTTCCCTCTCCTTCCCCTCCTCCACCCAAATCCCTCCCTCCTTCTGCCTCCTGTGATTATTTTCATCTCCCTACTAAGTGGGACTGAAGCATCCTCATTTGGTCTTTCTGCTTGTTAAAGTTCTTAGTATCTGTGGGTGGTACCCTATGTATTTGGTACTTCTTGGCTAATATCCACTTATTAGTGAGTACATGCCATTCATGACCTTTGGGTCTGGGTTGCCTCACTCAGGATAATATTTCCTAGTTCCATCCATTTGCCTGCAAAACTCATGATGGCCTCATTCTTCATAGCTGAATAGTATTCCATTGTATAAATGTACCACATTTTCTGTATCTATTCTTCCATTGTGGGATGTCTGGGTTGTTTCCAGCTTCTGGCTATTACAAATAAGGTTGCTATGAACATTGTGGAGCATGTGTCCCTCTGGTATGCAGAGGCATCTTTGGGGTATATGCCCAAGAGAGGTATAGCTGGATCCTCAGGTATGCGTCTTTCCAATTTTCTGAGGAAGGTCCAGATTGATTTCCAGAGTGGTTGTACCAGCTTGCAATGCCACCAGCAATGAAGGAGTACTCCTCTTTCTCCACATCCTTGCCAACATCTGCTGTCACCTGAGCGTTTTTTTTTTTTTTTTAAATCTTAGTCATTCTGATTGTTGTATGGTAGAATCTTAGCATCCTTTTGATTTTCACTTTCCTGATGACTAAGGACTTTGAATATTTTTTTAAGTGCTTCGCAGTCATTTGAGATGCCGCCATTGTGAATTCTCTGTTTAGTTCTATACCAAATTTTTAATTGAGTTATTTGGTTCTTTGGATGTTAGCTTTTTGAGTTCCTTACATATTTTAGATATTAACCCTCTATTGGATGTGGGATTAGTGAAGATTTCTTCCCATTCTGTAAGTTGCCAATTTGTCTTACTGATTGTAGCTTTTGTGTCACAGAAGCTTTGCAGTTTCATGAGGTCCCATTTATCAATTATTGATCTTAGAGCCTGAGTCACTGGAATTCTGTTTAGGAAATTTCCCCCTGTACCAATGAGTTTGAGGCTCTTTCCCAATTTCTCTTCTATTTGATTCAGTGTATCTGGTTTTATGTTGAAGTCCTTGATCCACTTGGACTTGAGCTTTGTGCAAGGTGAGAAATATAGATCTATTTTTATTTTTCTACATACGGACTGCCAGTTATACCAGCACCATATATAAAAGATGCTTTATTTTGTCCATTGTATGTTTTTGGCTTCTTTGTCAAAGACCAAATGCCCATAAGTGTATGGGCTTATTTTTGGGTCTTCAATTCTACTCAACTGATTGACCTGTCAGTCTCTGTACCAAAACTATGAATGTTTTAGAGTGAAATGTTCAGTCAGTCTGTCTGTCTGTCTGTCTGTCTGTCTCTTTCTTTGTCTCTGTCTCTCTCTGTCCCTCTCTCTCTCTCTCTCTCTCTCTATATATATATATATATTCCATTTGGTTCATAACATCTACTAGTTTCCCTGTATCTCTGTTTAGTTTCTGTTTCAATGACCTGTCCATTGGTGAGAATGGGGTGTCGAAGTCTCCCACTATTATTGTGTGTGGTTCAATGTGTGTTTTGAGCTTTAGTAAAGTTTCTTTTATGAATGTAGGTACCCTTCCATTTGGGGCATGAATGTACAAAATTGAGATTTCATCTTAGTGGCTGTTTCCTTTGATGAATATGAAGTATCCTTCCCAAACTCGTTTAAGAACTTTTGGTTGAAAATTTATTTAATTGGATATTGGAATGGCAACTCCACTTGTTTCTTGGGATCATTTGCTTGGAAAACTTTTTTCTAGCCTTTTACTCTGAGGTAGTTTCTTATATGCAGCAAAATGTTGGATCCTGCTTGCATATCCAGTCTGTTAGCTTATGTCTTTTTATTGGGGTATTGGGTCTGTTGATGTTGAGAGATATTAAAGACAGATGATTCTTAGTTCCTGTTTAATTTGTTGTTGGAGGTGAAATTATGTGTGTTTGTGATTCTCTCCTTTTGGGTTGGTTGTGATATGATTAATTTCTTGTTTTCCTTTGGGATAGTTTCCCTCCTTGTGTTGCTTTCCTTCTAGAATCTTCTGTAGGGCTGGATTAGTAAACATATATTGGAATATATATGTCATGGAATATTTTGGTTTCTCCATTTATGAATGGGAGTTTTACTGGGTACAGTAGCCTGGGCTGGCATTCTTGTCCTCCTAGGATTTGCACGACGTCTGTCGAGGATCTTCTGGCTTTTAGAGTCTCTGTTGAAAAATCTGGTGTAATTCTTTTAGGTCTGCCTTTATATGTTACTTGACCTTTTTCCCTTACAGCTTTTAATATCCTTTCTTTGTTCTATGCATTTGGTGTCTTAATTTCTATGTGACAGAATGATTTTCTTTTCTCGTCCATTATATTTGGTATTCTATAGACTTCTTGTACTTTTATTGCCAACTCTTTCTTTAGGTTGGGGGTGTTTTCTTCTGTGATTTTGTTGAAGTTGTTTTCTGGCCATTAAACTGGGAATCTTCATTCTCTTCTATTCCTATTATTCTTAGAGTTGGTCTTTTCATTGTGTCCTGGATTCTTCCACATTTTGGATTAGTAGATTTTTATGCTCTGTATTTTCTTTGGTTATTATCAATATCTTCTATGGTATCTTCTATGCCTGAGATTCTCTCTTCTATCTCTTGTATTTTCTTGGTAATGCTTGCATCTATAGCTCCTTCCTCTCTTTCCTAAGTTTTCCATTTCCAGGGATTTGACTATTTGTGATTTTTTTATTGTTTCTATTTCCATTTTTAAGGTCTTGGATGGCTTTGTATGATTAAACCTTTCATAGGACAAAATATAAGGGTCTCCTTTGTCATTTTCACCTGTAGTCCATATCCTTCCTAACCTGTGCAGCCTGAGAAGAACTGGGCATTGTCACTTCTGGTGGGCAGTGGGCAGTTGATCCCTATCTATCTTGCCCTCCAGGAAGTTTTGGTGCTGTTGACATCCACACCTTCATTAAGTAAACCCCTAATGTCAATCCGTATTCTAACGTGCTTCTCTGAAAAGCTTTCACTCATCCAAGGTTTCATTCTTTCTTTTGGAGTTTCCCAAAAACCTCCCTGTATAACCACATTCACTTTTTTTGTTTCACCTGTTTACTTGAAGGAACACCTCCTTTTCTCCTCCTTCCCTAACTCTACATTCACATCACTGTATACTTTATGTCTTCAACACAAGGACCTTACACCTGACATTTTCCCACAGGAACCTGTGTCCTGCCTTCACAGTTATTCTCTATTCTTTATTTCGGGCCACAGTGCTAATTACCATCTTTGCCATATGTGGGGTAAGTAAACTGAGGAAGGCAGCTGACGAGGATCTGCTGCAGATACTGACAAGGGCTGCTGTCAATGGAAGCCAGCAATTAGAGAAATTGCTCAGTAGATATTTCTTTGAGGGATTTAAGAGAGTAAAGATTAAGTTACTGGGGCTGACACTCCCTCTGGCCAGCAAAAGCCTCTGAACTCTCTTAAGAAGGTGGCAAGAAAGAGAAGAAAAGATATAAAATTCACACACACACACACACACACACACACACACCCACACACACACACCAAGTGAATGAAGCAAAAGACAGACTCCAATAATCTCTTATATACAAACACACACACACACACACACATATGCATTCATACATACATGCCTATATAACTATGACAGACATATGCACATACACACATTGAATGGTTAGAATAAAGCTCCAGCAAGCAGTCTCCAAGCATTTTACACATATACACGCACATACATATATAAACACATTTGATGGATGGAGCAAACTCCAATACACACACACACACACACACACACACACACTCATAGTTGATGAGTGGAAGGAACAATGTTCCAAACCCCACATTTTATTTTTTCATCCATAGCGTTAATATCAAAAGCCTTTGAAGCAGTATAAAATTACAATGTGGTTATATTCTAGTTTTTTCCTAGTGAATGACTATGAAAAAACCCCCGGTATGCTTCCCAATATATTTACAAGAAATAACATAGCATAGTTGAGGTGAAGAAAACAAATTATTCCTAGGAACTCATGTACATTCATAACTTAAGCAACTTCTTATAGATTATCAAAGTGTAAGCAAGCAAGGTATTTCTCTCAGACAATTTCCAGTTACAAAGAAAGGAGGATTGTTTATCTTTAAAAGTAATCTTAAAAAAATCTTAAGAGAATCAAAACTCTAAATTTTTATATAAAAATCAATCATATCTTCTTTAAATCCTCAGAATATATATATGTATATGTGTATATATATATTCATTAGCAATTCTTATAAAGTCATACCAGGACGCTATGGGCAAAAATTGATGATTAAGAAATCAATCATCACACCCGCGGATCCCGGCCCGCAGCAGCTCTCTGCTCCCAAACCCGGTGGGAGAGAGACCTCACCGCCTGGTCAGGTGGGCACTCCTGAGGCTGCAGAGCGGAGGAGACCACCAACACTGCCCACCCCTGCCCATATCCCTGGCCCAAGAGGCAACTGTATAAGGCCTCTGGGTTCCCGTAGGGGAGGGCCCAGGAGTGGCAGGACCCCTGCGCCTGAGACACCGCCGGAACCTGAAGGAAACAGACCAGATAAACAGTTCTCTGCACCCAAATCCCGTGGGAGGGAGAGCTAAACCTTCAGAGAGGCGGACACGCCTGGGAAACCAGAAGAGAATGCACTCTATGCACATCCAGATGCCAGAGGAAAACACCAAACGTCATCTGGAACCCTGGTGCACAGAGGCTCCCGGAAAGAGTGGCGCAGATCTTCCCGGTTGCTGCCGCCGCGGAGAGGACTTAGGCAGTACCCCACGAGCAAACTTGAGCCTTGGAACCACAGGTAGGACCAACTTTTCCCCTGCAAGAAACCTGCCTGGTGAACTCAAGACACAGGCCCACAGGAACAGCTGAAGACCTGTAGAGAGGAAAAACTACACGCCCGAAAGCAGAACACTCTGTCCCCATAACTGGCTGAAAGAAAACAGGAAAACAGGTCTACAGAACTCCTGACACACAGGCTTATAGGACAGTCTAGCCACTGTCAGAAATAGCAGAACAAAGTAACACTAGAGATAATCTGATGGCGAGAGGCAAGCACAGGAACCCAAGCAACAGAAACCAAGACTACATGGCATCATCAGAGCCCAATTCTCCCACCAAAATAAACATGGAATATCCAAACACACCAGAAAAGCAAGATCTAGTTTCAAAATCGTATTTGATCATGATGCTGGAGGACTTCAAGAAAGACGTGGAGAACTCCCTTAGAGAACAAGTAGAAGCCTACAGAGAGGAATCGCAAAAATGCCTGAAAGAATTCCAGGACAACATAAATAAACAAGTAGAAACCCATAGAGAGGAGACACAAAAATCCCTGAAAGAATTCCAGGAAAACACAATCAAACAGTTGAAGGAATTAAAAATGGAAATAGAAGCAATCAAGAAAGAACACATGGAAACAACCCTGGACATAGAAAATCAAAAGAAAAGACAAGGAGCTGTAGATAGAAGCTTCACCAACAGAATACAAGAGATGGAAGAGAGAATCTCGAGAGCAGAAGATTCCATAGAAATCATTGACTCAACTGTCAAAGATAATGTAAAGCAGAAAAAGCTACTGGTCCAAAACATACAGGAAATCCAGGACTCAATGAGAAGATCAAACCTAAGGATAATAGGTATAGAAGAGAGTGAAGACTCCCAGCTCAAAGGACCAGTAAATATCTTCAACAAAATCATAGAAGAAAACTTCCCTAACCTAAAAAAAGAGTATCCATAGGCATACAAGAAGCCTACAGAACTCCAAATAGATTGGACCAGAAAAGAAACACCTCGCGTCACATAATAGTCAAAACACCAAACGCACAAAATAAAGAAAGAATATTAAAAGCAGTAAGGGAAAAAGCTCAAGTAACATATAAAGGCAGACCTATCAGAATCATACCAGACTTCTCGCCAGAAACTATGAAGGCCAGAAGATCCTGGACTGATGTCATACAGACCCTAAGAGAACACAAATGCCAGCCCAGGTTACTGTATCCTGCAAAACTCTCAATTAACATAGATGGAGAAACCAAGATATTCCATGACAAAACCAAATTTACACAATCTCTTTCTACAAATCCAGCACTACAAAGGATAATAAAGGGTAAAGCCCAACATAAGGAGGCAAGCTATACCCTAGAAGAAGCAAGAAACTAATCATCTTGGCAACAAAACAAAGAGAAGAAAAGCACACAAACATAACCTCACATCCAAATATGAATATAACAGGAAGCAATAATCACTATTCCTTAATATCTCTCAACATCAATGTCCTCAACTCCCCAATAAAAAGACATAGATTAACAAATGAGGCAATGAGGACCCTGCATTCTGCTGCCTACAGGAAACACACCTCAGAGACAAAGACAGACACTACCTCAGAGTGAAAGGCTGGAAAACAACTTTCCAAGCAAATGGTCAGAAGAAGCAAGCTGGAGTAGCCATTCTAATATCAAATAAAATCAATTTTCAATTAAAAGTCATCAAAAAAGATAAGGAAGGACACTTCATATTCATCAAAGGAAAAATCCACCAAGATGAACTCTCAATCCTCATCTTCGGTTGGTTTATATACAAGTGTGCAATTTCTAGGCTTGAAAGTAAAATGATGCTATCTGGTGCTGGATAGAGGAGCCTTATTTTTTATTATGACAGCTTGCTATTTTTGTAACATGGTGATTTGGTTGAACACAATAAAGTACAGTAGTAACTGAAAAAAAAAAGAAATCAATCATCGGGCTGGAGAGATGGCTCAGTGGTTAAGAGCACTGACTGCTCTTCCTGAGGTCCTGAGTTCAAATCCCAGCAACCACATGGTGGCTCACAACCATCTGAAATGAGATCTGATGCCCTCTTCTGGTGTGTCTGAAGACAGCAACAGTGTACTCATAATATATAATAAATAGACAAAATATTTAAAGAAAAAGAAATCAATCATCAATGAGAGTCAAGTCAGCCCATTCTGCCATTGTTATTGTTCCCTCACCATAAAATGTCCCCAATTTAAATAATAAGAGTGTACCTTTCTGAACTTTAAATTCTCCCCTAAGATTTTCTACATCAAAGCCAGTAGCCAAACCATCTCAATCTAGCTTCACTAACAATTTTATTTTTCCAACAATTTTCTAAGGTTGGTGGTCATTGCTGACAATCTACATCTCTAGGTTCTTCTCTAAGGTGGTGATTGAATCATGAATCTGTTCCAGCAGCAATGTCTAGAAGACATTGAGATTATTATTGTGAGTGGCAGACTGGAAGCCCCATTAAAGTTTTCATACAATTCTTAGATCAAGAGGGACATGAGGGCAACAGGCAGAGCAGTACTCCGTAACAGCCTGATGTCCTCAGGACACATGCTCCTCAGAGGTGTACACATCCATCGTGGCAGTGGTAACTAGTGAGCCGAATACCATGAGGTCTAGATCCCTTTGTCATTCTTCCTACATGGCCCTCAGCATCCCAGTAGGCACAAACTTTTGCCTCTTACACACTACGGTTTTCTTAATTCCTTTTCTATCACCATAAAGGAAACAAACACACACCATGATTAAGTAAACGTAAAAGAAAGTGTTTACCATATCAGAAGGTGAGTCTATGTCCTCACATCTAGGCATACATCCTAAAAATACCACCCCAGTTCAGCTATAGAAGTAATTTAAACACTGAACATATTAAAGTCAGACCACTGCCTAACAGCACATGCTTCTTTATATCAGCTGAGAAGTCATAAAAGCAACACATCTTAGTAGTAAGGTACATCTGAACACTCAGTACCATTTGCAATTAAAGGAACAAGGCTTTGCTGTTAACAAACCTGATTCTATGGTTAGGACCACAATAGGACAAGTAATTAGTTACATTGGATCAGTCTAGGGGCTACAGGAGAGCCAGAAGATAGAAAGTAGTATATAAAAATGGCAAAACTCCTACAGTATCAAACATGTCAAAAAACCAAAATGGCCCAAACTGTACCCCTTTTATTTCACCAAGAGAATAAAATAAAAGCAATGCTAGAATGTAATTTAATGTAAAAATAAACATCTATGGGTTCAAATTGGTATAAATAGAGTACCACCTTGGGGACACATGTCTCATGCAGTATTCTAAATTGTTCATATGAGCATGCTCAGGAGAAGAAAGAACCAGTCTCCCTAACATTCATGTAGAATACAGTTACAGCCTTCTAGAGAAGGGCAAGCAGAAACTCTACCATGGAGACACACATGATAAACGCTACCTACACCAGATAAAGAAATGTTAACATAGGCAACCATAATTATGCTGATTATATGTATACTTGATCAGATTAAAATGATATCTTACGTATGAGGTATTTCTGAAACCCATAACTCCAGTCTAATCATAAGAAAAGCACAAATCAAAAGGACATTCTATTCAATCCTTTGCAAGGACTCCATAAAACTGTTGAAGTCACCTAAATCCTAGAAAATATCAGATAGTGATATTATCAACCAGAGATCTCAGGGGCTAAGGTATGACAATCACAAGTTGAAGGCTAGCCTAGCATATACAGCAACTTCCAGATCAGCTAAGCATCCTGTCTAAAACAGTAACAACAAAAGGAAACATTGAAAAAAACATTAGAGTTAGAAGACCCCAAGGAGACAAGGTGATTGTAATGTGAGACCATAAGGTGGAAACAAAACATTGAGTAAAAAACAAGCTTCTCTGAAAATTCAGAGATTATGGACCTTGCTGGGTGATCAGGTATCCCTACAAGTTCACTAACTCCAATAAATTGATGCCCAGTACTCTAAAGAGGAGAAGTGTGGTGTAGAGTGCTTGGGAATACAAGTAAAATTCCCTGGACCTCTAAATCTGTTCAAGAATGAAGTTATTTTAAAAATATAGCAGTCTTAGACTGGAGAAATGGCTCAGTGGTTAATAAAACTGACTGCTTCCCCACAAGACCTGGGTTGAATTCCCAGCACTAACATGGCGGCTCATAACTATCTGTAACTCTAGTCCCAGGGGATCTTTCATTCTCTTCTGGCCTCCTTATGCACCAAGCATGCATGTGGCACACAGACATGCATGCAGGCAAAACACCTATACATATAAAAATGACTAAAATAAAAATACAGCATTCTTAAAGCTAAGAGAAGGATAGGGGTGTTCTGTATGAGGTGGAGAGAGAGATGGGATAAATTTAATCTACATGCATTGTGTTCGTATATGAATTTGCCAAAGAAAAACAAAAAAATGAAAATAAATACTCTCAAAACTGACAAAGATCTTAAATATTCTGTTTTTCATAGTATTAGGAACTCTGTCTCTTTGAGGATAGTTGTGAGTAGAAAAGGATTTCTCAAATGATTATTTTTGCTTTCAAAAGCTTTTAGAAAACTAATACAAACCTAACCATTGTGGCTGAAACACTCTGATGTAATCTAAGTGACCTGGAACATGTTCTGTATTATGTAAATGTTTGGAACTGTAAAAAGGTAAATCAGTAACAATGAACCTGGAATATGTCCTATGTGGAGGATGTTTCATTGGGAGAACTTTGCAGGTAGGTAGATCTTTACAGCACACAGTAGCCAATTTGACTAATGATCTTTTTCCCAAAGAAATAATAGACTCTCACATCACGAATTCAGTTTTTTAGTGGGCTCAGATTTCCATATGAGTCAAGTTGTATATTCTCCCCAAATTTGTTCTAGTCCTGCGTAGCAGGGAACACGGCTTTATTGGAAAGTAAGGTAACTATATATGTAGTTAGTTAAAGTGAGGCCAGAATATGAAAGAGAGAACCCTTGGTTCAGCTTCACAGGAATCCTTACAAGACGATCGCCACATGATAAAGGAGACAAAAGCAAGACTTGAGTGTCACCCCAGAATTCCAGGAGCTCTGGCAACCACGGAAACTGAAAACAGACTGGAGAGAGCTTTCTCCTGAGTCCTCACAGAAAATTGCCCAGCTCACAGTCTCATCTCAGACTTTTGGCTTCCAGAATTATTAGAGAATAAGTTTCTGGAATTGTTTGGCACCCAATATCTGAGATTTTGTTGTGGTAGCTCTGGGAATCTAAAATAGTACAGTCATATTTCTATAGAGTATTTTGGTATCTATAGAGGATGTGGTTGCCATGAGCCACAGCAGCTCAAGTCTTTTATATAGCCTGCTGTAGTATTTTCATATAACATATGCATGCCCTCTGAATCCTTTAACTTATTCTGGATTACTTATAATATTGAATACCTCCTTAATACTATATAAATAATATTATTAAACACTGTTTAGGGAATAATGGCCAGTGAAATGTCTACACACACTTAATTCAGACACATTTTCCCCGAAATATTCAATATACAGTGGTTAAGTCTCAAGATGCAAGAACCACAGATGTACAAGTCTGACTGGATTGTGTCATTTCTTAAGGGAAATGCATCTATTTTCTCTATATTTAGAGTCTGAAAAAGTGGCTACAACTACTCTCCTAGATCGTCTGTAGATTCTAAGCAGACATGGACATGGACACCACATACGACATGGAAAGTGCTCCAAACATACCATAGTCCATTGGAAAACAGTCTAATGTTGTACTTACAAGAAGCTCCCCGATGCTACCACTGGTCAATGGACCATATAGAAAGAAGTAAAGCTTTGAGTAGTAAGAAACAATCTATTTGATATCATTTTCTTATCACATATATAATTTGCAAATTATATAAATAGTATCAAATCATTTTTACTATTTCTCTGTGTATATCAGTGTTTCTGCTGTATGCATGTGATTTTTCAGGTGTGTATACATGTATAAGTCAGAGGAAGACATCGGGCAACTCCTCTTTCTATTATTCTCTGCCTTATTTCCTTGCGATGGCATCTCTGAATCAGAAGTGTGGCTTTTGGTTAGGCTGGCGAGCCATGATTTGTCTATTCCTTCCCCTCAGGGATGAAGTTATAGGTTTGAACTTCAACAATAGGCATTTCACATGGGAACTGGAGATTTGAACTTAGGTCTTAATTCTTGCACAGTAAATGCTCCAAACAACTAGTCTTTGATTATTTCTAAAATGTTTGTGTTCACCGTCACACAGAAGCAAAGCTTGGATTCCCAAACTCTTGCCTTCTTTCCTTTCTCACACTCATGTTCTGAGCTTACACACTGCTAGCAAAAGTAGGCTTTTTACAAGAAGGGTCCTCACACATTCCTTACCTCCTGGGATATAAAGGGCTTTCACTTCCCCTGAGACTCCATCAACATTGCTCAGTCTCCATGAACACTGACTCATCTAGGGGTAACAAATGTGCCTTTCATGCTTCATTCACTGTATGTGTGGTTTATAAAGAAGTCAAAATGTAAGGAAAATATCATAGTTCTAAATGTTGAACTGGTAGGGCTAGTGAGAGGGCTGAGTGATGAAGGGTGCTTGCTGACAAGCCTGATGATCTGAGTTTGATATCTGGGACCCACAAGCTGGAAGGAGAGAACAATTTATTTTCTGACCACCATATACATCCTATGTCACACATACCAGCAGACGCAAAATAAATAAGTACAAGTCTTGGTGTTTTTGTTTGTTTTTCCTTTGTAAGAAAAAAGTAAATATATAACAGGCAACAGACCCAAAGGCTTAAGTATTCATTAAGTTCATTTTATTTTCTACTACGTGTATGTATGTGTGTAGTCCTAGTGGGTTTAAAAAACTGCATTTTTCTGGATGGCATGTTTTAGTGAGTAGCAGGGAAGTCTGAAGCGAAGCCTCTTCTTTAAGTTGTGCTTCATTCCAAGCTGAAGTCACATAAGCAATCAATCTCATGAATGACCTCAAGAGCACCTCAACTCCGTTGCTCTGGCTGCTGTTCTGGAGAGAGAATTATGAAGAGGACAAGACAGATTAGGATAATCACAGTCACAGAAGTATGATATCTGGACCAGCCAGAGTTAATAAATGATAGAAATGCCAGAACCCAGATGAATATTTGGAGATGGAGTATGCAAACTCATAGTCTGATGGAGTGGAGAGGAAAAAGTACAGTTAAGCAGAACTTCTTGAGGTAGGCTATGGTCTTCATTTAAGTTTAATTGCTGTGATGAAATACTGTGATCACAGCAAGATTTAACTGGGGGTGACTTACAGTTCAAAGGTTTAGTTCATTATGATCATGGTAGGAAGCATGATGGCACCTAGACAGGCATGGTCCTGGAGAGGTGGCTGAGAGTTCTACAATCAGATCAACAGGCAGGAAAAGCAAGTGAATCAATGGACCTAGCTTGAGCTTCTGAGACCTTAAAGTCCACGCCCTAGTGACACACTTCCTCCAACAATGCCACATCTACTTCAACAAGGCCATACTTTTGAATAATGCTACTCTCTATGTGCTTATTGGAGATTCCCTGGGGTGGGGAAGCTATAGAGAAAGCAGGAAGGCAGGAAGCTCTGATAGAGCTCTAGAGCCCTGGGATTTCACTAGGCCAGAGCAAGGGATTTGAGATAAGCTATGCACACCACATCGATCTATGTGTTTAGTGCTATATTTATGTTTTAATAGTGGAAATCAATCCTGGAAATTACAAAGTCCTTTTTTTTTCCTTTTCAGAAATATTTCCAAGAGACCTGACCTTGAAAGACAAATTCATAAAGCATTTCACAGGTAAGCATATGCTCTACCAGTGACTCAGTTGCAAAAAAAAGGACTTTATATAGAATCCAGTCTTAGATAATGGAGCTGTGGAGATTAATGTCTAGAAGACGCTTAAAGTTTATCTGTGTTTCAGTCAACTGCTATTAACTTGTTTGAGCTGTAATGTGTACCAGAACTCAATTAGCAACAGAATATAAAGGATATTTTAGAGAAGAGTAGGAGCAATGATTTACTGAGAATCATGTGTCTTAGTGTTTCATTGCTGTACAGAATCACCATGACCCAAGCAACTCTTACAAAGGAAACTATTTAATTGGGGCTGGCTTACAGTTTCAGAGGGCCAATTCATTATCATCATGGTTGGAAGCATGGCAGAGCACAGAAAACATGGTGCCCGAGGAGCCGAGAGTTCTATATCGGTCAGCAGAGGGAGAATGAGAGACACACTGAGTATAGCTTGAACAGAGAGGACTTTAAATCCTGCCCCGACAGTGACACACTTCCTTTAGTAAGGCCGTACCTACTCTAACGTGGGCACTTCCTTATCTTCAGATGTCTCTGTATGATATTCAGCAACAGCATTTGACAGTTAACAGATGGGTGTGTGTGAACTGAACTCTAATTGTAGTACTTGGGCTGAGAAGACAGGAGGATCAGGATACACGACACCTTGTCTCAGATTTAAAAAACTAAATTAAATATGATAATTAATAGATTCAACTCTCAGATTTGATTAAGTAGGGGAAAAAAGCATTTAAGGAACACCGTGTCTTTCTCCTTTTACAAGCCTGGGATGTAACATAGTAAAAGACAGCTGAGGTGAGTAGCTGCAGAGAAGTGATAGCAGTGTGTGCGTATGATCTGTTGCTCTTCTAGAACTTGGACAATGCATTGTTTGGAAACGACTCACAAAGTTAAAGAGCAAAATTGTGTCATATTTCTTGCTAGCATCTGTCCTTATGAGTGGCACAGACTCTATCTACAAAACCCTCTACGACCTAAGAAAACACTGCAGAAAGCAGGATAGAACGATTGTAAAAGCCTGAGGATCAAGACCCTTGCTATGAGACTGTGTTTCCTAAGTGATATCAGAAGCTACACCCATAAAGTCTCACCAACATAACCACCAACATATGGGCCTAACCAGGAGGATACCAATAAATATACCAAACCGCGTGCGGAAATGGCCACAAGGTTTCAACCCTGCACAAAGAACTAAGGGCAACTGAGGAAAGTTGGGAGTAGTGGTTTAGCCCTCACTTAGGAATAGCACAACAGTTGGTTGTCCAGAACATACAAGTAGCTCACATGGACTCGAAAGGTTATATTTAGGTATTGTATATACATATATTTATGTATATACATCATATAAATGTGTGTATATATACATATAATGCATATATAAAAAGAGGTGTAAAAAGAGGCCATTAATTTGAAGGAGAATCAGTAAGAGTATATGAGACTGTTTAGAAGAAGGAAAGTGAAGAGAGAAATGTTATAATTTAACTGCAACTTCAAAAATAAACAAAAAAGCAGAAAGAGAGAGAGAGAGAGAGAGAGAGAGAGAGAGAGAGAGAGAGGTGTGACATATGCTCATCTGCCTCATCTGTCTCCTGTTTATAAAACCTCAGTCCTGCCCTGACTGAAACACAGTCTAAATCCTTCAGTGTATCCCTGAAGGCCATTGGCCATCTGATTTATTCACACCCCTTTTCAGTCCATTGGCCAAATACAGCCCTTCCTGAGTTTCCCCTTCATCACTAGTCCATCAACACCCTCTGCCTGTCCTCTCCCACTATAGCCTGGCTCAGTGGGTCCCTTGTGGCCATACTCTTCTCCTTTAAAGCACATCACACTCCCACTGCAAGCCTTCTCAGATGATCTGATGGTTTGATTAGGTATGGCCCCCTTAGATGAAGGCTAGGCATGTGGAGAGATGTCCCTGCAGGGAGACTCAGAGAGGCCTTTCTGTGAAGCTGTGAAAGCAAAGTCTGGATTGCCTTGGAGACCCATAGAGGTTAGAGACACCAGGGCCATGGGATACCTGCCAAGAAAAGCTGTTAACAGGGAATGGAACCATCCCAAGAGAAAAAAGTAACTACTGAGTGTTGGGGATCTGACTGTGGGCCAGGTGGAAGGAGAAACATTTTGGTGCCGTTTCAAAGCCTTGCCCCCTTTGCAATAATCCTTACACTAATAAGCACACATTGCTTCAACTAAAAATAAATGTCATCACTAGAAGCATTACTTCCCATTAAGTAAAAAAGAAGGACATCAAAGTCACTCTGTCTTTGTTGGGTTTTTGCAGATTTCCCTTCAGCCTGGGGTACCCTCTTTGAGTTCCTCTAGCGTTCTACTAGTCAGAAGGTTCCATGATGTGAGATACTGAGAATGTAGAATGAACTTAGGTCAACGTTCACTGCCTCCCACAGAGTCTGAGTGAAGGGAGGAATTCTCAGTCCAGTTCTTTAAAGGGCAGGAAGGATGGAAACTACAGTTACACCATCTCCATCCACAGAGTGCTAGCAATTTGTTTGGAAGACATGCCTCTGTTTATAATAAGCATTCTTTCCTGTTTTCCAGGACCTGTCACATTTTCAGCTGAATGCAGCAAACACTTCCATCGACTTTATCACAATACCAGAGATTGCTCGATGCCAGCTTGTAAGTTGCCTTGGCAAACTTTAGAAGAACAAAAAAAAACTTATCCAACAATAAATGCATATAATTTCATGCTTCAGCGGTCTTTGGGTGGGACATGATAGACTAAACATTGGATGAGATGCTATTTATAACCTTCCAGTACTCAAGGTTGTGTGTACTGTCCAAACTATAAGGAATGAGTGAACATATTCTGGTTGGAAATATTTCCAAGTCTAAAACCAGCCAGATTGTCCTAAAGACCAAAATGTTTGTCAGGACTGAAACCGTTTATCATTATTCAAATTCCTTGGTATAAATAAAATACTTTTTCACATAAATGAAAAAAGTGAGCTGTCTGTGAAGTGCAAGTCAACATCTCTAAGTTATTTTGAAATAAATGGTGTTTATATCATGTCATTTGTACAGTGTGTGCTGGGTTTTTGTGAATGATGATAGCCTGCTAAGCAATGAGCTCTTTGGGATACTTAAGTTCCTGGACTTAATAATAATTCCAAACATAGCACTAAAGGGCTATCCTTCAAAATGCCCAGTTATAATAGTGTATGGTTAGCTGAGTCACCTATTTCAAATTCCTTTCTAAATCTAAAACTTCCTTTTAAAGTGAGTAACTTTTGAGCATTGTGTTTCTTGCCAACTAGATGACCTTGAAAAGTATTTAGGATGTTGGGTTAGATTTTTATATTTCTTCAAAATAACTTACATTTAATGACTAGGGAAGATTAAGCACACTAGTTTTGTTCCAGTTTGCTTCCCTGTTGCTATGATAGAACACTGACCAAGAGTGATTGGGGAAGAAAGATTTACTTCAGCTTACACTTTCACATCACAGTCTGGTCATTGATGGGAGCCAGGCTAGGAACTTCAAAGCCAGAACTGAAGCAAAGGCCATGGAAGAACATTGCTTACTGGCTTACTCCATGTGGCTTTCTTATATATCCCAGGACCACCTTCCCAGGGGTAGGCCTGGGCCCTTCCACATCAGTTATTAACCAAGAAAATTCCTCATAGGCATACCTACAGGACAATCTAAGGGTGATAATTTCTCATGCAAGTGTCTTCTTCCTAGCTAACTGTAGTCTGTATCACATTAACAAAATGAAACAAAACCAAACAATCAAAATAACAACTCAACTAACCAGCTAAGAACTCAAGGCAAAGACACTGGCTAACAGCACAGTTTGGGGGAGAAAGGGCAGTTTGGAGAGTTAAACTCCTAGTTGCTATGAGATAAGTCACATTTGCTTGTCTTTAAAGCAAAGTGGTTGAATTTCCATGTTTCCAGAAGATAGAATACCGAAACCTAGGTTAAGCATCTATGCTAAGTGCTTATGGTTGTTACATGTAGCAGTGACAATAACGTTATTTCTTTCGAATTCATAGCAATTAATTATATATATTATTCCCTTTAAATGGCTTTCCTAGATTATAAAAGATGTGCTAGATTGCTGACGAGATTAGCTGTGAGTCCACTGTGCTCCCAGACCTAGGAAACTTGTGCTGTGAGTATCTGTCTGTCTGTTCATTTATTTAGTTATTTATTTACTTTTATTATCCCGATAATATTTCTATTTTTATTTGTATTCCTCCTCCTCTCTGTCTGCACACCAGCCTGCTTTCTTAGGGTTGTATTTCAGGAAAGATAATATAAAATATAAAATATAACCATTAAAAGTGTTAAAGTATTTTATGTGTTTGAAAACCAGTTTCTTACTATTTTATCCTCTTTTCCACTTCAGACATTTCATAAGATGCAAATATAATTTGAAGAAAAAGTACCTGGAATCATATTTAATGTAAAAAGTGGACACGTTTAGTTTTCTACGAACCGTCATGAAGTAACTTCCCAGGAGTAACCCAGTGGCGTCCTGCAGGAGGAAGAAAGCTTTCCTGATTCTGGACACAAAAAGTTATAGTATTGTTTTTTAGATCTCATATTGTAAATAGAATATTTAAAACTGTACCTTATTTTTGCTAAGGATATTATTTTTTATAGTTAATATTACTTAGTAAATATTTAATTATATGAATTGTAGCTCAGTACTAGTGAAAAATAAGTATTGTATATAATTTTAGTGATATGTTTGTCAGATATTGTGTTCAGTTTTATAATTCTTATTTAATATTTAAAAGACTTTATTAATAATTTGTTGTCTTTATTTCCATTACTTTGAACTGTGAATTTTATTAAAACAGGAATATGAAAAAATTTGTCATTTCTTTTCATGAAAGCTATTTGAGTGAAGTAATAATATGAAACCTGATACATATATATATATATATATATGAATGAAACCTGACATACATATACATACACCTGTGCATATGCATACACTGCATATACATATATGTATATGTATGTAACAAGTATACTGAGGTAATTTTTGTTTTTAGAGATTAGATAACATGGTTTTGCTGTCTTAAATAGAATAAAATCAGGTGGTTTTTGATAGTTGACATGTGTGCCAGGGAGTGAGATGATTATGTGTTTTCTGGATTCTTTCATTGGACAACAACAAAAAATCATACTTGGATTCATTCAATTACCTTCACTAACTTACAAGAAAAACCCATGACAAAACATTTGAAAAGCCCTATCCTTTCAGAGAATAGACAAAACCCAAATTTGAGGGATGTGTGAACAGTACAAATGCTGTCTATGTGTTGTTTTAAGAAAGGGTCTCAGGTAGCCCAGGCCAACCTGGAATTTGCTTTGTAGCCAGTGATGACCTCTCACTCCAGACTGTTCTACCTCCTGCGTGCTGATGTGACCAGATAAAGCCCTGTGCCACACTCAACACAAATATTCCAGTTGTTGCTTTAATCATCTTTCAACTGTTTATATTGGTGTCACAAAGACCTATAGGTCAATGTCAATGGAAGACACCACTCCCCCTTTTCAGCTCCTATGACTTTGTCCACCACTGAGTATATGGTATGTGTTTGTGTGTTTATGTGCATATTCCTTTGTCCTTCAGAGAAAGACACTCACAAGTGCCTTTGTCTTTAGAAGTATTATGGAAGTATGTTATAAATTTTAACATTTGTCTTCTTTGACATATAGACAAAGATTTACAATAATCATATTCAAATATCCCAGAGAAGCCAGGCATGGGGCTCACACATGAAACACTATCTCTGGGAAGCTGAGGCAAGAGGGTCATAAGTTCAAGACCAGAGTTGACTAGACAGGAAGACCCACTATCCTCGTTTATTTCTATTTGATGTACGGAAACTCTGGCCTAAAGCAAGCTGGGGGCAGGAGATTTTATCTTCCTACATGTCATCAATGAGGGAAGCTAAGGCAGGAACTCAAGGCAAAAGCTTGAAGTTGAAACTGAAACAGAGACCATGGAGGAACATGGCTGAATGTCTTGCTCCTGGGCTCACATTCTCTCCTCACCGCCTCTCTCTGCCCCCCTCAAAGATTTCCTTACTTTATGCATATGGATATTTTGTCTGCACACATGTCTGGTGCCATGTAAAAGAAACTAAAAGAATGTGCAGTGTCTCATGTAACTGGAGTTATGGCTGATTTGTGATTTATTATGTAAACAAACTCAAAGAAAAAACCACATGATCATCTCATTAGATGCAGAGAAAGCATTTGACAAAATTCAACACCCCTACATGGTAAAAGTCTTGGGAACCAGTTACAGAAAATCAGTAGCCAACATCAAACTAAATAGAGAGAAACTTGAAGCAATCCCACTAAAGTCAGGGACTAGACAAGGCTGTCCACTCTCTCCCTACCTATTCAATATAGTACTAGAAGTCCTAGCCAGAGGAATCAGACAACAAAAGGAGGTCAAAGGGATACAAATTGGAAAGGAAGAAGTTAAAATATCACTATTTGCAGATAGTATGATAGTATATTTAAGTGACCCCAAAAGTTCCACCAGAGAACTACTAAAGCTGATAAACAACTTCAGCAAAGTGGCTGGGTATAAAATTAACTAAAAAAAAAATCAGTAGCCTTCTTCTACTCAAAGGATAAACAAGCTGAGAAAGAAATTAGGGAAATGACACCCTTCACAATAGTCACAAATAACATAAAATACCTTGATGTAACTAACCAAGCAAGCGAAAGTTCTGTATGACAGAACTTCAACTCTCTGAAGAAAAAAATTGAAGATCTCAGAAGATGGAAAGACCTCCTATGCTCATGGATTGGAGGATTAATATAGTAAAAATGACCATTTTGCCAAAATCAATCTACAGATTCAATGCAGTCCTCATCAAAATCCCAAGACAATTCTTCATAGCATTAGAAAGAGCAATATACCAATTCATTTGGTATAACAAAAACCCAGGATAGCGAAAACTATCCTCAACAATAAAAGAACTTCTAGGGGAATCTCTATCCCTGAACTCAAGCAGTATTACAGAGCAATAGTGATTAAAAAAACTGTATGGTATTGGTACAAAGACAGGCAGGTAGATAAGTAGAATAGAATTGAAGACACCAAAATGAACCCACACAGCTATGGTCACTTGATTTTTTACAAAGGGGCTAAAACCATCCAGTGGAAAACAGATAGCATTTTCAAAAAATGGTGCTAGTTCAACTGGTGGTCAGCATGTAGAAGAATACAAATAGATCCATTCTTATTGCCTTGTACAAAGATCAAGTCCAATTGGATCTTGGACCTCCACATAAAACCAGATACACTGAAACTAATAGAAGAGAATGTGGGGAAGAGCCTTGAACACGTGGGCACTGGGGAAATTTTCCTAAACAGAACACCAATGGCTTATGCTCTAAGATCAAGAATTGACAATGGGACCTCATAAAACTGCAAAGCTTCTGTAAGGCAAAGGACGCTGTCCCTAGGACAAAACAGCAAACAGATTGGGAAAAGATGTTTACCAATCCTACATCTGATAGAGGGCAGTATCCAATATATACAAAGAAGTCAAGAAGTTAGACTCCAAAGAGCCAAATAACCCTATTAAAAATGTGGTATAGAGCAAAACAAAGAATTCTCAGCTGGGGAATATCAAATGACTGAGAAGCACCTAAAGCAATGTTCAACATCTTTAGTAATCAGGGAACTGCAAATCAAAACAACACTGAGATTTCACCTCACACCAGTCAGAATGGCTAAGGTCAAAAACTCAGGTGACAACAGATGCTAGCGAGGATATGGAGAAAGAGGAACGTTCCTCCATTGTTGGTGGGATTCCAAGCTGGTACAACCACTCTGAAAATAAGTTTGGAGGTTCCCCAGAAGATTGAACATTTTACTACCTGAGGACCCAGCTATACCACTCCTGGGCCTCTACCCAAATGATGCTCCAACATGCAACAAAGACACACTCCACTATGTTCATAGCAGCCTTATTTATAATGGCCACAAGCTGGAAAGAACCCAGATGCCCTTCAACAGAGGAATGGATATAGAAAATGTGGTACATTTTACTCAGGTATTAAAAACAATGACTTCATGAAATTCTTAGGCAAATGAATGGAATTAGAAAATATCATCCTGAGTGAGTTAACCCAATCACAAAAAAATATTGTATAAACTCACCGACCGATAAGCGGTTATTAGCCCAAGAGCTCAAATTACCCAAGATACAAATCACAGACCACATGAAGTTTAAGAAGAAGGACAATCAAAGTGAGGATGCTTCAGTCCTTCTTAAAATGGGAAACAAAAATATTCACAGGAGGGGATATGGAGACAAAGTTTGGAGCAGAGACTGAAGGAATGGCCAATCAGAGCCTGCTTTAACTAGGGATCCAGACCATATGTATACAGTCACCAAAACTAGACAATATTGATGAAACCAAGAAGTGAATGCTGACAGGAGCCTGATATAGGCATCTCCTGAGAGGCTTAGCCAGAGCATGACAATACAGAAGCAAATGCTAGCAGCAAACCATTGAACTGAGAATGGGGTCCCCATATGGAGGAGGAGTTAGAGAAAGGTATGAAGGAGCTGAACAGACTTGCAACTCCACAAGAACAACACTACCAACCAACCAGAGCTCCCAGGGACTAAACCACCATCCATAGAGTAGTACACATGGACAGACCCATGGCTCCAGTTGCATATGTAGCAGAGGGTGGCCTTGTTGGGCACCAATGGGAGGAGAAGCCCTGCCAAGGCTGGACTCCCCAGTGCAGGGGTAATATCAGGGCAGGGAGGTGTGAGGAACGGGTGTTTGGGTAGGGGTACACCCTTATAGAAGTAGAGGAGGGGGATGAGAAAGGGGGCTTATGGATGGGAAACTGGGAAAGGAAATAACATTTGAACTGTAAATAAAAATATCCAATAAAAATAAAAACAAAACAAAACAAAGAAAAGACAAGAAGAAACTTGTCATTTGTATCTCTAGAGAAAAGTTTTTCATTTGGGAAAACAAAAGATGGGGAGGTGAATAAGGAAAATTATGTTTTCTTTATAACTTCTGCACATACGAAAGTGCTCTTGTTCTATAAGCATCATGCCTGGAGGTCACAATGTGTTCTGAGTGTTTAGAATTGTGTTATCTAAGCGAGTTGTTCTGACACCATTAAACCCTGAGTTGTCTTAATTTTCTAACCTTCGACTTCTTTTTCACACCATTTCTTGAAGAGGCAAGAGGCTGTTACCAAAGCTCGACACTTGAAGAAGCACAGGCTCAGCTCTTTTCCCGCCTCACAGGCATGTGTTCTATTTCCAGTGGTGAGGTGTGTTAGCCAAATCTTCAGAGTGAAGGAGAGGTGGTTCAATAGTTTGAGGGACAGGTGACTGGGTTTTATTAATTTTTACCTTTTGCAAAGATGATGACCTGGTTGGGAAGAGTACCCTAACCCCATTTCCTTTATAATTTGCTTCATAGTCATCCAGTCATTGGTCTTTGCAATAGGGTAAGTGTTCTATCCACTTGCAACAAATAGTGTGTTCAAGAAATCAGGCTGTTTTTTGGTAAGTTCTAGAGCCTAGAACAGTGCCTGCTACTTTATAATCAAACAATTACCTTAAACTTCGGTGGATGACATAAAGGATCACATTGCATCTCCAAATGTGAAACCAGATGATGATTCAAAAGGCACTAATAAGAGGCTAGAGAGATGGGTCAGCATTTAAAGGCACTGACTGTTTCACAGCTCCAGGGTTCAGGTCCCTGTACCCACATAGTGGTTCATAACAATCTCTAACTTCAATCCCAGGGGATCTAATGCCCTTTTCTGGCTCCCAGGGACACCAGGTATGCACAAAGTACACATGCATGCATGCAGGCAAAACACCCATGTACAGAAAATAAAACTAACAGTTTTGAAGGGGCATTAATGAAAAAGTTATTATTGATACTGATACACTTGTGTGAGGGCAGTGTTTACGTACTTGTCTACTTCGTTTCTACCCTATAGTTGCTTTAATTTTTCCAACTAGCTGACATCAACATGGTATTTAAACTTGTTGCCATTTACCTTGGAGTTGTGTCTTAGTTTGGTTTCTGTGACTGTGATAACCACCATGACCAAAAGTGACGTGGAGAGGAAAGAGTTAACTTGGCCCACAGGTCACAGGACACAATAGGAGCTGAGGCAGAGGCCTTGACAGAAAACTGCTTACTGACTAACTTCCCAAAGCTTGCTCAGCCTACTTTCATATATAACCTAGGACACCAGCTACAGACTTGCATGGCCCACAAGGAGACTAGACCCTCCCACATCAATAATCAATCAATAAAACACCCCACAGATATGTCTGCAAGCCAATCTGATAGAGGCAATTCCTCGGCTGAGGGTCCCTCTTCTCAAGGGTGTGTGGTTGTGTCAACTTGACAGAAGATGGAGATCTCCTGTGCCAGGTGGTTAAGGAAATGAGGTAAATGGGTCCTGGCAGGGTTCTTTGCGTTGGTCTACGTAGCCAGGTCAGGATGTAGGCTTCCCTTGGGTTTCTGTGAAAGCTAGAACCTACATTTATTTATTTTTTATGATAGCTATCTCAGTTTCTGTGTGTTGGCATTTAATTATGAGAAATTCAATATATTGGACAAGTTTTTAAAACATAGGTCCTCTTTGGTTTATAAACCACCTTCTGAACTCAGAAATCAGACTAGTTTTTGAAAAGTTCTAAAGCCTAGAAAAGTGCCTGGCATTTCTTCAGTTTGACTTTTCTTCATAGTGTTTCAAAGAACCGTGGACTTTTTTTTTCTGTCTAGTCCCAGGAAAGTTTACCAATGCATTTTTGATCATTGCCTTAGCTTCAGCCTGGCAGCCCCAATAGCCCTGCTTCTGGAAACTACTCCTGGCATCAGAGAGAATTTCAGTTTTTCAGACTCCCGAGGGAGCTTTTGACAGAGGTAAAAATCTTGATTCTTTGCTAGTAATGGGTTGGTGGAACATTTATAAACATTTATTTATTAATTTAGGTTAAGAATCTGAGCCTGACTTGACAGAGTGGTGGCTGGGAACACACTTGAAGTAAAAGAAAAGTGGTCCAAACCAGGAGGAGGGACCAGCTTGGGAGGAAGGAGCTAGCAACTGCAGTGAGCTTAGCAAGAGTTCCACGGCTGAGGAATACGTGGAGTTAAGGAGTGGGTCATGAGCACCAGGTGCTGCTTATGAAGAAGAAGCAGAGTGAATAAGGTGAGAGAGGAGGTGGTGGGGTGGAGCCAAAGGCATGGCCCATGTAGTTCTTCAGTTTTTCAGTGTTAGTGAGAGAAGTGTGAAGAAACAGAAGTTTTCTAATGAATGGGGGTGGGTGGGAAGTGGATTCTAGAACAAGGATGGAAGAACTAAGACTCATTGTAGGTGTCTGAATTAGTTAAAAACTGCATGTCAACAATGTTCAATTTGAGGCTAATTGTTTTTTTTTTTTAAAGAGTTGATTACATAGACAAGTTACCAAGCATCTATGCCTTCATTTTCCCATCCAAATGGGAGCAGAAACAATTCCTACCACATGGAGAAGATCAGTTATCACTAAAAGTGCTTAGAAAAGTACCCAACACAAATAGAGGCATGGACTGTTACCCAGATCTGACATCTAATCTGAATTCTGCTGACTTTACTGAACAGGAAAAGGCATGTTCCTAAGGGACGTGCCCTCATTTTCTGCTAGCTCATGGCCGGAAAGAGGAAAATCTACCTCTCTATGCAAATGTAGTGTGCTGCATGGCTATCAAAAAATGTGTTGCTCTTTCTTACCTGCTCAACACTCAGCACAGCTCTGGTCCTGTCTCCAGTCACTAGCAATGTGTGCTGGAATCGAAGCAGCTCAGCCTTGCTTGGGTTGGTCTGAAAATCCGAAACTTTAAACACTCCCCAAGCTGGACATGGACACAAACACAAGTGAATAATTTTATATCTGGCCTGTGGGTGGGTCACAGTCAAAATGCAGTCGGACTAAACTATTATGTGAAATTGACACTAAGCTGTCTGCATGAGCTACATGAAGTATCCTATCTGCATGGTCTTACATTATGTGCATGCAAGGACTCCAAATTCAGAAAAGGTGGGCACAGCAAGTCTCTTCTGCTCCAAAGCACTTTGGATCAGGATAATCTTTCAAATACCTATCTGGGAAAGAAAGTATCAGTTGGCAAACTTGAAAGGACTCCATAGATCAGCTCAAGAATGAGGACCTGCTGAGCCCCATAACATTCACCTCAATGAGTCAGGCTCAGTGCAGCACAGAAAGACCAAAGCATTTGTTGCATGATTTTTTTCCTGAGGAAAGGTGAACAAATGGATACTCACCCCAGGTAGGGCATCAACAGAAATAAAGATTCAGCTCAAGTGTAATTTAGTGAACCAACAAATTTAATTGAGGACACTTACAGAAACATGGGCATAGAAACCACAGAAGAAAATCATCTTTTCCAGTCATCGTTACAGATCTTTAAGTCCTTGGGGAGGGGTGGGACTTTATAAGCACCACACACCTCCTGGGCAGAAGGTTGAGGGGCAGGGTCATGAGCAGGTCCTGCAGGTAATCACAGTTGCAGGTATTTAAAGAAGGCAATGGCCCAGTCATGCCTCAAGGGCAGTCATCTATAAACCATCTATACAGAAAACAGAGTTTTCTAAGTCATTGTCAAACTAAAGCTTCAGTGTTAAGCCTTCCTTCAGAATATAATTCTAAAACTGCCTGGTTTCATTGATTATTCAATTTTCCTTTCCAGAAAATGAAAACAGATACTTTTCACAATTCATTACTGAGTTATGTTTAAATTTTTAAACTTTTGTGAACACATCTTTCTTTTTGGGGTCAAGTCTTACTTCAAGCCTGGCTAGGGCAGATTCTCTTCCATTGGTTTCTATCTGTTAATCTTGCACAGACCAGGCTACTCTGCAACAAAATAATTGTGACTAAGGTAATATCAAAGACTAAAACTTCAGGAATCAGTTTGAAAATTTGAAAATGTGTTTATGAATCTCTCATTAAGAATATGTTTTAAGAGTCAGGCATTGTGGTATACTCCCTTTTAATCCTAACACTCAGGAGGCAGAGGGAGGGAGATCTCTGTGAGTTCTAGGCCACCCTGGACTATATAGCAAGCTCCAGGATAGCCCAAACTACAAACAAACTGTTTCAAAACAAAACAGAGGACACAAACAAACAGAATATTTTCTAGAGCTTGTGAGATTGCTTGTCAGGTAAAGTTCTTGCAGAGCAGCGTGATGGCCTGAGTTCCCTGACAGACTTTGCATAAAGATGAAAGGAAATAATACATTACACAGAGTGTCATGTGACCTTCACATGCATGCGGTAGCTTGTATCCCTTGCCATATATCATACAGAGACAAGATCAATAAATAAAAATTTAAGAAGATAATGTTCTATATTGCAGAGCACCACTGTTTTATTATAATCTGTCTTATGACTTGTGAATTTCTCTTAGATTCGGTTTCTATTTGCTATTTTGGTTGCTACCCAGACCAGGGGGACCCAGAACTCCTATGTACCTCAATCAAGTCTGGAGCTTGGCTCCTCCGGCTGTAGCTACTTGAGCACTGGACTTGCAGGAACACCTCCATGTCTGGTTCTACATTCCATATTTTCAAGCTTTGTTTTGACTCCTCTCACTGCATGGTGAACTGCCAGTAAGTTCTGGGAGATGGCTGTCAAAGACAAGTCCAGAAAGACAACTGTCCTCTGCTCTTTGGTTAGAACACTGGCCGTGCTGCTACAAGGCTGGTCCTCAAGCTTTGGAGACCCTCTCCCTGCCTCATCCCCACCACAGGTCCAGGAGAATATTCAGGCTATTGAGGTTGGAGCCTTTGGCAGCAGACAAAAAAGAGTGCACTGTAGTAAGAAGGGCAATGGCTATAGATTCTCCTCCAAGACCCATGACCCCACTAGCCCGAGGTAGTTGAATAGGTTTCTACCATTTTACTAAAGTAACATAAGCACACATGACATTCTAAATATCAGTCCTTAGACTCACTGGTAAGTACAGCTCTCATCCCATGTCAAGATAACTTCTCTTTAAAACAAATGGGAAAACCACAGAACAGCCAAGATGTGAGGTTATATTGCATTATATGTCAATGATTGGTGTGTAGCCTGCAAGGAGGTATACTGAGAGGAAGCAGTCTAGAGTTGTGGCTAGAAACACTTCTCAAAGGCAGGTCCAAGTTTGCCATTTTCTACATAAGTAGTCTTGGACAGCTTACACACCCTTTCTAGAATTCAGTTTCTCAGTGCAAACAGAACAACATTGAGAACTTGTAACATGTCAAGGGCCTAGCCCAGCCTCAGTCACATTTGAGCATTGCCAGGATGGGGCTTTCATAAGAAAGCCACAGATTCACTCATTTAAAAAAAACAAAACAAAACAAAAAACATATTTGAAAACATGTTTGGATCAGAGAATCAGATACGAAATCTTTTTTTTTCTTTTTTTAAAAATTGGATAGTTTATGTATTTATGTTTCAATTGTTATCCCCTTTCCCAGTTCCCCTGTTTTCCATCCCCACTACCCCTGCTTCCTACCCACCCACTCCCACCTCAACACCCTGGCATTCTTCTGCACTGGGGAAACGAGCCTTCACAGGACCAAGGTCTTCTCCTTCTATTGATGCCAGGCAATGCCATCCTCTGCTACGTAAGGAGCTGGAGTTCCTCCATGTGTACTCTTTGGTTGGTGGCTTAGTCCCTGGGAGGTCCAGGGGGGGTGGGGTGTCTGGTTGGTGGATATTGTTGTTCTTCCTATGGGGTTGCAAACTCCTTCAGCTCCTTCATTCCTGTCTCTAAGTCCTCCACTGGGGTTCCTGTGCTCAGTCCAATGGTTAGCTGCAAGCATCTTAATCTGTATCAGTAAGGCTGTGGCAGAGACTCTCAGGAGACATCCATATCAGGCTCCTGTCAGCAAGCACTTCTTGTGAACTCTTTTCAACAGTTGGCATATACTTCCTACTCCCATAACTACAACAGTGAAAATTCTGCTTGAGTGACATAGAACTGGCTAATCATTTAAAATGAAGCCTAATAGGCTTGCGAGATGGCTCAGCTGATAAGGGCATTTGTTACCCTTCGAGAGGAATCCAGTTCAGTTCCCAGAACCTATGTCAGGTAGCTCAGAAGCTCCAGCTCCAGGGCATCATCTAGTCTGTGGGGGCGCTGGCACATATACCCACATGGACATATACACATAAATGAAAATACATTTTGGGCATATACCCAAAAGATGCCCCAACATATAACAAAGGCACATGCTCCACTATGTTCATAGCAGCCTTATTTATAACAGCCAGAAGCTGGAAAGAACCCAGATGTCCTTCAACAGAGGAATGGATACAGAAAATGTGGTACATCTACACAATGGAGTACTACTCAGCCATCAAAAACAATGACTTTATGAAATTCATAGACAAATGGAATGAACTAGAAAATATCATCCTGAGTGAGGTAACCCAATCACAGAAAAACACACTTGGTATGCACTCATTGATAAGTGGATATTAGCCCAAAAGCTCGAATTACCCAGGATGCAATCCACAGACGACAGGAAGCTCAAGAAAGATGACTAAAATGCCGATGCTCCCACTCCTTTAAAAGAGGGGAAATATCCGTAGGAGGGGATATGGAAGCAAAGTTTAGAGCAGTGACTCAAGGAATGGCCATTCAGAGCCGGCCCCACATGTGGCCCACATATATACAGCCACCAAAAGTAGATAAGATTGACGAGACTAAAAAAATGCATGCTGAAAGAGACCGAATATAGATCTCTCCTGAGAGACACATCCAGATCATGTCCAATACAGAGGTTAATGCTAGCAGCAAACCACTGAACTGAGAACAGGATCCCCTTGTGGGGAATTAGAGGAAGGATTGAAAGAGCTGAAGGAGCTTGCAACCCCATAAGAACAACAATGCCAACCAACCAGAGCTTCCAGGGACTAAACCACTACCGAAAGACTATACATGGACTGACCCAGGGCTCCAACTGCATAAGTAGCAGAGAATGGCCTTGTTGGGGCACCAATGGAAGGGGAAGGCCTTGGCCTGCCAAGATTGGACCCCCCCCAGTGTAGGGGAATATGGGGGAGCAGTAAGGGAGATGTATGGGGGGAATACTCGTATGGGGGAGGGGGAAGGGAGGGGGTGGGGGGTTATGGACAGGAAACCCGGAAGGTGAATAACATTTGAAATGTAAGTAAAAAAATATATTTAATAAAAAAAACCAAAAAACAAAAAACAAACTTAAGCATAACCAGCTGAACACTTCTGCCCCCTTATGGACTCATACCCAAACAAAACAATCCCAATGTCTGAAACAGGGCAGGAAGCATTGGCTTCTGTTTATTTTACTGATTCTCTGCACAAATGATTCACCGTTACTGCTAAGAGGGGCCTTCAGGAAGTCACGGAGCAGATTTGGTTTGTAAAGTCTTTTGTGTCTATCTTTATCAACATGTACAATTGTGTTATTAAAATGACAATGTCCAAAATCAGAAGTTTTGCTCAGCAGCTGTAAAACATTTGTGGAATGCCCTGAAATATGAAAATATCAATAAATGAATCAATTTCTGACCTGCACTCAAATGGAAACTATTTATGGCATTTATTAGCATAAAATGCTGACACCCACCATTATTTTTGAATGTACATCCTGTGCCAAGTTAAGCAGATTCTTGGGTTATTTCATTTTGTTTTAATTTTTCTTTTCACAGAAGGGTCTCACTCTATAGCCACTTGCCTGAAACATATTCTCTTTGCCTCAGTATCCAGTGTGCTGGACTTGCAGGCCCAAGTCACCAGACATAGGACGGTTCCTGATTTAGAGCAAGTTTTGTGAGTAGACATCAGCACTCTAAGAACAAAGGGACTGGAGCAGCAAGGTGGTTCAAAGGGTAAAGGTGCTTGCTGCCACTCCAGATGGCCTAAGGCCATTATCAGGACACTTATGGTAGATGGAGAACTAACTCCACAAGCCATCTCTGACCTATCCATGTCCACTGAAGCACAGATTCTGCCTCTACGAATAAATGTAAGGAAAAAAACGAAGGGGCTAAATCAAGAGATTTTCAGTAAATTCTTCAGTTTATCTGGATAATAAGCATCAAACGTGAGATTGGATCCAAAGGTTTGTGACGAAGCCTGATGGACAGTCTTTGGACTACATCACATTGTCTGAAGTTTGACAAGCCCTAAAAGCAACCTTTGGTAGAAATGGAGGTGACTGTAAAGAAAAAAACTGTTTCCATGGAAAACTGTGGCACACTCTGTGTTTTCTATGTCTGCTTATTGTTGGACGTTTTATTAGCCACCGAGTGTTAGATAATACCTAGCCCTCTAAATTAATATTTCCAAATGCTTCCTGCCTCCCTGAACTAGCCAATCTTTCTCCAAAATCCTGCCAATTTGGGGCAGACAATTCTTTTGTCCATTTGTCTCAAAGTGAATTTTTCTTTTAAATAGATGGTCTTGCTATATAACCTTGGCAAGCCTTAAACACAAGGCAATGTTTCTGCTTCTGCCTCCCAAATCCCATCATGCCCGGTGAAGCAGGTAGACTGGTGTGAATTTTAGTATATATGAGATATAGGTGACAAAGGTGCTGTTGGTGTGTGGGCCACTGAGAAAGTCTGGACCCCTGCCAGAGACATCACCTCATAAGCTGGGAAGTGCATCAGAACCATTAACCCATTAGCCAGCTGTTGGTGCTGAAGCTTAAGCCCAGAAGTCTCACTGGATGCCTAGGGACAGACTCAAGGCTTAGGAGACCTGTTCTGGGTTTGCTGTTGTTGTTTTGTTTTCATAGGACCTCATTTCATTGAGGGCCTGGCCGCTGTCACCACCCAGCAGAGTTTCTCTACTGCCCTACTCAACAGATGGACCACCTGCTCCCAGTGGCCAGACCCACCCTCTTGCCCTCTTTTCCTCACCATCTTTTCTTCATCCTTTCTTAAATAAGAGAAAACACAAACTTTGACCTTGGGTACATTACAACCCTAGGTTCTCCTGTGTACTTCTTTGTAAAATCCACTTCTGGAGGCAAATCCTGCTAAGTAAATTTTCTAGAAACCTTCCCTTTGATACTCTATCAAGTTCCATATCTGACCTGGCCACTCACCGTGCCACCAGTCATTTAGGAGATATCTGAGCACTGTCCAGTGTTTTGTCACTTAGGTGATGTCTGATCACTGTCCAGTGTTCAGCCCCTCCCCCACCTGTCTAGGTGATGTCTGATCACTGTCCAGTCTTCAGCCCCTCCCCCATCAGTCACTTAGGTGATGTCTGATCACTAGCCAGTCTTCAGCAAGACTCCTCTGAGGTCAGTTGGCCTGGAATTCGCTTCAGGTCTCACATTTTTCTCTTCATAATTTTGTCCACAGACTCTAACTGCTCCAAAGCTATACATTTGCACTTCCTGGTGGGTCTGTGGAGTGGAGCCCACACACACACACTCTCCCTCCTAGTTCTGTCTACTTTGTGAGCAGGTCCAGGATAAAGCTTTGGTATTTACTAGAAAGAATATGTGTCTGCAAAGGCTAATTGAATGACTAAAATTCCAGAGATATAAAATGTTGCAGATCCAGAGCCTAATTACAATTTATCTTGGGTGATCTTTATCCTACTAATGGGCTATTCCTTGCCCCCACTCTGTCAGATCCAACCTTCTGTAAATAACAGATCAATGGATGAAAAAAATCTTCTTGGATTGTATAAACTTTAATAAAATCCTAGTTTTTCACCAAGCAAAAGGGCAACAGTGCAGTCTCCTAACATTTAAAGCCTACAGCAGCACTCTCCTATCTCACTAAAACCCACATGCCTGATGTACCCACCAGGATTTGAAATGTGTCTTGATTAATAGCTTTGTAGCTTTTTACTACAAAAAGTTCATGAAATTGCTACTTTGGTGGAACATGGTATTTGGATAAACCTAAATTTATGTTCCTGAAGCATGGTCACTTATATTTAATTCCAGAAAAAACCATGCCCTCCGTTTGAGGTGAGAGCTATGTCTCTTGCTAATATTGCTATACTTTAACAAGTACCATTGTCAACAA
This sequence comes from Rattus norvegicus, assembly GCF_021556685.1. Classification (NCBI taxonomy): domain Eukaryota; kingdom Metazoa; phylum Chordata; class Mammalia; order Rodentia; family Muridae; genus Rattus; species Rattus norvegicus. The sequence goes on along the minus strand of NC_141538.1, from coordinate 18,290,208 downwards.
CAGTTTACAGCAGCAAGAACTACTTTTTTCAGAAGTTATAAATAATATGAATTGGATATTCTTTCAAATTTAAAGACAATTTACCACTAGAATAAATAGAAGGCTAACAAACATATATTAAACTTTCAAGAGAAGACCATTTCAAACATTGATAAAGCCTCAATGAGCACTTGGAGCTTGAATTCCCCCAAAGATATAAAGTTTAGGA